>NC_091264.1:63319385-63919385 GCF_042477335.2 Ovis canadensis | reverse complement strand
TGCCTTTATATTTAAAGATCATTTCTTTAAAACGGCCGAGTTATTCTACTCCTAGATAACTGCAGAACTCAAAGAGAGCTGTCAGAATCTGAAAGGTTATGACAGAAGGGATTGTTCTATGATGCAGGTAACATAACAAGACGATTAACTTTGACATAAGATGAAAACCAGCTCCTGGTACTGCTTCCTTCATGAACGGTTTAGAGTTGAGCATGAAGAAGGGTCAGAGATGTAAATATATATCCCGATACACGTCACAAGTCACGACACGACATAATGTCAGCCGCGCCAGGATCTCCTGACGATTTGAAAGGAGCACCTTCTAACACACTCACGGGTCTCAGGAGAATGTAAGGGTGTCCTTCCACAGCTAAACAAACTCACTGTGAGGAAGAGCAGAAAGCAAACGGAAGCAGAAACGGACCTTACGGTGGGACTAGTGCTGAACTAGAGAAAAACAGCGGAAAGGACGGCTTTTCAGAGGGTGAGAAACCCAGCAGACGGCAGGCCACTCCACCTCTGGTGCCCTGACCGATTCTGCAGAGACAAGGACACGTCGCCGCACCCGGAGGCCCGGCTGCGGCCCCATCCTCCTTGCAAGGAAGAGCAGAGCGAGAGGCCAAGGCGACCGCCGGCTCTCCTGCAAGAGGAGACAAATCCCTCGCCGGGTCCCTGGGGGTTGGGGCCTACGTAGCTATGTTTCACACCTGCAGACACGCTGCCACGTGGCAACAAAACAGCTTCATCGCCAATAACACTGTCCTCAGGAAAAGGGCAGCACGGTCTTGAGTTATGATCTTAAAACACCAGGAAAAGTAGAATATATTTATACTCTTTGACATACGTCCGGGTATCAATGTGTAATGCATCCAACAAAGAGATGAAATTTTAAAGAATTCTCCCATACTTAGAGCACCATCGCCTAGTAAAGTGTGGGGACCCAGCTCCCCAGAGGCCGTGTGCTCTGGGAACTCGGAGAGCTGGCACTTCCTTCGCGCACCCCTCGATTCAGTGATAGAACAGCTCGTCTCTGGCCACACGAGCAAGAAGAAGAGAGTCTCGCGATCCCGGGTGTGACTCACAAGCCCCAGAGCTGCGACGCCCGATCACGGGGACGTGTGAGAGCTCCAAGCTCTTGGCCACCTCACCTGCCGACGGATTATGCCCAGGTCTCTTCTGGCTTTATTCACCAGGGCTTGAATTTCTGCGGGATCCTTCACATTCTTGTTTTCTCTGAAGGCGTCTCTTATCCTCCGGATGGCGTAAGTTCTAAATGAATTCAGGGAAAAAGAGGAAAACGTGTCAGTGTGTCTAAAACAATGCTTTTAAATGAATTCACAAGAGTTTCCCCAGGAATCAGCTGTCTGCTGGGCCCCTGGGGAGAATCATCTTTGCTCGCTGCTCTGGGCACAGGCCCATCCATTCCTATGCTGGGATGACTGAGCAAACAGATTTAGGCAGGTGAATCGACTCTGGACAAGTCACACGGAACTCCAGAAAATGCTCCTCAGGTTACGGGCTCCTCAGAGCTGTTGGCGTCTGGCTTCCCTCCACTGACACGGACGACTGGTCCTCAACGTGCAGAGACAAGTGAGGACTGCGGTGGGGCCAGGCGCTGTACGAGCGGGCACGCGGGCACTCAGACGGGGACGGGTGCCGCCCTGGGGTCAGCTCTCCGACCCCGCCCTGCCCTCGGGCTGTTGCCGCCTCCTGTGGACCGCGACACGCATGGTCCATACTGGGACCCAGCCGCAGCGGGGAGTGGAGATGACGCCAGGAGGCTTTGGGGCCCATGAACAGCAAGCATGGACAAACTGGCCTGAGTGGGTGATTGAAGTTGTAATGGAAGAAAATGTCTCAGAAGTGGCAACAATAAATTAAGAGGTTTCATGGAGGTTTAACAACCAGACAACTATGCCAAGATATTTACTTATAAAACCCTGAACTCCAAGGTCAGAGGAAAAATACTTCCAGAAAGGATAAAAAAAATAACTTTAAGCTGGTAATAATGAATGCGACATGGGTAAGTACAACCTCAGATTTTTATGTTCAGAAATCTGCAAAGAAAACAGCTGTTTTCCAGTCATATGCCGAACTGTATTGAGGGTCCAAAGGGACAAGAAATTACATCTATGAATCTAGGATGTATGGCCCAGGGACCAGGCACAGGAGACTGTGCTCAGAATGGGATATGCATTATCCGATTTAATACGCACAAACTACAACTCAGAGGTAATAATAAAAATGGCCAAGACCAAACGCCCAGTAAGTGGTAGAACTAGGTTCTGCAAACAGCTGAACAGAATCTGTGATTTTCAACTGTACCTGCTATAAGCCAAGTTGCTATCCATTCGCCAAGGCATTAAAAGAACAAAAACTGACTGGCCTCATGAACAGCAGAAAGATCATCTCGTCCCAACGGGACTTCAAGTCTTGCTACAAATAGTTCGGGTGCCAAGCAAGCCTTAGGAAAGTGGCTGAGAGCATCATGAGGGAAAGAGTTACTGACATACGCAGTAAGCGTGAGTGGAGCAGCTGAGCTTCATTATTTTAAGGAGGGGGACACTGACCAGTGAGGAGGGTATGGAGTGAGGAGGTAAAGTCTCCGTCAGAAAAGCCACCCTGGAGACCAAAGGCTCTCGGTCTTGGGGGGAAGCTGCCAGTAAACCCCGACAAGCTTCCCCCTCTGGTTTACTGTTACCATAAGGGGCAAGTGCATGAGCGCGGACGGGGCACCCCCGTTCCTCGATCCCACCCCACCAAGCACCGCGTCCAGGAGGAGCCACCGACTCCCGCCTCACGGGAAGACCCGGAGTTTCCTGACGGCCGGCCTGCTGTTTCTCCACACAGGGAGTGTCCTTCTCCAGCCTGATTTCTTGGCTAACTCTTCCATGTCCTTAAAGACCTAACCAAGTTAGTAACAAATAAGACTAAAGATTAATATCCTGAGCACATGCAAATCAAGTAGGAGAGAAGGACCGCAGTCAACGAGCGACAGGTATGTACCAACAGTTCACAAGGGAGCCTAGAGCAACTAAGCTCGGAGAGAAGCACGACAGAGATATTCGGATCCTCAGCCTCAGCGATGATCAAAGACGCGTACATGTAACCAGGGCAGAATCTCCTGTCTATCAAATTAGCAGGTTTTTTTTTTTTAAAGGGCATGTACAGCTTGATGGCGGGATATGAACTACACTTCCTGTGGGGAAACGGGCATCATAATCTGTAGTAACGTTCACAATCCTTTATCCACTAACTCTACTCTTAGTGATCCTGTAGCAACAGCCTGTAGAAATAACAAAGCTGTATACACTACAGAACTGTTTATAAACATTAAAAGTTGAAACAACCATAAATGTTCAACAGAGAAGCGGCTACATAAATTATGACATCATGCAGCTTTTAAAAGAGATGGCTCCAAACCCTTAAAGTCACAGGTACCAAAGTCAGAGGCACAGAAAGGTGTGAGGAGGGTATTCAGTCTCCCGGCCCCCAACACTCTGCTCCATCAGATGCAGGTTCCCGTGAAGCCTCCTGAAGACACTGGGTTCATAGTACACCCTCCACATGTATATTTCTCTTCACAACAGTGGAGCTCTAAACACACTGTGCACCTTTAATTCCTGAACCAAAATACAAAATACATCATTTCCTATCAGTACAAATGAGCTCACCCATTAGTGGGCCCCTTACTTCCCTAGTGGCTCAGTTGGTAAAGAGTTTGCCTGCAACGCAGGAGACCTGGGTTTGATCCCTGGGTTGGGAAGATCCCCTGGAGATGGGAAAGGCTGCCCGCTCCAACACTCTGGCCTGTAGAGTCCTCGGAGGCCCAGAGAGTCGGACACGGCTGAGCGACTTGCACTTACTAACTCACTTACTAACGAATGGGTGCTTCGATTGTTTCCAATCTTGCTGTGACAGTCAACACCCTTGTTTCCTGTAGCATCACGTGCATGTGTGTGTGGTCAACTCACAGATACGGAAGTGGTAAGGCAAAGGACAAGTATATCTGCGGTTTTAATAAAATATCGCCGAAGTTCTCTCTGCAGAGGCACGAGCCCACGCTTCCACCAGCAACATGTACACTGCTTGTTTCCAGCACCACTGCCAACGTGTGCTGTCAAACTTTCTGATCTTTGCTGACCTAACAGACGAAAGACGGTCTCTCATTTCACTTTACATTTTGCTTGTTATGAGTGCTGCCGACCAGTCTTTCACAAGCTTAAAGCCATTCGTGTCTCTGTTAATGCCCTCTGCCTTTTCCTAACTGAGGGATCTTTCCGATTGATTTGTAAGGGGGTGCTAAGGAAACCACCCCTTTGGGATGAGTCGTGAAGTTCTCCCAGGACCGCCACCTGACTTTACGTTTGTGTGCTTTATCATGGACAAGTGTCCCGTTCCGCCAAGGGGCCACTTTTTACATTATGACTTCTGGTTATACATCACAGGTACAAGTCTTCTCTACTGTGAGATCACAATGAATGCGCACCCATGTATTCCTGAGAACTTTTCTGGTCCATATTTTATGTTTAACTCTTTGATCTTTTTGGAATTAATTTTGGTGGAAGCTGTTGAATATGGAATCTAACTTTACCCTCTAATGTTAAGTTTTCTGAAATGAAAGAAACTAAGTCTATACTCAGGATGATCTCATTTACGTTAAATACAGAAAAAATACAAAGAGATAGCATGTTTTAAATTACTTTTGATTACTGGAGTTTATGCTTTCTAAATTTTTAAAATATTTTTTAAATTTATTTTGGCTGTGTTGGGTTTTCGTTCCTGTGTGAGCTCTTCTCTGGTTGCAGCGAGCAGGGCCTACTGCCGAGTTGCGGTGCTTGGGTTTCTCACTGCGATGGTTTCTCTATCGCAGGAAGCAGGCTCTAGGGCACAGGCTCAGCAGCTGCGGCTTCCGGGCTCCACAGCGCAGGCTCAGCAGCTGTGGTGCACGGGCTTAGTTGCCCTGTGACATGTGGGATGTTCTCGGATTAGGGATGTCTCCTGCGTTGGCAAGTGGATTCTTTTTCACTAAGCCACCAGGGAAGCCCCACTCTCCAAATTATTATAATTCTTATTTATTAATAATTTAAAGTGCTGGTAATTTACCATAATAAAGAAAAATCAGAGAAGGTTCAACCTGTGAGAGAAGAGATTGCGGAAGGAAATATACTTAGACAAATACATATAGCCAGGAGACATGTACCACTGAGGAGTAAATTACAGCAGTGCCCTGGGGAAAAGAGGAAGGGAGTGCTTAGTATTAAGAGATGACAACAAAAGGTTCTACGAGGATTTTTTAAGGCAATGCAGGGACAAGGCAGATGTGTCCAGCAGGCTACCAGAAACGTGGTTTTGGATCTCCGATGAGACGGTCCAAGCTGGTAATAAACCTGAAAATCCTCGACAAAGAAGAATGAGGCACGACGGCAGGGCAGTTAAGTCTGCTCTGAGGACAGCCGCAGCACCGGAAGAGCAGCTAGCCTGGGGCACAGCCCGGGAGGAATGGCGCCAATATTTAAAACCAGGCAAGGTGCCGAAGCAGGAAAGACGGAGACAAGGAGGCCCAGTTCATAAGCAGGGAGGACACAGGAACGCTACTCGTCCTAGAAAAGACACGACAAAGCCGGGGCAGAGCCCCAGTGGGAGCGAGCAGTTAGGAGGCAGGCAGTACCTTCAGCAAGAACACGTGCTCAATGAGGACAGCGCAGCACACACAGGAGGAAACACCCTGGATTTTTGGAAACGCTTACGCTTGTGAATAACAACTAGGAGAAGGAAAAAAACTTTGCCACATAATAAGAAAATATTTTTAAAATAATGAAAAAGTTAATGCACAGAATCTTTGGAATGTAGTCAAAGCCATACTCAGATGAAAATTAATGGCTTACTCAGCTTGATTATTAATAAAGTAAAAGCACAGTTTAATAAATTAGAAATACTTCCTAACATTTTAGAAAAGCAGTAATATCCCATAGGAAAATGAGACAAATTATTTTAAAAATGTGCCAAATCAATGAAAAGTGAAAAAAAGAAAAAACCCCAGTGAAACTAGCTAAGACAACTGAGTTTGTTCTTTTATGTTATGACTTCTGAAATATACATCAGAAAGCAAAATTATAAGGAAAAAAAGAGTTAGGAGGATTGGAAGCTTGAGCAGAGGTGTTTAAAACAATTATTTCAGAAACAGAGAGTCGGGGCAGGCTGGCGAGAAGGCCCGTGGAGCTGGGCAGCACCCAGTACAGTGGGCCAGTCTGCCAAAGTGGGTGACTTTTCTCCAGCTGAGTTAAGTTGCCCAGGAGTGGTTGTGGAAAAGACAGATGTGTTAGTAAACCCACAGCTGCAGTTCTGACAGGTGAGTGTAACAGAAGGGCAAAGAGAGAGGAAAACCTTCTAGGGTGCGAAAGGGACAGTGCTGGGAATTCCTTCCCCCATGGCCATAGAATTCTGGAAGCCCAGTTCTGAGAACTCCGGCCAACCTCCTACTTAGTCCCCTTTGTGGAATTCAAACCCTGATCTAAATATCCAATAATAAACAATCAAAGAAATTATGGTAAATTTATGGCTTATAATAAGCATTAAATATTAAATATGAAAAATATGTACATCCAAGAAAAAGTGTACTCAAAATGTTATGACCTAAAAACCATTTTTGCATAACTGCAGATTTTAGGTCCAGTTCTATGGAGATTTTTTTTAAAGTAATATTCTCTTAAAAAAAAAAAAAGAAGGAAAAAAAAAAGGAACTTCCCTGGTGGCCCAGTGGTTAAGACTCCATGCTTTCAATACAGGGGAACTAAGATCCCACAGGCCTCGCAGGGGCATGCCAAAAAACATCCAGAAAAACACAGAAACAAAACAAACAAAAAGCCCTCAACAAACAATGGAGAGAAAGAAAGGCACCCTCTTCCCGCAGCAGATGTCCTCTCGGGCTCTCGAGGAAAAGTTTAGGAGCATTTCTGTCCAGGCTTTCTTTCTGATGCTTGAAAACACTTAGGATCTTTAACCGACAATTCATCAAAATTAAACTTCCAGTTACCACTTGGATCCATCCTCATTGCCACTGACATTTTGTTGCAAACAAGATTTCTCAGAATGTAAACCAATCTATCAAAGTAAAGGCCACCTCTACAGTGCTGTCTGGCGCCACGGCAGAGAGGTGCACCTCCCTGCTCCTGGGGTTTAGACACGGCCGTGTGGGAAGTGCGGGGCCCTGTAAGCTGAAATCAGAGAGCTCAGACTCATAGTGCCTTTCTCCCCTGATCCTGGACCAAGAAGGGTGAGCGACCAACTGTCCTTCATCCGTGATTCCTGCAAACACTCCTGTGGGGGGCAACCAAGGCGCCACTCAGGCACTAACTGTCCTCACGGAACTGGCCACGCTTCCTTTAAAAGCCCCACCATGACATCAGTGCGCCACTAGCAGGGACGGGATTTTCTGCCTTCTTCCTCCACGACCCCCTCATCTACCAGACATGAGCCTGACCTGGTACCAAAAAGGCAAACTCCAGCTTTCACTGTGTAATAAGAGCTAAAAGTTAGAAAACTACAGAACACCATTTTTAAAATTTCACTTTAAAATTATACTGTAAACCGTGCCAATGTAAGACAGGGCCTTTAAATGATTTAAATTTAAAGAAGAGTGACTATCTATGGTAGAATATTCAATTACTTCTGGATTTTCCACTTTATGGGAGAAGATAAAGCATGAACAGTAGAAATTCCTCTAGTAAACAACAGAGACAGAACAATTCCTTGTGGTCTAAACTCAAACGTCTTCATTAAGATGTTCTGATAGTGCTGCTAAAGTGAAGCCAAATAAAGTGACTTCTGTTTATGTCATCCTTCCTCCTGCCATTACTCACCAGCAAGGATAAGTGAGCCAGGAAGAAAAGAGGACGGGGACATAGCTAAGTCGCCAAGCTTGTGCTCAGCTCGTCGTTAAGGATAGTTTACAGAGCAGAGAAGTGCACAGTGGTACTCGCTCCCCCTTCCTAGAATGTGTGAAGTAGCAGAATACCGGCTGGGTTATTCAGAAGGAAAAAAATAAAAAAAAACTACCTAAGAATATTCCAGAGATACAGTAATCATCTGTAAAACCAAAAACCAGGAGGTAAATATGGATGTTCTCGGGACTCAGAATTCTTGGCTGGGAAGGCAGGTCAATATCGTGGCGAGCATCCCAGGAGCATCCTGGCTTTGAAAGCACCTTGAGGGACCAGCTGAGCCTGGCTTCCCTCCATCCCTGAATAAGGAGTGAGTCCAGCACTGCGAGGCCATGAGCTACCTTTACTTTACCTACTAGGCATTAAAGGACTCTGACCTCTATATGTAAGTTTATGCAGAGAGGCACAAAAACCACATCCCTCCCTGGCTTTACTCAGAAAATCCAGAAGCACTTTCACCCTTCGGTGAGCTTTAATTTTGCTGTTCACAGGGAAGATGCATCTCTAACATTCTGTCTGGTCTAACATTCTATGAATTTAAAGATGCAGTTAACCTCTGTGTCTCCCGGGATGTCACCAGCCGCGTGGGCATGGAAGACCCTGCGCTGTCACAGGGGGATGGTTATCCCGACCTGAGTGCTGTTCCGCCTTGAGATGTTTGCTGGCTTGGCTGTTTAGAGTACAAATAACCTGTAACCGGCTTCCCTGGTGGCTCAGATGGTAAAGAATCTGTTTGCAAGGCAGGAGACCTCCTATTGCATCTTTCTTTCAAGTAGGTCAAAATACTTTCATGCGTTACATAATTTATCTCCATGACACCTCTGTGAATCATCTAGTAGGTGTTTGGGTATTTCTGTGTTAAGATTTAATTTTATTTACAAAACTGCAAGATTGAAGAAAACTGAGCAAACATCTGCATTTACAAGTTACTACTATTTATTTCACTATTTATATTAATACCAACTGAATAACAGTAGAATGACACTTGGCATGTACCTGCCAAAACAAGAAAAGGATACATAATTGGTCAAACCCACACGCAGCTGAAAACCCAGCCCTGATGATGAACATAAACCCCTCTCTCCTCACTCTGCCCCAACTGGCCCTGGGAGTCTCCACCTGTGGGCACACTCCTCCTCTCCCTTTGGGCCACGGTGTGGCTGAAGGATCCTGGCCACAGGCTGTCCCTGTAACCAACCATGTCACGGTCACTGCTTAGAGCTCCTGGGCCATTCTCAGAGGTGCTGCGTCTTCCTGGCCAAGTAAGCGCATCCTCAGTCACGTAAGAGCATCCTTGGTTAGAGGACACAGAAGCGACAGAGGTGCACAGCAGTGCCGGAGAGCATCTCCAGAGAGCAGCCCCCTCAGCTCCTGACATTCTTCTGCTAACTGTGTAGGTCCAAGGTCCAGCTCCCCGCTCTCTGGATGTGGACCACAGCTGTGCAGACACTGGGTCTAACTGGTCAAGTCAGAAGGGCTTACTCCCTACCACTTACATTTCAGCGGCAGTAACCTCAGAAACAGAAATCCGTAACACGCTTTCACTTTGAGGTGCACGAAGCTTTTATTACTTGGCTTAAATCCAAGGCCAACTTTTCAATATGCTTAAGTGCTCAGAGTGAGGTGGTTTGTGGCCTCATTACTGTCTGTAATTCCTCCATCCAACAACCCCGTCCAGAATCAACAAAGGGCACATTCTCAGTGGGTATGCAACAGTCATTTTAATGTGGGCCAGACTAACTCAAAGCTTCTTTACCTACTAAAATATTCAAAATGTCCACCTTGCATCAAAAGCCACACAAGTGTGATAAACTGCATTTACCAAAAAACTTGAAGAATTTTCAATGGATGAACACAGAGGGAGAAGCCCATGGTTGATACACAGAGGCACAGAGGAGGAGCTCGGCTCATTGCATTCTTCTGCAAAATGCAGGTTTCCTGGAAGGTGGTCTCGTGTATGATCGACAATGCAGGCAGAGAACGGTGACTCGGCAGATCTGGGGAGCCCTCCCGCTGCCTGTGTTCTTCTGAGAGCCTCAGGTGAGTGGGAATCGGATGCGACACGTTGACGCCCGCCTCCCGGCATGCACTGAGTGGCTGGGAAAGCCGCGCGGAGCGTCTGCATTTTAAAGCAGAGACGAGACCTGGAGGCGCGAGAAAGCAGAGGCAGGCACCTGGGCTCCTTCAGTCTCCCTGCTCCACTAACACCTGTTACGTTTTGGGAAATGCTGACCGAGACGAAACTTCTCCCCGGGCAGCCCTGTCAGGGCTCAGAGGGGTCCCAGGCGCTGCCCTGACAGTTTCCACGGGCAAGTCCTGCTCATTCATCACAGGCTCTTTACAGACCCTCCCCTCACAGCAGCTCAGGGACCCAGGACACCTGCTGCGCTTGTACCTCCTCCAGCAACGCGGCCTCAGAGGCGCCAAGTTCCGTCAGCTAAGGCGGAGACGGTCAGTACATTCCGCCCCTTCTCCCAGAAGGTCCTGACCATACAAACCCCACAGCCAAGTCCAAAGTCAGGTCGTGAGGACGGGGAGCAGGACGCTCCACCCACAGATACACCACCCTAGCACTGGGTTATCTTGAGCTGAAGGCAACGGAGAAACAAGAGACGCGGGAAGCACTCTATCCTGTGCATTCTGCCAGAAGCAGGGCACAAGCTTCCCACGAGAAAGGTGTCCTTCTGGTACCAGGAAGGAAAGAACATTCTTATCAGCAGACACGGGGAGCTGAGGCTGAGATGAGTCTGCACAAACCACACCCAAATAATCCTGCCTCCTGCCAGTTTCCTGATGTATTTCCTAGCCAATTTCCAATAACATCCTGTCCTTAGATGCCCAAATCCTTTGTCTGGTCACTGTTCCACAACTTCTGGCCCTTTGTAAAAATGGTACATAAACCTTAAGTCCAAGGGCTTTTTTGGGGTTGTCACTCTTCTATGAGGTGCCCTTCACGATATATAAAAATATTAACATGAAATAAAACGTGTGCATGTTCCCTCCTGTTAGGTCTTTTTTTGACAGTTTAATTTGCAGGCTCCAGACACAGAGCAGAAGACAGTAAGTCTTCCCTCCCCTAAAGTGGTCTGAGCCGTATCGATCAGGACTGGCTCTGAGATGCTGACCCAGACGTGGAACCTGGTCTTGGCTGATCGGAAGAATTCTGGGGCCTGCCGTGGCAGAGCCCTTGCGTGACGCCCCTGCCAGGAGGCTGTCTGACCAGGTCTGCTCTCGCTGAGTTACATGCCCACTGGGGCTTTCCTTCCTTCGGGCGCTCAAGTCTGGTGCTAAAGCGTCAAGTTGCCGCTAAGAGCATGATCGCCACTTCAGTGTCTCCCCAGCTTAGAGACCACCTGTACCGAAGGCCGAGCTTGCTCAGTCTGGGAGGGAAGGACCCAGAACTCTGAACTCACGCACAGGGCAGTGGGGCCTCCAGACTTGTCCAATCAATGCACGAGACACAGACCAGGACAGAGGGTCAGTGGCTTCTTCGGGCTCCAGTTTGGCTGTAAGGAACTCTTTTCTCATTTAATTTAGCGTTTTGCTTCTTAATAAAGAGGAAAAAGGATTTTAAGAGCTGCTTGCATCTGTGTAAGTGATTTTTGGTGAAAACACCACCACTTCTAGGGATTAGACGTAGGGGAGGGATAATTACACGGGAAAAATATTCGTATTTATCCTTAAAACATGGGCAGACAAAAAGAAATACATGAGAGCACTAAATAACTGTGCTACAGAGTAATATTTATCATTATAATGAATTGATCATATAAGTAACTTTGAATAAATAAGACCAAATGGAGGGGATATTAAATCTACTCAAAAAATTACCCCAGGAACAAAAGAATAAATGTAAGGCTATAGATACCTTAATAACATCCACTGAGGATAACAGCCAAGTAGTGAGGAAAACAAATAATTACTCTGAAAAAAGAGAGAGTCAACTAATTGAACACCAAGGACTGATTAACTGGCAAATTAGCAACGTTAGTACGTAAAGGTACATAACTAGAGAAGAAAAGTGAGATGAACACATAGATTAACACCTACGACCAAAGAGATGCTTTAAAACTGAGCCTGAACCACGCAGACGAGCTTCTGAGGCGACGGCCCTACGCAAAGACGCTCCCGTCCCTCCCTGAGATGTGACGTCTCGTTTCCAACAGCTGCTTCTTCCACTTACATTCTCGTGACCGAAGGTCACGTCGTTCTAACCCAGCGTGCTCAACTAGCCAGTGAGTCTGGCTAATGCTCAGTGTGTCTCAAGACCACCCTCCCCTCCTCTGCTCTCACCTGGCTGCAGCCAGCCCTCACCATCACTCACGGCGTAACCCACCTCCAACTGGCCTCCGCATCTGCAGCCTCCTTCCGCTTCGGGTGGTCCAGCTGGAAGGTGTTGTCTGTGGTCTGTTCAGACGCCTGTGTGGCTGTCCACTGCCGAGGATGGCGTCCAGCATCTCGGCGGGGCCCCTGAGGCTCTGCGTCCGTCCCCCTCACCTGCTCCCACCGCACCCCCGGGGGGACACCACACTGCTGGTAGCTCGAAGCACTCAGCCCCAGCTACACTGGCCTGTGGGCCCATCCCCACTGCTTCAGCCTCCCTCCTCCAGCGAAGCCTGCAGAGCCCTGGCAGCCCAGGGCAGCCACCGTTCCTTCCCTAACCCCTGGCCCTTCTGGGGCAGGCTGTGCTGCCCCTCCTATCTGCCCCCACAACCCGCTGTCCATTCTCTACCGTGGCACCGCCTCTTCGTCTTCACAGGACCCTCAGTGAGAGAGTTCCATGGACAGAGGAGCCTGGAGGGCTGTAGTCCGTGGGGTCGCATAGTCAGACACGACTGAGCGACTAGTTTCTTTTTCTTTCAGTGAGTGCATTGCTCTGTGCACTGAACCACAAGCCCCTCCTGGGAAAAGGTCACGCTGATTATCTCTGCATTTCCGCAGGGGCTGGCACATGGTGGGTCCCCAGCCAACGTCTGCTGAAGACTCAAGCCGACCTCATCAGAGACCGCACGCTACAGTGACGGAGGTCTCTGGATGGCGAGGAAGCACCTTGGTGTGGATTGTGGCGCAACAGTTTAACTGATTTCATTAAATGACTGCTAGCTACTATGAACTGAAAAGATTTGGCAGCTGGTCTACCAGTTAACAGGTGATTGCAGTAATGTTGGAGGGCACGGCATCCCACTCCAGTGCTCTTGCCCGGAAAATCCCAGGGACAGAGGAGCCTGGTAGGCTGCAGTCCATGAGGTCACTAAGAGTTGGACACGATGAGCGACTTCACTTTCACTTTTCACTTTCACGCATTGGAGAAGGAAATGGCAACCCACTCCAGTGTTCTTGCCTGGAGAATCCCAGGGACGGGGGAGCCTGGTGGGCTGCCGTCCATGGGGTCGCACAGAGTTGGATACAACTGAAGCAACTTAGCAGCAGTAGCGTGAAGTCAGATAATCAAAATGTCACAGTGATAATATTATTATGTCTCAACTTTGGCAATTTTAAATCTGCTTCTTAAAATAAGGGTGATAGAGATCAGCTGAAGGAACCCTATTCAGGGTACTCCTATTATTAACCCAGACAAAATCCAGGAGGACACACAGTGATTTAGCTGACACCTGCTAAATCTAGAAATTCACAGGTTGGTTCATGCAATTTATCTAATTTTATCACTTCATTTGGTTTCTAAAGGTTAGAATTTTCCTAAATTGGCTAGGTACCAGTTAGCTGAGAAAATAAATGCTAGTTCAGTTCAGTTGCTCAGTCGTGTCCGACTCTTTGAGACCCCAGGAATCGCAGCATGCCAAGCCTCCCTGTCCATCACCATCTCCCAGAGTCCACTCAAACTCACGTCCGTCGAGTCGGTGATGCCATCCAGCCATCTCATCCTCTGTCGTCCCCTTCTCCTCCTGCCCCCAATCCGTCCCAGCATCAGAGTCTTTTCCAATGAGTCAACTCTTTGCATGAGGTGGCCAAAGTACTGGAGTTTCAGCTTCAGCATCATTCCTTCCAAAGAAATCCCAGGGCTGATCTCCTTCAGAATGGACTGGTTGGATCTCCTTGCAGTCCAAGGGACCCTCAAGAGTCTTCTCCAACACCACAGTTCAAAAGCATCAATTCTTTGGCGATCAGCTTTCTTCACAGTCCAACTCTCACATCCATACATGACCACAGGAAAAACCATAGCCTTAACTAGACAGACCTTAGTCGGCAAAGTAATGTCTCTGCTTTTGAATATGCTATCTAGGTTGGTCATAACTTTTCTTCCAAGGAGTAAGCGTCTTTTAATTTCATGGCTGCAGTCACCACCTGCAGTGATTTTGGAGCCCCCAAAAATAAAGTCTGCCACTGTTCCCACTGTTTCCTCATCTATTTCCCGTGAAGTGATGCTATAAATGCTAAGGCATATACAAACGTCTCCCACTGATGAAGTGGGATTCAGGCAGTCAGGAAGGAGGCCACAGAGAAGTCCTAGGACAAGGAGTGTCTTGCATCCACAGCAAGCAGACACATTGCTACTGACGCGAGGCTGTGAAACGCAGCTTCCTATAATGTCCATCACAGCAATTTCCTGACAGAACGCCTTGTAAGTACACTTTGTGTTAGGAAAGTATTACCCTACTGCAACACATCAATTCAGAGAGGCTGTAAGGACGTCCGACTGACTGAGAACGGCATCCTGTGGTCCAGCTCTACATCTCGCTGTTACATTCTCCATCTTTACTCCCCTTGGCCCCGATTCTCTCCTTTATTACTTTAAAATAATAGCAATTATTTCATGCTACTGCATTTTATGCATTCTTAACATTTTTTAAAATGGTTTTAGGGGCCATTTGCGGAGAAGGCAATGGCACCCCACTCCAGTCCTCTTGCCTGGAAAATCCCATGGAAGGAGGAGCCTGGTGGGCTGCAGTCCGTGGGGTCACTAAGAGTCAGACACGACTGAGCGACTTCACTTTCACTTTTCCTTTCATGCACTGGAGAAGGAAATGGCAACCCACTCCAGTGTTCTTGCCTGGGGAATCCCAGGGACAGGGGAGCCTGGTGGGCTGCCGTCTATGGGATCGCTCAGAGTCGGACACGACTGAAGCGACTTAGCAGCAGCAGCAGCAGCAGTGCTTATTTGCTTGGTCATGTCCACCTCTTTGCGATCCCATGGACTGTAGCCCGCCAGGCTCATCTGTTCCCGGGGATTCTGCAGGCAAGAATACTGGAGTGGACTGCCATGCCCTCCCCGAGGGGATCTTCCCAACCCAGGGATCTGACCCAGGTCTCCCGCATTGCAGGTGGATTCTTTACCAGCTGAGCCACCAGGGAAGCCCCTTTGGTTAAGTATAAATAGAGGAAGTACAACTTGGAAACTGATAAATCAACGACATTGATCTAATGATTCTTTTTAACATTTCCCTCCAAATTTCGGCTGCTGAATATCTTAAATGTATTCTTCCCTAAGTTAACTAGTCAATTTTCTCTTACTTTTCAAAACCATCATCACTTAATGTGGCAGAATTTAGCAGCCATATGAGAAAAAGAACTATACATGGGGAGGATTCCAAGTGTAATGAATGACAGTGAACAACCCATCTTTCAAAAGTCCATGAAATCGCTTTTCTTAGGCACAAGTAAACTGGCTGGAGTTTTATGGGGTCTGTGGGAGGGAGGGGTCAGCCGACAGTTCCATCAAAGGGCCCATCGGTATTAGCTCAGAACACAGTGAAGGCTTAATTTGGGAAGAAATTAGAAAATTTAATAGTAGTCTTTTTTCCTTGTTATTTCTCCCTACCTTCTCTGTGTTCTTGCATAGCCTGTAACAAACACAAGTAAAGCTGTTTTCATAGAGACATATGGCTTGTTCCACATTTTATCGTAGGCAAAACTGATTTTTTGTATGATTATTTTTTATATATCAAAAATCTTATACAGTAGAACAGAGTTCCACTGTATCTCCGAATCCTCACAATATAAACAGGCATTCCATGACTTAAAAAGAGGGAAAACTTTGTACCGGGGGGAAAAATCCTAATAATCTTGTTGAGAATGCCAGCAAGCAAAATACAACATTTCATGGCTTCCCAGCCTGAGAGCCATCCCACGTGACATCTGGTCTGTGTGGCTCTAAACTGAGTTAAGGGATAAAAGGTGAAAAAGAACAAGAGGATGGAATTTCTCACATATCAGCAACTTCTGGTTAAAGGTATGTTTTAGTCTGAGGATAAAACAAAGATTTTCCTGGTGGCAAGGCTGGAGTCACACTTACTGAAATGAAGAACATATTTAAGGGCTTTAAGTTTCTAAAGGAGAAGAGACGTATACAGGTAAAGCTGGCCTGGCAGTCCGGCCGAGCGGGCTGCGGGGACGTCCCGTGACGTCTGCACAGTGTCTGTGCGGTGTTCTAATGTCACAAATCCGCAGCCAGGGCATTATTCCAACTTGTATGTTTCCTCCGTGAGTTTCCTGAGCTGCGCCCCATGTCCCCATCACGAGAATATCCTGTAACAGCAGGGCCGCCTGGAGTTGGTCTTCCGTCTCCCCCAGGCTCCAGGGCAGTCATGTCCGTGCTCTGGGCTCTCAGGGAATACCCCTCCTGTTTTGGGGTGAAGGGACACTTGGCCCTATGTTCTCTAGCGTGGCTGGTCCATCGCAGAAGGGGAAAGGTGCTTGGGGTTGATAGCCCACACTGGACTGGTGCTATTCACCCCAGCCTTCTCTATCAGTCAGCGACCAGGGACACACGCAGCAGAAGAGGCCACCAGCGCAAAAACGAGCCACAACAACGAACGCGGAAACGGGCGCGGAACCCCCTGCTGGGGTCCTGCCTCCTCGACAAGGTCACGGTTCCCGGTGCTCAGCTCCCACTTCAAAGAGAAACCAGACTCCTAAATGGGGGTCATTATCTAGTCCCTTCACCAGACTGCAAAGACTTCCACAATGCTGCAACTGGTTGTGCGGTAGTAACTCAAGAGTGACATTATCACCCGTTAGTAATTTAGCTGTCAGGAAACCAGAGAGCCTGTTTAGCTGCTGCAGTTTTAAGAAGAAACTGTGAAAGAAAGTGTCTGCAGGTTGAGGTTTCTAAGACTTCTGGAGGCTGCATCAGAGGACGCCCAGGTTACAGGGAGTTGGAACCGAAGAGTGCGGAGTTGTGGAAAAGCAGAGAACTGGAACTTCCCAGTCCCCATTCTGTCCTGAGCAGCCGCGACCTCACCTGCTGCCCACCATTCCTGGCCTCACCTTTCTCTCAGACCCCTTCTACTGCTCGCCGGCTAGTCCTCTCAGCTCTTTAGCATGAGCCCATCTGGGATGGAGCCCCGGCTGGGGCTTGCCAGCACCACCTACGCCTGGCTTCCAGTGCCCCGGGCACGTTGCCTCCCGCGCCTTGCTGTGCACACCTGGAGAGCGGGCTGCTCCCATCCATGCGCCCCATCCATGCAGATGCCGGCCGCGGGCTGGGCCAGCAGCCACTCTGGTGCTTTTCTCTGTTACCTTCTGCTGCAGAGGCTAGATGAGCTGCAGCCTAGTTCCCCGGTCCCTGCTCAGCTAGTGTAGGAATGGAACTGAGTTCTGGTCAATAAGACCGAACCAGAAGTCTGCTGGAAAGCTTCCGGGAAACTTGACCCTGTCCTCATGGAAGGGAAAGCCCATCCATGCCCCGCTGGCGCTGCTCCTCTGTCTCACCTTGAATAAGGATAGCTCTGGAGCTTTAACAGCTGTTTGCAACCATCAGGCATAAGCATGAGAGGAAACCTGAGACTCGAGACACCTTGCTATCACCTAGCTGCTGAATCAGCTTGAGCAGCCTCATGCTCTGAACCTTTTCTGTGTGAGAAGGAAAACTGACTTAAGCATCTTGTGAAGGCTTCCTGTTCAGTTCAGTCGCGTCTGACTCGCTGCGACCCCATGGACTGCAGCACGCCAGGCCTCCCTGTCCATCACCACTCCTGGAGCTTAATCAAACTCATGTCCATCGAGTCAGTGATGTGATCCAGCCATCTCATCCTGTTGTTCCCTTCTCCTCCTGCCTTCAATCATTCCCAGCAACAAGGTCTTTTCCAATATGTCAGTTCTTTGCATCAGGTGGCCAAAGTACTGGAGTTTCAGCTTCAGCATCAGTCTTTCCAATGAATATTCAAGACTGATTTCCTTTAGGATGGACTGGTCGGATCTCCTTGCAGTCCAAGGGACTCTTACGAGTCTTCTTCAACACCACAGTTCAAAAGCATCAATTCTTTGGCGCTCAGCTTTCTTTACAGTCCAACTCTCACATCCATACATGACCACTGGAAAATCCATAGCTTTGTTGGCAAAGTAATGTTTCTGCTTTTTAATAAGCTGTCTAGCTTGGTCAAAGCTTTTCTTCCAAGGAGCAAAGTGTCTTTTCATTCACGGCTGCAGTCACCATCTGTGGTGATTTTGGAGCCCAAGGAAATAAAGTCTGTCACTATTTCCATTGTTTCCCCATCTATTTGCCATGAAGTGATGGGACCAAATGCCATGATCTTAGTTTTCTGAATGTTGTTTTAAGCCAAAATTTTCACTCTCCTCTTTCACTGTCATCAAGAGGCTCTTTAGTTGTTCTTCACTTTCTGCCATAAGGGTGGTATCATCTGCATATGAGGTTATTGATATTTCTCCTGACAATCTTGACTCCAGCTTGTGCTTCATCCAGCCTGGCATTTCTCATAATGGACTCTGCATATAAGTTAAATAAGCAGAGTGACAAGATGTACTCCTTTCCCGATTTGGAACCAGTCTGTTGTTCCACGTCTGGTACTAACTGTTGCTTCTTGACTTGCATACAGATTTCTCTGGAAAAGCATTCCTGATGAGAGCTGTTTTCAAGGTGGCTCACACTTCTGACACCACTCACCACTCTACCCATAGTGCAAGGCTCATTCTGATTTGCAGCTCCCAACACAACACTCAGCGTACAACAAGTATAACAGAGACTCAACCACTTAGTGAGAAGTAAGGAGTTCTGACACTCAGCTGGGATTTGAGCATTATTCTTGCCTTCTCTCCCATTTACAGCAATATACATGTAATCAGTAGGGCTGAATGGCTTTATGAAAATTACCTCTGATTACAATTCCCCCCTGCTTTTCAACAACTATTTATAAGCACTGAGTAGGGAGGTATTGTGCTAAGCACTTGGAGTGCAGAGATAAGATGGAATTTCTAGATTTAAGGGACAAATGGCAGAGACAAGTAGCGTGGTACACGTTATTAATGAGAACACAGCCCCCGAGCACCTTCCCCGTTATCCGGAAACAGGCTGCCGCACGGCACCAATCGCCTCAACTTCCCGTCCTCTTATATTCCAACTGAAATCCACCTCCTTCTCTGATGGCAAAGGGAGTGTTCTTCCTCCTCAGTGACCAGGCCGCCACCTGCGCTGGCAGAGGCGGGATTTGGCACTTGTGTGTGGCCTTTCTCTAGCAGTTCCCACACTCGCGTGTCAGCCAGGCTTCCTGGGGGAGGGGGTGCTGGTCTGCACTCATGGCGATGGTTTCCTTCCTTCTGGTTCACTTCTCAGCGCCCCTCCTCGGGCTGTGTCCTAACCGCTTCATGTGCTGCTCTGGGGAAGGTCCCCGGAGGTCCCTACGCTGGGGACACTTCTCTCTTCATCTACTGGGCCTTGCTACAGCAAGTGGCCTGCCACCCCCGGTCCCTGACTCCGGCAACACTGCTGTCTGCCTGCTTCCTGCTTCTCAGACACTTCAGCGGTCATCCAAGAGCAGCCCAGGTGCCGCTGGGGCCTTGGAGATATTTTAGGAGATCCGTCAGGAAAAGGAATTTTTATTGTTTCAAGCAGGTATTTGCCTTTTCCAGCCTGATTCTCTGGTAGGTGGACAGAGGAGTTTCCCAGAGGCTAGGCTATGAGTGACATAGCGACAGGTCTAGGCGGAAACTAAATACAGAACCCAGATATCTTCCACTAAGCCAAACACGAAAGAGACTTGCAAAATATGTCAAACAGCAAAACTCTCATCACTGTTTTTTTTTTTTTTTTTTGGTGGGGGGAGAAAAATACCTATTCTTCAGAAAGATGTCATTTATGTTAGTGTGCAATGGGTTGCCCAGGTGGCTCTGTGGTGAAGAATCCGCCTACCAATGCAGGAGATGCAAGAGGCGCAGGTTCGATCCCTGGGTCGGGAAGATCCCCTGGAGGAGGGCACGGCAACCCCCTCCAGGATTCTTGCCTGGAGAATCCCATGGACAGAGGAGCCTGGCGGGCCACAGGCCACTGAGTCACAGAGTAGGAGACGACTGAAGCAACTTGGCACACTGAGGTTTCTCTGTTTACTGAGAAATGGAGGGAATGGCAAACCACTCCAATATTCTTGCCTCAAGAACCCCATGCACAGTACTCAGAAGTAAATGCTTTAAAATGTTTCAGTTTTACTTTCTAACATAAATAGTGATAACTATGCCCCACATAAGCAAGGCTTTCAAGGCCCTCAGGAACATTTAAGGATGCAAAAGATTCCTGAGACCAATAAGTTGAGAACCATGTTCTTAGACTGCGATTTCTCTGCCTCCTTGCAGGGGAGCCAACACCTCAAATTTTTATGTTCTGTAGAACCATATCCTAAGCCCACTAATTTTCTCACCATAAACTAAGATTCCACAGTCTTGGTACAATTGACATTCAGAGACAGAGAACTCTTTCTGCGGGGCACTGTCCTGAGCTTGGCGGGACCTCTGGTGGCTAACTACTAGAGGCCAGTGGCATCCTTCCGCCCACACTGTGACAACCGTGTCTCCAGATATGGCTGAATAAAACTTGGCCCTGGCTGAGAACCAGTGCTCTGAATACTCTTCCTGGAAATGTTACCAAATATCAAGGTTTTTAATCCCACTTATGATAAGAAATAACTGGACTTATTCAGTGCCCACTCTGCACAGGCACAATTCTGAGCATCTGATAAGTATTCATTCACTTAAACCTCATCTCCTGTGACAAAGATAAGCCATGACCTCCACCTTCTAGATTAAGAAGCTGAAGCACAGAGAGGTGCACTGACCTGCCCAGCATCACACAGCAAACGTGGTGACGGCAATGCCAGGCCTGGTTGCTCCTCTGAGCTTTAGGCTTTGGTGAATAACTGCCTCTGCTGGGGAGCCCCCAGGTGACATTTACTCGAGTCCTCAAAACCAACTCGAAAGTCTCTGGTGGTTCAGCTGGTAAAGAATCCGCCGGCAGCACAGGAGACCCCGGTTCAACTCCTGGGTCGGGAAGATCCCCTGCAGAAGGGAACGGCTACCCACTGCAGTATTCTTGGGCTTCCCTGGTGGCTCAGATGGTAAGGAATCTGTCTCCAATGCGGCAGACCTGGGTTCGATCCTTGGGTTAGGAAGATCCCCTGGAGAAGGGAACGGCTCCCCACTCCAGCGTTCTGGCCTGGAGAATTCCATGGTCTGTATAGTCCATGGGGTCACAGAGTTGGACACGACTGAGCAACTTTCACATCCACAAGACTATTTCTGTATTTCTTAAATTAGTTAATGGTACAGCTTTTACACTGATCCTCTGTGCCTCACTTAACTTAGTAACCTGGGTGGTATTTCAGACTCTGCTTGGATTCTCTTCTTTATTCCTGAATCCAATCATTCATCGAGGTCTAACAGTTTTACCTTCTAATTATTAATCAAGTGTATCTTTCCCTGTATCTTCCGCTCCTCAGGCCCTCAGAAGGGCCCTGATCTCTCCTCAGCACCGCTGTAACCAACCCTCTTTTGGGGTCCTTGGGTCCGGCCCTCACAGTCATCCTCCCCCTGGCGCCAGCACGGTCTAGCTAAACAGCACGTCTGGCCGGGACACTTTCCGGCGTGAAGCTCTCTACTGGCTGCCTGGTAGTTGAGAATGAAGCCTGGGTTCCTCAGCACGGCCCTTGCGTGGCCCTTTCCGACCCCAGTGCCGCCTCCATCACCCCAGAAGCTCACTTAACTCTCCAGCAGAATTCTGCTCGGTGGTGTCGCCTGAGTGCACCAGGCTGCTTCATGCCTGTGACCCTGAGCTGTCTCCTGGGAAACGCTTTGAGTCATCACCCCATGCGGGGCTGCCACAGCGCTCACCAGTTTGTGAGAGTGATTCTACACTGTGTCCTACAGAGACCTGTCAGAGAGCCGCTGACGGTGGGTGCTTTGCTGAGCTTTGCTGAGCCCCATGCTCTCATCTTGCTATCTCCAGGGGCTGCAGTACTGGACAAAGCAGTCTGGGGAGTGCCTGGAAGCCCTGAAGTCAAAGACAGTAGCAATAGGACATGTGTGGACCTGTGGGGAATGCAGAGTGATGAGAACAAGGAAAACTTGCCCACAGTTACACTGGCTGAAGCTCAAAGCAACCAGGGGGACTCAAGATAGAAGCGATTAAAGGGCCTGCCAGAGAGAGATGTACAGGGGAGGGGTGATCCTTGAAAGCCACAAGACACAGCCTTAATATCAATACGAAGCAAGGACATATTCTATAACCCATTTATTATATTAAGACATAATGGTGGGAATCTGAGGATGTAGTTACACGATCGCAGGCAACAGTGTAAACTGATTACCAGATTCCTCTGGACAATGTATTTCCATGTGGATAATATAAGTTTAGCTCAAAAGGATTACTCAAAGTATAATGTGAGCCAATATTCTGTAAGTATGGTTACCATGTAATTTCCACTTTCTGCCTACAGAGTACAGCACCGAGTGAATTTCCTGCAGTTCTTATTTAAGTAAATTACAAATTTAAGTAAATTACAAACTCTTCTTCCTGTGGTGAAGAAGGTTCAACTTATTTACAGGCATATTTTGGTGGCTCCTTCAACAGACTTGGTTAAGTTCTTGGTTCTAAGCATGGGCTAACTTTTTGTTTAAAATTCTAACAGTCTATCTACTGTTTACGAACCTTAGCTTCCAAAGCCAAAGTCATTAAATGAAACTGCATTCTCAGAAATGTTTTGTTTTTTTAATTAACTAGCTGAGCAGTTGGACATGACCTCATTGGTATGACCTAGGCGTTCTCAAGTGTATAGGATGAGTACCTTTTCTATGCAGGTGTCTAAAAATTAGCAAGTCGCTGCGTGGGAGGTTTAGTGTCTGTCTGGTAACCAAGCTGCACTGGGTCTACCCCTCCGTGGCCGCCAGCTCACCCACCCAGCCTGGGGCAGCTACCCAAGCAGGCCTGCTGCAGGGGTCCCAGACTCTGCTGCAAGGAAACCCAGTCCTGCGGCTGCTCAGTCATGGAAGGTGAGACCAGGTTTGAAGAGAAGAGCAGGTCTTATCAAATTCTTGCTTTGGAAATAAGCTGAAACTCAGAGGACTAGGTAGTTAGTAGAAGATACCAAATCTACAAAGATGCAGAGAGAAAATCCATAAAGTACACACATTCGTGGTGAGTCAGAGGTTATAAGGAAGCAGAAAAAGACAGCAGACGCTCTGAAGTAGACAAAAGACGTCGAAAGAGAAAAAGTAGCTCAGAGCAGAATGAGAATGGGGCAGGCGTGCAAAAGCTGTGCGCTCCAATGAGGATGGAAGAGCTTAGCCTCTCTTTCCCCGGCTGCTGAGATCCTGAAAGCTGGATCCCCATCTGGGTCAACATTTCAGCTCTTGGAAGCCGGGCCCATCTTTCTCGGTTTACCGTTACCTGCGTGTCCTGCCTACAAACCCCGCCCCAAGGCCGAGGACACAGCAGAACGCACCCTGGCGAGCAAAGGGGCTAATGAAGACACCTCGGAGGTGAAGGGAACCGCTAGAGACGGTCTCCGGTTGTGGGCCGTGGCTACTGCGGGGCGCTTCTACGGGCCAGGCTGCCGATACCACGAGGAGTTCTCACAGGTGCACCAAGCCGGCAGGAACCCCCGCACCTCGGCGTCGGCCCAGGAAGCAGAGAGCGCCCTCCCCGGAGGTCCCCGAGCAGAGGGTCCGACTCCGGGGAAAGGGACGAGGCTCTCCCGCCCCCGAGGGCGCCCCCCGCTCACCGGTAGTTGTAGGCGCCGAAGCGCTTGCTCTCCCGCAGCATCGCGCGGTACAGGTCCAGCACCTGCGCGCGGCTGGACGCCGCCATCTTCAGCGCCACACGCAGGGGGTCCTCTCCGCCGAGGCCCCGAGTTTAAACTCGACCCGCGAAACCGCCGCCGCCGCCGCGGGAAGCGCGGGCGGGACGCGGGCGCGGGGCTGCGCGCAGGGCGCGGCCCACGCCCCGCCTCAGGGGCGCTCGGGCTCAGGGGCGTCCCGGCCGAGCGGAGGCTCTGCCGGCGCGCCCCGGACGAGGGGCCTCCGCCTCAGGGGGGCTCCGGCCGCGCGCCGCGGGCGAGGGGTCTCGCCTCCAGGGGGCTCCGGCCGCGCGCCGCGGCGCAGGCGGGCTTCGGGCAGCTAAGGGGGCGGCGCCTGCGGGAGGCGTTCCCGGCGGCCGCCCCCGCCCCGGGGTCCCGCGAGGCAGCCGCCCGCGGAGCGGCCGAGGCCGGACGGCGGGAGGCGGGCCGCGCTTCCCGACGGCGGAGGCGGGGGTCAGCGGGCGGCCGGGCGGGGGCGGCCGAAGCGCTCCGCGTCGCCAGGTTGCCGAGCGCCCGCTCCATCCCCGCCCTCCGCCCGGGCTGCCCTCGGCGCCGCCTGAGCCGCCGTGTGGGCTGCGCGGGCGCCGACTCCGCCGGCGCCTGGGTCGGGGGCGAGGGGCGGGACCTGGCCGTGCGGGGACCGGCCGCCGCGGGCGTGCGGGGCCGCGGGGCCACCGCCCGGGGCTCCTCGGCGCTCCGGCTCCGCCGAGGGCGCCCGCCCGGGGGCCTCCGGCGCGAGGCCCGCTTCCTGGGCAAGATGGCGGCGCCCAGGCGTGTGTGAGCGCCGCGCCGAGGAGCCCCGCGAGGCCCCGAGCCCTGCACCCCGGCGGGCTCGCGTTTCCCGGGAGCGCGGGTGAGTGCGCGCGGGGCGCGGCGGGCGGCCAGCTCTGCGTGCGCCCGCGGACCTCTGTGGTCTGATGGAGAGGCGGCACCGGGCGGCCCGGGTTGGAGCCGGGGGACTTGGGGGGCTAGGGGGGCTAGGGACTCTGTTGGGACCGTGTCCGCCCTCCAGGCAAGAAGCGGAGCAAGTCTCCTCCTGAAGTTCTTCCTAGCCAAGTCCTCTCCTTTCTCTAAAAAGGCCAACTTTCCCGATTCCCCTTATTATCCGGGTGGATGCGGTTTGCTCTGTTCCTGGAACGTAGAGCCCGACGCGGGGAAGCCTCCGCTGATTCTACTCAGTGTTTGCAAAGCGCTCGTCTCGGTTTTTGGAATCTTTGTGTCTGTAGCCAGCGCTGGGGACAGCCAGAGTTCTCTCCTCCAACGCGGTACGAGGGGTAACTCACACGAGAGAGACAAGTCTCCGTTCACATCTCTCTTTCTCCCACCACGCTGTTTATGACGGTGTTTCCTTTATCTCATTTTGAAGTCACTCTGAGTCAATTTCGAAGTTTCTCCTATTTTCAGGAACTTTAAGAGCAGACACTTTAGGGTACTTATAACCTAGGGTCCTTGCGTATCTACATATACTTGTTCTATTTGTTATGCTACCTGTTGTAATGGCATTTTTCAAACGGCACGGAAAAGAAACCACCTTTATTAAAATCCTCTTTCGCTTCCCATTTGATTTTTGTTATGCCTCATATGTCTCTGAGTCGCAAAGCTTTTTACAGAGTAGCCAAGCTCCTGTTTCTCCTGCAGGGTGATCAGTCATTGGGCATGCCTTGCTTTGGGTTAATTGAAAGCAGTGCTGATATTTTGAGTGTATCCTTTCAGTTCAGTTGCTCAGTCGTGTCCGACTCTTCCCGACCGCATGGACTGCAGCGCACCAGGCTTCCCTGCACATCGTCAACTCCCAGAACCTGCTCAGGCTCCTTTGGCGTTACTCAAATGATTCAAGAGGGACTCGTACATTATTATAGAAGAAGATCCAGAGCTGTTTTTCCTTACTGTGATAACACAGTTGAGTGCTGATGATATAAATTAGGAGCATGGCACCTGGGGAAACCACGTTAGTGCACGGTAAGATAGAGAAAGCTATCAAAGTTAGAAGAAAAAACATGAACGTTATTTGGGCTTGTTTAAAAACAGTGGGGATTGCATTATCTTAATGTATTTTGCTTTCATGTAGAAAATGAAGTTGGAATAATTATTATGATATGCAGTTATTTGTCTCATAATCATTACCATATACAATTAACATATCTAACTGACTTTAACTGTTTTTAAAGAAAACTTTCCAAATAAATATATAAAGTTTAGTTTGTTTGGGTAGTCTAGTCACCTATTAGTACAAGGAGTTAACTGAATTTAGGGAAGTGAGAACTTCCCAATTTCACAAAAAATATTTTATAATTTTATTTTAAATAATCTGCCATTATGTTGAATATCATTGGTTTAAAAGACTAATAAAACCCAAGAGAGTGGCTGTAGGTACTTTTTAGTTACAGCAAGCTGCTTTTTTTTTTTAATTTGCCAGAAAGGTATTGGGTCAGAAGCAAAAAAGGTGCAGTGAAACTTGCTGAAGTTAAGGCCCACCAACTCCCAGATGCTTTAAATGTTCTTGAAGTCAGATGATTTCCCAAATAACCTGTCCAGGATGTAAAGGGTGCTGGCAGTACCGAAGCTAAAATTTGTTTTTCTGTAATGGCAGATTGTCCGAAATCCCATGTTTAGAAGTGAATGTGTTTAAGATTTGAATGATGTTTTTGGACTTCAAAAAATTACATCTTTATATTTTGTAATTTATTCATAATTTGGAAGAGCACTGGTATTTTCCCTGTGCGTAGCATTATTTAAATATTTTTTCAATAAAATCCGAATATCACACTGTCAGTTTTTACCCTCACTTTAAGGCTTGTCCTTGTGCCTAGCCCACTGTGGATTGCCCCACAGAATAAACTAAGGAAGCTGAGCAGAGTAGGTAACGTGTGGTGTCTTACATCTTGCTCTGTTTGTACTAGAAGCCTAACTCTTCAAGAAGACTTTCTCTAAAGTTATACTTCATATGTAATTAACTTCAAGTAAGCAGCCATTGATTTTTGACCCATTTTCAACTGTGATAGTAGATTCCTAAGGGGATACAGTAATGACCATAACCCTGGAAGGTCAAAGGTTAGCCAGACTCGGGCCCCAGGTGTGTGATCTGTGACCTGATCACCTTTCCCTGCTTACCTCCTCTCTTCAGTCCACAGCAGAAGGGAGATGAGCTGTACTCTCCCTACCTCCAGGGACAGTGCCAAGACCAGGAACGTCTTCTCATGAGTTTGTGCCATAAGCTGAACCGGTTGTGAAACTCTGCACCTCACGTTTGGACTCTAACCCACGGCCTTTTAATTGTAATCACTCACCTGGTGTCTGGACTTACTGACGCTCAGGTTCTTTGTGTCTCAGCGCAAAAGGAATTCAGGGGAGGCAAAGTGACAGGCAAGCAGTAGATTTATTAATACAGGTTTCTCCTGAGAGATGCAAGGGGCCGGGCGAGGGGGCTCCGCCCTGAGGGTTGAGTGGGCTGCATTTTTATAATCCAAGGACCGTCGGGGAGGGGAGAAGACCACGGGTTGAGTTCCTCCTTCACGTCGGGCTGGAGCGTTTCTGACTCTATGAGGTCATACTAGGAAGGTCATAGCAGTTATTCAAATCAGCAGAAGGGTGGTGCCGTTTTTCCTTTCACTTAATGGCCTGAGGCGTGTGACTCGCTCTGTAGGTGAGCAAGCCTGCTCTGCTCTCGATGTTAGGTAGGCTTTCTTGCGCTGTCATCAGCTCACAGTGGCCCCCAAAGGTCCCTTGGCTTCCCTCTCTATAATCCCCTACTGGGACTTCTGCAGCCCCCTGTACAAGGCTCGGGTTCCATCCCTGTCAGCGGTAGTCCCCCACCCGTCCCCATCGCCCCCCAGCTCCAATAGTGTGTTGAGATCCTTACCCCCGTGTGCTGTGTTAGGAGGTGGGCCTCGGGGAGGTGCTTAGGTGTTGAGAGCGGAGCCCCCAGGATGAGATGCGTGCCGTTATAAAAGGGACCACAGTGAGCCCCCGCGCCCCGCCCGCTGTGTGAGGACACAGTCTGTGATCCAGGAAGTGTGCTCTTACCTGGCTCCAGATCCGCGGGCAGCCCGGTCTCGGGCTTCCCAGCCTGCAGAGCTAAGCGGTGAATGCTTGTAGCTTATCAGCCCCCCGGCCTGCGGTGTCTGAGCTGAGACGCTCTGTTCTGGTTTTCTGGAGAAGTGGTGTGCAGGGGGTTGTGCTCGCTGAGAGTGAACCAGGTCTGGCGGTGCACAGGTTTTTCGTTTGCTTCCTTTTTTGTGTTACAGTCACATAATATCCTAACTTCAGAAGCTTATGCTTTCTGCAAAATAAGGGAAGATGAAGTTGTTGTTTTTTTTTTTTTTTACCAAGCTTTATCCAAAATGTTAATGGCATACTTTGAAAGAAACCTAATTTTAATTACTGACATATTTTTGGGTAGAAATGTCCCTTCCGGTGGGTGTCAGGGCATGTGTGGGGAAACAGTACCTTCCTTAACACTATCTCCGTAACCGTTCCACCTCACTGGGGTTTTCTGTTTACTTAGTTCTGTTATTGGCCTTTTCTTCATTAAGACAGAAAAATAAAAGCCTGACGTGACAAGCATAATGTCCACGTCTGACTCTTAATGTGGTGGGAGGATGCAGCCTCCTCCCCCCGCCCCTGCCCAGTCTCGGTGTTGCAGCTTGTCCCAGCAGTGGAGGTTCTGTTCTGTCCCCAGCATGACTGGCGGGAAGGGGCTTCCTGGTGGGTGGCTCTGGCTGGACCAGAGGAGGCCAGGCGCTGCTCTCCAGATGCCGCGGGCGCCCCAGAGGGCTCTGTAGAGGCCCCAGGTGAGCGTCCTATAGGCCTTGGGAGCCCCTGTGACGATGCCGGGACTGAGAGGCACGGCCGCTTGGTTGAGAAGGAAGTGAATCCAGGAGAATGACGCAGTGTGTGATCGGACTACTGAGTTATGGGCAGAGATGTTCAGAGGCCTAGAGGGTGTGTGCAGCCCCCCAGCAGTGCGCTGTCTGGGGGGCAGTGACTGGGCGGAGGTGCCCGCCGCCTGGGAAAGGTCACCCACCCAGTGAGGGTCATCCTGGCAGCTGGGTCTTGCAGCTCGACATCAGGGTGAGGGGTCGGCCCCCCGCTGGAATGCTGACACTCCGCCACCCGGAAGCTGCTCAGCCTGAGATGGAGGTGTCTCCAGTGCCCATGTGGACACAGCCTGTTACGGCACAGGGTCGTCAGGAGCCTCACTTAGCTCCTTCCCTCTGCTAAGAAGTAACAAAGTTCATTGCACCTCCTGTGCCTGCCCACTCAGAAGTCTGTCCTTCCAGAAATGAAATGGCAGAAAGGCAGGTGGTTTATAGGAAGACCAACGGCTGAGGATTATATATGGACTGCTGTCTAACTCCACCCCCAGAACAGATTTGGGCGTCAGTTCACTGCTTTGCTTGGTGTTTCAAGTCTGATGAGACAGCTGCAGAAGGCACGAAAATCAGTTTCTGGAATGTGCAGACCCCCTCCCAGCTGAGCACATGGGTTTTTCAGCCCCTCTGTTTGGAAACTGTCCTCTTAAATGTCTTATCTTTCTAATCTTGGCTTAAAGGTGATTTCTCCAGCCAGCCCTCCCCGGCTGCTCACTCTAACTAAAAATCGTGTCTCCATTTGTATCTTGGGTTTCTCTTTATCTCCTACTTAAATTGTTAGTTTTACTCACTGCCATGCTGGACAACTGGCCCCAGGCCTCACATAGGTGGGGGCCCCAGGCCTCACATAGGTGGGGTTGAGCACAAGTGTGTAAGGTGAGTGGACGGAAGCTGCTGTGGGTGCTTCAGGAAGCGGCCCTTAGTGCCTAGCGCAGCTCTTGTCTGGGAGACGTTCAGGGAAGATGGAAGTGTTTCTATCTGCCTTGCCCACTGTGGCAGCCGCCACCCACATGTGACTCTTGAGCACTGGAAATGTGACTCGTGTAACTAAGGAGCTGAATTTTTAACTAATATTACATTAAAGTGTTAGTTGAAGTTGTGTCCGACCCTTTGTGACCCCGTGGACTGTAGCCTGCCAGCCTCCCCTGTCCGTGGGATTTCCCAGGTGAGAATTCTGGAGTGCGTTGCCATTTCCTTCTCCAGGGGATCTTCCCAACCCAGGGATTAAACCCGGGTCTCCTGCACTGCAGGGGGATTCTTTACTGCCTGAGCCACCAGGGAAGCCATGGTGTTTACGCAGCCTGGTGTGGTTTAGCTGCTGCTGTATTGGACACCACAGTCTAGAGGATGTGATTCTGTTAGCTTCTAACCTTGAAGAGCATAACCACTGACTACAAACCCAAAGAGAAGAGGGACTCTCCTCGCCTCTGAAGAGGGCTGCTCGTGGCAGTTTCGCGTGCTGCTGGTTTTACAGTGCACGGCAGGCGTGTTTCACGGTCTGCTTGAGAAGCAGAAGATCCTATGTCCTCAGTGGCCTTCCATGATTTGGGATTATCGTTGCACTTTCCGTCCATTCTTTATTTTTTTTAATTTTTAATATTTTAATTGCATTTTATCAATAGTCTGGAGCCCTTCCGGGCTTTAGTTTGTGGGAGGATCCTTCAGGAACCAGGGCTGAGTTCTCTGCATTCCAGCCTTCTGCGGCTAACCACCGTCAGCTGGTACTTAGGCAAGAATTGCTTTCTGACTACGTGGCATGCACCTGACCTTGAAGGCCAAAAGCTTTTTAAGTGAGGAGTGGGATTAAAAAGAAGAAGGAGAATTAGTGGATTAAATTTTATATGTTAGTACTTTCCAAGTGACTGTAGGGTTAGAAAAAGAATTATCAAGATAAACTTTTAATAATTACTGTATTGGAGCCATAAGATCTACCCTCTGATGTATTGATTTATTTGTCTGAATTATACTTTTCTCCATATTCTTTATATCGATGCTTTGTCTATATTGTCTTAGGTCTTGATATGAGAAATAAAAAGAATTAGTAGTTGCATCTTTTACTTATTAAAAATAAAATATTTAAAATTCATGTTTCATGGTGGATTTTTAAAAATTGTGTTTCTATGTTGACATAATAAAGTTTAGCATCCTGGCCATTCTAACATGTGCAGCTCAGTGGTGTTACTGCATTTACCATCACTGCCATCCTGTGGCTGGAACTTTGTCATCTTCCCAGACCCCGATGAACCCTGACTGCCTGCTCTCCTCTCCCTCTGGCCCCTGGGAACAACTGTTTTACTTTTTATTTCTATGAATTTGATGAGTTTTAAAATTCTTTTCCATAACTTATTGTCCAAACTGATATATAATGCTAGTATCTACGTGTCTCCAGGAATCACCTCGTTTAAGATGACCTTGGCCTTCCTAATGCGTAATTGCCTTACCTTGGGAAATGGCAGACACTTCTCATTAAGGACACAAAATTATCCGCTTTGGTCCCTGCTCCCAGCCATCACTAACCTTAACATGCTCACCTCGAGAAAGATCATCTCGCTCATTTAAGAAAACAGTAACTCTAGAAAATGACTTTTTAGTGACAGATGGTAAGATGGACTTCCTTGTATATGTTGTCATGTGCTTGGGATTCCAAACTTTTTACCAATCTCCACTGAGAAAGGCAAAAAGAACCAAAAACAGTCACTTAGTATTTTTAATACCTCCCACCTTAGTGTATAGGGCTTTCCCGGTGGCTCAGATGGTAAAGCGTCTGCCTACAGTGCGGGAGACCTGGGTTCAGTCCCTGGGTCGGGAAGATCCCCTGGAGGAGGGAATGACAACCCACTCCAGTATTCTGGCCTGGAGAGTCCCATGGACAGAGGAGCCTTTGTGTCCACGGGATCCACAGAGAGTTGGACACGACTAACGCACCTTAGTATGACATCACTGTGGCCACTGGACACATCTGAATTGACGGGGTCAGGATGGGGTTTAGTCCCCTCGTGAGCACCAGGAATCTGGGGGATTTGAAGGGAAGCGTGTCCCTCACCAGATACTTTTTAGTCGCTCGGTCTTACTCTTTGTGACCCTACAGACCGTAACCTACCAGGCTCCTCTGTCCATGGGATCCTCCAGCGAGAGTACTGGAGTGGGTTGCCATCTCCTTCTCCAAGGGGTCTCCTGACCCGGGGACTGAACCCACGTCTCACGTCTCCTGCCCTAGCAGGCGGGTTCTTTACCACCAGCCCCAGCTGGAGTGCCCAGATCTGGGCACAGTGCATAACGTGAATGAGAGGAGGCGACTGTTCTGAGCGGAAGGCACTAAAGCCCGTTTAATTGCCCTGGGGAGATGCTGAGGGTTGTGTTGCTTGTGAGGGTGGGCAGGAGGGCTGGATGGCCGAGACCTTGTAGAGGCAGTTCCGAGGCCCTGCCGATTGACTGGGGGTGGGGGAAGGTCGGGAGTGGCCTCAGGTCCCCGGGTTGTAACGCACATCATGTGCAATCAAGGTCGTTTAGTGAGTATGCTTGTTCGTGCATCACGTACCTGTGCAAGAAGTGAATCTTTAATTCACTGCAGGTGGAATTGTTGAATTAAATATGTGCCTTCTAAATGTCAATATGTTGTCAGGCTTTCTTCTATAGATGTTTTACCGTTCATGCCCATTTCTTAGACCCTTGTAGTATGGTATCAACATGCTCTTCCCCAATCTGTAGATTGTCAAAAGTCTAATTGTCATTTTAATTGACATTTCCTTGAACATTGTTTTATAATTTTCAGAGGTGTTTCTGATCCCTTTCAGCGGCACTTTGTGTCGCTCTCTGATTGCCGTTTCTCTCTTCGGAAGTTGGACTTCTTGGCCTTCTTATGGGGTTTCTCACATCACAAACCCAGAGTTTTGGTGGATGTATTGGGATCTTATTAAGGCAGTTCATCTTCATGAAGAGGGAGTGTTTTTGTTTCGACAGGTGCCTTCAGAGCATCTGGGGGCTGGTCATTTGGCTCTTCTCCTCTGAGCCCGGGGTCAGCGAGTGGGCTGGGCCTCCCAGCCTGATTCTGTGCCTGGCAGCCGCCCCTCGCCCCCCGTGGCCTCGGTATCCCGTTCCCTCAGCACTTACTGCTTGTGTGCCTTTCATTTGGGATAGCGTTTGCGTATCGTTTTAAGTGCATGTCTTACTCATCACTGAAACAGCTTTTCGAGGATGGGGAACTCTGTAGTGACAGCTTCCTGTCCCCTCATTTGGCCCTCTGCAGTTTAGCTGTGGTGTTTCACAGGCGACCAGTGTTTGCAGTTGCTTCCTTGAAGTGCTACTCCCCTGTCTTAGCCTCAGTGATGCTCAGAGCTGAGCTCTCCTCCCTCCACGGGTGGGCTCTCCACGCCTCCGCCCCCACCGCCGCCCCGGGCCACCTCCCTTGACCTGCTCCCTCCCCTTGTGACTTCGTCACCGATGTGAACATCACTGACCGTGTCCATTTGTTTGTCCCGCCAGCCTCTCCAATAGCGGGTCTAAAATGATCGCATTCTTCACTCCACCCCGAGCCCGCTTCTCCACTTGCCATGCCCGCTTCTGTTTGTGGTCACCCCTTGGGTTTCCTTAGTGGTCCTGGCTGCGTCACGGGTGTGCCCCTGCTGCATGCCACCTGGGGAGCCCGGTGGCCTGGCGGGAGGGTGGGGACAAGGAGGGCAGGGGGCAGACGCAGACACCTCTTCACAGCCGGACGTCGGCCGCCCGTGCAGCTCAGACTGAGTGTGTGCTTGGAGGGGAGGGGGCGTCTGGAAGGATTATTGCTTGGTCACTACGTCTCTGCAGAAAGAAAAGTTATTTAAAAGCAAAAATGAGCTGTTGAATTTTGTAATGAAGAGACCGGATTTCACTGCGTAAAGACTTGGATGATTTATAAGTCTTTAAACCCCAGTGGAGGAAAAGTTATTACTTAATACTATCTTAGACATTCACTCTTACTGAAAGAATCTCGGTAGAAGACGAATTAGAAACTTCAGGTGCTGCTTTTGCCTCTGCCGGAGGGTTGGGGCAAATTATCTTCCTGTCACGGGCGATTTGGAGCTTGAGGACAACAGCAGTGTTAGAACGGGAACTTTCAGAGCCAGCTTCGACCACAGCGGAGTGACCGCGAAGGCCGAAGGTCAAGAGTGTGATGGATTGGGTGATTAGGATTCCTTTTAAAACCAATTAGAGGTGGCAGGTTTGCCACTGGCGAAAAGTGCTGCAAGGAATGAATCTCATCAGCATATAAAACTTCTTGGATCATCAAAAAAGGGTTTAATGTTTAAAATATAAGTACACACACAGACACGACCTGCATAGGAATCCTTGTTCGTGCTATTTTGCAGTGTTGTGTCCAGCCTGGTTTTTCTGTTAAATAATATACAGTCACTCAATTGGGCGTGTTTTTAAATTTTTAATTCAGTGGCTAGTGTGCTAAATGCTGCTGTTTCCCAGGTGGTGCAGTGGTAAGGAACCCACTTGCCAGTGCAGGAGCTGTAAGAGATGTGGGTTCGATCCCTCGGTCTGGAAGAGCCCCTGGAAGGGGAAATGGCTACCCACCGCAATATTCTTGCCCGGGGAATCCCATGGACAGAGGAGCCTGGAGGGCTACTAGGCCACGGGGTTGCAAAGACTCGGACACGACCGAGAGTCTAAGCACTAATGAACCTCAAGAGGTTCCTGTCGCTGAGCCCCAACCCTAAATGTTAAGTGTATTTGTCAGCTCCGTTTATCCACTGTCTGGATTTGTCTTTATATTTGGGACCTTCTAGGTGAGTGGATTTGTGGTCAGGCATTTGTGTTTGGGATCCCTGGCTTGGCAGAGGGGCAGAGGGAGCAAGGACTGGTGTTTCAGAAGGGAGGAGGAGACGGAGAGCAGAGAAGGGGGGGTGTGTGTGAAGAAAAATTTCTCAGGAGTGTCTCACGTGTCAGACACCAAGAAGGAAAGCAGGTGAGAAGATACCAAACAAGAACTGAGAGTAGAGTACTAATGATGACGATAAGAGTTGTTAGAAATGAACGTTGCTTCAGTGTAACCATCCTGGTGTTTTTATTCTAGCCTTCTGGGGGAGGATGTTGAGTCTTAGGTAGTCAGAGAGGTTAAAGTTGGCTATTAAGTGGGATACACAGGGGCTAGTTAGGACTCTCCGTGACCCCATGGACTGCAGCCTACCAGGCTCCTCCGCCATGGGATTTTCTCTGGTAGGCTGCAGTCCATGGGGTAGCGAAGAGTCAGACATGACTGAGCGACTTCACTTTCACTTTTGACTTTTATGCATTGGAGAAGGAAATGGCAGCCCACTCCAGTGTTCTTGCCTGGAGAATCCCAGGGATGTCAGAGCCTGGTGGGCTGCTGTCTGTGGGGTCTCACAGAGTTGGACACGACTGAAGCGACTTAACAGCAGCAGCAGCAGCAGCAGTTAGGTCTCTACCTTTGTATATGCTTGAAAGTTTTCATAATGAAGTGACTTTTAAATGACTAAGCAAAGTAAAATAGTCTTGATTATGATTAAAGGAGAAAGAATTTTTATGAATATCAGGGCGACTTTTGTTCTCTTCTTCACTATCAGACCCGTGTGATAGCATTAGCCTGTGAACCTATTTTTGAGGCAAAATTATTCACAAACAATTTAGGAAATAGACAAAACCATTTTTTAAAAAAAATGTGGTCTCTCAGCTCTATGTGTGAAGACTGCAGAAATTAGGTGGTTTCTTCATCTTCATCCGATGGCAGTGGGTTTGTCCCAATACCAGAGCATCTGCCCTGGATGGCAGCCCAGGGCTGGAGCTGTCTCGCCACAGAAGCTGTGCAGCTCTGGGGGCCGGGGAGTCAGAGTCTAGTCACTGAGCATCTGTTTCTGCAGAACCCGAAGTGGGGCCTGAAGAGGGTGCTCCAGAGACAGAAAGGAAGAGAGAAGCCCGTATTTGGAGGAGGAGACAGCAGCCCACTCCAGCATTCTTGCCTGGGGAATCCCAGGGACAGAGGAGCCTGGTGGGCTGCTGTCTTTGGAGTCGCACAGAGTTGGACATGACTGAAACAACTTAGCAGCAGCTTGTATTCACCGCCCTGTGCCCGGTGCTCTAAACGCTTCCTGGATGGCCAGTCCTCACAGCAGATATATCAGTTAGCGGCTAGTCTATCTTGTTTATTTTCTTTTTTAAATTATAAAATTTATAAGACAAAAATGACCATCTTAAACATTTTTAAATGTGCAATTCAGTGGCACTAAGTACATTCACATTCTGGGTAAACCTTCACCACCATCCAACTCAGAACTTTTTCATTTCCCCAAACTGAATCTCTCAGTTCAGTTCAATTCAGTTGCTCAGTCACGTGTGACTCTTTGCGACCCCATGGGCTGCAGAACGCCAGGCTTCCCTGTCCATCACCAACTCCGAAGCTTGCTCAAACTCATGCCATCCAGCCATTTCATCCTCTGTTACCCCTTCTGCCCTCAATCTTTCCCAGCATCAGGGTCCTCTTCAGTGAGTCAGTTCTTCACATCAGGTGGCCAAAGTATTGGAGTTTTAGCTTCAGCATCTGTCCTTCCAATGAATATTCAGGACTGATTTCCTTTATGATTGACTGGTTGGATCTCCTTGCAGTCCAGGGGACTCTCAAGAGTCTTCTCCAACACCACAGTTCAAAAGCATCAATTCTTTGGTGCTCAGTTTTCTTTATAGTCTGACTCTCACATCCATACATGACCACTGGAAAAACCATAGCCTTGATGAGATGGACCTTTGCCAGCAAAGTAATGTCTCTGATTTTTAATATGCTGTCTAGGTTGGTCATAACTTTTCTTCCAAGGAGCAAGCGTCTTTTAATCTCATGGCTGCAGGCAGCATCTGCAGTGATTTTGGAGCCAAGAAAATAGTCTGTCACTGTTGCCTTTGTTTCCCCATCTATTTGCCATGAAGTGATGGGACCGGATACCATGATCTTAGTGTTTTGAATGTTGAGTTTTAAGCCAGCTTTTTCCCTCTCTTCTTTCATTTTCATCAAGAGGCTCTTTAGTTCCTCTTCACTTTCTGCCATAAGGGTGGTGTCATCTGCATGTCTGAGGTTATTGATATTTCTCCTGGCAATCTTGATTCCAGCTTGTGCTTCATCCAGCCCGGCATTTCACATGATGTACTCTGCATATAAGTTAAATAATGGTGAGAGTATACAACCTTGACATACTCCTTTTCCAATTTGGAACCAGTCCGTTGTTCCATGTCTGGTTCTAACTGTTGCTTCTTGACTTGCATACAGATTGCTCAGGAGGCAAGTCAGGTGGTCTGGTATTCCCATCCCTTTAAGAATTTTCCACAGTTTGTTGTGATCCACACAGTCAAAGGTTTTAGCATAATCAATGCAGCAGAAGTAGACGTTTTTCTGGAATTCTCTTACTTTTTCTATGATTCAAAAGATGTTGGTGATTTGATCTTTGGTTCCTCTGCCTTTTCTAAAACCAGCTTGAGCATCTCGATGTCCTCAGTTCACGTACTGTTGAAGCCTTGCTTGAATCATTTTGAGCATTACTTTGCTAGCATGTGAGATTAGTATAATTGTGCGGTAGTTTGAACACTGTTTGGCATTGCCTTTCTTTGGGATTGGAACGAAGACTGACCTCTTCCAGTCCTGTGGCCACTGCTGAGTTTTCCAGATTTGCTGGCATCTTATGTGCAGTGCTAACCTCCGTCCTCACTGAACTCCTAACTCCCCAACCCTCCTCCGCAGCCCGTAGCAACCGCCATTCTCTGTTTCTGTGCGTCCTCATATACATGAAATCAGACAGTGCCTTGCCTTTTCATAACTGGCTTATTTCTCGGGGCATGGCTATCTTCAAGGTTCACCGCGTCAGAGCGCATCAGAGTTCCCTCCCTTTTCAGGGTGAGTGACACTTCGCCGGGGGTGTGCACTGCGTTCTGTCCATGGCTGCGCTGGCGGGCACTTGGGCCGCTGCCCCATTTTGGCTGTTGTGAACATACTGCTGTGACCACGGGTGTCCAGATATCTGTCCCTCTGTCTGCTCTCAGCTCTTTGGGGCATAGTCCCAGACGTGGAATTGCTGGACCCTGTGGTAATTCTGTGTTTGATATTTTAGGGGCCACCAGACTGTTTGCCACAGCAGCTGCACTGCTGTCCATCCCCAGCAGCTGTGCCCCAGGGCTCTGATTTCTCCAGGTCAGAGGTGGGTCCATTTCTTTCTCCAGGTCACGGTGGTGGGGCGGGGGGGCGCGTGGGGAGGTTACGTGTGCTCACACTGCTCAGGTGCAGACCTGAATCTGAGCCTGATGGTCTGCGTCTAGAACCTCTGACGCAAACACAAGAGGAGGTGCAGAGGCTCGGATATGCTGTTCAGGGCATTGTGCATGGGTTCAAACCCAGGCCATCTGTTGTCACAGCTCATGTTGTTAAACATCTTAGATTTAATATCTCTGTATGTTTTTTTCCCTGCCTTTCTAAATTTATGCTGTAGAATGTTCTCTTATTTAAACTATCTTTCAGGATGTATGCAGTATGTTTGATTTTATTTAAATTCTTGGGTCAAATTTTGCCTGTAAATGCTTTGAATAAATGCAAATTGATCCTGCCGAAGTTTTGTATATATCTCTGCTCTACCTACCCCTGCCAGAAGTTTGCTTTCCAATAAAACTAAATAAAACTATCTAAGCTGAATTTAAATGGGGGGAGGGGGACTTGGAATGGATCAGTGGTAAACAGTGAGGACTGAAAAAAAAAAAAACCCCTCAGATAAAGTGGATTTTCCATCTTTATCAGTATGGGAGCAGCAGCTTGGAAATGTATCCGTTTCTTTGATCCCTGTGTGTGATTTGCTAAGAGCCTCTGCATTGTCCCTCACAGACTAGGTCGTGCAGGGCCTGGTGGCATCCTGAAACAAGCTCGTTCCCTGGGGGATGCTGGCTCAGTAGAGGCCAAGGGTCAGCTCCCGATGCGGCCTGGGTGCATAGCCCCCCCACGGTGCTGCCGGGGTGGTGCCCCCTGCAAACGCCGACCGAGGGATTCTGCACCCCGCTCTTCTGGGCAGGCCCTCTGGGTGGGTGACCTCTCCTGTGCTGTGTTTGAACGGTGTATGTGTGGGGGGGAGCTGTGTGTGCGTGGCCCTGAGCCCCTCCCAGGCCGGGGGTGAGTGGCTGGTCCACCATCGTAGCTGGTGGAGGTGTAGACAGAGGGCCCACAGTCACACTCAAGCCGACTCTGCTCTGGATGGGGTCTGCAGAATCGTCCCGAATCCCGTGGCTCACAGCCGTGGCCTGCACCACAGTCCACCTCCAGTGATCCTCCGGTCCCTGGCCTGGTGTGCGCGCTGGTCATGGGTGTCTTTAAAGAGGGTTGCAGATGGTTCCAGATGGTGTGGCCCAGGTATGGAGCTGTTGCTGTCATTTCTTTTGAGCACCTATTCTTTGGGCTGTAATTAAGATTTTTCTCATCCCCAAAGCTACAGAACTGTCTTCCCCAGCGTCCTTGTTAGCAGGGCTCCCTCTCACCTGCAGGACTCCCTTCTGTGTTGGAAGGTGGTGTTCACTCCTCACAGAAGCCGTCTCTCTGTTCCTGACTTGGTGCCAGTGGCCGTAGGCACTCATCTCTCTCCCTCTGTGGACCCTGGCATTCGGGAACGCAGAGGGAGGGCAGGGCTGGGCTGGCCCAGATTTCTCTGCCGGCTCTGGGTCACTGCATCCAAGGGCGGTTTCACCCCTCCAAGCTGAAGGCTCTAGTGGGCTTTGTAGGCACCCGTGTGACCGCACCTGCGGTGTCCCATTCTCTGCCTCAGCAGAGGTGACAGGTGGTTTCTCCCCCCTCCCACTGTTATGATGATGCGTTTCTGGGCGCAGTCATTTTTCTTTGCTCCAGATGTGAAAATCTGAGCTTGCTTCCTATCTATAAATGATCGAAGAGCCCCGTGTGACCCCCTATAAATCCGGTAAACAGATAACTAGGCTGGCAGCGCATGCGGCGTGCCTGGGGAGTCCTTGGCCTCATGGTGCTCGTAATGCAGGGGATTGACTGGGCTTAGCAGATGGGCGCCGATCGTATTTCCCTCGTCGCTGACAGGTGCGCGGGGAGGGCTGTGGTGGGGGAGGGCGGCTCTCCTGGGCTGCGCTGCGCAGCCCCCGCCCCCGGGACACCGGGCGCCCCGCCCCCTTCCCCCGCGGAAGGTGGCAGTGGCTTGCTGATGTGGGCTTGTCTGCTTGTCCTCACGATAAGGCCTGCGTTCGTTTTTAAAAAAGATTATCTTTGAACGATGGAAGCATCAGAGATGGATCACAGAAACAGCCAATAGAAATAGAACAGGAGAAAACACCCGCTTTGCTGTCCTAAAGCGATGTTACCGGTTTCTTCTCGGTGATTTTTACATGGTTGCACCTGTTGGTTCACATCTGCGTTTCCTCTGACTGCTCTGCGGTCTTCATCGTTACCATTTTAATGGTTGCATAATATTCTGTTTCGATTCTGTACCATCAAGTCCTTGATTCTGTAGTTGACAAATACCTTGCTCCCAGCTCCTCGTGGCTGTTAATAACACCACAAGGTACATCTTTGTGCCTGTAGCTATTTCCATATTTTCAATTAGTTTCTGATGATAGAGTCCCTAGTGGTATTATTAGGTCAAGGAATAGGAACAGTTTTATGGCTTCTAAAACGTACTGCCAGATTGCTTTCCAGAGGAGTGGAACCAATTTGCAAGGCCATCACAGAGTCGTTTGCTTCCCAGATGGCCAGGCAGGATTATGAGTGCAGCCTCTCACGGCAGGAGAGGAGGGGTGTGGGTAGGTGTGTGTGCACATTTGTGTGTGTGTGTGCATGTGCTGTGTGTGTGTGTGTGAATCTTTCTGGTTTGTATGTGCACTGATTTAAGCCTCAGTGCCGTTATGCATTGTTCTTAGTAGGAATGTGCTCGGTATCCAGTTCCCATATGAGGTTTGTAGTTCCAAGTTTAATACACAGCGTGGTGGACATGGAGTTGGGCTTCCCCGGTGGCTCAGCAGTAAAGAATCTGCCTGCAATGTAGGAGTCGCAGGAGACTCAGGTTCGATTCCTGGGTCAGAAAGATCCCCTGGAGGAGGGCACGGCAACTCACTCCAGTATTCTTGCCTGGAGGATCCCTTGGACAGAAGAGCCTGCTGGGCTACAGTCCATGGGGTCACAAAGAGTAGGACATGACTGAAGCAACTTAGCATACGTGCACGCACAGACATGGAGTTAAGCAAGTATATATACGTTTTCTATTTCCTTGGAATTTGAAATTTTAAAAAAGTTGGCAAAGGTGACTTGGCAAGCGCATTTAGCCATTGTGATGAGGTTCTGATCGGCCCCCTGCTCTTCAGGAACGCCTGCCGGTGTGGGGGTGAAGGTGGACTCTGAGGAGCTCGGGAAGCAGGAGGGAGAGCCCTGGTAGTGCCCGAGCACGTGCTCGGGAGCAAGGCTGGCCCGGCTGCAGGGTGCACTGCCCAACGGTCTTAAGGGTGCTCCAGTGGAGGGCTGAGCTGAGGACTTGGGGGTCCCTCGAGGCTTTGTGGGAAAGGTACTATGATTCATTAGCAGTTTGTTCTAGGTCTTTGTCATTGCAATTTTCTTCAATTCTTTATATTTCCCATTGGATCATAAGCGTTTAGTGCCTTTAACTGGAGACTGGACCTTTTGAAGTTGGTTGTCTTTCTGTCCCTTCCCTGAGGGGTTGTGTATTATGCGTGCAGGCGATGGCTTTGTGGCTTCTGATTAAGTGGTGAATGGATGAGTGAGCGGATGAGTGAGGGGCATTAGTACTCCATCTCCGTGGCTCCGGGAGGGGTTCTGAAGCCCGGCAGGCAGGCTGAAGGCCCGGCGTGTAGAACCTGCAGCGAGTGCTCTCTGGGGTATGGGAACTTGATTTTGAGCTGAGCAATTTAGGAGAGGCAACGCTGGAAAAGACGGTAGGCGTGTGTGCAGGCCTCCAGGGCGCCTGAAAGGGCCTCCTCGTCAGGTGGGTGGGGACGCCGAGCCGGAAGGCCGCGTGTCCTCCCCGGGGCGCTCCGGCGGAGGCAGCAGGGCGCGCGGAGCTGCCTCTCCGGCCCCAGCCCAGCGCCCTTCCCTGCTGTCTCGGGGGCTTGGGGTGCTTGACTGGTCACGTCCACCCCCACCATGCCCTCCCTGGATGTGTGTTTGGGGTGCTCTTCGCTGTACACCCACGTTTCCCCTCCCTTGTGGCTCTGCAGATCTGAGTGTGAAGCTTGTGACCTTGACGCAGCAGTCAGACTGGGCTCCAGAGCGGTGCAGGCCGAGAGATTTGGCCTGAGAGCCGAGAGAGCGCGCGGGATCAAAACTCAGGGTGGGAGCAAGTTAGAGCTGCGTGGTGTCTGAGTCTGAACGTGAGCGCCTTTTCCTTTTGCGAGGGAGACTGGTCCGTGTCAGCTGCGGCGCTGATTTGCGTGCGTATCTGCCACAGCTGCGATCCTTGCAAAAGTCTCGTCACGGCCCGCGTGCGCGGAGCAGAGTCTGAAGGTCGTCAGGGAGCAGTGACCCCGGGCCTGAGAGCAGAAGCCCCGTGGGGGGTGCTCTGCTCCCCCTCCAGCCCCCGCCCCCTGTCACTGACTTGCTGAGGCTCAGGCTTTACTGGGAGGAAGCCCCCGAGGTGTCAGATGAGACACCGCGGACTCCCTCAGCAGCCCCATGGGGGCTGCCTGGGGGCTCAAGCCGTGCCGCGGGGGCCCCAGACCCCCTGAGAGGGGCGACGTTTGCCTGGCGAGCTTGGAGTGGTCCTGCTCTTGGTACTTGGGTTTGGGATTGGTGGGTGTTTACATTTCAGGAGAGCTTCTCCTCGGTTCCTGTAACTTTGGCGCCCTGGGTGTGACTGCCGAGCTCTGTGGCGCTGGCTCAGTGTGTCCACGCCTTCCTCCCCGGAGAGCACGGGGTCCTCCGGGCAGGCCCCCCGCAGCCTTGTGCTCAGGGTGGTTTGTCTCCACAGCCCTGGAGACCAGCGCCACCCTGCCTTCCGTGCAGGAGCTGCTGACCTGGGTACTCAGCTCAGAGCAGAAAGGAGAGAGGGGCTGACCTGCCCAGGGCCGCTGTAACGTGCGGAGGTCAGCACCTCTTTACTCTGTCTGAACAGGATTAGTTGTTTCTATGACAGGATCTTGAAACTTCTTCTCAAAAATGTAGACGATAAGGAGAAACTGAAAGGAGAGAAAACGTGCTCAAGTTCCTCCCATCCGAAGGCCAATAAACCACTCGTAATATTTAAACGTTTCCTTCCATTCCTTTCTGCTGTGTGATTTTTATGTGGTTCTCATCAGCCTGTTTCTGAAAATTTTACCTTTTTCTTTCATGCATCACATATGTTCTTCCTTGTTGCTGTAGACTTTCCTTTACAGAAATTTACTCTTTCACTGATCGGCCTAGACCGAAATGTGTGCTTGCTCTGTTAACGCGGGGACCAGAGGCTCGTCCTTCTCCCCCAGTGAAATGACGCTGGCTGCCCCCACGTGGTACTGTTTCTAACACAGCAGGGTTTTCTGTGTTTGAGACTAGAGTGCTTTCTTTCCCTTTTAACTTCTGTGTATTAAAACGTGTGCACATTCTGCAACCCTGATAAATGTTACCAAGGGAAAAAATAATTTATACAGAGTTTTCTCTATTTGTAGGTTGTTGTGTTAAACTCAGATCCACTTATTTCTATGCCGTCCTCTTTAGATTTGGGAAACCCTTTAAGATTGAGACTTTCTCAGCTTTTGACCGTGGTGGCTTAGTCAGCTAAGAAGAGGACCGTGAGCCTCTTTCTCAGGCTGGGCGCGGAGGGTGAGAACCTAGAGTCTGTTGGTGATGGGGACATGGGGCTGCGGTCCAGCCGCCAGGAACGGGAGGCCAGCGCCCACCGCAGACTGTGTGCTCCCGTCAGCGCGGTGCGTTTTTAATCCGTGTTGATGTCAGCTCTTCAGTGTGGCTCCCTGCGGTTTACCCACTGTGGATTTGTTTGGGGGCGCAAGTCAGTAGAAATAACTTTGCTTGCATCATTGGCTCTAGTGAATGTTTTTGGGTTTTATGCATTTTACATACATATTCATCCACAAACCAAATTTAGGCGTGTAAAGCTCTTTGATTTCCATTGAACACTTATACGTGTACAGAGTCTAAAGCCTGCAGGCGATTTAGACACAAGCAGACAACTTGGGACCATCTTCTGGAAGCAGTTCAGATTATGAGTGACCCTGCAGTCCTTCCAAAGGTGCCTTTTGAATTAAAGCACAGCAGTTTCACTCATAGTATCCATCTGCCCAGAAGTTAAAGTATTACAATGCGGAGGCATGTCTTCTGGGCTTCGCTTACTATTACTCCGTAGGGATTACTCTGTAGCTAGTCTCGTAGCTTTTCTTCGTGGAGTGTTTGTGTGCGTTTTGGGTGCCTTCTCCCTCACACTTCGTAGCAGCCCTGGGAAGCAGCAGACGGGAGATGTCTTTATCACCCAAGGACTTAACTGTTTGACAACTGAGAACAATGTTGCCAGCTTGGAAAAGAAGTTAGCAGTGGTGCAGGGTATTAGAGTGACCCAGCAGGGAGAGCCAAGGGAAATCAGAGCTTAAAGACTGGGCCCACGCCTGCAGGCACTGGGAATGTGCTCACTGAGGAGGGCTTTGAAAAATTGGGTTATTCCCTGGGTGGGCTCAGAAGTGAGGGACTCCTCCTTCCTACCCCCTATTCTCGGCTGTTACTTCCTAAAGAGCTGCCACTCAGGATTTTCAAGAGCACAGTGCCCATGCTTGATTTTTCAGTTTTAAAGGGGTCCAGCCTGGACTGCAGCGAGGAGATCAAACCAGTCCATCCTAAAGGAAATCAACCCTGTATATGCATCAGAAGGACTGATGCTGAAGCTCCACTACTTTGGCTGCCTGATGCAAAGAGACTCACTGGAAAAGACCCTGATGCTGCGGAAGATTGAGGGCAGGAGCAGAAGGGGACGACGAGGATGAGATGGTTGGAGGGCATCACCGATTCGATGGACTTGAGTTTGAACAAACTCTGGGAGATAGTGAAGAGCAAGGAGACGGCATGCTGGGGCGCACGGGGTCACAGAGTTGGGTGTGACTCAGCAGCGAAGCGACAGCAGGCCTGGACCTGAATGAGAAACTGGGTGCCCAGTGTGCTGCAAGTGCTGTGGGTGCTGCAGGCCAGAGCTGGGCAGTGAGGTCTGTCCCTGTTGGCCCTGCTCCCGTGACCTTGGGGCTAGTGGGGAAACTGGAGCTCAAGAGCAGACCCAGCGCCGGGCCTCCTGTGGCATAACAGGGGAGGGGGAGGCGCAAGCTGCCAGAGTGCTCGGAGGCGTGGCCTCTAACCCCGATCTGAGGGTTCTGGGGTTGGGGTGGGAGTGTGAGTGTGTGTGTGTGTGTGTGTGTGTGTGTGTGTGTTGGGAGGGCGGTGGTGCCTGCAGACTGACTGTCGCCGCCAGGCTTGTGACTCCATGGATGTGGGGTATGCTGGGGCGTCCCAGATCTCAGTGTGTAGCAAAACTTGGGCACCTCCAAGCCTTATAACGATATGTGGCATATGGATTTTATCCACAGAATGTTTTTGGTATTAAGGAGCCACTGAAGGACAACCTAGACAGCATATTGAAAAGCAGAGACATTACTTGGCCAGCAAAGGTCCGTCTAGTTAAGGCTATGGTTTTTCCAGTAGTCATGTATGGATGTGAGAGTTGGACTATAAAGAAAGCTGAGCACCGAAGAATTGATGCTTTTGAACTGTGGTGTTGGAGAAGACACTTGAGAGTCCCTTGGACTGCATGGAGATCCAACCAGTCCATCCTAAAGGAGATCAGTCCTGAATGTTCATTGGAAGGACTGATGTTGAACCTGAAATTCCAATACTTTGGCCACGTGATACAAAGAGCTGACTCATTTGAAAAGACCTTGATGCCGGGAAAGATTAAAGGCAGGAGGAAAATGGGACGACAGAGGATGAGATGGCTGGATGGCATCACTGACTCGATGGACGTGAGTTTGAGTGAACTCCAGGAGTTGGTGATGGACAGGGAGGCCTGGCGTGCTGTGGTGTATGGGGTCACGAAGAGTCAGACATGACTGAGCAACTGAACTGAACTGAACTGAAGGACTTTAACCCGTAGAGTGGTTAAAGTTAGTTCACATGGCTCGGATTTCAAGAATAATCTTTTGGGGTAAGGAACAGCCTACCTGGATATTATTTAAGCAAATAATATTGTTCTGAGGATTGCGAGCTGGTGTTATTAAGGATTAAGACCCCTCACTGCCGCAGAACGCTGGACACTGTCACCTTTACCTAGGGGCCGCCTGACCTTTGCTCTTTGCTGTAACTTTGTGTAAAGCTGTCCCATGTCTTTCCTTGCACGCAGACCCTGCAGAGCTGCCTGGTGAAGTCTGACCCTGTGTGTGGCGTCTTGGTCTGGGGCCATAAATATGGTTCTAAAGTCATAAATTATCTGTAAGGAAATTCACTATAGATTTACCTAGGTAAATAAATGAATTTTGAAGCCAAAATCATAGGGGGAAGTGGGAAATTCACTTGAGTAAGAAAAAGGAATAAAGAGAAATGGTCATAGTACAGTCTGGAAAGGAGAGCCCAGATCTGAAAAATAGTAAGACCTGCACATGAAGAATTTGCAGTGAAGTAATAGCTCTCCCCCACCTTTCAAAGGAAGAGTGGCATAACCAGCAAGAAAACACACTTCCCAAAGCATCAAGCTATGTTGACGTTAGCATAATAGTATGGATTTTGAAATGGAGCTGTTATTTGAAATGAATTTGTTTGCCTGATTTTTGAGGAGAAGACTGGTTATCAAAGAACTGGGGAACAGCAGGCAGCAGAATCCCCAACACTGTCGTGATGAGCTGGTTGTGTACGTATGTTCAGAGGCGGGCGACCACGAAAAATGGCCAGAAGCCTGCCTCATTTAAAGGAGGTCTTCTCTCTCCTGCCGCCTCACGCGGCACCAGCAGTGAGTCGCCTGGGACAGAAGGCAGTGTGTGCTGCTGAGGCTCAGCCTGTCATCCTTGAGGCCTCCTTACAGGAAGCGATGCTGGTGGCTATCCAGAGCTTCCCTGGCCTCCCTAACCGACTGATGGAGCCAGATCTCTGTTGGCTGACACCTGCTTTTAGACGTTATTTGTAGAGAAAAGATCACTAATGGAGGCAGCCGAGAGGTTGTCAGAGGTCAGACGTGCTGCTCCCAGGCTCATCGAGGGCGAGGGGCTCGATGGACCCGCTGCCTCTCTGAAGCCGGGTCTGCTGAGAGTGGTTTTCCTGTGAGTAAATAGTACGTTCAAATAACAGGTCATAAGCGACACACTGGAAACACACATAGATTCCTGAAGGTTTGAACACTGTAAACAAGACTATAAAACCACCGAACAACACAGTCGTGGTGGTGTCGTGTCGTGAAGCCGCTCAGTCGTGTCCGAATCTCCGCGGCCCCGGGGACTGTAGCCTCCCAGGCTCCTCCCTCCATGGGCTTCTCCACATGGGCTTCTCCAGTGGGATTCACCCACTGGAGTGGGTGCCATTGCCTTCTCCTGGGGACAACGCGGTAACAGGCCAAAAAGATGGACAGGCGACACGTGGAGAGCTCGGGTGGCCAGTCCTGTCCTCCCAGTAAGAAACCAAGCTCGCCAGGCTGATGGCCGGCACCTTTGCTGTTTTTCTCCTCCTCTACTATTATTTTTTTCTTATTCTTCTAAAATTTTTTTCTTCATTCTTTTACTTTTAACTGAGGAGTCCACAGAGCTTCTCTAGCCTCCAGGGCCTGAGGCCTTGAATCACCCCAGTATCCTGAAGCTGTTTGACGTGGCTGGCACCCGGGAGGCACTCCTCCTGGTCATGGGGCGATGCTCGTCCCCCTGCTGGACCACGGCCACTGAAGAGGAGGCCCGGGCAGATCCCGCCAGGTGGTGTCTCCCGGGCAGGCCTGGTGTGCAGCCATCAGGGGGTGGCGTCCTTGGGGCCTGGAGCCGGGCCTCCTGCTTTCAGACCTCGACCTCAGCAGCGTGCTCCCTCAGCAGCGTGCTCCCTCAGCAGCGTGCTCCCTCAGCAGCGTGCTCCCTCAGCAGCCGGCCGGGCGCCTCTTTCCTCTTTCCTTCCAGCTGTGTTCTCTGTTTCGTCACACAGACAAAACCGCGTGGTCAGTTTTCCTCTTGATGCTCTGTTAATTTTATAGTATTTCTAATTGCTGTTGACAATGACTGTTTTCCTAATCGGATCAGAGTCCCAAGACTTACATTATGGGAAAGGATCTTAGTGACTCTCCTTGTTTACATACTCAGAGAGGTTATGTTACTTGCCCAAGGCCACAGCTAGTTGGTCAGAGGACTGGGTTTCAAAGGACTGCATAAGCAGATATTGAGCGGAAGTATCCGACTTTTTTTCCTTTGTGTTCATAGTGGAAACCTGCCTGATCACTTCCTGACCCCGAACCCAGGTGAGAGGCATGTTAGAAGAAATCATGAGGAACCCCGAGGAGGGACTGGAACCTTACGTGGAGACACCCCCCTCCCCAACCACAAGGACCGGCAGACTGGGTCAGTGCTGTGCATGGGATCTCTTCAACTTAGAATCCAGTGAAATTATCCTTCAAAAGTGAAGGGACATGCACTTTCTCAGACCAACAAAAGCCACAGGAGACACCCCCTCCCCCCAGCCACAGTGGCCGGCAGGCTGGGTCAGTGCTGAGCATGGGCGGCGTGTGGGGACGGCCCAGGACTCACTGATGGCCTGAGCCTGACCGAGTGATGACCACCTGGGCTCCTGGGCCACAGGACAACCCTGCTGGAGGGCTGCATCGTCCACGGGAAGCCCCCGCCCTCAGCCCACCCACCCGCGGCTGCATCCTTCCCCGGCCCATGAGCTTGTGCCCTAAACCTCGGGCTCTGCAGCCTCCCAGGCTCAGGTTGGGGCCTCTGGTTGGAGACCCTGTGTCTCTTGACAGTTCAGGCATGGGAGACATGAGACCACCAGCCACAGTGGGCAGCGCTCTTCAAAGATCCTTGTGAGTCAGCTTGTCTGCAGGCCCCCGAGTCCTCTGCACACTCGGGACAGGGTCCTGATCCCAAACTCCACCCCGACACCTGGAGGGAAATGGAGCTGTCCAGAGTGCTGGAATCGCTGAGCCTGGACGGAGCCCTGTTCAGCCTGAGGGGCTGTGCCCTACAGGCCTGGAGCACACGAAGGCTAGAGCCCCAGTTTCAGGAGGAGCCTGATCCAGACCTAACAGGAGGGTGGTGGCTCCTCTGCCCTCCTCATGAGCTGGAGAGCAGACGGGGAGCGAGGCCTTTGGGCTGACCACCTGCTGTCTGCTGCAAACCCACCTTAAACTGGACCAGCCCCTCCCCCGGGCCAGTCCTCTGTTCACGTGCAAGTTCATTTATCCAAGTTGTTAATATTTTGACTCCTGATGGAATGTTAGGATCTGGGTATGGAAATATGGGTAAGAAGTATTTGTTAAACAAACATATTTATGGGGCAGCTACCGTGTGCTTGAATGGTGCGAGAGCTGGAAAGGTGAATAGAGTATGCCTGTTGTCCTCCAGGGGCAGTAACTGGTTGGAGAGTCATTCACACGTATTTATTATGTGCCCAGAACCCAGCATTCATAAATAAGTGTCTCTTGACTGTTAATCGGTGTATGGTGCAGACAGGTGTAGAGGCTGAGCCCCGAACCCAGCCTGGGGAGGGGGGAGGTTGAGGGGCGGAGAAGGGTGAGGGTTGAGTGGGCCAGGGCGGGGAGGGGAAGACAGGGAAGGGGGGGAGCAGAGACCCTCGGTGCCCCCTGCCCTGACGGAGCAGAGGGTACCCGGCAGGGGGGCTTAGAGCCCAGAGCCTGGAGCTCTGTGCACGGTGGAAGCAGCCCCATGTCCACTGGAAGGGCAGAGTGGCCGGGGGAAGCTCCAGGGCAACGGAGGCTGATGGCTCACTCCGCCTGCCTCCCTGGGCCGCCCAGAAGGTAGACTTGAGCTGGGAAAGTTTCAGATGCACCAACTCCGTGCTTTCCAGACATTCTGTAGGACTCAGGGCGCTTGGATGTTAGTAGATAGGTCCCAGGGTCCAGCTGGTGCAGAAAATGCCCGAGATTAGAGTCCACTCTGTCCCTTGGTGTGTGTCAGGCCCAGCAAATGGCTGATTCATCAGACGCTTGCTTTTCTAGCTCCTTGCCCATTGCCGTTCTCCCCTTTGGCATCCCAAACACTGGCCCTAACATCCTCCTCGTCTTGAGCTCAAAGTGGGATTTCAGAGGAGGGCTTTAGCCATTTCGTTCAGTTACTTAGTTTTCCTGGGTCTCTCACGTGTTCCATGCTGTCAGACTTTTATTGTCTCCCCCCCCCCCCATTAATCTGTTTCATGTCAATTTAATTCCTAGACCAGCCAGAAGAATCTAGAAGAGTAGATGAAATTCACATCATAAGATGTGAAAATTCTGGAACTTTTCCCTCCAATCTGTAATATTATCTCTCTGAAGAAAGTTTTTTTTGTGTGTTTTCCCTTTTAACTTGTATTATTTTAAAGCCCCACTGGGTCCCTGAAGTGGATATATTTCTGGTGGACAGGACGGTGTTGCACTCAGCCTGTCTTTCATACCATCTTGGAATTGTCCTGCTCTGCCCAAGAAGGATACCAAGGTTTAGTGCTACAAAGATGGGGCTGCTTTTCCGTTTTGATTTCAGAGATGCTCAAAAGACTTCCTCCTGATTCCCTTATGCTCCAGATTATCCAGGTAGCAAGTTATACTTACAAGTTATATACTTTTTACTGTGAGTTTCTGTTTTGAATATTTAGGGTGGAAAGCTGCTCTCATCTGGATTCCTTCCAGGATTTTCTGCTGGCTCCCTGGGAGGATCGTGCGGAGTGGCCAGTTTGGTGATGGGCTCGTTACTGCTGAGCCTCAGGGAGGAGCTGGCGGGAAGCTGGCCTCACCAAGGACTTTCCCCACCTGCCCCCAGTCCTGCAGTGACAGCAGCTCCTGCTCTTCCAGGCTGAGAATCTATTCAGAAAAGAGTGAGGATGATGCATCTACACTTCGCCTGCTTGAAACTGATAGGCCATTTACCTCTGGGATTTAGTTTCTCTACCAATTAATTTATAATCTATTCCACCCTTCTCTCCCCTTACCCGTCAGTCACCACTTTTCAGGGATAATTGCAAGGAAGAAGAGACTCTGGCTTTCCATCAAAGCGTGTGTCACGCTTCCACTCTGCTGTTGCGTGCAAAGGTGGACCACCCACCTCTCCACCACCTTTGCTTCCCTTTCTCAGTCCTTGTTCTGTTTCTTGTTTTTTGAACGTGTTAGTGAGAGGACATTTGTATAGTTTTGGTGAAATGAATTTCCATTTGCCAACGTATGAAGAGCACACATTCTGGGAGCCGGATCATAGGCGCCTGATTGACTGTGTACAGAGTTTTGGAGGAAACGTGGCTGTTGGCCCTAACACTTGGATGAAGTGAAGGCTGGAATGCAGCCTTCCCCTGCCTTTCCGGGCTTGGCTGGCGGCCCTGGAGTGCTGGGAAGATGTGTGCTGAGGCTACGGGCTCAGTGGAAGGAGCATCAAGAGGCCCTTCACCTGGAACACATCAGGAGTCCCCTTGTTCCTTCCCTGCCTCCTTAGACTGCCCTGCTGAGAGACAAGCATCCTGTCGCAGGAAGGCATGTCAGCAGCGCTGCAAACACCTGGGTCCTCGTCTAAGCTGCAGCTCACGGGCACAGAGCTGAGAAACTGGAGCATTTATCAAAAACGGCTTCCACCTCTCATGATATTCATTTTTAATTTTGTTAATAAAGAATGTTTCTATGTGGCTTGGCTGCTTCATAGATTCGTAACATATCAAGTCCTTTGGGACATCTCATCCCCCCAAAAGCTGGGAGCTCTGGGGGTGTTTTATATTTTCCTCTCTGTCACAGGGGAGAGGAATTGCTGACATACTGTGGGCCAGAGCCCCTAAAACAAATCTATTTCCACCTTTTATACCAAAGCGAGGGGAATTGCTGGATTGACGCTGCTAATTTTGTTTCCTGATGCTGAGTGCACCTGAAAGGCTGCCGTCCGGCCACGGGCGGGGACTCGCGGGGGCTGGTGGGAGCCCAGCTGCTCTTCCTGCCCCTGGGGCAGGAGCCAAGTTGAGCAGTGTCCACCCTGCAAACACGAGGATCGCTTTGTTGCTAGAGATCGGGGGCCACAAGCATTTCTGGTGGTCTGTCGTGGGACACGTTACCTTCCTACAGCTCAGGCAACAGATTCTAAAAGAGCCGTGTCAGAACTATTTTGCACACATTTTCAGGTTAGAAGTAAAAAAAAAAAAAGTCCAGTTATTTATGAAGGTGCCTATCACGACTTATGCTTTTTGATAAAATATTCCAAATAATCCACAATATTTTTCTTACTAAACAGTATGAGAAAGATGAAAGGCAGATGACCAGATATCTTTAATATATGCAGTATACATATTGGATGAATTCCTTGTAACACAGTCGTCACTGTGGTAGTAAAATGTCAAGAATTGCAAGTTCAAGGGAAGAAGTCTGAAGTTTAATAAGAAAATGTGAAGACATAAACATCACTAGTAATCAGTGAAACGAATATAAAAAGCATGCATTTCTAAGCATCAGATTGGCAGAGGTGAGAAAACAGCACTCAGTGTCAGGGAGGGGCTGGAAATGTGACTTCTCAGGTGCACTTGGTGAGTATCGGCTGCTTGCCTGTGTATTATGACGACTCAGAAGATGCGCGTGCTTTTCCGCTGTGACAGGTACCTTCATCCACGGCTGCTCAGTACGGCTCCATTGATTTCATGTGACGCTCAGTGGGGCGCTTTGCAGGCTCTGTGCCCCTGAGATGTGACTCACTGCACGGAGGGCTTGCACTTGCCCCAAGGGAAGCCTGAGCTGCTGCGCTGGTGACTGAAAGGATGTTTATCCTGGACAGAACGAACACAGGCTCTAGAGCAGGGGTCTCGACGTGTTGTCAAAAGGAACACTTTCTTTTCCTTCCGGAGGTCATGAACACCTGCATGGGGCCATCCTAGCCAGCCAACTCACAAACAGGCTGGTAGAAGTTGACGTTCATAATCTGAGGTCGGCCAGCTAGCGCAGTGTGTCCAAGTGTCTGTAGGATACTGGTTTCTGAAATCAGTCACGTTCTCCACCTCGTTCAGTTTCTCCCAGTGTTGATGCTTCAAAATTGTGTCCACCTGGAAGAGCCTGCCTGTGCCTCTTAATTGGCTGCAATTGCTGTCCTGCCATCACCGATGTGCCTGTGAGCTGGTTTTGGTCATAACATTTTTGATACCAAATGCATTTTTTTTTTCTTTCAAATTTTCCAGACACCAACTTGTTGTCCTCCAGTTAAATTCTGTACTGAGTACCCAGCGTTAGCTCAAACCCTGTAGGTAGAGGGCTCAGTCCAAAGGACTCCCTGCTCCTTCAGATGCTAGTCACGCACCGTCCGGGTCTCCGTCTATACCTCTCACCACCCAGGTGGAGATCTTTGGTTTCCACAATGCCCTCCTCAGCTTCAACAATGTGCTAGATTGGCTCACAGAATGCAGAAAGTGCTTTACTTAGGGGTTTACGGGTTTATGATGAAAGATATAATTCAGGAGGAGCCACCTAGGAGGGTGCGTGGGTCGGGGGCTGGGTGGGAGCGCGGGGCCCCTCCACCCTCCCAGCACCTCAGTGTGCTTGCCACCTGAACACTCTCCGAACCCCATCGCTTAGGGATTTTTATGGAGGTTTTATCATATGTAGGTCTGATTACAACAAGTACAAGGATATTGTGGATTAAAAGAAAATCAGAAACATGTGGCATCAAAGAAATTTCATGTTCGTTAACAGACCTCTTTGGACTATGCCTCCAGGCTTCCCCAGAGATATCTTCATTCATTAACTCCGACGGGATCGTTAGATTTGAGTAGTTAGAACATGTGAGCATGTGAACACATGTACTTTGTAACTTCTAAAAGACTGTACAAATGTGAGTATTACTAGGTCAGTACTGTTCGTTGATCGTCTTATTAAAGATTGCCAAATATTTTGGGGTCCATCATTTATTAGGAACTCAGGTTTTCAGGTAGCCTTTGGATAAAAGATTTAATTTTTTCTCTCGTATTGTTTGGTTGCATTAATCACGGCAGTCTGCATTTTAATGTCTCCTTTTTCAAAGTGTGTCTCTTAGACCGCTGAGTTGTCATTTTAAAGTGCTTTGTACGTAGATACTCGGAGTGAGACGTTAACCAGAGCCATGTTCCCTGTCCCCTGGGAGCATTTAAATGTCTCTGCTTTCCCCACGTCCAGCCCACCATGCACCCGCTCTGCCCCTTAGGATCTGCCAGTCACAGGTGCTCAGTCGTGTCTGACTCTGTGACCCCATGGACGGTAGCCCACCAGGCTCCTCTGTCCATGGGATCTGCCAGGCGAGAATACTGCAGTGGGTTGCCATTTCCTCCTTCAGGGACTCTTCCCGGTCCAGGGATCAAACCCGCGTCCCTTGCGTCTCCCCGCATTGGCAGGCGAATTCTTTACCACTAGCACCACCTGGAAAGCCCATATGCCATAGGGGTCCAGGCAAATTTCAGAGGAGACTGGCTGCTTCTCAGGGCCTGGTACTACCCCACTATATATTGTGTTGGCCAAAAAGTTTGTTCAAGTTTTTCTGTAAGATGTTGTGGGTTTCACATCTTAAGGAAAAACCGGGCTGAACTTTTGGGCAAACCAGTAGTTCCCGGTCTTAAAGGAGACGTTGCTCTGAGCCCGTTGTCCCCTGTTCCTGTGTAACACGTGTCGGGATGTCTGGGTGTTTCAGTGAAAATCAGGTGCCGTTTCAGCAGACTTTATGTGCCAGCTCTTCCGCAGTGACCTTACGTTATTTCTAGTTTTCACAGAAACTGTGAAATGGGTATTCCTCACCCCCATTTTTCAGAGAAGAAATCAAAGTCCTGAGAGGTAGCGTGACTTGCCAGCCTCCAGGTTAGGTTTGGGAAGTCTGGGAGCTGGAAATCAAGCCCAGGGCTGCTTTGCTCCGGTGACCGAGGAACAGTGGGCACTCATGGTGCGGTGAGCTCTGGGCGGGGACCAGGAACGCACGGAAAACTCCGCACACCCCCACCCCCGAGGAGGGTGCTGCCTGTTCCTCATCAGGATGCCGAGGAGGTTCCAGAAGGACTTAATTGAAAGCTCTGCATAAATGCATGACTTTATATTAGGTTGGCAGAGGTTTCCTGCCGATATATGAAGTGCTGAGAATCGATAGGAAAAAGTTTACGGTTATAAAGTAGAAACGAGCAGAGCATGAAAGGCTAATGGGGACTTGTGGAATGGTAGGAAACCTGCAGATTAATGTATGTGACGTTTGGAAGATGCTTCCCTAGCAGCTTCTGGCAGGTTTTGATAATTGATGACGGACCGAAAATAGCTGAGCTCCTCAGATGAGCCCAACAGGGCGTGCTCTCCCAGAGTACCCTCCTTCCTCTCCTTGCACCTGAAGGACACGCACCTGTGTTCCACTGGGTGTAAGATGGTTTAGGGTCAGGGAGGGAGTGAAGAAAACGAGGGCACTATTACGTGATTTCAACACTGTTTATCTGCCTCCTGCCCCTGAGATGGTGCCTGAGCCCCTAGCGTGAATGGCGGGGGGTCAGTGCCCCCGGGGAAAGGTGCTCCCAGTTGTTACAAGGGAGTAAGACCACAGTGGTTCAGCAAAGACAGCTGATCTAGGCTCGCTTTCATTCAGCAAAGCGACTAATTGGGAGTTGAGTCGGCTCTCACGATTATAAGCCAGATAAAGAATGCTGTACTAACACTGAGTTTCTGATACGATTTTAAAACTTTAATCCAAAACACCTTTTTTTTTTTTTGGTATCAGTAACTTCTAAAATGTACCATTCTACTTTTTTAATTGTCTAGGCATTTTCTTCCACCAAGTCCTTTTTTTTGTACTGTTTCGATGGAATTCTGCCAGTGAGATGAAAGAAAACTAAGCCACGTGCCTGTGAAGAGCCAACATTTAAGTGATGCTATGTATTCTTTTTCTTTTAGGCTACACCGCACTGCACGTGGGATCTTAGTTCCTCGACCAGGGATCAAACCCGCACGCTCTGTAGTGGAAACTAAGAATCTGAACCACTGGACCCACCAGGAAGTCCCAGTGCTCTATACTTTGATTTTACTTAAGTAGGCGGGAAAGGAGAAGAAAGCACTTAGTGTGTAGAGCTCACGCATTGTGTGCCAGGCACCCTCCTAGATTCCATGTGTTTACATGTATATATATATATTTGTATGTCAATATACTGTTATATCACTTTGCATAGTCTTTATAACCATTTTGCAGATGACAAAACTGTGGTTTAAAGAGAGCAAATGAAAAAAAAGAAAAAGAGATCAAACGACTTGCTAGTTAACATGGGTTTAGAATTTGAACCTAGGACTTTTTCTTTCAAAGCTCTTGTTTTTGTTGGTATCTCTCTTGCAAAGACTAAAGTGCAGTCATCAGAGGGTTACAGAACATGACGTGGTGAAGCTGTAGTGTTGCTTTCAATCTAGTTACTTTGAGCAGCACGATCTTGTTAAGTGAGTGTTTCGTGAGGGTCCTAGGGTGAGTCTGGAGAATGCGTGAGGGGAGTTGGGCCTCCCTAGGCGTTGAGCCTTTTTCCAAGGACCTCATTGTCTAGAGCAGAGGAGGGTGCCTTTCTGAATTGCTGGTCTCTGCTTATAATTGATTTTTAGAAATTCTTATTGGCAGCTGTCACTTCTGAAGCTGTGCTATTTGGCCACTGTTTTTCTTCACATGGAGGCTTTCCTGGTGGCTCAGATGGTAAAAAAAAAAATACTCCTGCAATGTGGGAGACCTGAGTTTGATCCCTGGGTGGGAAGATCCCCTGGAGAAGGGAATGGCAACCCACTCCAGTGTCCTTGCCTGGAGAATCCTACGGACAGAGGAGCCTGGTGGGCTGCAGCCCGTGGGGTCACTGGTCTGATTTGGCCACTTAATATTTTGAGCCATGCCCAGCGAGCTGTCAGACCAGCAGCACAGCTGCACATCTCGTGTGACTTTGAGCTTGGCCCGCCCTCATCTGGTCTGTGCGCCCTCTGCTGTGCCTTCCCTGGTCCTTTCTGGCTCTCCAGACTTAAGGCGCCCACCACTGACCGTCCCCTCGGGGTCTCTCCTCTTCCGTGGACGCACGCCCCTCGTTCTCTGTGTCGGCCCCTCCTCCTGCCCCTCTGCGGGACTCTGGCCGTCCTCTCGTCAACGATGCACTCCCTTGTCAGTGTGTTTCTCTGTGTAACTCAGTACCGAGGTGCTCCAGCTTCATATATTTTAAGGTCTTTGATGTTGGGGACGACTATTTGAATAACAGTATTTTACACAAAGTGGGAGTTAAAAACCCCTTTACGAATGATTCAGTGTGACTTCATTTCAGTAAACTCGCTGGCAGCATAGGCTTTGGTCAGGGACCGTATCACAAGGGGCACAAGGGGCCTGGCACCTGTGCACTGTTTGTGGGGCTGCCATCCAGGGCACTCCCGCTGGGCGAGCTGGTCGGCCCTCTGTTTAAGGCGCGTAAACCGTTTGGTCTTGCTGTCCAGCTTTTAGGAGTTTGTCCTAAAAATGCTGTTATGTATATGCAATCATATGTGTACAAGGGCATTCTTTATAGATTTATTCATTTTAGCAAAATATTGGAAAAAGTTCAGTGCTCGATAGAGAAATTGCTAAATGCATTGTGGGACACTCGTATGATGAAAGACTGCACCAGGCGAAAGAATGAACTAGATCCATGTGGACCTTCCCTGTAAATTCTTCCCTGACAAGAATAAGGTGCAGCACAGATGCTAACATTTGCGTAAAGTTAGGTCTGCAGCGGGGCGTGTGTGTGTGTGTGGATGCGTGCAGCTCTACGGCGTGGAAACTTGCTGATAGGGAGGTCGAGGAGGCAGTGGAATTTACTCTTCACTGCTTACCTTTTCATAACATTTCGATGTTATTATAATTTTTCTATGAAAAATATCAGATTAATTTTTTAAAAGTCTGAAGTCTGATAGTACAGACTTATTCCCAAGTCTGTTGACTTAACAACAGTAGGTGAGATAATGTGTGTCAAGAGCTTAGCATAGTTCCAGATCTCACAGCGCGTCTTCAGTAAATGAAGCTGAGTGGGGGCCGTGGCGGAGATGGTGGAGCTGGGTGAGGACGCCAGGACTTTACACTAGGAAGTCCTGGTCGCGAAGAACAGCGGATGCCCCGTCCGCCAGCTCAGCCTCACCTGGGGATCCGGGTCCTCATAAAGAGATGGTCGGAAGTGTGAAATAGTGTGTAGTTCTGGTGCGTTGGTTTAGAAGATAAAGTTAAGAGGTAATGTTTTTCTTTGTTCTTGCCTGCATTTTCACGTTTATTTTTTTTAACATAAAGTGATCGTGAATCACTTAATAGCAGAGAAAAAAATTAAAAGCTGTATGTGTCTCCCCAGGGCAAAGCCATTATTGAGTCAAACTTCGCAGCTTTGACAGATGAGCTGTGCTCTCTTGTGGTGTGGAAGCTTGGCCACCACCATCGAGCTCCTGGTATGTCTAAGCCCGGTTTTGAGGAGCAGGCTTTCTGACTCTAAGGTTAGGATCTGATACTGCCACCTGAGGATGTCCATCACGGGTTCATGCTTTCCGTGAAGCTGCGGGGGTGGGATCTGGCTTCGCAGGCGCGTGGCCATCTGCTGGGGCCTCTGGCCTGTGAGAGCCCCAGTCTCCGGCGCGAGTAACCGCCGGGTGAGGAATTCCTGTGTCCAGTCCTGCGTCCGCCCCACGGGTGACGGTCAGCGACTCGCACACTTGCGGCTTCCTTGTCCATTTCGGTTCTGTTCCACCCAACCCTCTGTGACGACCAAGGCCGGAGAGGGACAGGTGTTCTGGAAACCCTGCCGAGGGGAGGTGGGGATGACACGGAGACGAGACCCCGGTGACCCGCGGGTGACCGTGGGTGGCGCGCGGCCCACGTTTCTTCTGAGTGTTGCAGCTTCCTGGTTTGGCGGGCTGTGCTTAGAAGACCGTTAATAGATGTGTTTTTAATCTTTGTGTCCTGCAGTCAGGTAATGATGTTATTTTTTGTTTTTACCAATATTTAAAAAATCCATAAGTGATTTAATTAAATGCACAGATGTCGTTCAGATAGAAACGATTTCAAACCTTTTTTCTTCTGAAGAGATATTCTTAGCTGAAAGTTAACATGTTTCTGATCAATTAGAAATTACGAATAAATAATTTTTCTGTAATATTTCAGCAGTGCTGTTGGGCGACACAGTTACATTAGGTGATTCAGTGTGTAGAGGTGTCATGAATTAGTTTTTCACTATTGCCATCAGCGATTTAAGTTTATGGAGAAATTGTGTGGTCAGTCATCAAAGAAAACGTATATAACAAGTAGAATGTTAAAAAAACAAACTTAACATTTGGTATATAAACACAAGGGCTTCCCAAATGGCTCAGTGGTAAAGAACCAGCCTGCCAGCGGAGGAGACGAAAGAGATGCGGGTTCTATCCCTGGGCGGGGGGAAGCTCCCCTGGAGGAGGAAAAGGCAACTCCTCCAGTATTCTTGCCTGGAGAATCCCACGGCCTGGGAGCGTGGTGGGCTACAGTCCAAAAGAGTGTGACTTGGCAGAGCTCCTGAGCGCCCATGGGTATAAACAAACACAGACTCTTATTTAGTGCCATCGCCAAGTAGTCAGTGGTAGCAATTTTACCTACAATGAGTGTAGTCGGCAGAGGGCGCCTGTGCATTTAACTCCGTTCTCATACTTTGGGGCAAGTGTTTTGCCTTTTGCAGAGAAGAGAGAGGCAGGAGAGGCGGTTTTTTGGAAGGTGCTCAACTCAGCGTTGCTGCTCCCGCTGGCCGAGTGTCTTTCTAGCACAGATGTCAGGAAGCAGTGGGCCTACCGCTTCAGTACAAAGCTCCTGCGAGACTTCATAGGAAAAATTACAGAGGCATAGATGTAATTGAACCATTCATTTTCACCCTTTCCCCCTATATCATTCTGTTTTCACTGCTGACTAAAAATTGTCACTCACCGTCCAGTTCTGTAAGAATGTAGTCACTGGCCTCGGTAGCCGCTGACCTTCAACACCCCCTGAAAGAAGTGCAGGGTGGCGATCAGGAACCAGGCACTCTGCTCCAGGAAAAACTGGAAGAAGAGGCCTTCAGATAGTTAGATGTTTTCAGGAGAAGATTGTATGAGCCCAGTTCTTGCAACTCTGTATCTAGAAAAGCACTACAATCGTGACTGCAGACCCCTGATCCTCATGACTAGCAGTGTGTGCGTGCATGCTAAGTCACTTCAGTCGCGTCCGACTCTTTGCGATCCAGTGGACTGTGGCCCGCCAGGCTCCTCTGTCCGTAGAATTTCCCAGGCAAGAGTACTGGAGTGGATTGCTATGTGCCCTCTTCAGGGGAGCTTCCAACCCAGGGACTGAACCTTCATTCCTTACATCTACTGCTTTGGCAGGCAGGTTCTCCACCGCTAGCACCACCTGGGAAGCCCCGCGACTAGCAGTCATGTTCTGCAAAAATAAGTGTCTCATTGCATGCACCCCCCACCAGAATTACATGTACACTGGCTGCCCTCCCCCCACCTCTTTGGAGCAGCTTCTCAGATGAGAGGCTGTCTCCTGGGCTCATTTTGCTCCAGATGAAAACTCATAACTCCCAGGTTGTACATTTTTTCAATTGACATTATTTATCAGATACCATTTCCTTTAAGATTAAAACAACCCCCCAAATAAGGTAGTTCTTAGTAAGAAAGCTCATAGTGGAGGAAAACATATCTTAGTTCTAAATATCATATATCATTCTAGAGTTATAAAATAAGACGGGCTTTTTCTCTGAAAGAACAAAGATCTGGCCGTTGATGGTTTTTAAAAGTCAGAGAGACTTTATTTCATTCCCGTGTAACTGGAAGCTGGGAGTCTTCAAAGTGTTTCTAAAACCAAAGATATTTCTTCACATGTATGGCAACTCATAAATCTGTGGGCAAATAAACTGTTTTCAAAAGCCCAGATTTGTTTTTGAAATAAAATATATGCTCGTGTTTCCCAGATCTGTATTTAAAATGATGCACAGAGCTATTTATGTGGTGTCAGACTCGAAAAGACCGCCAGCATTTCAAAGAGCTCAAGTAAACAGTGGCTGACTCTGTCACTTCGTGCAGAATCTTTCCCAACTGTTTTTTAACCTTGCAGATTTTTTGATACTTGTAAATATCCAAAGATGGCTCCGTGGGTAAAGAATCCACCTACAATGCAGGAGACGCAGGACATTTCGGGTTTGATTCCGGATCAGGAAGTTCCCCTGGAGAACTTGGCAACCTGGCAACCCGCTCTGTATTCTTGCCTGAAAAATCCCATGGACAGGGGAGGCTGGTGGGCTAGAGTCCCTGGGGTCACAAAGAGGTGGACCCTGGTGAATAAACACACACACGGTCTTACATGTTCATTGGTCAAATATACGTATCATTTGTTTCTCTTATTTCCTTGTTGAACAGTCATTCCTAACCCCAGATCAGTTGAAGAATTGCTCGTATTTCTTCTGTTTTCTTAAAAAAATACTTTTAAAACATTACAGAACTTTCTCTCGTCTTATTTTGGCATGTCAGATGAAGATCAGATCAGATCATTTTTCTCCCAAATATTTAGTTTAACACTGTTTCTTATATGAGCCATTTCTATCTTGATTAATGAAAATATATATTAAGTTTTTAGATATCTCTGAATGTATTTGCTCTTTCAGTTCTTGCACCAGTTTTTATTATTATTATTTTCCTATTAATTTTTCAAAGAATTCCTAGCTTCTGTCACTTGTTTAATTTTTCAAATGAACGTGGGGATTATTTTTATTTACTTCTTTTCTTTTTAATTTTTATTTTTACTTTATTTTACTTTACAATACTGTATTTGTTTTGCCATACATTGACCTGAATCCACCCTGGGTGTACATGCGTTCCCAAACATGAACCCCCCTTCCACCTCCCTCCCCATAACATCTCTCTGGGTCATCACCGTGCACCAGCCCCAAGCATGCTGTATCCTGCGTCGGACATAGACTGGCGATTTGATTCTTACATGATAGTATACATGTTTCAATGCCATTCTCCCAAATCATCCCACCCTCTCCCTCTCCCTCTGAGTCCAAAAGTCTGTTATATACATCTGTGTCTTTTTTGCTGTCTTGCATACAAGGTCATCATTGCCATCTTTCTAAATTCCATATATATGTGTTAGTATACTGTATTGGTGTTTTTCTTTCTGGCTTATCACTCTGTATAATCGGCTCCAGTTTCATCCATCTCTTCAGAACTGATTCAAATGTATTCTTTTTAACGGCTGAGTAATACTCCATTGTGTATATGTACCACAGCTTTCTTATCCATTCATCTGCTGATGGACATCTAGGTTGTTTCCATGTCCTGGCTATTATAAACAGTGCTGCGATGAACATTGGGGTACATGTGTCTCTTTCAATTCTGGTTTCCTTGATGTGTATGCCCAGCGGTGGGATTGCTGGGTCATAAGGCAGTTCTATTTGCAATTTTTTAAGGAATCTCCACACTGTTCTCCAAAGTGGCTGTACTAGTTTGCATTCCCACCAACAGTGTAGGAGGGTTCCCTTTTCTCCCCACCCTCTCCAGCATTTATTGCTTGCAGATTTTTGGATCGCAGCCATTCTGACTGGTGTGAAGTGGTACCTCATTGTGGTTTTGATTTGCATTTCTCTGATAATGAGTGATGTTGAGCATCTTTTCATGTGTTTGTTAGCCATCTGTATGTCTTCTTTGGAGAAATGTCTGTTTAGTTCTTTGGCCCATTTTTTGATTGTGTCATTTATTTTTCTGGAATTGAGCTTCATAAGTTGCTTGTATATTTTTGAGATTATTGTTTGTCAGTTGCTTCATTTGCTATTATTTTCTCCCATTCAGAAGGCTGTCTTTTCACCTTGCTTATATTTTCCTTTGTTGTGCAGAAGATTTTAATTTTAATTAGATCCCATTTGTTTATTTTTGCTTTTATTTCCAGAATTCTGGGAGGTGGATCATAGAGGATCCTGCTGTGATTTATGTTGGAGAGTGTTTTGCCTATGTTCTCCTCTAGGAGTTTTATAGTTTCTGGTCTTACATTTAGGTCTTTAATCCATTGTGAGTTTATTTTTGTGTGCGGTGTTAGACAGTGATCTAGTTTCATTCTTTTACAAGTGGTTGACCAGTTTTCCCAGCGCCACTTGTTAAAGAGATTGTCTTTACTCCATTGTATATTCTTGCCTCCTTTGTCAAAGATAAGGTGTCCATATGTGTGTGGATTTATCTCTGGGCTTTCTATTTTGTTCCATTGATCTATATTTCTGTCTTTGTGGCAGTACCATACTGTCTTGATGACTGTGGCTTTGTAGTAGAGCCTGAAGTCAGGCAAGTTGATTCCTCCAGTTCCATTCTTCTTTCTCAAGATTGCTTTGGCTATTTGAGGTTTTTTGTATTTCCATACAAATCTTGAAATTATTTGTTCTAGTTCTGTGAAAAATATCACTGGTAGCTTGATAGGGATTGCATTGAATTTGTAAATTGCTTTGGGTAGTATACTCATTTTCACTATATTGATTCTTCTGATCCATGAACATGGTATATTTCTCCATCTGTTATATTTTTATTTACTTCTTTATGTACTTTATTTTATTTTTACATTTTCTTGGTCATGCTGTGTGGCATGTGGAGTCTTAGTTACCCGACCAAGGATCAAACTCGCACCCCTTGAATCAGAAGGTTGGAGTCTCAACCACTGGACCAGGGAAGTCCTGGGGATCATTTTTAAAGTTGGAGAGTTGAACCATAAAGAAAGCTGAGTGCCGAAGAACTGATGCTCTCGAACTGTGGTGTTAGACAAGATGCTTGAGAGTCCCCTGGACAGCAAGGAGATCAAACCAGTCGATCCTAAAGGAAATCAACCCTGAATATTCACTGGAAGGACTGATGCTGAAGCTCCAATACTGTGGCCACCTGATGTGAGCAACAGTGGGCTCTGGGTGCGACCTGGGCTCTGGCTCTCACCAGGACCCCTGTTTTCCTTGTGTTTGTACAGCCTCATTTTTCTTTTCTACAAAATACCAATCTCAAATTGTGCTGATGACTAGATGAGGGGATATCTGTGAAGTGCTCAGTGACTCAAGAAATACTCGTTGTAATAATGCCATGATTGTTCTATTATTCATCTGTTCTTCCACCAGACCTTTTGCAAGAGGTGGGAGTAAACCAATGAACAACTTTTAGACATTTTTCTCTTTGATCTGTTGTAAAGGTGGAAAATCTGTAAGGCAAATTGCTATTTTGATATTTTAAAGATAGCAGAAAAGCTGTGGTTTTTCCACTAGTCACGTATGGATGTGAGAGTTGGACCATAAAGAAGGCTGAGTGCTGAAGAATTGATACTTTAGAATTGTGCTGGAGAAGACCCTTGAGAGTCCCTTGGACTTCAAGGAGATCAAACCAATCAATCCTAAAGGAGATCAACTCTGAATACTCATTGGAAGGATTGATGCTAAAGCTGAAGCTCCAATACTTTGGCCACCTGATGTGAAGAGCTGACTCATTGGAAAAGACCCTGATGCTGGGATAGATGGAGGGCAAGAAGAGAAGGGAGCGACAGAGGATGAGATGGCTGGATGACGGCACTGACTTGATACACGTGAGTTTGAGTAAGCTCTGGGAGTTGCTGATGGACAGGGAGGCCTGGTGTGCTGCAGTCCATGGGGTCGCAAAGATCGGACATGACTTAGCACCTGAACAATAGCAAAGAAAGACCCAGGACTTCCGAGGTTGCAAAACTGCTAATTTACATGAGTATGTTCATCAGGGGCAGCGTAAATTAAATAAATGTAATTTGTTAAGTAAGGGGGCACCTTGACCTCTCCACTGCAAGGTCAGTGTGGGGTTCCTTTCTGTTGCAGCGTGCCCATAGCGCCTCAGACACACTGGCGCAGACCAGCCCACGTGTTCTGTGTTCCGAACAGGTGATCGGGAAGCGGAAAGGAGAGGAATTCAGCTTTGTGCTTGAATTTTGTGTTTGAGACAGGCAGACAGTTAAATGCCTATAGCAGCAAAGGAAAGCGGCTTGAACTTTAAGAATGTTCCTTCTCCTCCCTTCTCCTGCTTCGCCCTGGGATTTTCACATTTATATTAATTATCTTCACAGCTCGTATTAGGTTATACGATAGAATCTGAATTTCAAATAAATGTCAAAATCAGAAAATAGGCCTATTACCCTTCACAGGCAGCCAGGGAAGAAAACGCGCTTCTGTTCCTGAAGCGTGTTGTCCTTTGAAGCACAGACCTTAATTTTCAAATACCTTGTCACCAAAACAACCAGGAGACCTCATTAAAGAGTCTCCAGGGTGCTGGGGCTGTGGCGGGACGTGGCCACGTAGAAGAGTGAGCCGCGGCCCGGAGGCCGGGCCTGCCCCCTGCTGGCCTGGGATGACCTGGGAGCCTCTCCCCCCTGGACCCAGGCCTCTCGTCCAGGGAGGGAGCAGGTCCAGCGGCGCTTTTCCGCGCGCGCGCGTGCGCGCGCGCGCGTGTGTGTTTCTCTGCATCATTGTGAAACAGAGCAGGACCCTACGGTCCTTTTCCCCCAGGTCCTCAGCCTGCTTTTTGTCTCTGGACAAGCTTTAGCCAAAGAATAAATTCCATCAGAGACGTGAGACAGTGCAGAAGCAAAGGATAACAGTCAAAGGGGCCAAATCGTAATAGTTTAGTCACTGAGCAGTGTCAAGGGGCTTGCGTTCCTCCTCCGGGCTGTAGATAACATTCTGAGCCACATCCGGGGATCTGTCCTACGGATACTGAAACCCCCACCAGCTGGAAGAAGTCAGCTGCGTGACGACCAGCCTGTGGCTAAGACTTAAGCTGCCACAATCCTGAAAACCGGCCTCAGGGACACAAACTGGCTGTGTATTTTCCCGAGGAGCAGGGGTCCAGAATCCACTGATTCCGTGCACTCAGAGATGTTCTAGATCAGAACTGCTGTGAATAACGGGAATTGACTGTGTATTATTTTCATCGTTTTCAAGATTCAGGTATCTTGCAATTTGAATTAAATGCTTTCATGTACTAGCTAATCCTTAAAACTTACAAAACTTACAGAAAAATGCAGAACTATGTTCCAGGGGGTTCAGCAGAGAGCTCAGGATGATCAAGACTGGTTGGGGCTGCTCAGGGCTGACGGAAGCTGGCATGTGGACTTCAGTCTCACTGTCCATCTTGATGCGGTATTTGGGCATGGTCTAGCAGGTGTGTGGATTAAGGAGTGCCGCTTGACTTCCGTCCTTGTGAATGACTTGCTGAGACACCTCAGTGCTGTGCTTTGGTTATTTTCACTAGGTCTTCTGTAGGGAGAGGACAGAGCAGTTGCGGTATCACTGTGAGTTAATGGATGGTGTCTCCTCTCAGTGAAACAGCAATTCGGAAATGCCTAACATGGGTATTCTTAGTGGGGGTTACGCCTTTGACCTGGGAAGAGGTTCTTTTTAAAGGACAGAAACATCATCCTGTTCCTCCAGGAGCTTAAAATCCAAGAGAGGGGCCAGCGTCCTGATGGGTGGGCTCAGTGAGGGTTTCGTGGGCTTCTCAGGAAGAAAGAAGGGATGGCTCCGTTCAGTGTGGGCAGAGTGTGAAGGATAAGACCTGGTGTCACCGAGGTGGAGCACCTCTGGGGTTACGGACCATGTCAACGGGAAGCTGTGTTTCAGTCTGAAAAGAAAACTCAAAAGGAACTTACCAGGACGGTGTCTGTTGCAAAAAGTGAGGTTGGCTGGCATTTATCCGGAGAGGACGAGCAATGGGACCGTCAGGGGCAGCCTGGGACCAGGCGAGTGTGGTCAGCCTGGCCCTGACCTGGTGCTCCTTTCGGTCAGGAGGCTGGCGCGGGCCGGCCCAGCGGCGTCTGTCTGTCCCAGTGCGGCCAGGAGGAGCCAAAGAAAGAGAGGCTGCAGAGACGGGTGACGCTGAGCCACCGTCTGTAGGTCGACAAGTGTTTCAGGCTGTTAGTGTCTGCGTGATAACTGCGGAGCTATCGACTGTACTTCAGGAAAATATAAAAAAGGAGATACAGCCGGGGGAGAGGGAAGGTGGGATGATTTGAGAGGGTAGCAGCATTGAAACAGAACCGTTACCATGTGTAAAGTAGACAGCAGTGGGAATTTGCTGTGTGACCCAGGGAACCCTAGGTTGGTGCTCTGTGACAACCTAGACGGGTAGGTTGGGGAGGGAGGTTCAGGAGGGAGGGGACATGTGTATGCCTGTGGCTGGTTCATGCTGATGTATGGCAGAAACCAACACAAGATTGTAACATAATTATCCTCCAATTAAAAATAAAATTAAAAAAAGAAGCAGACAAAAAAAAAGTAATTACGGAGCTAAGAACTGGCAAAGACTCTTTCCTCCACTCTAGCCAAGACTCCAGGATTTTGTATGCAGCGACTTTATTTGGAGGATCTTAGATGGAATCAGTTTATTTAGAATATTTAGGAGAGAAGGATTTTTAACCTGGAGGCCATGTCTTCTGTGTAACAGTATTATTTCTAATTACCTAAAATAGTTTTTAATATGCAGTTCAGTGAGTTGATTTAAAACAAGTTTTAATTTTACTTGCCATAGCCGTTCGGCTTGCTAATTACTTCTGGGTGAGCACGTTAGTCTTTTTCATTAGCTAAGCATTTTTTTATTTTGAGACTGTTCCGTACTTGTAGGGTTATTACATTCTATTTGAACGCTGAATTTAGTGGATAATGAATTATGCTGTCATTCTCCAAATGGGTACCATGTGGAACTAGTGTAAATACCTTTCGTTCAAGACAAAAATAAATGATGACTAGCTGATTGACCCAAGTTGAGATTAACTAGCAGTTTTGATGTTTCATTTGACTTTGATAAGACGGTGAAGAGCATTAAGGGTGAATGTGGTATATTTGTTTTACAGTGTGTTATTTTTTATATGCATTGAGAAGAATTTTTTTCCCCTGGCATACTTAAGCAAGTATTCATACTGATGGGGACTAGTAACATGAACTTAATTTTAACTGATATTTTTCTGAAGTGAAAATTTGTGAAAGAGTGGTTGGGGGTTCAACTGCCATTCCAAACATGGTTACCTCTTTAGATACTTACTAACCAGGCTTTAAATTAATTTTGCAAGGTCTTTTGTGTGTAGTCGTTCCCGCATGTATTCGTTTAATTACAGATTTTCACCTTTTGACTTATGACAGCAAAACTGATTTCTCTTGGAACTGAGTCCAGTGATGTCTGTGTGTGTGTTTTTAAAAAAACCCTTTACAAAGTTGTGTTTTTCCATTTGTCTGTGTCCATCACAAAATACTTTTCTCTTGAGGACTCCTCTATTCTTGAATAATTAAGTTTCCAGCATGGCAGAACACTTTCTAATCTCTCATTCTTGAAGACACGGCATTTATGAGCAAAGAATGGTATTGCTAGTCATTTCTCCACTGAATTACAGTGATGAAAAGACATCTCTTCTGAATGGGAATGTGGCCTTGTGTATTCAGATAACCATTGTGTTTAGAATTGCCTTCGTTGCTCTTTTCTCCCCGCTTAGACTTAAGTTTAATAAAAGACATTATCTATACACAAGGTGCCAATCACATACGAAGGCCATGGTGTCGGGGGGTGTGGGGGGCTCTGATCTGTGTGCCTGGGCGCTGCCTCTCCTCGGGCCTGCCCTCTGAGCGAGCTGCCAAGCTCTTGCGTAATTGTCTTGACAAGTGCGCACTGCTTCATGGAGCAGCTGGGCCTCTGCCAGCCCGCGGAAGCCAGGTGCCCCAGGCAGCAGAGCCAGTGCCACTTCCTTGCTGGGGGCTTTAAGCCATACCTTAACTATGTTGCTGAGACCAGTGGTGGATAGATAGCTATTTGAGGCAAGGACTGCGTTCATTTGTTCTGGCGAGGTAAGAGCATTTGCGAATGGTAAAGGGCGGCTGGTGTTTCCGAGCTGCAGATGCGCCTGTGTGCTGGAGCCTTCTCTTTCTGCCTTGGGGGCTTCCCTTGTGCCACTTACATGCTCCAGAATCCGTTGGAAAAACACACTTTGATGGTGCATCTTGAGAGGAGAGAGTTTGTGTGCTTCATGCTGTCGGGCGTTAAAAGGCCTGAAGTAGAAAGGCTAGGTTGTTGCTCAGTGCCCACGGCCACATCTAGGAATTGGGCACACCAGATGTGGGGAAATAGTCGTTGTGTCCAAAGAGACAGAGCTCAAGGAAGGAGTCCGGGCGCTCCTGGCGCCACTGTGAGTTCAGACGTTCTTGTGGGTGATCCGTGTTACTGCAAGAGAGTGACACCGAAATGCGGTGTCCGCCTGACCCTATATTGGTTATTTGCTAGAGAGAGACATGTCCATGTCCACAGATAGTTACCTACCAGTAGGTTCATTTGGCATTAAAAGTGTGACTCTTTATATTTCTGCTGGCTTCAACCAAGCCAGCAGGAGAAAAGTTTTCCTGCTGACCAGTGAATTCCAGAATCTGTACAAACAGTATCTTCTCGTCTTTCTGCACATCTAGGCTGGACTCTCCATGATTTTATTCTTCATGTGTTGCATAAAACCCCTCCCCAGATAGCCCCCCATTACTCTCCAGGGTGGCGCTCTCCTGATAATGTGTGGCCTTGTGCCTAGGAACAGACTTCATTTGCTTGTGCCCTTTCCCTTCTGGTCTTCCTCTCCCAGGGACGGAACTCTGCCTGGGTCCTGGTGACCCTTTGGTAAGATCTTCACTCTATTTGAAAAGTTTCAGCTGTGTTCTTGGCTTCTTTAACTCCTTCAGTTTGGGTCATATGAACATTCTGTAACCCAATCTTGTTTGTTTCTCTAAAATGTATAAATGTCTTGATACAGATCTTCCTGAATTCAGAACTAGCTTCTACTAACATTGTAGTAGTTGTTGTTCAGTCGCTCACTCGTGTCCGACTCTTTGTAGCCCCATGGACTGTAGCCCACCAGGCTTCCCTGTCCTTCATTATCTTCTGGAGTTTGCTCAAACTCATGTCCATTGAGTCAATGATGCCATCCAACCATCTCATCCTCTGTCGCCCCCTTCTCCTCCTGCCTTCAATCTTTCCCAGCATCAGGGTCTTTTCCAATGAATTGGTTATTTGCATCAGGTGGCCAAAGTATTGGAGCTTCAGCTTTAGCATTAGTCCTTCCAGCAAATATTCAGGGTTGATTTCCTTTAGGATTGACTGGTTTGATCTCCGTGCAGTCCAAGGGACTCTTGAGTCTTCTCCAGCACCACAATTCTAAAGCATCAGTTATACTAACATAACATGATGTGTTTTATTTCTCTACACTGTTTTATTCCAGTTCCCTTCTGAGTAACATCAACTATGAGATAAGAGAGGTGAAAACACTTTCATTGAACCCATTTACTGTTTTGCCATGTAATTAAAACTTCAGTAAGCCTGTTAATCTGTCAATATTAATATATCATAATTAAAGAAAATGCTATTTCTAGAAGTACCCAAAGGTCATTCCCTAACACACAGGTGCCTGAAAAAGTAAAACATGTTATTTGTCTTGAGAAGGAAGGCAAGGGGAGGCTAGAAAGGTGGCTGGGTCCCTCCAAAGCCATATGTGAATTTTCTGCTCAGCCATGAGAGTTTTTAAAGGGAAAAACTGAAGAAATCATCTCAGCTAATCACTGAGATGGGGGGGTGGGGTGGGTTAGGCCGGGGTGCCAGCTGGTGGACTTCTTGTGATTTTTTCTTTGGATGTTAGCTTGTTCTTCTAGTTTGTTCGAGAGATTACTGCAGGGGATGCTAGGGAAGCAATCTGGTCACCTTTTAATGGCTTAGTCTTCATTTCTCTTCCTCTGATCTATGGAAAGAACCAACAGGCTCTTCGCATCAGGTGGCCAAAGTATTGGAGCTTCAGCTTCAGCATCAGTCCTTCCAGTGAATATTCAGGGTTGGTTTCTCTGGACCACACGATGCCTTGCCAGCAGGTTAGGCAAGGCGTGGTGTGGTCCCGGGATCCGAAAGGTGTGCCCGGGCTGGAGAGGAACAGAACAGGGGGATGTCTGGTTAGGGTTAGTGACACGACAAGCAGGGCCCCTCTTGAGAGTGCCTTCCTGCCAAAAGTTGCTCACAGCCTTACTTTTCAGCTTCTTGTGGAAAGTGGTATTTTGGGCATTTGCCTACTCAACATTGTGACATCTGTCAAGGAGCCTGGTGACCATGGGGTTTTCTGTCCCCCAAGGAATGAGTATGCAGTCACTACCGAGTAAAGGAAACCGATTACACAGTAGAATTAACACTCTTCACGTTTCTGAAACCCGAAAGAGCTCAGCCTTGAAACCGCTCTTTCTGCAGCTGCTAATGCTGGAAACGAGGCTGGTAAATCAACACCACGCAATGCCTGTCACCGACTCCGGACCATAGTGAGGTTTGACCATGAACCTGGAGACGAGTCATGGAAGGGTTTCATGTCACCAAAGGAGAGGTTATGCCACATGGCTCTTCTTCTGCCAGAAGCAGATTCACCAGCGCAGTCAATAAGTTGGATGAATGTGAAATTTGACAGTGTGGCTCTGTCACCCGTATTTAACTTCAGCACGGGCCGGGTCGCGCCAGCCGCAGACACACGCGTGGAAGTCATGTGGACAAAATCCAGAATTCATCCTGTGTTCTCTGTCTCAGTGGGTGACTGTTTTTTTAAACAGTCTGGGTTCTTTTTTTAACCTTTAATGGGCCATTTTTAAGCTTTAATTTAACTTATATTGTGTCTTATACTGGCAATGAATTAAGTACATTATGAACACGATCTTTTCCTAGGAGATAGGTACTGTTTTCTGTGAGAAGCCTGAGGGCCCAAAGCAGTCAAAGGCTGTGTGCAGTGATAACACCTTCCCCAGAAGGCTCCTGAGCTTGGTGGCAGCACGCGCCTTTGGAGGGAAGAGGCTTTCTTGTGTCTCCCAAGGGCGCTGAGCCGGGCCACTGACAACCCACCAGCGTGACTGAGATGCATAAGGCGGCTCAGTCATGTGTAAAATTTATATCCGCGGCGGTGACAAGCCTGAGCACTGTGGAGGGGAGACAGATTTCCACTGAAGCTCAGCCAGAAACGCTTCCCGCCACAACTCTGACAAAATAGTGCCATAAATGAACAGAGCCAGAGAGTTTCTGGGCTCCGTGAAAACCTCCTGTGTGACGGCTGCCTCACACACCAGCTCTACGCCCAGGCGCCTAATAAGCCACCGCACAGGTGCACGGGCGTTTAATTCGGAGCTGGGTATCATCAGCCCCGTCATCCAAGTGGGCTGTGATGTGGGGTGCACCCCCGGGGTGCCCTGGATGGTCACTGGGAGCAATGCTGTTCCCTTCTAATGCGTTATTATCATGAAGTTAAGTGCTCTCTTGGTAGTATGTAGAGCCTAGAAGTCAAATAACCCACCTACCTGTGGGCTTGCTAGTAACTCAGTGGTAACAATGCCAAGTTTTAGAAGATGGTTTTGGCTGATTTAAGTTCACAGTAGTTGTTTTTACCACCCTAGGGGGTTGACATCTAAAGCTTGTCATGCCTGAGATCCCCGAGTCCGTTTAAACCTGCTCATGGGCCAGCGAGAGCGTCCAGAAGTCTCCGGCGTTGTCTTGATGCTCCTAGCACCTTGGGGTTTGGGCCCCTCCACCGGCTCTCTGTCACCTCATTTTTGATGCGCACAGCCTGTGCAAGGTGACTGCCGTGTGACTTTAGCTGTGAAGTCTGGTCCTCTTGTTAAATCCTGGGCATTAGGAAAAAGATCAGGCCACTCTCTGTGTCCCGACTGCTCCGTGTCTCTCCCCAGGTGAGGACGCCCTGCTCCTGGTTTCCCGTGGGTGTGCAGTGGAAACCTGCTCTTTTACCAAACAGACGTATCATTGATGGGATCCCGAGATGGTACTTAATGGAAGTGACACGACCAGATGTGAGGGTAGAAGAGATTCGCATCTATAAAAATAGTTCCAGCTGTCCGCTGGTGTGGTCTATCACTCTATGTAATATTTCCTTAAGCTTTTCACTTCTATTTTTAAAAAAAGTTACATAAAAATAACCGTTACCTAAATTGGTGTATTTTATTTGAAACATCCAAAAAAAAAAGTGTTCATGTCATCTTACAATATAGTGAACTATTCTGGAAGTCACCTTTTGGCAGAAGTGAGCAGAACTTGGTGATTATGAGGATGGAGTGGGGGTATGGCAGTTCAAACCTCCCTCCATCCTTCAGGGCCTGTTGGATGCAGTCAAGGGCCTCCTTTCAGGAATGAGACCCCGAATGGAGTCAGAATAAAAGGAGGTCATCACATCCATAGGTTTGTTTCCATGTGAGGGATCCAGGACATTACATGAATAAAGGACATTTTCTTCAATTTCATTGTCTTGAGTGTCCAGGTGATGCTCATGATTCTCTTGATGTGGGGGAGGGGGTGTGCTGGTGGGAGATGGACTCTCCCCGGCTGAGAGGTGACTGCTGTGTGTGTCCTCTTTCCAGAACCCGTGAAGGAAGCTGCAGCCATGGTCTGCTGGGCTCTCAGGAGAGTCGGCCAGGTGCGTGCCCGCTTGGCCCGGAGAGACAGCGGAGTCTGCCGGGGCCACGAGCATCAGCCCTTGGGCCCGAGGCCCGCCCCGGGAGCACGGGGCAGCACGGTGGAGCTGCTGGGCAAGTCCTACCCCCAGGACGACTACAGCAACCTGACCCGCAAGGTCCTGTCCAAGGTCGGCCGGAACCTGCACAACCAGCCGCAGCACCCGCTCTGGCTGCTCAAGGAGCGGGTGAAGCAGCACTTCTACGCGCGGTACACGGGCCGCGCTGGGACCCCGCTCTTCTCCGTGTACGACGACCTCTCCCCGGTGGTCACCACGTGGCAGAACTTCGACAGCCTGCTCATCCCGGCCGACCACCCCAGCCGGAAGAAGGGCGACAACTACTACCTGAACGCCACGCACATGCTGCGCGCGCACACGTCGGCGCACCAGTGGGACCTGCTGCGCGCGGGGCTGGACGCCTTCCTGGTGGTGGGCGACGTGTACCGGCGCGACCAGATCGACGCGCAGCACTACCCCGTGTTCCACCAGCTGGAGGCCGTGCGCCTCTTCTCCCGCCACCAGGTGAGCCGGCCCCGCCATGCCGCGCGGCCCGGGGGCTTCCTTGGCGTCCGTGAGCCATGCGGCTTTCACCCGGCTTTCACGGTGTCCTTGGTGCAGGCGGGGCTCTGCACATCCTGGCCAGCGTGCTGTGTTGGTAACGCAGGAACTGGCAGGACTTTACTGCCTCTTGTCTGACTTTTGCCTTCCGGTCCCCGCGTGCCTGCCTCTGCGTTTCTCCTGATGAGTGAGTAGTCAGCGCAGAGGGCTGGAGAGGCAAGCCTGAGACCTGTGGTTGGGTTGCTCCAGGTCCCAGTAAGCAGAGGTTACCCGGACATGGTGTTGGACACCAGTGGATTTCTTAGGTAGCGCAGGGGCACTGGCGCTCTGGTGGCTGAGACTGTAAGGTGCCTTCTTGCCCCCAGGCTCTTTCCTCAGCGACGCCTGCTGTACACTTGTGGCTGCTGGACGTGTTTTTCTCTGTGAGAGGGCTTCGCTGTTCTATTCCCAAAGTTTGTGTTTGGGTTCAGAGAGCTTTTTTAATCGGGAAATCTGGTATTCTGGTCATTCTCAAAAGCACCCACCTTCTCGCATCTGGTAGCTGACATCCTAACGTGCGAATCTTTTTTTTTTTTTGCAATTTGTGAAAATTTCTGAAAGCTTGAGTCTGTTTCCTAAGAGTGCAATGTCACTTGTCTTGCATTAATGTATTTTAAAACCATCTCTGTTTTTATCTAAGAAACAAATGGAATTAATGAGGCGCAGGAAATATCTTGCGTTACTCCCTTAGTTCTTCTTACAAACATGTTCACTGAAACAGGAGGAATAATTGTCAACAAAACTCCCTCCTGCAAGCATCAGGTCAGTGGGTTGTTGGAGTGAGCAGGAACGGTGTTGGCTCCTTGGGTTGTTGGATATGAGCAGGAATGGTGACAGCTCCTTAGGCTGATAAGTAATCATCGCTTGTTGTGTTAAATGAGTCACGTTGTAGGAGACCACTGCCTCAGGGTGCTCAACTCTTCCTGGGAATCTGTGAAAGTGCAGAAATAGGTATGAGCTTTGCACAGAAGTCTGCCTATGCTTGATCCCAGAACTGCTGAGATGAGCACTTTTCTATTTGGGAAAGCTGACTATTTTCTACATTAACTATTATAAGGATGCAGATTTGTTAGGAAACACAAAGGTCAAAATCCGAGGAATATGACCGAGTGATGGAATGTCACCTGCAGTTAACGGGCCAGCAGAGGTGTGACGTCAGGGAGCAGGTGTCCAGGTCATGGCAGCGGCAGGCGCTCAGCCCAGTTTATCATGTTACAAAAATGAGAAAGGACAGTGCCCACTGGTTGGTGAGCCTGTGAGCCGTGGAAATGGCAGTGGAGGCTGTGAGACGCACGCTGGTGTTTTAATGGAGGAAGAACCCAGGGTCCCTGAGAAGGAGGGAAACGGGTAGATAGGGAATTAACCTCTTCTTGTTTCACACTTCTGTGGGGTCCAGGCCAGGTTAGCGGGAGGTGGGCACGGCTTTTCTTCGGATGATGTGACTGTGTGTTCTGCCTTGTAGTCAGAAAGACTGCACGCACACACGAACACGTATGTATCAATACAGTAAGGTAGTTCCACGGGCCTTGTTTCATTTGCTCCTCATCATAAAACCCTGTGAGGCAGATTACTTCCACTGCAGCCACGGGCAGTCTGAAGCCCCAGCAGGTTTATTGACTTGCCCAGGGTTGCCCCGCCAGCTGGTGGCATCACCTGAGCATCACCCGTTCTGCCCTGTTGCTTTTCATGGAGGAGTTACTTACGACCCAGCCAGGGCTTTAGTTCCAGGAACAGTGTCACAGAGAGAGGACTGGTGTTTTGTAGATTCCTGGCCTCAGCTGGTACCAAGTCTGATCTAACCTTAACAATCAAAAATAGTTTTTTTCCTTCTTTACTTTATTAGTCTTTGAATAGTGTTTTTTTTTTTTAAAATCCCAATTGTTGTAATCATGCACATACGTAATTTAAAAAACTGTATGGTCATTCTTTAAAAAGTTTTCCTGTTATTTCATAATCTTGGTAATCATTATTTTATTCACTGCGTGGTGTATTTCAGGAAGAAGAGAGGTGAGTCATCAGATGCGGGGTAAAGGAAATAAGAATAAGCATAGAAATGGATATACGTTATTTAACTATTAGTTGTGAACAGAACCCTTTTGTGTTCCAGAAAAGGTAAAATGTGTCAGTATTCACAAATTTAAATGTGTTAAATGTACTGATTTAAAGACATCCATTATCAGATCAGACATTTTTCAATCAGAGAATCCTGAAACAGAATCACCAGAGGCTAAAAGTAAAGGGCAAGAAAAAGGTATATGGAGCAAACACTTTAAAACAAAGCTGGTGACACAATTATTAATATTAGATAGAATATGTGGAAAAAATTGTAAGTATGAATAAAGAGGGATAATACATGGACCAAGATGCTTTATGACTTAGGAATTTTAATGTGCCCGACATCATAGCCATAACATAGAAACCAAAGCTGAAGAAATCAAAGTTTGAAAAGTTCATTATGATAGTAGATTTTAAATGACTTCAATCAAAGATTGATGAATTAAGCAGATGAAATGAGTCAAGATATAGCAAATCTGAAAAATATGATCAGCATGCTTGATTTGATTGTTTTTAAAATTCTGTAACTATGTATGTGTGTTTTTCTTCAGACAGACAGACAGACAGACAGACACACACACACACACACACATAAATTCTATACCCAAATGTTAGAGGTATATAGTCACATGGGAAAACTTAAAATAAGTTGTCCATGTACTAGTTGACAGTTGAAGTTGTAAATAAATGTCAGAGACCCAATAACATGATCAGAACCATGCCTGGCTGCCATGTAGTTGATGTGGAAAGCAGTAAGAAAAGAATAATAAAGCTTTCCCTGTCCCTAGCTATCTGCAGATTCACAGCTATAGATTCATGGGTTAAAGAGAAATGTTAGAGTTATCAAAAGTTACTTATCACTAACTAGCAATGAAAACGCTGACTTCAAACTGCTCAGGTGTGGTGAAGATAGTCACTTTATGATTCTGGTGGTAGCCCTGGCCACCGTGACCACTAACATCACCGAAGGAGGAGCAGCCAGACATACCTGTCTCCTGTTGAGAGAATACAAGGCCACCTGTAAAAAGTCCTGTCAAAAAAACCTGGACCTATATCAGCTCAACTTGCTGGCTCTAACAGGCACATTTATAGAGATACAGAGGACAGAGAAACAGATTAAACGATAACATGTGGATGCAATGAACAAAACCCAGCCTGGGGAAATTCTATAGCGATGCTACTCAAGCTGAGATCTGCCTAATGAAGTAAGTAAGTACAAGAATCAGAGTGGTGAGAAATGATGAGGCGATCATATTCAAGGCTGTGGTCCGAGGACGTCTGTGGCTCTGCACGCAGTCTGCCAGGCCTCCCTCTCGGTGAGCTTTGTGCGTTCAGTCTGGGGGGTGGTTTTGCACAGCACCTGTGTATCAGATCCAGACCGATTAGAAACCTAACACTGTCTCTGCCACAGACAGTTTGAGAAGCACTGCCCTTCAGGATAAATGATTCCCTTTCTTCAAATAAAAGCAAGGAGAAAACAATAGCTGGTGCCAAACAAAAAAACAGATCTCAATCAATCACAACGTGCAGGTCCTATCAAGGGAAAGCATCTTTCAAGAGAAAAAAAGATGTGAGGCTGTTGGAAACTTGAACGCTAACTGAACATTTGAGTTTCAGGCGTTCTTTAGCTTTTGAGGTCTGACAGTAATATTATATTTTTATTTTTATACAGTCATTCTCTCTCAGAGATATATATTAAAATACTGTGAACCAAATGATGGATTTTCTTTAAAATAATGGGGGACAGGCATTTGGGGATGAATGTAAGAAGATGGGTCATGAATTGTCAATGACTGAAGCCAGGTGTTGCGTACATGATGAATCATTATCCTCTCAATTTTTGGGTATGTTTGAAATTTTCCTAATAAAAGTTTAAAGAAAAAGACTGAAGGAAAACACTTCAGGGATCAGTCAGGGATCAGTCAGTCTGTCAATCAAAAACATTTTTTTTTCTGAACATGAACTGGGATCCAGTGCTGTGAGAAGGTGTCAGTGAGAGAGAGACGGTATCAGATGGTCACGAGAAAGTTCCTGGTTTCATGGGAAAGATAGCAATTAAGATTAAAAAGTAGCAGGAGGCCAGAAATACCACTCTCTGGGGCATGAGCATAGATTAAATTCAGTAGGAAACTGAAGTAGGCTAAAGCTAGGATGAATAGCCATTCTCAGATGGTCTTACTGTGGTGCTGTTTTTCAGTTGTGTTCAACTCTTTGTGACCCCATGGACACAGCCTGCCAGGTTCCCCTGTCCTTCTGGCGTTTGCTTCAATTCATGTCCATTGAGTCAGTGATGCTATCCAACCATCTCATCCTCTGTCACCTCCTTCTCTTTTTGCTTTCAATCTTTCCCAGCATCAGGGTCTTTTCCAGTGAGTCGGCTCTTCACATCAGGTGCCCAAAATACTGGAACTTCATCTTCACATCAGTTCTTCCAATGCATATTCAGAGTCCATTTCCTTTAGGATGGACTGGTTGGATCTCCTTGCAGTCCAAGGTCTCTCAAGAGTCTTCTCCAACACCATAGTTCAAAAGCATCAATTCTTTGGTGCTCAGCCTTCTTTATGGTCCAACTCTCACATCCATACGTGCCTACTGGAAAAACCATAGCCTTGACTAGACGGACCTTTGTTGGCAAAGTAATGTCTCTACTGTTACATATGCTGTCTAGGTTTGCCATAGCTTTTCTTCCAAGTGGCAAGCATCTTTTAATTTCACGACTGCAGTCACATCCACAGTAATTTTGGAGCCCAAGAGAATAAAATTCGTCACTGTTTCCCCATCTGTTTGCCATGAGATGATGAGACCAGATGCCATGATCTTCGTTTTTTGAATGCTGAGTTTTAAGTCATCTTTTCCCTCTCCTCTTTCACCCTCGTGAAGAGCCTCTTTAGTTCCTCTTCACTGTCTGTCCTTAGAGTGGCATCCTCTTCATATCTGAGGTTGTTGATATTTCTTTTGGCAATCTTGATTCCAGCTTGTGCTTCATCCAGCCTGGCATTTTGCACGATGTACTCTGCATATAAGTTAAATATGCAGGGTGACAGTATACAGCCTTGACATACTCCTTTCCCAATTTAGAACCAGTCCATTGTTTCATGTCTGGTTCGAACTGTTGCTTCTTGACCTACGTATAGGTTTCTCAGGAGGCAGGTAAGGTGATCTGGTATTCTTATCTCTTGAAGAGTTATCCACAATTTGTTGTTACACACACAGTTAAAGGCTTCAGCATAGTCAATGAAACAAAAGTAGATGTTTTCTGGAATTCCCTTGCTTTCTCTATGATCCAATGAATGTTGACAATTTGATCTCTAGTTCTTCTGCCTTTTCTAAACTCAGCTTGTATATCTGGAAGTTCTCAGTTTATGTACTGCTGAAGCCTAGCTCGAAGAAATTTGAGCCTAACCTTGCTAGCAGGTGAAATAAGTGCAATTGTCCAGTAGTTTGAACATTCTTTGGCCTTGCCCTTCTTTGGGATTGGAATGAAAAGTGATCTTTTCCAGTTTTGTGGCTACTGCTGAGTTTCTCAAATTTGCTGATATATTGAGTGCAGCACTTTGACAGCATCATCTTTCAGGATTTTGAATAGCTCAGTGGGAATTCTATCACTTCCACTATCAAAAACAAGACCTGGAGCTGACTGTGGCTCAGATCATGAGCTCCTTATTGCAAAATTCAGGCTTAAATTGAAGAAAGTAGGGAAAAACCACTAGGCCATTCAGGTATGACCTAAATCAAATCCCTTATGATTTATATAGTGGAGGTGACAAATAGATTTAAGGGATTCGATCTGATAGACAGAGTGCCTGAAGAACTATGGAGGGAGGTCTGTAACGTTGTGCAGGAGGCAGTGACCAAAACCATCCTCAAGAAAACAAAATACATGAAAGCAAAGTGGTTGTCTGAGGAGGCCTTGCAAATAGCGGAGAAAAGAAGAGAAGCAAAAGGCAAGGGAGAAAGGGAAAAATATGCCTGAGTGCAGAGTTTCAGAGAATAACAAGGAGAGATAAGCAGGTCTTTTTAAATGAACAATGCAAGAAAATAGAGGAAAACAATAAATGGGAAAGACTGGAGATCTCTTCAAGGAAACTGGAGATATCAAGGGAACATTTCATGCAAGGATGGGCCATGATAAAGGACAGAAACAGTAAGGACCTCACAGAAGCAGAAAAGATTAAGAAGAGGTGGTGAGAATACACCGAAGAACCATACAAAAACATGTCTTAATGACCTGGATAGTCATAGTGGTGTGGTCACTCGCCTGGGGCCAGAAATCCTGGAGTGTGAAGTCAAGCGGGCCTTAGGAAGCATCGCTACAAACAGAGCTGGTGGAGGTGATCTTATTGTGAGGTTTTATAAAATGCGGAAGTCTTGTAGTCTTTCTCAAAAAATAGAAAAAGATGAACATATCAAGGTCATTTCATATTAGACTTGTTAATAACAAATCAGGTATAAAAGACAATATTAGAGGTTTCATCTTAGGAACATAGATTATTCTCATTTTTGATGAACAGGTAAAAAATTATTAAATGAAATGTTTGCAGATTGAGTTCAGTGGCATAGTGCATCTTTCCACATGATCACTGTGTGTGTGCCACATTACACCATCCTAACTGATGTGAGTTAACATGGTATAATTATTAAGGAAAAGCATGTGGCCTCGTTAATAGATGTAGGGAAGCAAGTTGATGGCATTTAATGTTCTAGGACGTTAAAAAAGCATTTGACGGCATTAACATCTTATGATAAAAACTTTTAGCAAGCTAGGAACAGAAGGGAACTTTCATAACATGATAAATGGTATTTGTCAAGGACTTACAGCATACATCGTAATTAGTGGTGAATCATTATAAACACTTCTATCAAATTAGCAACAGTTCAGGGTTATTTGCCATCAGTGTGTAGGAGGCACTGTTGCGATCACTGTTCATCATTGTGTGGGAGGTCCTCGCTTATGCAGTAAACCAGAAAGAAAAAAGCAAGTCTAAGCTTTGGGAAACATGAGCTGAAGCTGCTTTATTTGTAAATGGCACGATGGGCTACCCAGGAAGGTGACTAGAATGTTCAGATCCATCATTAGCACTGATTAGACCATTCAGCAAAGCTGTAGGCACAAAGACAATACGTACAAGAACCTGTTTCTCATCTGTAGGTTATAACCCGTTAGAAAATATAATGAAATACAGATTTCATTCATAACATCACCTACAGCGTTGAAGCATCTGGATATCATTGTTGCAGATGTTCAAGGTACTTGTAGATATAACATTATCAGATATAATTGAAAGACATAAAGGAAGAGACAGAGGACCAATATACCGTGTTCGTAGATTTATGAAGATGGTAGCTCTCCCAACTTGATCTATAAGTTCACCATAAATCTAATAAAAGCATATTTTGGAGAAGCTGAAGAACCGTTTTTCCTATTTGTAGGAAGAGCAAGTTTACAAATAGCCAGGAGAAACGTAAGTGCACCAGTCTAAGGGGCAGTGCCTTGCCAAGCACCCAGGCTCACCGCACTCTGGTCGTTGGGGTGGTTTCATGTTGGCACAAGTGTGGTCACATAGAGAACTCTCAAAGACCTCTCCTCCTCTTTGGGAATTTGTTTTCACTATAGAATGGAACTGACTTTAAAAAAGTAGGGAGATGGTGAATTCCACAGGAGTCGCTCTTAGTTGCCCAGAGAGGAAAAAAACGCCCGCCTTCCACCTCTCAGCACACACAGAATTCAACTCTAAATGGCTTCACAATCCATCGCAAAGAGAAAGTCTTCCAGACTTAAGAGGAAAACGCAAGATATGACTCTGGGGGAAGAGTACAGCCTCTTGAACTGAGAATTCCTAAAAGAGAGGAATCTTTAATGGAAACAATGTCTTAAGTTGACTCTTAAGGTAAAACTTATGTCTAATAAAAGAATTCTTAAAGGAAGTTAAAAGACAAGCAGTGGGCTGGGTGGAGGATCTGCTCCACATGTAGCTAACAGAGGATTTGTGTTGATCAGATGTAAAGGCCTCAGTGTGGCACAATCCAGTAGGGGAAATCTGCATGCGAGGCAGTGAGAAGGCTCTGAGGGCTTTCGAAACCCACGCCTGGAGTCCAGCTCCCAAGCCTGTAGTTTAGACGCATCATGAGTGCTTATATCAGCAGGTTGATGAGGATGTTCACAGCACTAGGGAGCTGGTCTGGCATTCCTATGTCTGTGAGAATGAGTAAGTCACAACCAAATACATCAAGATGAATGAAGATAGAAAGTGGCATTAGGCAAAGAGAGTTATCAAAGCTTAGATATTCTGATTGCATTTGTGTAACCCTTAAGTCATGGGCAGAACTAACCTGATATGTTGTTTAGGGGTTCGTGCACATGTGGAAAAGTTCTGGAAAGCAAAGAAATAATTTAAACATCAAGTTTGTCGTTACCTGCACAGGAGTGGCAGGGGATTGTAGTCAGCAAGGGGCTGCAAAGTTTTTGGTATAATACTGTTCTGTTTTCTGAAAATGGGTGTGAGTGGTGAGCACAGGTTATATGCTCTTATTATTATCTAGAATGACATACGCTTTTTAAGGGCTTGTCCAGTGGCTCAGCGTTTAAGAATCTGCCCGCAATGCAGATGTTGCAGGAGATGCTGTTTCGATCCCTGGGTCAGGGAGATCCCCTGGAGGAGGGCATGGCAGCCCACTCCAGCATTCTTGCCTGGAGAATCCCATGGACAGAGGAGCCTGGGGGCTACAGTCAGACATGACTTAGCGACAAGGCACAGAGGAACCATGAGTCTTACACCCTGCTGTGCAAAGTGCATATAGTTGACACCACTTTGTAGAGTTATTTGGTAGTTTTTCTTTTTTTCTTTTTCGTTGTGTTCTCTATGCAGAGAAGGCGATGGCACCCGACTCCAGTACTCTTGCCTGGAAAATCCCATAGATGTAGGAGCCTGGTGTGCTGCAGTCCATGGGGTTGTACAGAGCTGGACACGACTGAGTGACTTCACTTTCACTTTTCACTTTCATGGATTGGAGAAAGAAATGGCAACCCATGCCCGTGTTTCTGCCTGGAGAATCCCAGGGACAGGGGAGCCTGGTGGGCTGCCGTCTATGGGGTCGCACAGAGTTGGACACGACTGAAGGGACTCAGCAGCAGCAGCAGCAGTGTTCTCTATGATCTGGCATTTTTCTTTAAGTGATAAAAAAAGAGACAGTGGACTATAATTGTACATTGAGTACTTCTGAAAGAGATGGGAATACCAGACCACCTAACCTGCCTCTTGAGAAATCTGTATGCAGGTCAGGAAGCAACAGTTAGAACTGGACATGGAACAACAGACTGGTTCCAAATAGGAAAAGGAGTACTTCAAGGCTGTATATTGTCACCCTGCTTATTTAACTTCTATGCAGAGTACATCATGAGAAACGCTGGGTTGGAAGAAACACAAGCTGGAATCAAGATTGCCGGGAGAAATATCAGTAACCTCAGATATGCAGATGACACCACCCTTATGGCAGAAAGTGAAGAGGAACTATAAAGCTTCTTGATGAAAGTGAAAGTGGAGAGTGAAAAAGTTGGCTTAAAGCTCAACATTCAGAAATGTTCAGATCATGGCATCTGGTCCCATCACTTCATGGGAAATAGATGGGGAAACAGTAGAAACAGTGTCAGACTTTATTTTTGGGGGGCTCCAAAATCACTGCAGATGGTGACTGCAGCCATGAAATTAAAAGACGCTTACTCCTTGGAAGAAAAGTTATGATCAACCTAGACAGCATATTCAAAAGCAGAGACATTACTTTGCCGACTAAGGTCCATCTAGTCAAGGCTATGGTTTTTCCTGCGGTCATGTGTGGATGTGAGAGTTGGACTGTGAAGAAGGCTGAGCGCCAAAGAATTGATGCTTTTGAACTGTGGTGTTGGAGAAGACTCTTGAGAGTCCCTTGGACTGCAAGGAGATCCAATCAGTCCATTCTGAAGGAGATCAGCCCTGGGATTTCTTTGGAAGGAATGATGCTAAAGCTGAAGCTCCAGTCCTTTGGCCACCTCATGCGAAGAGTTGACTCACTGGAAAAGACTGTGATGCTGGGAGGGATTGGGGGCAGGAGGAGAAGGGGACGACAGAGGATGAGATGGCTGGATGGCATCACTGACTCAATGGACGTGAGTCTGAGTGAACTCCATGAGATGGTGATGGACAGGGAGGCCTGGTGTGCTGCGATTCATGGGGTCGCAAAGAGTCGGACACGACTGAGCGACTGAACTGAACGTAAATAAGCTAGATGTACCTATGTCAGCTTAGACGAGGTTTTAGTAAAATGTTGAGAGCAACAAATAAATTATGAGTAATATTAAGCTAGGACGTCTTTTAAATAGCTCTTTCAAAATGTGCCCTACAGTGCCCAGCAGTGCTCTCAGTGTGTGCTTAGTCCAGGCTCTCTGTCTTTCTGTCCATTTGTGTTTCACTTGCTTCTCAGCTCTTCCTCTCTCTCCCTCTAGACACACACACACCTCAATCACACAGTTTTTTTGGTTCCATAACTATGTAGGTAAGTGTGAAAAAAGTACATGGGAAGAATAGGCACCCAAATCAAGATGGTGATTTCCCGTGAGGTGTAGACAGGGTGAGTGGTGGTGGCAGGTGGTGGCAGGTGCCGTCATCGTTTCTAAATGCATCGAGATGTCAAGAATTTCTGGAGCACACAGAAGGTGTCTGTGAGACCAACAAGTTTGAGAGCCACTGTTCTATAGCTTCGAAACCAAATTTTTTCAAAACTTTAATTGAGACGTCTCTTTTGTAAAAAATAGCAGATTCCCTGTAGTTGCCAGACCCACCAGAGGTAGCCTATATGATCCTTGTATCTCTTTCATCTGATTTAAATATACTAATTTAGAGGAACGTGCCTGGACCAGCACTCAAGGAAGCTCCACTTTCTGCTGGTCTCTGGAAATGCCTATGTTGTCTCTCAGGCAGTGCCCTGTGCGGGAGGCCAGCGAGTGATTGGGGTGAGGGGCGGCGGGGGGCAGACGCTCGGGGTTTACCCTGCACTCTTGGCCGCAGAGGCTTGGTTTCCTCCAGGTCTCTGCTCCGCTTTGATGACTTCCCTGGGTCGGTGTTATCCAGGGTCTTCCTATTACGTGCACTCCTGACAGCCATGGATGGTTCATGTGAGCCTTCCTTCCTGCCCAGTTCTGTCTCCATTCTTGTCAAAGAAACTCTAAATGCTACTTCCTTCCTCCCTATCTCCCTCCCTCCCTCCCTCCCTCCCTCCCTCTTACTTTCTTTTCATTTTCAGAATGTGCATGTTTTTCTTGCCTTTGTTTTCTTGGCTCCTAGTTCTCAAACCTGAGTGTATTAACAGTCCTGGTTCATGACCAAGTTTTTGTTGATCTCGCAGGCAAATTTAAATTTTAAGGGCAAAGCAGCAAGTCTTGTAGAGGTTTGTTTATTCACTTTAAAGGCCTCTCCCTGTCCTAAGGTGATTTCCTTGTTACTTTCCTGAGTGCCAACATATTCTTTCTTTTATGAAGTGATGGTCATAGTATTCAGAAATTTTGCCTGTTTTGGAAAGTAAATTGTTGCCGACCTTTTCCTAGTGCCCTGACTTTTTTGAAGTTTTTGCTGGTCTATGGAATACAAAACTTTAAGTCTTAATAACTGAAGGTGTTGTTATAGAGAAGTTGTGAATATTTTATAATTATGTAATTCATGAATATTCACATAGAAACAAAGGGGCATGTTTTCATAGAAGACATGAATGAAGATATACAGAGAAGTAAGCTTTTGATATGATTTTGACCACCGTTATTGCTATATACTACTTCATTACGACCTCTGTGTCAAGCTCAGGTTCCATCCCAGCCCCCCTTTTATTTTTTTAAAGCATTTTTTTTTTTGCCATGCTGTGCAGCTTGCGGGATCTTAGTTCCCCGGCCAGGGATCAAACCTGTGCCCCCTGCAGTGGAGGCAAGGAGTCTTAACCACTGGACCACCAGGGAAGACCCCACCTCCGTTTTTAAAGTAACCCCTGTGGCTCCCCATTTCCCCTGTGGGAGGGCAGGTCGGGGCCCCTCTGTAGCCACGCACTTGTCTGCAATGACTTGATTCTGGTGGAGTGGACATCTTTCATTTAGCGTCCATCGTGGTCCACCCTTGTTAGAAAACCGCTCTCATTCATCATCAGAAAATTCCATTTTCCTCGCTTTGAAGCTCTCTCCCACCTTACAGATGGTTCATTAGAACCCTACCGTTCCTGGGCGGCTTTGCCGGGCTCCCCCGCCGTCGCTCACACCGCGAGCCGAGGGTAGCCTCTTTATTCTTGCTCTCCCCCCGAATCACTATGCTGTCTTTCAGTGAATGACAGGTTTTATCCTCCACCATGTGGTTATCGGGTTTCCCTAATAGCCTCATGCGGAGGGGCTTTATTGAAGGAGTTTCCATTTGGCCTTGATAGATTATGGTCACCATGTTTCCCTAATCTCTGCTTGAAAATCTTTTAGAGGAAGGACTCCCCGTGTCAGAGACACTTAAGCTGAAATGGCTTTTCTTTTTTAAAAATTCTTTTTCTCTACCCAAATATTTACTTAGGTGTACCTCTTGACAGTGAAGCAGAAGGCAGCTGGTCACAGCCAGGACCCACCACACATTGAACTCGGGTAACAGTTGGTTGCTGGGGGACGGACTGGGGCTTGGAGACCCATTTAAAGCGAGCCCAGTCTTTGTGGCACTGAGCCTGTCAGAGAATTAGTTCTTGCTTCCCAGGTGACGTTAGTGGCAAAGAACCCGCCAGCCAGTGCAGGAGACATAAGAGATGCAGGTTCCGTCTCTGGGTTGGGGAGATCCCCTGGAGGAGGGCATGGCAGCCCACACCAGTGTTCTTGCCTGGAGAATCCCATGGACAGAGGAGCCTGGTGGGCTACAGTCCACGGGGTTGCAAAGCATTAGACACGACTGGAGTGACTTAGCACACACACATGACAAGGTAGGAAGCCTCTTAGCCTGAGGTCCCAACGCTGACCCCAGCTTACTGCTCTTGGCCTCCGGGAACTCTCAGCACTTACCACCCTTACAGAGCTGAGGGTTTGTGCACGTCTGGGTTCCCCAGCTGGCCAGTCAGTGCCTTGAAGGTCACTCTTCCTTCCTTGTGCCTGGTCCTGTCTCTAGCCCAGGGTCCTGCGCCGAGTAGCAGTCAGTGGATGAGGCATTCAGATGCCTCCCTCGTTCTCCAGACGTCCACCGGGTCAAGGATGGCAGCGCACAGCGTCAAGAACCCACTGGGTCACCGTCCACTTTACACTCCCAGAGCTGTTACTCCTGCCCCAGGCTTCCCGAGGAGGGCAGGGCTGGATTGCAAGGCAGAGGCTGGCTGTGACTTGATCACGGAAAACTTGACATAGAGAATTATGAAGTGTGACGCAGGGAACTGGGTGGTGAGGTGCTGGCGAGTAAGACGAGACCCCTGGAGAGCGTGGAAGTGACAGATGTGGGAGCAGCGGCTGCCCGCAGAGGAGACCCCTCACCCCCTGCACCACCCACCCCGGCCCCAGCCGTGGCTCCCTGGATGGTGTAGTGGTCTCATGCTGGTGGAATTGCTGGATGTCTACACTCTGGACTTGACTGGATATCTGGGGTACCAGGGGAAGCTGTTTCAGGGAAGGGGTCTTGCAGGAAGCCCTGTGCTGTGACACTGCCTGAGATGGGTGCTGGGGGAGACAGTTGGGGGCCTGGCGAGCAGGGTGGGCTGCTTGCATGGCAGGGCAAGCGAGGCCCGAGGTTTCAGCACGAGCCCCTCGCAGCATCTCCGCGACCTCTACTGACTGAGCTGAACACCGTGCCTGCTGGCAAAGGACAAATGCTTCAAGAGCCCGGCTCGGTTTTCGCGGAGCAGTCAATGAAGGACTGGCTTGTCGAGAGGCCGTGGATTGATAACTGGCAGAGTCAGCTTGCTCCCTCTCCTGAGTGTCTAGAAGGCTTCAGGGAGGCAAGCTGTTATTCACCCAATGCAGGAGTGGCTGGGGAAAGTCACATTTAAGGAGGCAAAACCATCTGTTCTTGCCACTAGCTCAGGATTTCTGAGTGTCGTTTCAGTAGTGGAGAAGTCCTCCAGTTCCTGGTCCTCAGTGCAGGGAATGTGTGGGGGACGGAGGGTGGTTTGAAGGCTCGTGCACCTGCGCCAACAGCATCCAGGAAGGATTGGGTGAGGGCTTCTGTCTCGTTCCTCCAGGGTCTCAGGACAGTCACTGACATGTCTGTTCCCCACTTGCTGTTGGAGACCAGCAGGGGCCTCACTCGATTTTACTGAATCTGCGTAATTACAGTAACAGTATTTTTTGTACCAGCTCAAGTGTTGTGCGGAAGCAGCAGAAATATTTCCACAGTGATGTTATGCTGTTTCACAGTAGACTTCGCACCTCTCTAGAAACCACATTTCTTGGCCTGTTGCACATTCCTGAGAGCTATTGTGTGGCTGGTGGTGGAATTTCACGTCCTCAGCTTGGTGGGTGCAGGTGGGGTGGGGGCAGGAGGGGGCTTCTTTGCCGGCCTCTGAGGGGCCAGCAGCCCCTGGCACTCACGTGCCGTCAGACTGCACAGCCAGACGCCCGAGTCCGCCCTTGGAAAGGTGAAGGGTGACACCTGCCATTTAGCCGGTAGCATGCCTTTTCCTCGGCACTTTAAATATCCTCTCTCTGAGGCTCTGCCCTGGAATCTATTTTCCAGTGTCGTCCTCTTGACTCAGCCTGGAGTAGGTCTCAGTGAAGTCATAAACCTGTCCGTATGAATGGGTTTGGAAGATAAAATAGACTTTTCTTCAACCAGATATGGCATCTAAACACAGGGCTTTTTTCCAGCATGTTGTCGTTCAGACGCTAAGCTCTGTCCACTCTTTGTGACCCCGTGAACTGCAGCATGCCGGGCCCCCTGTCCTCCACTGCAGCCTGGAGTTGGCTCACATTTGTGCCCATCGAGTTGGTGATGATATCTAACCATCTCATCCTCTTCTCATCAGGTGGCCCAAATATTGCAGCTTTGGCTTTAGCATCCATCCTTCTAATGAATAGTCAGGGTTTTCAGCTTTATTGAAACTTTACACAATATTTATCTGATAGATAGCATTTCATCAGAGCAGGGGTTTCTGACCTCCTTCTTTTACCATTTGAGACTGTGATGAGAGGTCTGGACAACCTCCACAAACACACACATACTTTGTGTATAGTCTAAGGGTATTGTAGGCCCCTGGATTGGATGGTGAAATTAGAAGTCAGTGTCCAAGGAGCTGTGTCAGTCTCCATGTTGCTAATTTCCGGCCTAAGACTGTAGCAAGTTAGAAGAAACCTGTTTTCTAGTCTCGTAATAATTCTCTCTTCCCACTTCTGCTGTTTCTGTAATATTTCTCTTGGACCACGTTGCTGGGCTGGCATTGTGTTTGGTGGTGGATTTCATAGACAGACTAGTTAGTTAGAGTTAACTCAGCCGTAGGAGGGCGGAGAATGCGCCTAACTTGGGAATGACCAGGTGTTAGCCATCAGGTTGATTTGAGGATTGAGTTGAAGTCAGGAGTTAAGGGTCAGAGGCTGCCTAGGACTGGAGGGTGGGATGAGTGTATTTGGGGGATGCCAAAGGGACAATTTTGAACTGTGGTATTGGAGAAGACTCTTGAGAGTCCCTTGGACTGCAAGGAGATCCAACCAGTCCATTCTGAAGGAGATCAGCCCTGGGATTTCTTTGGAAGGAATGATGCTAAAGCTGAAACTCCAGTACTTTGGCCAACTCATGAGAAGAGTTAACTCACTGGAAAAGACTCTGATGCTGGGAGGGATTGGGGGCAGGAGGAGAAGGGGACGACCGAGGATGAGATGGCTGGATGGCATCACCGACTCGATGGACGTGAGTCTGAGTGAACTCCATGAGATGGTGATGGACAGGGAGGCCTGGCGTGCTGCGATTCACGGGGTCGCAAAGAGTCGGACACGACTGAGCGACTGAACTGAACTGAAAGGGACAATTTCTGTGCAAATCTGAGAGCCTCTGTCGTGAGGCAGGGAACATTCCAGATCCAAAAAATGGAAGTAGTTCTGTGTTTAGAAAGCTGGTGAGGGCCTGGTGATTGGACTCAGGCACACAGTTGAGAGTATGGATCTTGTAGGGAGCAGGTCTTACCACCCAACCGAGGAAAAGTGACTCCTGGAGGCCTGTTCCATGTTGGGGCTCAGTCATTTGTTGTACGTGTGAAGGTTCCTGACCCAGGCTTAAAACAGGGAAGGGTTACACGAGACAGATGGAACATGGAACAAACAACTCCCGTAAAAGGATCTTGAGTGGGAGATGGACTTCCAGAGGGAATCTGGGTTTCCGCCTCCAGGGTGACCTCAGTGTCTTTAGGACACGGGCTCTTAGACGAGGTGAACGAGTCCTCGGTCGACTTAGCCCAACTGTTTCACTCTTTCAGTGCAGAGAGAACTCTGTGGTAGCGATCACATCTCACTTTGGGGGGTTTGGCATTGCGTCCGTGTAGAATATGTATCCATCAGTTTTGGCAATAGTGGTGTAAATTATTCTTATTTGAACTACAGTGTCTTAAATATAATTTTAACATCTAGTTGTTAATGTTGATTCCATTATGTGTTAATATAGGCTATAGTCTTTATTAAATAACCGGCAATAAATTCATCCATAAAACAACAATGCAACCAACCAATAATGATTTTTTGTTGAAAGGTTCCACCAGCACTCAGAATCCACAACCAATCACAACACCCCTGAAGATGTAGGGGTGGTTTCCTTCTTGGAGTGATTTCAGCTTTTCAAATGTGTTCCAGGGCTTTTGGGTGTTGTCTATTTGCATAAATCGCAATTTTGCAGAGGAGCAGACCAATAGGGTGCGTGTGGGTGTGTGTGTATGTAGAGAGAGGGAGACGATGAGAGATGATTTATACAAAGAGATTAATTATAAGGAAGTGGCTCACTTGCTCTTGGAGGCAGAGAAGTCCAGACCAAGGAGAACCGACAGGAGAGCTTCAGTCTGAATCCAAGTCTGAAGGCAGGAGGAGACCAGTGTCCCAGCTCAGAGACAGGCAGGCAGAGGGAAAGAATTCTTTCTTAGCCTTTATTCTATTCAAGTCTTCAGCAGACGGAATGAAGCCCACTCACCCGGGGAGGGCCGTCTGCTGTGTTCCGTCAGCTGATTCAGATGTTAATCTTATCTAGAGACAGGTTCATGGAAACACCCAGAAATAATGTCTAACCAAATGCCTGGTGACCCTGTGGCCCAGATAAGTGGACACAGAATGGACCTTCGCGCTCCTGGTCGGCCTGACTCTGTAGTGGACGCTGAGCGCCTCCAGGAAGTTCTGATAACTCCTCAGGTGTGTTCCATGGATGCCACATTTCCGAAACTCCCCGTACACTTAGTCAATTACTAGAAAATACGTGAAAGTGTGCTTATACATGAGGGTGTTGGAGTGTGCAGCCACGCACTTTCCCCTTCAGGGATGAGTTGAGGACCTGAGCTTATACATGAGGGTGCTGGAAGTGTGCAGTCACACACTCCCCTCTTCAGGGATGAGTTGAGGACCTGAGGTTATACATGAGGGTGTTGGAAGTGTGCAGCTATGCACTCTCCCCTTCAGGGATGAGTTGAGCACCTGAGCTTATACGTGAGAGTGCTGGAAGTGTGCAGCCACGCACTTCCCCCCTTCAAGGATGAGTTGAGGACCTGAGCTTATACATGAGGGTGTTGGAAGTGTGCAGCCACGCACTTCCCCCTTCAGGGATGAGTTGAGGACCTGAGCTTTTGAATTGTATCTCTCGAAGCTCATCTGTGCGCCTCGGCATCAGGCATGGGAAATGTTTCTGGGAGCAGTGCCTGTCTCCCAAAAACGACACCAGTGTGGGGGAGTCCAGTCCTGACCCTACGTCTCGCTGTCTGTGGCCTGAGACGAGCTCTTGGGCCACTCTGAGCCTCAGTTTGCTTTACTGTCCTTCGTGGACACAAGACCGCTCCTGAGTGTGGCTGGAGAGCCTGGCTGGTGCCCGAGTCTGCTGTGCTCAGCAGATACCTGCCCCCGCCCCCATAATTGTCTTAAACAGAGATGCTGGCTAAGCGTTCGTCTACCGGTGTATCATCAGCATGAATCAGTAATCTCGTGGGACCTGCTTTTTAGGTCTGATGTACTTTCTTTTTTTAAGCCACTGCCGTCTTTTCTGTGGACTCATTAGTCATGTCTTATGTCGCCTTCCTTGAGGGGAGGCAGTAGGATTTAGACGGAGCCTTGCTTGGTCCTGTTGCGTCTCACCCGCTGCTGACGTCACCAACGTGCTGTCTAGCCGCCTGAAGAGGGAAGCGCCGTCTCCTTCCCTGCATCATCTGTCACCGGCTGGGGAAGACAGTGAGGGAGAGCACCATGTTCGCGGCCCGATAGTGGGCGAAGTTTTCTCCTCTGGTACATGATGGTTGTCTTGAGAACAGGTTCATGCCGGGTTGGGGTGTTTTTTGTTGTTGTTATCATTGTTTTTTGCCTCAACGCATCCAGACATCGAAGTTCTCATTTAGTGTGTAGGTAACTTGCCTGCTTTGACATTTCGAAGTGCCCGATGTGTTCTCTGTACAGCCCAGAGCTTGGAGAATATTAACGCATGTAAGTCTTCCTAAGGAAATGGCGCCCCACGCCCCGTTCCGGCCTGGAGAATCCCATGCACAGAGGAGCCTGGCGGGCTGCAGCCCACTGGGTCGCCCGGAGTCGGACGTGACTGAGCACACACAGGCTTCTGGCACTGGGGCCCCTAGGAGAGCCCGAGAGGAAAGCGCCGACACATGCCCTCCTCCAGCCGTGTCCGCGTCCACGGTCCTTTGACGATGAAGCCCCAGGAGGCGGGCCGCTCGCTGATGGCGCTCAGCACGCTTCTGCGGGGCCAGCCGCCCGCGGGCCAGGGGCATGCCTCCAGGGAGGTGAAGGACGCGCCCTCCGCAGGCTCTTCCTGATGCTGGCGTCTGGGGAACACGCGTACGCCAGGAACAGAACCACCTCTCGGATAGGTGCAGCCTGAATCGTCGCTCATGGAGGCTGGAGTGGGGACGTTCGGAAAGACCGCGTCGTCCAGGGTGGACCTGTCTGCGTTTGCTGTGGAGCTCTAGGGTGGGGGCTCCCGGGAAAGCTTGGGCGGAAGCCACCTGGAGCTGTAGCTTCTCGTCCTCATGGCACCCGGCAACCAGTGCTGGGTCCCCCTGCCTGGTGGAATTAGCTTCTCCACCTCCAAGGTGTTTTTGTAGCCTCTTTCGCTGCAGACGTTGACGGCTCCGCCTCTGTTCCTGTTACTGCCCTGGCACCAGCCTGGCGGCCGGGAGAAGGCGCCAGGCAGCTGGGGAAGGGGCAGCGTGCCCTCCCTGGGGCCCAGCCTCACCGCTTCCCCTCCCCTGCGCTCAGCTCCGCATCTCGATTAATCGGCCTGTGGTGTGTCGCCAGAAATCCGGGGCATGACAAACCCGATTCAATATCAATTAGCTAGAGCAGGAACGGACTTCCCACAGAAACCCCAGGACGGAGCTGTGCTCGACAAGGCCCTTTCCTCACAAGTTTCCCAAATAATGAAGAGCTCGCTCAGGGCCCAGTTGTTTAAAGAAATTAAAAACTGTGGAAATTAGCAGCCGAAATCCACTTGGATGAGCCTGCTATCCCTTTAATACGTCTGTCTGTTTCCCTCACTAAGACATCCCAATCCTCCCTCCACAGTGATTTGAATACTTAATATTTGCTGAGATGCTTAAGTTGGATTTGAATAGCGTAATTGAATTTTTCCTGCTGCATTCAGGGGACAGGAAGGCTTGGGAGTCCCTATGGCAAAACGTGAACGTGCTTATTTTTAGAAGTGATTCTTACATATTCTTCCATCCGTGAGCCAAGAATTAATAAGCAGCGGGGCTGCCAGGTAGAGGAGACTGTATTCATCAGAATCCCGGCTTTATCTGTCTCTCTCCAGATGAATGGCCTGTGCCTGGGGCTCAGAGCTGTTCTGGTCCGTGACAGGTTTGGGTTGAGCCAAACTGGGCATAGATCAGATGCCATGTGAAGCCCCTCCTAAACAGGATTGTTGTAAGGTCCTGGCCTTCGTGTAGCTTCGTGAGAGAGGCAGGTAAATTGGATGGTCCACACCATCTGGCCAGCCCCGGGAGACAGGCGTGGCCACGGCACAGAAGGAAACCTGTATCCCTGAGTAGTCAGCGAAGGCTTCCGTAGCATCTTAGAGAGGAGCTTGGCGCTCTCCAGGAGGGGTAGGCGCAGAGCTCCAGGGAGCGCCAGCAGTAGACGGGAAGGCCGGAGGACCCGGGCTGCGATGAGTCCTGGAGCAGCCTGGGCCCAGGGGAGCAGTGGGGAGGGGAGATGGACAGAGAGCTGTGAGCTATTGGTGGAGGGCCTTCCATGTAGCTTTTTGGAGTTTGAGCATTAGTTTAAAAAGAGTGAGGAGTCTTTAGTTTTTAAGCATACGAGGGATGGCATCCGCAGACACAGAACAGACCCGTGGACCCTGGGGGAAGGAGAGGCCGGGACGAATTGAGAGAGCAGCATGGAGACATATACACACCACGTGTAAGAGGGAGAGCCCATGCTGTGCTCCGTGACAACCTAGAGGGGTGGGATGGGCTGGGAGGTGGGGGGAGACTCAAGAGGGAGGGGACACATGGATGCCTACGGCTGATTCACCCTGATGTCTGGCAGAAACCAGCACAATATCGTGAAGCAATTTTCCTCCAGTTAAAAATAAATTTAAAAAAGAAACAGCCAATGCAAAAAAAAAAAAGGGGTGTCATCGGTTTAGCAGTTTAGAAAAATCTGCCAAATAGCTGGTGGAAATGGAGCAGGGTAGGGCAAGACTGGTCTTGAGGAGACTAGATTATTTATAATCATCCAAGAACCAAGGCGGCTCAAAGCCCCCCAAACAGCAGAGACAGCAGATCGGAAAGGGGAGGCTCCAGGGGCAATGCGGGCTTTACTCGGTTTGGTGGCTGCATGAGGGGAAGTGAAGGAAAAGGGGAAACAGCTAGAAAGGAAGCCTGGGCTGCCGCCTTGGGACCATTCCCAGAGTCAGGGGTCACAGAAGGAGAGGTGTTTGGGGTGGGGTCCGGAGAGCTAGTGGACTTGGGACACCCTTGGGTGGAAGTTCTCCCGGCGCACGTGTCCAGCAGGCAGGCGTGTCTGTGTGTTGGGGGTGGAGACGCAGACGCAGGCTCCATCACGGGTGGTGGCTTGGCTGCGCCCATCTCAGGCAGAGTCTGCAGAGCAAGACGGGTACAAGCTGGAAAGAGGCCTGCGGAGTAGAAATACTTAACGACCAGAAGGAAGGAGAGGAGGCCGTGAAGAGAACCATGGAAGCGCGGCCAGTCTAACTGCAAAGAGAAGGGCAGTCGCAGCAGGAGACGGGGTGGAGGGCGTCTTGTTGGTTTTGCAGGCTGTTGTGTAAAGAGAATGGACCACGCTTACTGAGCAGAGAGAGCCAGGCAGAGGTCAAAGGTCCCTGTGCCGTCGTGGTAGGGGGCGGTTTCCAGGTGAGAACGGTGAGGACAGTGTCACTGTGAGGCATTAGTGGCACCTGCAGCCATCAGGAGAGGGTGTGCGTCTCATTTTTCAGTTTTTAATTCAAGGTGGGCCTGAAGAGCCCGATTCTTTCCTCTCTGCGGCACGGGGCCAGCCCCCAGCCTGTTCCCTGGGCTCGGGTACCGCAGCGGGAGAGGTGGGGTGGTTTCCTCGGCACCACGGTCCAGCTGAGATGCAGTGAGCGTGGGCCCTTGGGCATCCCACGTGCCTAGCGCGTCCTCCTTGGGTTCCTTGAGGGCCCTTGTGTGTTCAGAGCCCCCGCCACATGGGCGTTATTTTGGTTCTTCTGTGCTTTGTCCTCATCCTTCAGAGTTTTGTGCAATGAGCAGCGTGACTAACCCACGTCTCTTCCTCCCGGAGGGCTTCTGGCCGCCTCTGGGTTTGAGCAGCGTCTCTTTCTCTTTCCCACCTGCATGAGGGTTATTGCTTTGTCTAAGTTCTCTAAGCGTTTCTTTTCCTCGTTTCTCCCGCTTTTTCCTTTGCTTTTCTCCCTTCCTTGGATGAGGAGGGCAGGCTGAAATACCCCGTGTCAAGCACTGGTGTTGTGATAGGAGCCACAGGCTCACCAGCCTCCCTGTGCCCGGTGGTGCCCTCGACCTCCACGTGGCCTCCACCACCCAACGCCTCCCTGTTACTGGGGCAGCATCGCTATAGCTCACGCGCGGTTCCAGAGCGGGCCTCCTCAAATAGCCCGGCACCCTGAAGCTCATGCACACTGGAAGATACTCAAAAAGCAAACTTTCAATTTTCCTTCTTTGAGGGATCGATTGGCCCTTGTGCAACAATAATGATTTAGTTGGGATAAACCGTCAACTGTTTCATGGAAGGTGCCCACCGCTGAGTCACCGTGTGAAGCACCACTGCTCCTCTCTGCTCAAGCCTTCTGTCCACTCCTTCATCCCATCCGTCTGACTGGAGGCCCTCTGACCACAAGCCAAGTTGACGATCGTGTGTATGCTGTCAGGGGAATAAGAGGGGAGCCCAGAAGAAGGGATCAGGGGCCAGAGTTTGATTTCCATTCACGCTTCATCACTTGCTGTGCACCAGTGGCCTGTTAACTTCTCAAAGTCTCAAGTTTCTTATCTAAGAAATAGGGGAAAGAACAGGGTTGTGAGAATTGAATGAACCCCTCAAGTAGTAAGGTAAGCCTGCAGTAAGGTAGCAAATTAGTAAATGAGCAGTAACTGTTAGCCAAGAGCGGTCCGCACTGCTGCAGCAGCCAAGTCAGTTACAGGGTCCTTACATCTGCCCAGGAATTCAGAGGGGCAGGGCGGGGGCGGGGGGATGTTTCATTAGTATGTAGTGTGGACTGTATGGATTAAACCAGTGATCAATGCATAATTTTAAATGGTTGAACAGAAAAATGGCTGCCTTGGGAGCCACAGAGCAGCCTTAAATAACTGCCTGGAATTTTGCTGTCATTCAAGCCCCGTTTATCCTTGGCTGCCCATTGGATTTTGCATAGATGTATGTTATTCTTCTGACCATTTGCCTTTTTATTTGTGTTTTAAATGTATGTTTAAAGTCTGGGCCGCTTTGCAAAAATCCTTTGGCTTTCTAAATTTCAAGTTTAATTGGCTTTTGCAATCCATTTTTATTCTTAAACCTGATTAGAATTAATTTCTGGCACCTACTCTTTTCTCATTCGTGAACTACCTGCCCTGGCTTCTGCAAGCAGTTCTAGTAGGGGTGGAATTTGTATTCTGGGTCACTGAGGCTTCTGAAAGGACACTTGAGAAAATGTCAGAGGAATAGAGGAAATCCTAGTGGAAAAACAAATGGCACAGCCTGTCGTGTGCAGTTAATGGGAATCTAATTTAGTTTCATGGCCGGCGGATGTCTCTCAAACAGAAGGCCGAGTGGAAGGCAGCCACTTCAAGCTCCCTGGAATCAAGGGTTTCGTCCCTGCGTGGTGACCGCTCGGCTGAGTGGTCTCAGCTTCGCTGGGTCTCCACCTCTCCCGAGTCCGCCCCCTGGCTGGCGGTTGGCTCGGCGGCTCTCTCGTGCCCCTTCCAGCACCAATGTTCCAGCTCCTCTAAACGTGAAAGCGCTGACTTGTTGACATGTGGTTTTTTTTTCTCCTGTGCTGTGCTATGTGGATGGTATCATGAATTACTGCTTTTGCTTCTTTCAGAATTTTCCAAACTTCAGTCTTTATTGTATGAGTTATTTTCTTTGTTCTGCCTATATGTTCCAGACACTGTAGATAGTAGTTTTTTAAAAGTTGTAAAATATTAATGTGATTCCAAAAGTCAGAACTGTATAAACAATCTTCCTTAAAGAAGGGCCCCTCCTGTCTCCGCCCCCTTCCCGCCACCTCCTCTTGGCTCCGCCTTTCGCGGTTCCTTTCACCCTGCAGTCTGTTCCATTCGGCTTTCTAGTAGGCAGCCAGTCTCATTTCTGTTTCATCATTCCAGGGGTGTTTGTTTATTTTTGTTTTATGCGAATGAACAGGTTCATTATATAGATATTATATATAGTCACTTACATAGAATATATTTATTTAAATATTCTTTGGCCACACCAAGCGGCTTGTGCGATCTTAGTTCCCCAATCAGGGATCAAACCTGGACCCTCAGCAGTGAAAGCGCAGAGTCCTAACAACTGGACTGCCAGGGAATTCTCAGATTCACGTATATTGTAGTATTTTCTCTTCTTTCTTGCATGAAAAGTACCATAGTAAAATTGCTTTTTCCACATAGTGGGGCTTGATAGTTCTAGTAGGGGTGGAATTTGATGATAGACCACATATCATTTCAGAGTGGTCATCCTCATATTTTAATTAATAGTATGTCTTTTAAGTACTCCACTGTATGGATCAGTCAGTTCAGTCGCTCGGTCATGTCCGACTATTTGAGACCCCATGGACTGCAACACGCCAGGCCTTCCTGTCCATCACCAACTCCCGGAGTTTACTCAAACTCATGCGCATTGCGTCGGGGATGCCATCCAACCATCTCACGCTCGGTCGTCCCCTTCTCCTCCTGCCCCGATCCCTCCCAGCATCAGGGTCTTTTTCCAGCGAGTCAGTTCTTCACATCAGGTGGCCAGAGTATTGGAGTACTGTATGCATAGTCCATAGTTTATTCACCTTCTCTCTTTTTGTGTGTGGACATTTCTTTGTTTTTCAGTGCTTTGTAATTTTAAGTAATGCTACGGTGAAGACCTTGTTAGGTATATATTAATTCTGGAGGTGTATTCAGGGTAGATAGCCAGAAGTAGAAGAATTAGGTCAGGAGAGGAATACAAACGTAGTTTGGCTGGGTACTGCCCAATTTACCTCCAGGATGGTCCGCCAGTTTTCACTTCCATCCGCAGTGTGTGAGAGTTCTTCTTTTCCCAGGCCTCACCAAAAGAGTGTTGTCTTGCTCTTTAATCTCCACCAATGCAGTAGCTGAAAAACAAAGTGTCATTGTTGTTTTAGTTTGCACTTCTCTGTCTGAACACCTTTTCACAGGTTTAAGGGTCGTTTTCTTTTTTTTTTCGGTGAATTTTCTGTTCATGCATTTCTCCCATTTTTCTGTGGAGTTTTCGGCCATTAAACCAGTGAGTTTATTCCACTGCCACTCTCTCTTCTTCCACTTGTGGGTTATACTATTTCTATTTTGTCGTGACATATAGAAAAAAGAGTTCATTAGTGAGAAATTCCCTATGCTTTCGTATGTTTAAAGCTCTTACTATGGATCTGGTACTGAAAGCCCAGCGTTGCTGAGTGTAAAATTCTTGGTCCGTGTATTTTTTTTTTTAATTGAGTTGTTTGAATATGTGGCTTCACCATTCCTTGTTTGTATGCTGTTTTGGAAGTCTGATGTGAGGTGGGTGGCTTTGCCTTTCTAAGACGTTTGATCTTTTTGCCTGGAGACCTTGAGGATTCTTTCATCGCTGAGGTCTAATGCTTCTGCTGGGACGCGTCTTTCATTTGGTCCTTCAGGTACTGTCTTACCTGCTGCTGCTGCTGCTGCTGCTGAGTCGCTCCAGTCGTGTCCGACTCTGTGCGACCCCATAGACGGCAGCCCGCCCGGCTCCCCGTCCCTGGGATTCTCCAGGCAAGAGCGCTGGAGTGGGTGCCGTGTCCTTCTCCACCTGGTTCACGTGTATTCTGCTTCCCTGTTACGTTTTCCCTCTCTGCCGACTCCAGTTACATGCGTGTTATTTCTTCTTTGCCTGTCTTCCATTTCTGCTACCTTCTCCCGGATTCTTTGTCTCTTTGTCATTTTCTTGGTTATTCCCTTGTTTCTCGTCAGGTCTTCTCGTTAAGTCTTCACTGAATCAGTCCTTGTGCATCTTGTGATTTAGAGTTCAGTTCTGAGATGATTTTCTTTCCCTTCTGTTTCTTTCTTGAGTTCACAGTTCTCTGGTTTTTGTTCATGTTTGTTCTGAACGTCAAGCAATTATTTATATCCCCAAACGCTTGCTTGAGCACATTTAATGTCAAGTATCATCTTCCACTTTTCTTCCGCTTCTTGGATTTCTTTTATTGGGGAAGAGGGTCATCAGCTGAGCTGTTCTGAATGGTTTTTAAAGACTCTTTCGTGGTAATTTTCTATCGTTCTGTAGAAGTATTTCTGTTTCTTTCTGTGGATTTTTGGTTGTATAGAAGGTTTTGCAGCTCTCTGGTGCCCTCTTCTGTTAGTGTAGCAAAGTGCGGACTCTTTAGTGGGATTTTTTTGTTTTAGAGGGAGGTGGGGAATGGTTTTATGAAGCCTCTCATTTTTAAGGTTTGTTTTATTTTGTGAAGCACTAGGCTTTCTCTTTCGTTTCTTTTACGCCTCCTTACCTAATGGCCCAGAAAATATCTTTTACCATCTTTTGCCCCTTTCTCTGCCATTGTAACCATGCTTTTCGAAAACTGTGGTTTCAAATTGAGCGCGCATTTGAACCGCCTTTCCGTGGTCTCCGATCAGATCTGCCAGGACACTCTTCGGACTGGAACACTCGCCCCTTCGGGCGCTGGTTTTAGGTCTCCCAGCCCTCGCTAGCCCCGTCTTCCCTCCCCTCCTCAGCTTGCGCTCGGTTGCCTCCGTCTTGAATCCGTCTCCCTCCCGGGCGAAGACCTGCTTTGTTGTTAAAGACGGGAGCATTTTATACAGTGGCTAAGCAGCTTCGGACTGGTGACAGCTGTGATTAGTGATTGGTGATTGTGAAGACAGTGTATTTAGTCACTGCAATGTGCCAGGGATTCTGTGCTTCTGCATTATTTTATTTAATTATCATAAAGTCTCTTTTCATCCCCACTTTTTGAACCACTCCCTGAAGCTTAGCTCCTGCATCACTTTTTGGAGTTTGAAAGTGAAAGTCTCTCAGTCGTGTCCGATTCTTTGCGACCCCATGCACTGTACATGTCCATGGAATTCTCCCGGCCAGAATACTGGAGTGGGTAGCTGTTCCCTTCTCCAGGGGATCTTCCCAACCCAGGGATTGAACCCAGGTCTCCCAAATTGCAGGCAGATTCTTTACCAGCTGAGCTACCAGGGAAACCCGAATTTTTTATAGCTTATTGGACAGTAAATGGCAGAAACACATTTCCAGCCTTGTCCTGGCCTTTGGGGTCACAGGGCAACAAGTCCGGGGCGCATCCAGCCTCAGAGGTTTCACAGGACTTCATGCCTAGACTGTCCTTCCTCCCCTGGTCTCAGGTCACGTTGTAAGGACAGTGCAAACCCGGTTCACTGGTATTTCCAGTAGCCCGGAGGGTCATGTATCTTGTAAGGAAATGGCGTGTGAATAAGTTGGTGCAAAAGGAAAAGAGGTGATCAGCACGATCAGAACGGTGTCTTTAATTCCCTAAAGACTGTCCATTACGTGTGGCACAGGGCCTTGATCAACGCTGATACCGAGTGAATGTCAATTTCAGTGTGTTCACTGATGATAAGACTTGCTGAGTTTCGTTTCCACATTGTGGTTTTTGATGTGGACTGGTGAAGATACTGTTTTTATTTACTTGCATTATTCCTCTTGGTTTACAGTTATTTGCTGGCATAAAAGATGGAGAAAACCTGCAGCTTTTTGAACAGAGTTCCCGCTCTACCCATAAGCAAGAGACACACACGCTGGAGGCCACGAAGCTGGTCGAGTTTGACCTCAAGCAAACACTTACCCAGCTTATGACACATATCTTTGGAGACGGTAGGTACTAAATACCTTTGTCTTTGGGGGCTTAAATATTCGAGAGTTGTCATCTTCCTGAAATCATTAAGCCTACTTGTGTCTAGAGTTTTTGGGCTAAGTTGTAGTTAATGGTTTCAGTCCTTTGTGAGATAGAGCTTATGGATTTCCTGGTTCATTCCATGCGAGGAGCAGGAGGATATGAAAATGGAATTAGCTGGAGAAAGAAAAATGATTACAGGTTTTGATAAGAATGGTAATGAATTGAGATCAGTCTCATCAATGGAGAGGAAGTGAGCAGGCTGATTAATGTCGGAATATTAATATAGTATCACTGGTCAGCCCTGATCGATGGGGCAGGATTCTTAACTGTGTGAGCTAGCCCAGCGGAAGATTTTACACTCTGACATACTGATCACCACTGTCAGCAGCAAACTACCAACGGCTTCCTGGAGGGAGACAGTGCTTTTAAGGTGTGGATTCTCACTTTAATCACTTGATCTTCATGCTTTCTCTGAGAAATTTTAACATTTCCCTTTCCCCTCCAACTCTTTCTGATTTAGTTGAGATAGTATTTTTGTCTGTTTGTATAAAGACATAAAGAAAAGGGGAGATTGTTCTTAATTATGACCTAAATTTTTTAAAGATTTTGTTCGTTAATTAATGACTGCCGGCTCTGCGGGCCTTTGTGCTGTGCAGGCTTTCTCCCGTTGCGGTGAGCGGCGGCCCCTCTGCTGCCCTGTGCGGGCTGGCTTCCATTGCCGTGCCTTCTCCGGTTGTGGAGCACAGGCTCTGGGGCTCAGGCGCTCGGCAGTTAGCTGCAGCCCGGGGGCTCAGGAGTTGCGGCTCATGGGCTCAGCTGCTCCCTTGACAGGTGGCGTCTTCCCAGATCAGGGATCAAACCCATGTGTCCCACAGAGGCAGGCGGGCTCTTTACTACTGAGCCACCAGGGAAACCCCTGGGATCTGCATTTTAAAAATGTTTAGACACCAGAAGCCCTGCGTGGTTAGGATCCTCTTTTATTCTCGTACTCTTGTGAGCTTCTTAAAAGAACAAGTTCTTTATTGAAGTGTGATCGACAAGAAGTGAACTGGATGTATATATCTAGAGTGTATATCAGCTAAGTTTGTATGCAATAAACAAGATATTTACACAGTTTTATATCTCGACATTTGTGTACACCCGTGAAACCACTAGTAGCATCAAGCTAGTCAGTGGGTCCGTCACCCCCCCAGGTCTCCTCTGATGCCTGGTGGACTCGCCTTCGTGCGTTTCCTGTATCTCCTCACCCCGGGCAACTAGGATCTGCTTCCTGTCACTGCCAGTTCGTTTGCTGCTTCCAGGTTACGTGGGTGAGTCCTGTGATGTATGTTCTCCCCACCCCCCTGCCGGCATGTCTCGCGTAGTGCGATTATTTGCGGATTGATCCGTGTTGTAGCGTAACGTCAGTAGCTCGTGCCTTGTTTTCTGGTGAGCAGTGTTCCATCCTGCCGTTGCCTGTCCTTCCACTGAGAGACACTGGGGTTGTCTCCAGTTCTTTTGCTGTTACAGGTAAATCCGTGCATATTCACGAACACGTCTTTGTCTGGACTAATGCCTTCATTTCTTTTTGTTAAGTGCCCAGGAGTACAATGGCTGGATCATTTGAGGTGAATTTTCACTTTCTCTGGAGCCGCTAAGCTGTCCAGTAGCACATGAAAACTGCTTGAGCTCCGAGGCGGCCAGTGCTGAAAGTTTAGCCAGTCCAATAGGACAGGAGTGATTTGTCAAATAAACATTCGGTTACATAAGTAACTCTTCCAAAGGAACAAGGGAAAAGCAACCTGTGAGAGAAGCGGGTGATCCTGAAGGCAACAGGTGACGTGGTTATTAGCAGAATGACTCCTGAACATGTGAAGAGATGCTCAGTGTGATGAGTAATCAGGAGAAGCAGTGAAAGCTACCTGAGCCGCCCTGAGTCGCTCTGCATATGTGAGAAAGATGAAAACCCAACAGCCAGATATAAGCATGGTCTACAGCACACAGCCTGGGCCTTACCAGCCATGTGCAGCGCTGTCCCCCTGGGAAGCTTGGCTGCTTGCTCACTCGCTCGCTCCTCCTGTGCGCCTCACTTTCCCTACCTCTAGCCTTTCCTACTTCTGTGTGAGCTCAAATATGCAGTTAAAAAGAGTCTGATTAAGATTTATTAAGCTAAGGTTTCTTCAAATGTCTTGACTGTTCATGTACTATTTAAGAACCCACTAATAACCCCATATATTGTTTATAGACATATATATATTTTTAAAAGTACATCAATTTCATGCTAGTGTCTTTTTCTCGGAGGCAGAGAGTGGTATTACGGAGAAGGTCCAAACCAGGCTTTCAAGTGTGTTCATAGGGTTCTGCTAAAACAAAAAGGAAATGAAGTTAAATGTGACAAAATGTGATGATTTGATAAAACTGAATAGCGAGTGTGTAGATGTTTGCCGTTTTCTCTTTCTGTCTCTTTGTTTGGAATACTTCGTGTTAAAATGGTATAATGTAATTGTGAGGCAGGTTTGAGATGGAGATTGCTGATGCAAAAATCTTTTTATAGCCAGCTTCTCTTCACTTTCATGATAAAAGATAGGAATTGTGATATTTTTAGCAGTAATGTAATCCAGTTAACACTGGAATAATACAGGGAGATGGATTGTGCTGTTCAGGGCATTTTCGAGGCAAGTAATGGTAAAGGAATTCTAACATCTCCTTGAATACAAGGAGATGCAAGCAGTCCATCCTAATGGAAATCAGCCCTGAATTGGAACGACTGATGTGAAGTCGTGATACTTTGGTTGCTGATGCAAAGAACTGACTCACTGGAAAAGACCCTGATTCTGGGAAAGACTGAAGGCGGGAGGAGAAGGGGAGGACAGAGGATGAGATGGTTGGATGGCATCACTGGCTCAATGGACATGAGTTGGAGCACGCTCCGGGAGATGGTGGAGGACAGGGAGGCCTGGCATGCTAAATGCAGTGCGTGGGGTCGCAAAGAGTCGGACACGACTGAGCTACTGAATAGCAACCGTTCTAACATTTTAGGGAGATAGTAGTCTGTCTCAAGTCGCTTTACAAAAATGTTCAGGATCATCTCGATTTTTCTGTTCTCAACCTATGAAGAAAATTGGTTTTAAGCCCTCCTCATTTATATCCTGCTACATGTTTCTGTCGTCACACGATCCCTCATTTGTGAGATTTGTTGTTGCTGTTAGTTGCTAAGTCATGTCCAACTCTTTTTCTGACCCCATGGGCCCCCACCAGGCTCTCTGTCCATGGGATTCTCCAGGCAAGAATACTGGAGTGGGTTGCCATTTCCTTTTCCAGGGGATCTTCTCAATCCAGCCCAGGGATTGGACCTGTGTCTCCTGTACTTAGCAGATGAATTCGGATTCTTGACCACCGAGCCACCAAGGAAACCCCTTGTGAGGTTAGGAAGCTGCCTTGCAGTTACGCGGATGACTGAGGGGTTCTGAACTAGCAGATGGCTTCCTTTCTCTAACAGCTAGCATTTGTGTTTCTGATACTTCTTTGTAATTTTTCATTCCTTTTGCCCCCCTCCTCTTGCTTACTCTCCTGGCCCCTCCACCTGGGTAATTCTCACTTATCCTCTGATTTCACCTCCAGTGTCCTCCAGCCAGGAACCCTCCTGGAGTCTGTGCTGAACTCCGGGGCGCGGCCTCTTCTGCGCTCCTCTGAGCTCCCTCGGGGGGTTTCACTCTGCTGGATTTCCACCGTGCTGCAGGCGTCCCCCTACTGGGTGCATGAGACACAGTCCCAGTCTGTGCAGCTGGGAGTGTGAAGTCCCCTCCTGGGGAGGCCTGAGTGCCAAGGAAGCGCGTAGGAAAGGCGGCTCCTCCGGAGTCCAGCCAGGAGAGCTCCGAGTGGGGGACGTCTGAGCTGCCTTAGTCACTGAGAGCGAGCATCGAGCTGGACCACGTGAAGGACTGGAAAGAAGAAAAATGCGGCCACGTGGAGATGGCCGCATGGAACCAGAAAAATTACACTTAAGTTCTCTTTGCTCCTCTTGCTCTGAAATCTTGAACTAGTCATTTAGTGCTTTAGGTCTTAGTATTTTTAAAGCCCAAGATAATCAATAGTACTGTTTCCCATGAGAATAAAGTGAGATAACATATGTGAACAAGGGCCCTTTAAAGAGATATTAAATGCATGTGTAAATATGTAAAAAAGGAATAAGGAAGGGCAGGAAAATTAAGGCAATCAAAATCAAAGAACAATAGTTACGTTGGCCTGTCTTTGTTTTGCCTAGTAAGATGAGATGTAAACTTATGCCAGACAACAGCACAGAAGTTCAGACTGGCATTGATGGTGCCCTAAAAGTCTTTCTGGGCTCCAGCAGGTAATTAAACAAGCATGCACATTGCCAGACCTTGTATATGTTATAAAGATGTTCCCAGGGGTCCTGAGGATATGCATTCCTCTGAACGTACGCTTGAACTTTCCTTTGTCTCATTATTCTTTACATTTCTATGTGAATAGCTTTCAAAACTGAGCGTTGAGGTGAAAGTGTCCAGGTAGCTGTTTTCTTTATAAAAGACCATTCCCGCAGTATATGAGTTTTCTCATACACCTCTTATTCCCATGGCCAAGAATTAAGAATCTCAAGTTTTGAAACAGCAATGAAGTTATAGCATCTCTATTTCAGGCAAACATTTATTTTTAAAATGCTACCGGCTTAGACTTTTAGGTTTTAGATTTAAGACAGATCGGACTTACTGTTTCATAAATCTTCACACTCACGTTTTTGTTCATGAGACCAGAGTCAGCAAAGTAGTAGAGTGGCAATAAAGTATCCACCTGCTCAGAGAGCGCGTCTTGTCCTTGGCACTGAAGTTGGTCTGTGAAAAAGCCGTTTATTTTTTCTTTCCTTCCAGCCCTGCGATCATCCTTAACCCCATTCACACAGTTGCTGAACACCTCCAAAATCCTCCCGTACGCCTCATCTGCCCAGCCTCGCCCAGCCTGGTGCATCTTTGCCCCGCCAGGCTGATGCTGTGAACTTGAAGAGTGAGGGGCTGTGTTACAGGGGGCAGGCTGTGTGCCCTCACGGCGCTCAGGGGGGTGTGTTTGCAGCTCCCTGGGACCTGGCTGAAGGGACGTGCCACGCTCTGACTTGACGCGTTTCAGGGGGTCATTTAGTTGTTTTATTTGGGGTAGGGTTGCTAGTTGCTGAGAAATGTCTCAGTAAACCTTCTGGGTACAAGCCATCTGGACGTCTTTTAGAGCGGCGGTCCCCAGCCTTTTTGGTACTGGGGACGGGTTTTGTGGAAGACAGTTTTTCCACAGACTAGGCAGGGGCGGGGGGTGGTTTGGGGATGATTCAAGCGCATCACATCTCTTGTGCGCTTTATTTCTAATCTAATGCTGCCACTCATCTGACGGGAAGTACCGATCCTCACCTGGAGGTTGGTGCCCCTGGTTTAGAGTGATAATAGCCGTAGTAGTGATGACGACAGGGAGAGATAGTAGTTAACAGTGTCCGATGCTGCACTAAGCTCTCACACGGAGTTTCTTTGTTCTGACCTGCATCTGTGACATAGGTGTGACTGTCATCTACAGTCTTAAGGTTCGGGAGTCCAGACACGTAGCGATGGAGAACCAAGTAGTCACACGGCTCCAGGGTAGCCTGAGGCCCGGCTTGAGCCTCCTTGTGCTTTCCTGGAGGCTCAGATGGCCAAGAATCTGCTTGCAGTGCAGAAAGTCCACGTTTCATCCCTGGGTTGGGAGGATCCCCTGGAGAAGGGAATAGCTACCCAGTCCAGCATTCTTGCTTGGGAAATCCCACGGACAGAGGAGCCCGTGAGCTACAGTCCACGGGGTCGCAAGGAGTCAGACACGACTGAGCGATTGACTCTTTTGCTTTGAGTCCCCTAATTTTTACTTCCGAGCCTGTGTTAAGATGTTAGCTCTTTTGAAAGGGGAGAAAGAAGTCATTTCAGTATTATTTCTGACACTGATGTTTCCCAAAGCCATGATGTTAAAAAAAAAAAAGGGGGGCCTCCTCCTGGGTGTTGCCCATGACTCTGTAGCTCTGACTCCCCTGTAGCTGCTCTGGTTAGAGCCCTGCCCACGACAGCATCTTCAGGTGCATTTCAGGCACCAAAGAGCACTCAGAAACTTCAGATTCAGCCCTTCTTTAATCAGCTGATGATCAGGAGCTGCCTGGGCAGGCCTCACAATTATTCAACAACTCTTTTTTAATTTATTTTTATGGTCCAAGTTTTTTTTTTACCGTTTTAAATTATTAGTGTTGTGTTCCTTTGTTCTTGAAAAACAAAATTAAAAATTACAACATACTATTTCCTTGTGGCAGTTTGTTGTTATTACAGCTGCTTTAGTTTCAGGGTTGTTGTTTTTTTCCCCCACTCGCCAAAGCAGTTGATTATTTTCTGCTAACATTTCAATTGCACCAGCGTCCTAAGGCTGTTATAAGAGAGGTTATCCGTTTAGAATTGGAAAGAGAGAAAATAACCTGCAGACAGCTTTTATGCTCATGGAATTCACTGACATTTTTTTAACTTTGCTAAATTGTTTCCCTCCATCTTGTGCCGTCTGTAGCAGATGGTTTCTTTAAGAGCAGCTCAGGTAGGGCGGAGGATTCCTCACATTTTGGTCTCACTTTCTGTCCTTCCAGGCTTCCAGCCTGTCTCCCTGCTGAAGGCTGACATTTCCCTGTAGGAAGCACGGGCCCCCCAGCTAAACTAGACAGTTTAGACGAACGCATTTGAAGGAGAGGTGGACTGTGATCCCCTGCTGCTGACCGGATGCGTTGCTGTGGACCAGTCGCATCTCTGTGTCAGAGCCCAGCAGGCTCGGCATTGTCCGTGAGAGGCACTCCCCACTGCCCATCCTGGGACCTAGCTGTGGGCGAGTCGTGTCTGTCTCAGAGCAGCCACAGCAGTGGCTCCTCGCCCAAGGGCATGCCCTTCCCAGGGCTGTCCGCATCCAAAGGCTAGCTGTGGCCGGAACCTGAAGGCCCAGCCTTTGGGCCCCAGCCCGCTGCTCCCTTCCGCTTCACTGCCCCGCTCCCCAGTTCCCAGGGACTGCATGCCAGCCCCAGGCCCCGAGCTCTCTGGACCTTCAGTCCAGCAGAGGTTCGGGGGCCTCTCAGATGCACTCACAGCTCTGATGGGGACGCACCTAGGGCTCGGCTCTCTCCAAGCCTACAGCTCTTCAGAGCTGCAGCCCCAGGCGTGCTTGGTGATAGCTTCGGTCCCCTTCTCTCGCCATCAGGGAGCCCCTGCCATCCCAGCGTTTGACTGCAGGCCTCTGGCCTCGCTTGGATCCCAAGCCAGCAGCATGTGTTCCGGCAGGTGGCGAGCTCCTGGCGTCTCTCCCGATTGCGGACCCTGAGCCCAGCAACACGGAGCTTTGCCCTCTCTGCCCCTTTGCTTTCCTGGCCTGTTTCTGTCCAGGGGAAGTATTTCTCTCATTTTGATCGCAGCCAGCCTTTGCAGTTTTCTCTGTTCTATCATGCCTGTCGTGGTATGTGGGGAACCGGAGGCTGACGGTGCACTCTTGGCTGGGGGCGCTTGGCCCGGAAGCCGAGCGGGGTCCGTCTCCACGGTCTGCCCAGGGGAGGGCAGCGGAGGGCCGTGCTGCCCACCATCTGGTGCAGAATTCTCATCTCGGCGTTTTCTGACTGTAAACGTCGAGGAGAGGTATAAGCTGGCACGGCTCCTGCGTCTGTGAGACGGGAGCAGGGGTGACGATCGTGCCGTGTTGGCTGCCTGTCCTCAGCTTAAAGGCCGAGTTGAAGGAGGCCCGTGAACCATCTCGTGTAAGTAGCGCTGTAGCAAATAAGCAATGGATGTCAGTGACCTCAGTGTGCGCTTTAGGAACGTTTCTTTTTCTTCATATTTTTATGAAAACCCCAGAGACAGTTTAGGTCGTGGTCTGATTTGCAGTGACATGCCGGTCGAAAATCACCCATTGAGTGTTTAAGTTTTTTACACACTTAATAACTTGTCACCAGAACACTGCGAGATGAATGTCGTTCTTATTTTGACCAAGACCGAGGCAGGGAGAACTGAAGGAACTTGCCTGAGGGCCTCAGCTTGGGGTGGTGGCGCTGGATTCGGTCACGCGTCTGTGGTCGCTCTCTCTGCGCACGGGGGACCCACCCACGCCTCTGAGGCCCGACACGGAGGGTGGGGGGTGGGCCTCCGTGTCACTGCATGAGAGAAGCGTGGTGTGGGATGACGTGGTGTTTCTGTGTAGGGAAGGAGGGAAACGAGAGGTGCACGCGTGTGTTTGCTCACATCTGTTAATAAAAAGGAAACCCTGGAAGTTTACCCAGTGGGATTCAAGGGGCAGAGGAGCCAGGAACCAGTATGCCAGTGAGACTTGTACACAGTGCCTTATTTTTATTTCAGTTTGATTGATGCAGCTGACATAGAGCATTGTGTTAGTATATGACGGAATGATTGGATATAGGTGTATATTGCAAAAGGGTCGCCACGGTAAGTTTACTTAACTCCAGTCACTCGCAAACTTAGAATGTTTTTTCACTCATGGCCTGTTTATACAGGGAAATGTATTCTTTTTACAGTGTTTCGGTTTTGAACCGTGTGAATATATTACTTACTCAAAAAATTTTTTAAGAAAGCTATTAGAGCGGAGCAATATTGAGAAATGTGGAAAAAGGCCTGTCTGCCGCTTGGTACAGATGCAGCGTAGAAGGCCGTGGGTCTGATTTGGATGTCGTTTGCTTTTATAGAAACTAGCAGAGTGACCTGCTTTCCCGTGCGTGCATTAAGTTGCTTCAGTCACGTCCGACTGTTTGCAAACCTGTGGACTATAGTCTGCCAGGCTCCTCTGTCCATGGGATCCTCCAGGCAAGAATACTGGACTGGGTTGCCATTTCCTCCTCCAAAGGATCTTCCCGACCCAGGGCTCAAACTCACATCTCATGCATGTCTTGTGTCTCCTGCATTGGCAGGCGAGTTCTTTACCACTAGCCCACCTGGGAAGCCCCCTTTCCTGTGATCTTGACCTAAGTCTCTCCTCTGCCAGGTGGCCACAGGGTTGACAGGTGATTGATTGGGTTTCAGAGGGTCCTGGAACTACAAAAAGTGTTTCTCATATTGGAAAAGATGTGCTTAGTTTTTCACAAGTGTTAAGATTTATTGCCTCCCCCTAAAGTGTTGCAAATTAATTTATTTGCTATTTATTTTACTCAGAAAATAGTCTTTCGGTGTTATCAGCTAATCTGTCATTAGCAGGTTTGATCTCGGGAAAGGCAAGACTGCCTGTAAGACTCCGTGTCTGTTTTTCTCCGGCGTCTTTGCAGGACTGGACATCAGATGGGTGGACTGCTACTTCCCCTTCACTCATCCCTCCTTCGAGATGGAGATCAACTTCCACGGGGAATGGCTGGAGGTCCTGGGCTGTGGAGTGATGGAGCAGCAGCTGGTAAACTCAGGTACGGGAGGACCCCGCATGTGGGCCCAGGCTCTCCTGGGGGCCCTCTTCCCAGGGAGACCCACGCGCGAGCCGTCTGTGTCCACATTTGCACCCTCCTGCAGGGCTCGCCGCCCGGCCTCCGAGCCTGCATCGCCCTCCAGACTTTATTGCACTGCCCCCTGGGAGAGCACCATCTCTCTCGCCTAGTTTTGCAGAGGCTTCCTGCTCTTGGAGCTCTTCCTTGTCAACGCCGGGTGTGGGTTTGCGCTTACAATGTGCCGTTTGTTGATCGGCTGCTTTGGGATCGCCCACAAGCCTTTGAGGCGTGTCCCACGAGAGCTGTCTGTCTTCCAGGCTATTTAGGAACAAAGCCAGCCTGTCGTCCCTTTCTTGGTTCTCACTGCGTTTGGAGCTGTGCCCCCGGTTCAGCAGGTGTTGCCTAAGTGCCGAGAACACAGTGTAAGACACGTAGGCCTGTCACGCTTGCTGGTTTGTCCTTGACCCTCACTGTTGGCTGGACCACCCGATGCGGGGGACGTGGAAGATGGGGGCTCTGATGAAATTCTCCCTGGACTGTTTCCAGCTCTTCTCTGGAGGACCACTGTTACATGAAAGTGGTTATTTCTAGGAACCCTCTAGGGAACCAATGGTTAGGACGCCTTGCTCTCACTGCCAAGAGCCTCGGGTCAGGGAACTAGGATCCTACAAAGCCACAGGGTCCAACCCGCCCCCCCCCACCACCAAAAAAATTATTTCTAAACTTAATTTCGGAGCTGTGAATTTTTTTTTTAAGTTGCTGTCAGAATTTAAGTTTAAAGATGTTTTATCACATTGAGAATCCTCCAGGGGAAGTTGGCTAGGATTGGGCACCGGGGTAGGAGGGTCCCTGCATGGGCAGGAGGTGGAGGAAGGGGGCTGATGCTGACGGCCTCCACCGCCCCCCAAGCCCCCTCCCCATGTAGAAGGGCATGCCCTCTGTGACCAGGGAGTGAGGCGGCTCTGGCTCAGGCTGGTCACGGGCCTCCTGCCGCAGCAGACCGGAGGGGAGTGGGCCCTCTTGTGAACTCAGAGCTGAGGATGGACCCTGGGTTAAGGTCCAGGGGTGAGAGAATGAGGGTGGAGGGAGACAGGAGACGGGGAGTTGGCGCTGCCTGGCCTGGGCCGTGGGGCCCACCCTGGGCCCAGACCCAGCCAGCTGCGGGGTTCCTCTCCACTCGGCCAGGCAAGGCTCACGGAGAGCCCAGCTCCGGGCCACACGCTCCTCAGATGGTTCTCCAACGTTTGAAGGTCTTTCCTGGAGACGAGGGAGCAGAGAGGTGGCCGAGGAGGGCCTATGAGTGAACGTGGGAGGCGAGGCCGTGTCTGAAGCGGCAGGAGTGACGGCCGTGTCTTCCTCAGCGCGTTGTCTAACCCCGCCAGTCTCCGTTCTTTCAAACGAGCACAGAGACGCCTCCCTCCAAGTTTCTTTCTGATGGTGGCGGCGAGCTGAGCACAGGCTCTAGCATGTAGCCAGTAAGAGCGCATCTCTGATATTATTAAACATTTTTTTTTTCCCAAATGGTAAGAGCCACTTATTAACAGAGAGCCCCCTTAGTTAGAAATGTTTAAACAGAGGCTGTCCAGCATGTCATAGAGACAGGTTCTGGTCAGGCAGAACTAGAGTTCCTCTGGCATCTTAGTATCCGTGATGCTCGACGGAGTGAATGGCTTTGGAGGCAGAAAGATTGAAAGCAGTAAGAAACTCGAGAACAAAGATACGCATCTTAATAGAAAACACAAAGCGCCAGGAGCAGATATGTGAGCTGTAATCTCTTGAGCAGGAACTAACTTCAAAAAAAAAAAAAGGTGCCTTTGTTTGTTTGGCTTTGTTTTTTAGACAAAAGACTTCTGGGATCCTAGGCTTCCTCCCAGGGGCACCTGGTGTCAGGGGCCAGCATTCAGAACGCAAGTCAGGGAGGGTCAGTTACGAATCGGCTGTCACCTCCTGAATCAGTTGTCACTTCCTCATGCATTGCCAGTGTCCTTGACAGGTTTCTATGAGGTTTATTCGCTCAGTAATTGGCTGAATATCGGCTCTGAAACAGGTTTCCAAGTCATTATTGTACATTAATGGCACTGCTGTTCTACAGTTAGATCAGCCCTATCAGGTAATTCTTGGAGGAAATGACAAAGTAGAAAAAGAAAAGGAAAAAAAAAAGAGGACACCTGAGATGCAAATGTGTCTGATAAAGTCACAGGGTGGTGGGGGGTGCTTTCAGTTGTTGGGAAACGTACACGTAAAGTTTAAATACCTCGCAAGAGAGAGAGACTGAAGATAAGGAAGAAGAGATGCTTTTATGAAAGAAATTCTGTGTGGGCTTTTCTGTTTGAACTTGAAGTTATTATGACAGAGTTCTGCTCCGTGTTGTCAGACGGGCATGTGTTTTGACGTCTGTAGTCATAATCCTTAAACTGTGCGCCAGGCGGTCGCTAACCACAGACAGCGTGTGGAAGTGCCGCCAGCTTTGTTTTCTGAGTTCCCGTGGCGCGGCGCGGGGCTGGCTGGCTCTGGTCACACTGCCTCCGCTCACTTGGCCATTCTTACTGACTTTTCTCTGGCATTTCCCAAACTACCCCCCCCAACCCCCAGGTTTTAAAAATAGAAGTTCCAAGCAATGCTAAAATCAGTCGTTACAGTCTCCATCCTTACGGTTCTTACGGTTGTTCTTCAGTCACTAAATCTCGTCTGCCTCTTTGCAACCCCATGGACTGCAGCATGCCAGGCTTCCCTGTCCTTCATTATCTCCCGGAGCTTGCTCAAACTCATGTCCATCGAGTCGGTGATGCCATCCAACCATCTGATCTCTGTCGTCCCCGTCTCCTTCCGCCTTCAATCTTTACCAGCATCAGGGTCTTTTCCAGTGAGTCAGTTCTTCACATCAGGTGGCCAAAGTGTTGGAGCTTCAGCTTCAGCGTCAGTCCTTCCAATGAATATTCAGGGCTGATTTCCTTTAGGATGGACTGGTTTGATTTCCTTGCAGTCCAAGGGACTCTCAAGACCCTTCTCCAACACCACAGTTCAAAAGCATTGATTCTTCTGTGCTCAGCTTTCTTTATAGTCCAACTCTCACATCCATACGTGACTACTGGAAAAACCATAGCTTTGACTATACAGACCTTTGTTGACAAAGTGATGCCTCTGCTTTTTAATATGCTGTCTCGGTTGGTCGTAGCTTTCCTTGAGGGGCTGCCTAATGCTGAAATGCGTGGTGGCCGGAGAGGTTGTCGGGTGACACCTGCAGGTGCCAGCAGCTCATGAGATGCCCTGGAGGCTTGCTTCCACGTGGCCTTGCCAGCAAAGCTCCGGGCGGATGCTGTTACTCTCCTTCTTCCGGAGCCTCCGAAAGGTGATCAGGATTGAATGGCTGGCAGCACCCCTTGCCCAGATCTTGCTGACAATAGTCCGTTCCTATATCTGCTGCCTCAGTAGTAAATTACACGATTCTGAAGTGGCTACAAGTCCTTTCAAATAAATGATTCTGCTGAACATCGAATGAAGGGCTGGAACCAACCAAAGCAACAGCAAACAAAGCCCTGTTGTCCTGCGGTTATTTGTTTCCCTTGCAGAGGGGCCCTGCCCCCATGTGGGTTATCTCTGTGACCAAGTGCATTTAATTAAATGCATAAGATTAGATTGCTAATTTGAACAGGCAGTGAAAAGGCTTAATGACACATTTAAGTTGACTGTGGCGTATGTGTGTGTTTGTGCACAGAACAGGATTAGGCTCTTCCGGATAGCTGAGAGAATTTTATCTCTTCTCCCTTGAGTTACAGCGCCTTCACCATTGCTTTCCAGCCGCTGAGATCTGGTAATTGTGATGTGGGCGGCGACTGCTGTCCTGATGACTTGATTGTTTTTCCCTTGAGGAGATGTTTTGAAGACAGCAGTGAGTCATGTGTCCAAATACTACACACTTACCTCCCTTTGGGCTGACTCAGGCCGCCTCTTTCCAGGTACAGTACAGATCAGGAGCACGGAAACATCACTGGGTGACTGTGGGCTGTCATCATGCCTGGAAGGCATTTACCATTTATTGAGAGACTTAGAAGACTGTACACAGGCCAGGGAGGAGAAAAGTCTAACGTAACCACTTTCTTTACCTCGTCATTAAAATTTAAAACTTGACTCTTTGGGGAAAAAGCCTTATAAATATGCACATGAACGTTTTCTAGTTTTAAATAATCATTCTTTTGTTCATTTGTTTGTCAAATATTTCTTGAATTACTTCTAAGGCTGTGGAAAAGCGAAAAAGCATTTTCCTGGCTGTTGAAAACAGCACTGCACAGCCAGACACAAACATAAATGGTTAGAGTGCCACGTGGCGCCGTGTCTGTAACGGAGGTGCCAGGGGCAGAGTTGGGGAAGGTGGTGCCAAGCCCTCGTCCTGGTTGCACGCAGGGTAGAAGGTAAGCTCTGATTCCAGCATAAGTAAGCTTCCTATTCGCAAGGGGTCATGTCCTGATCTTTGCGCAGGTGACACGCCTGATGCTTCTCTCCCTGTCCAGGTGTGACCCTGTTTTCAGCCTGTCCCTCCCTCTGGTACCGTCGCTAAGCTCCTGCACACGGTTGTATCACAACCACCAGTCTAAGTTGGTGAGCTCCCAGGTGGCACAGACCAAGACCGTGTGTCCCTGTTCAGACGTGAGCAGACGTGCAGCTCCTGTAATTGGCACCTTGTCTGCGTGAGGCTCTGTGACGGACAAGCCGGAAGACATGGAAAATGGTGAGAGGTGACCTCTCCCGGTAAAGCTCGGCCTGAGGTCAGGAAGCTGGGACTGTGTCATCAGAGCATGAACTCACGTGTCATTGGTTGGGGGGGGTTGGGGTGTGTGAGGAGGGAGCCTTGTCCATTGGGTAGGCCAGTGGGGGTATAGCAGGCAGCACCTCTCACTGAGGGGTCTCCGCCCCGCTGTCCAGAGTCAGCTGACCATAGACGTTTGCCTGTGTCTCTGGACTCTCAGTTCCGTTCCGTTGGCCTGTGTTCCCATCCTCATGTCCTTACCGTTATTGTTTATTTACTTTTGCCTATACTGGGTCTTCGTTGCTGTGGGCAGGCTTTCTCTAGTTGCGGAGAGCAGGGCTACTCTCTAGGTACCGCGTGCAAGCTTCTCTTGTTGCCGAGCAGAGGCTGCAGAGCACGCGCTCGGTAGTTGCAGCTCAGACTTAGTTGCCCTGCAGCGCGTGGGATCTTCCTGGACCGGGGATCAAACCCGTGTCTCCTGCATTGGCAGGCAGATTCTCAACTGCTGGACCACCAGCGAAGTCCGATGTCCACACTGTTCTGACCCCGTTAGCTTTGTAGCGATTTTTGGAATCGGGACGTGTGAGTCCGACTTTCTTCTTCCTCTGTTCGTTCTTGACTCTTTGCCATGACGTACTCAAGTCTCCCTAATTAAACAGTAATTTTCTCCTTAAAGTTACCCTTTACGGAAAGACTTCATTCCGATACTCTATCGCCCCTCTCTCGTCCCTGCCTGTCTTCCAGTCCTTCACTGTATCAGCCAGTCCAGGGTCCATCACTCAGCTGAAGAGTTGGGACACCATGCAGGTCGAAGCCCCCGTGTGTCCCCTCCCTGTTGGCACTTCCCCCGCCCCATGAGCATTCCCTGTTCTGAATTTTGTGTTGTTACCTTGATTTCCTATGCATTTCGTAAACAAGTGAACTTTCCCCAGCTCTTGTGCTTCAACAAGTGGAATCACGCTACCCGTCCTTTCCTGCAGTTCTTCACGAGGACTGTAGACCTCCACGCGGTGCTGTGACCGCTTTGTGGAGTTTCAGTTCATTCATTTTTCGCTGCTCAAATTCTAGTGGGTGAATGTGCCAGAGGTTATTCATCCGTTCTTTAACGGACATTTGACTGTTTGCAATTCTTTTGTTGTTGTTTCAAATGCTACTTGTGCACATTTTTTGTATATCTTGCATGTATAGGACTAAGGGTTTCTTAGAGTTATGTTTTCTTTAGCTGTGGAATTGCTGGCTCAGCACTTCTGCACAGCTCGGGTGCACACCAAGTCGCTTCAGCAGGGCCCTACTCTCTGCAGCCCCCTGGACTGCAGGCCACCAGGCTCTTCTATCCATGGGCTTCTCCAGACAAGAATCCTGGAGTGGGTTGCTGCGTCCTTCTCCAGGGGACCTTCCGGCCCCGGAGTTGAACCTGCGTCTCCCTGCAGCCCCGACATCGAGGGCGCTGTCTTTCCCGCTGAGCCACCAGGAGGCCCTCAGCATCTCAGCTTTGCTGGCCTCACTAGGCTGCTTCCTGAGGAGCCGGGCCGTTTCCACAGAAGCTCCTGTTGCTCCACACCCTGTCCAGCATGCGGCTTCGTTCAGTTTATTTGGCCAGTCTGGTGAGTCCAGAACAGTCTCTCACTGTGGTCTTGTTTACATGCAACTGCCGCTGAGGTGGATCACATTTTAGCATATTTATTTGACACATACAGTTTTTCTTTTGCTCATTTTGGGTGGGGCTCATTTTTTTAATTGATTGGTAGGAATTCATTTATTTTGAAAGCTAATTATTTGTCACTTTTATACATTACAATTATATTCTCTAGGTTGTGGCTCTTTTCTTTCTTTAAGTTGCTCTTTCAGAAATGGAATATCTGTAGTTTTTCCTTGAGTTGCTTTAGGTTTCTTTCTATAACGTCATTCTCCCAAAGAGTCGCTTCGTCAGGGAATGTGAGTGGGTGTAAGTTGACAAGTTCTGTAAAGATAACCCTTTTGCTTGTCATGCTTGATGCTAGTGGTTTAAGTCTCTGATATTATTGCTGTATCATTCATAGTTTTCATGTAGGGCTTCTGAATACTGAATGACATTCAAGCATCTTCCTTCTCTCTCCTAATGTTGTCAGGCTTGGTCCCGCCCTCTGTGACAGTTCTGGTGTTTGGAAGGCGGATTCTGGGATGCCCTTGTTTGACTAGGAGACATAGCTTGGAGCTTGCTTGAGCACTCCAGTTATACCATTTGCACAGAACTTGATTTGTTTCCTTGTATATTTTGCAGCTCTTCCTTATCCTGCTTAGAATCCATGCCATCCCTTGCAATATTTCTGCTATTGTAACAAAAGCAAATATTTTGGTAACTTGATTCAAGCTGTAGTTTGTATGTATGTTTTTGATGTTTTTGCAGCTGTAGTATATGTTACATACCATCTGTGGCATCATTTCTGTCCACAGGAGACTTCTGGAAAGCAGAGATTCCGCCCTGTGTCTTATTTTCATCATCTAAGGTCTTGAATATTTAGCAGATATAAAGCAGTTGTCCTGCCTCCATCAATGTGGACTTAATTTTCTATTTTCAACCATTCTGAGGCCCTGCCATGTGCTGTGCTGGAAATCGTGGGCCAGTCCTGAGGGTCCCAGTTTCATCACCTATAAAATGAGGGTCTTAGATGATATAACCTCCAGATTTCCCTTTAGCTCCTGGATCCCATTATTTGGTCTCCTAAACAAGCCGGTTGGTTTCCCTAGTGGCTCAGTTGGTAAAGAATCTGCCTGCAATGCAGGAGACCCAGATTCTATCCCTGGACGGGAAAATCCCCTGGAGAAGGAAATGGCAACCCTCTGTAGTAATTTTGCCTGGAGAATCTCATGGAGAGAGGAGCTGGGCAGGCTACGGTCGATGGGATTGCAAAGAGTCAGACACACCTGTGCGAGTAACTTTAATAACTTTGACCTTGAAACAAGCCAGAGTGTGTAGTATTAACACAACCCACAGGGCAGTGTGTTTTGTTTTAAAAACACCACGTGGAAAACCGCACTGAAGGACTGATGATTGCAAAGCGTGGTGCTGGAGAAGACTCTTGAGAGTCCCTTGGACAGCAAGGAGGTCAAACCAGCCAATTTAAAGGAAATCAACACTGAATATTCACTAGAAGGACTGATGCTCAACTTGAAGCTTCAGTATTTTGGCTACCTAATGCCAAGAGCCGACTCATTGGAAAAGACCCCGATGCTGGGAAAGATTGAAGGCAAAAGGAGAAGGAGGCAACAGAGGATGAGATGGTTAGATGGCATCACCCACTCAATGAACATGAGTTTGAGCAAACTCCGGGAGAGAGTGAAGGACAGGAAAGCCTGGTGCACTGCAGTCCATGGGATCAGACAGGACTTAGCAACTAAACAACAATTGAAAATTGCGTAGCACTGGCTTTTGGTATCTCTGGTTGGTTAATCAGGTCTCTTCCCCAGACCCTTTAAAGAAACTCTCTAAGACTGTCAAAAAAATTCTAATAAGGATGCTCATCTAATTGAATTTTATTTAAACTATTTACGAGCCCCTTGCTTCCTAGAGTCTCTGTGGCTTTGCAGGCAGGCAGTGATGCGCTGCTACTCGACGGCGCAGTTTTATTTTCTCCCCTGCAAAGAGGCAATTTGGAAGTTTAGGAATTATTTATGGCACCGTGGGGATAAACACAATCTGCTAAGTTATTTTTTTTAAGATTCGTTTCTGCATTTTAGGCTGGAAGCAGTGTCTTCGTGCAGCAGCCATATTGTCATGCCCGTGGATAAAAGGAAGTGACATCGTTAGGCAAAAGTTTAGGCCAGATTCTCAAATTGTGTTTTTAATGGACGTAATTCAGGAGTTGACCAAGTGTAGCATCTCTCAGACCATATGACTTAGAATGCTCATATTATTAGGGGTTTCATAGGAAAAAGGAGGAAAAGGACATGGCAACCACACCAGTCCTCTAACCTGGGAAATTCCATGGACAGAGGAGCCTGGCCGGCTACAGTCCATGGATTTGCAAAGAGTTGGACACGACTGAGCGGCTGAACAACAAAACACAGGAAAAAGAAGACTGGCTACTCAGCAAAGTGTGGGACAGAGTGAGTTGGAAAAGCTGTGTGTCTGTCTAGTGGACGGTGTCTCTGAGCTGGGCGAGTAAGCAGAGCCCATGCCTGAGGGACTCAGAGTCCTGCCGGGAAAAGGTCCCTTCCCTAGGCTGCGTCCCCAGGACACCTGGAGTGACGCTTGTCCGTCAGCTGCTGGGTTGCCCGTGAACTGGGAGGCCTGCAGCGGTGTGGTTTGGGGCAGTAATGACAAAGCACGGTAAGATAATTCTTCTTCCTTTCTACCTTGAGGAGTGCCTTCAGTGCGAAGGGAAGCAGCGAGTATCAACATTCATAATTTAGCACAGTCATTTGGTATTTTAGGCTGTTTGTCTACAGAGTCCTAGAAATGGAGGGTTTGTGGGTTTTGAAGGCATTAGGAGGGGAAAGCTCTCAAAACCCATTATTGGATGCTTCCAGGTATTAGATAAGCCTGTCCCTCCTCTGTCTGCTCCTTCAATACAGAAGGAGTATCGGCCTGGCAGGTGCCACGCAAGGGGCCGCGGACACAGAGGGGTTTCTGCCTCCGAGGGGCACCCAGTCCGGTGGCCGGGACGGCAGGTCGCAAGCTGTGTCCCTGGGGCTGTGGTGACAGTCGGAGGAGGGGGAGGCTCCTCAAGAGGCAGGCAAGGCTTACCCAGGGCCGTGACGCGGGCCCTGAGCCGGGAGCAGGCTCCGTGATGGCGCAGGGAGGAGGGGGTCTTTCCAGGGAAAGAGCCGGGGCTGGGCCGGACACACAGGTGGGCGGCCTCACTGCAGGTTCTTAGAGACAGATCAGCGTGGAGCGCTGGGAGAAGCCGGGCCGGGCACCAGGTGGAGGCCGAGGTCTGCCCTGGAAGGGCGTGGAGGGCAAGACAAGGACCTGCCCTTTCACCTTGGTGGGAGCACGCGGTTGAGATTGAAGCACTGTTGAGAGTGAGTCCAAGAAATGCAGCTTCAACGGCAGGAGGCCAGGTGCACGGTCTAGACGGAGTGTGGCAGCGCCGTGGGGGATGGAGGGCCCCAGGGTCCCCTCCGGGTCCGTGCGCCCACAGCCCGACCTCGGTGCGGTGAAGACGGCACCCTGTCGGGGGCAGCGGGTCTTGCATGCAGCTCTCCTGGGCTTCGTCGACACGCAGAACTCGGGTGTGCGCACCCGCGTGCGCCCTCCAGAGGACAGCAGCGGGTTCCAGTGCCCTCCCTCGCGCCCCCCCCCCCCCACCCTGCTTTGGTACCTTCAGTTACCTTAGTAACCAGCGTAGCGCCTTCCTTCATCTTGGAGGTTTGAAGAGGAGGCAGATCTCCTCGGAGGTTAAAGAGCTGACCTCTTACTCCTGTTGTAGAGAGCGCTCTTCTGGATGCTGTGGGCCGCCAGCCCTAAGGAAACTGGGTTCCCTCCGAGAGGATGTGCATGTGCCGGGGGCTCTGGATGCTGGCTCAGGCTCCCCTTGGCGGGCCTCCCCGGGTCCTCCCTGTGCCCAGGCCTGTCTGCTTCCCGACGAGGAGCAGCATGACCGCGTGCAGGAGGGGGTCTGTGGGGTCCTGGGGTACAGTAGAGACCTGTGCCTCCAAGGCCAGACCCGAAGGGGTCCTTGGGCTCGTCCTTCCTCCAGGTCTGTGGCCCTGTCACTGGTTCGTGCCGTCGGGGCCTGTCCTCCTTGGCCACGGCTGGTGATTTCTGTGCCAGCCACGGAGGGGCCTGGGCGCTGGAGCGTCTCGTTGGTTGCACGTCCCTCCTGCGTCCTGTCTTGGTGGTGCTGGAAGAGTGACGTGGGGAGGACCCGGGGTGGGGGGCACAGAAAAGACTCCCTCCTTCTGGGGCTTCCTGGCTGCAGCCAACTCTTCCCTCAACCACTACGGGGAGGTAAACAGAAAATACCCTGCAGAAAATACCAGGAGCTTCAGACCAGAAAGAGGGACCTTCACTGGCAAATCCATTTATCCCTTACCGGCCCTGAATCCCCGTGCCTGATTGAGAAGATGAGAATAACAACAGGCGCCTCACTGATGTGGGACGGAACAGATTAGCCCGTGGGTATAACGTGCTCAGCCCAGTGTCTTGGGCTTAGTCGCTCAGTCACGTCCGACTCTGTGACCCATGGACCATGGTCCCCCAGGCTCCTCTGTCCATGGGATTCTCCAGGCAAGAACGCTGGAGTAGGTAGTCATTCCCTCCTCCACGGGATCTTCCTGACCCAGGGATTGAACCCGTGTCTCCCGTGTCTCTTGCACTGTCAGGCAGATTCTTTACCCACTGAGCCACCTGGGAAGCCCCAGCCACGTGTCTGGTGTTCGGTAAATGATCAAAAAGCGTTAGATCCTTGCTCCTCTTACCTTACGCCTTCCGTCTTTTGGAGAGAAGTTGAAAACGATTCCAGGCGTCATTCACTCCATGCGTCTCCTGAAGTTGCCCGTCAGCATCTGCAGCCGCTTATGTAAGGGCGGTTTCTTTCTGGGGTGGGTGCAGAGGAAGACACGAGATGCTCCCAGGCCTCTGTGATGTGGAAAGGTTAGGGACCACCCGTGTCATCGAGTCCCCTGCCCTTGCACAGGAGGGCTCAGGCTCGTGTGATGAGGCGGTTTGAGGGGTGTGCGGTAGAGAAGCAGACGCAGGTCTGCGTGAGGGCCCGGACCCATTCATGACTAATAATGCTGTCACCTTGAGGACCTTATTCAGACAAGCAAAATTTGTTAGGTAAAGGCACTTGTCCCCAGGAGGGCGAAGCGTTCGTCACCAGTGTTTTGAGGAAAGGGTGAGGGAGGCAGGGAGCATCTGTTGGGAAGCTAGATGCTTGGCACGTGCAGATGGATGCAACAGCGCCCAGGCTTCGAAGAGCCAGTGGGCTAGCGAGGGGTCCAGTCCCAGGCAGACCTTGAACCAGTGGGTCATCAGGGCGGGGGTGGGGGGTTGGCAGCCAGGGCTGTTGGGGGTCCCTTACCCTGCAGAGCTGCTGTCTGACCTTGATGCTGAAAGCTGTCCAGGACTCTGCCAGGACAGAGACAGGTCAGGCCTTCTCGCAGAGGCAGGGCTTCTGAACAGGGGGATCTCTGAGGACTGCCCTGCAGTGTGACTGGGGGGAAGGTGCAGGTGGTGGGTCCAGAGGGCCCACGGGTGATGGCCTTGGCTTACAGGTTAGGGAGGGTGGGCTTCAGGCTGGGGTCACTGCGCCCGGGGGACGTCCTTGGGGGCTGAGGGGAAGACGACCTTCCATTTATGATGTGAGTTTATTTCTAGGTCGCTTCCTTGCTTGTGTATAACTCTGTGTGCATTCTCCCTTCCGCTGACTTCACTTTTTTTTTTTTTTTCCTTTTTCTATTTGGATCCTTCTAGTTTCTTCTGGGTTTTTTTTTTTTTTTTGGCCATGCCTTGAGGCTTGTGGGATCTTAGTTCCCTGACCAGGAACTGAACCCAGGCCCCGGGCAGTGGAAGCACCGAGTCTCCACACTGGACCAGCAGGGGATCCCCAGGTCCTTCCAGTGTTTACTGCAGATGCAAGCGTGCGTTTTTTCTTTCCTTCTTAATAAAGGTGGCGCACTGTACCATATTTTTCTACATCTTTTTTTTCCCATGTCAGTAAGCTTCTGGAGGTCTCTGCACGTTGGAGAGTCTGTCTCCACCATGCGTGTGAGCCGTGTGACCGGTGCTAAGCTGACAGGCACTCTGTGTGCTTTCTGAGCTTGCCATCCGCGGCGGTGTTTCAGTGAATTGCTGTGGGCGCGTCATGATCCAGTCTCCCTGCGGGATTCGCCTCTAGAAGGGGGCCTGGGGCTCCCTGGCGGTCCAGTGGTTTCCAGGGTAGCCGTGGACTCGCTTGAGCAGTCACTCCACGGGTCTTCCGGGGCTGCCTCTTCCACTGTTTCTGCGCTTTTCTGAAAAGCTCCCAGGGCTTCTCCCTGAAGGTGGTCGAGACACTCCCCTCACTCTCCGCCTCTGCTCCCCTTCAGGAAGGCCTCGGGACGAGTTTTGCTCCCCGACAGTCACGTCGTATTTTCGATGCGATTGGAGGTGCCATCAGAACTTTCTGGGTCACTGCTGTTCCTGGATCTGCTTTCAGAGTTTACTTTCATTCTGAGCTTTTTGTCTATTTTCTAGAAAAGTTACTTTTGGATTAATTTACATATAAAAGTCCTATATTTTCATCTCATGTTTATCCTGCCACTTCAGGTATAGTGAAATAAATGACAACGTCTTCAGATGTTGACTTCTAAGGCTTTATTACCAGAGGCAGCTTCATTATGTTTGTGGAAATCCGGTGTGCTTTGAAGGAATTAATCTAGCCTTACTCGCAATCTGTATGTGTTTACATAGAATGAACAAACATTACATTGCGTTTCATGAAAATTCAATTATTCCCGTCTCCGCGACACACGCTCTGCTTAGTATTTAATTCTCAAGGAAGTCAGTGTAATGATTCTTGAGCTGTCATAAGAACTGGGGCTCTCGAGCTCCCCGTTTTCTTGTATATTCCGTGGAGAAATGCCCAGTGGGCCCTCGTCATCCTGCGGCCCTGACCCTGTGTTTGGGGTGTGGACCACATCTGTCTCCAGGGCATCAGGCTCCTATGAGCTTCGCCTTCCTGCTGGGTTGTTCTTAGAATTGAGAGAAGCCAAGCGAGGGCTAACGCGGTCATGATTAATGCAGTGGAATCCACTGTATATGGAGTCTGTTCGGAGTCTGCGTGATGGTCCTTCAGTTTGCCAGTTTCTCCCTGAGACCCTAACCTCCCTGAGGGTAGGAACCTTTGTGAGCAGCTGCAGTGTCGCGGGTACTGAGCAGATGCTCTGCGGGTTTTCAGTGGGTGCAGGTGTCTGTGATGGAATCAGGACGGTTCAGCTCAGGTCGAGGGCCCAGGTGCTCGGCGTCCCTGAGGTGCAGGCACAGGGGGTGGGTGCAGGATTGGAAACGGAATGATCAGGAGGGTGGACAGGGCCGCGGGGCGGGCGGACAGGGATGCTGGGGGTTCCCAAACAGGTCACGCAGAGAACTTGGTGGCCCCTCAGGTCCTTCCTGACCGGCCTTGGCTGCCCCTCCGGCCCCCGCTCGCCCCACTCCCCCCTGCAGACGCCCCTGCAGGGAGCCAGAGGTGCTGCGCGCACTCTGTCCAGGGCTCCTGGCGTTCGCGTGGCCTCTGGCGGAGCTTGGGTCCCGCTGTGCCTCCAGACACTTCCTGAGCTGCTGTTTCTTTTCCTCTCGGTCGCCCTGCTTCACACATGCCTCACCTCAATAGGTGCTCAGTAGACATTTGGGCTCCCCGGGGAGCTCAGACGGTAAACACTCCACCTGCAATGCTGAAAACCCAGGTTCGATCCCTGGGTCGGGAAGATCCCCTGGAAGAGGAAATGGCAACCCACTCCAGTGTTCTTGCCTGGAGAATCCCATGGACAGGGGAGCCTGCAGGGCTACAGTCCGGGGTGGGGGGTCACAAGGAATCAGACACGACTGAGTGACTCACTTCAGTAGATGTCGAGTGCGTGGATGGAGGGACGCGTTTTGGTGCAGATTCCGCATGTCTGGAAGATGGATTGGATGGAGCGGGGATGGGAGGCAGTGAGTTGGCTGGGAGTGTCTTCCAGTCACCTCGGAGAGAAATGTGAGAGTGAGTTACGTCCGCGGCAGCAGAAATCCAGGGAGGAAATGGATTCTGGAGGCTGGAGGGAGGAGAGCTGACGGCCGGAGACGCACAAAGGAGACGGCGTCACACAGAGTGGAGGAGCCGGGGGAAGCAGAAGAGGAGGGCAGGCGCCAGACGTGCCCCGCATTACGCCGCCCCCGGCTGCTCCTCTGCGTGGTGGGGAGGCCCTTCTGTGTAGGTTCGGTTGAAAATCACCTTATCTAAGGGTCAGCTGCCTTGGTCTGAGGAACCATAATCAAAGAAAGGCTCTAAAGCAGAGTGAATCGCGGGATGCTGGAGCAGCCTGCCCCTAATTATCTCATCATTCAGATTTATTCGTAACAGTTCTACAAAGGCTGGGAGATAACAGTGACTTTTACAGAAAGAGATGCATCTGGTTAAAAATCCAAGGGAGAAGAGGGCAAAAGAAAACGAGAACAGGAAGATGGGGACGCCGGGCTGGGGTTGGGGCCGGGAAACACACGCTCGTCTCCATTGCTATAAGAAGACGTGAATCTGGCTCTCGCTGCCAAATGGGGAAAGGCAAGTGGGAAACACAGTTAACACAGTCTGTAGTATAATATCTGCAAGACAAAAGCTGGCCCCTCCCTTTTTTTAAGGAAAGCGCAATATTCTGGGCACAGAGAGCTGTGAGAAGATACCCCCACACCTATGAAGCGTGACGGCTTTAACACAGTTGAATTTCATGGGTTTTTTTTACATCCTTTGGTCTTTTTTCCTACTGGTGTGATACTGTTTGCTCTGCTTAACATATAATGAAGTTAATTGTGAAAGGTCTCTCTAACCCAAATCCCCAGATTACTCCCAAATCCCCTTTTCTGTCTTTTACCAATTGGTCACTTGACAAGTCGACACTGGCAAGCCCCTGCTGTGCAGGGCAGGTCACCTGGTACCCCAGCGGGCACACGGGTGTGGAAATTCCCTGAGGAGCTCACTGTCCCAGTGGGCAGCCTAGATATAAATACCTGGAAAGTGTGTTCCAGGCCGTAGGCTGAGACCTTCGAGGATGTCTGTCAGTTCAGCTGACGGAGAGGCTGGTGCGGGCTGGGTGCACCACAGGGAGTCTGGAGAGGAGTGATTAGCTTGTGGTAGCCTCAATGTTTTTGTTATTTAGTTTGTGCACTAAATTGGGAATTGAGTCATTAGTTGATTCTTTCAACACATTTTGATTTTCGGTACAGTCTCTGGAAACATCATGTTCCCCAGTTTGTTTTTGGCATAGAAGAGTGCCTGTTAGCTCAGTCAGCGCAGTCTGGGGTTACCAAGGACGCCCTCCGTTCCGCAGGTGCCTGGAGACGTGCTTGTGCCATCTCTCCTAAGTGCTCTGCCAGGCATCTTAAGCCCTAGTTTACACCCTTTATTCAAGTGGTCGGTACTGTTCTGAAAGCACAAACCCTTGTTTTTCGAGAGGTGATCTTTTAACAGTCAGGTCTTCGTCATTATAATCTCTTCATAATCTTTGAATTTTCGATGCTTGGAGGGTGAAGTCCTGCTGGGCTCTGGTCCCGGCCACCCCTCTGCCCCCACCAAGCCCGTCCCCGTGGCCCCTGGCATTCCTGCCTCCCCAGCCTCTCAGTTCTTCCACGAGCCCGCCCTTCTGCTGGGACCAGCCTGGCCTAGCAGAGGACCCCATGGGATGGACCTGAAGCATCTGTGTACTTACTGGTCCTCGGGAGCATCCGTGTCACCATGGCAATGGACCAATGGTGATTGTTCCCTGACTCAGCTCTTCCCGAAGACTAGGCATCGAGAGGACACGGCCCAGCATCCCCAGCCTCTCGCAGTGCCTGGTGTGGAGCCGGATCACAGGTACTTTCGAGTGGTGGTGTCACCAAGAGGCTCCCTGCTCCGGTCTTCACCGAAGACTCTCTTGGTTATTGCTTATTGGTTACTTGTTTCTTACTCTGAAGATGGTTCCCAAGCAGCGTTTTGATTTTAAGTCTCTGCAGAAGATTCCAAAAAGCCACTCCAAAGGTGACACAAGTCTCTATTTGTTGCCTTTCAAAACATATACACATTGGGTGCCAAGGGAAGCTTTCTGAAGCTTGGGTACGTGCTGGTCTCCGGGGAGCCAGTGGGGAGGGCCCGGCGGTGAGGGTGGTAGTCGAGGAACGTCTGGTGTGGTTTATGGAGCAGTTTCAAAGCAAAGTGACGGAGGCAGTCGCAGAAATTCTGGGCGGCGGAGCCGTAGAAGCACAGAACGCTGCTCTCCTTTCACTGGCCTGAAATCAGAATGTCTCCCCCATCCAGCTCCCTGCCGGTGTTTACTACCTTAATGCTCTATGTCACGGAGGTTCAGTCTATAAACTGCTGCTTTCTAATCTCACTGTTCTCAATTATAAGGCGTTGAAAAGGCGGAAAACCAGGGGTGACTCGTGGGACATTGTCAAGACCTTCACCCTCAGCGTCTGGAGACCGGGGGTGGCTGTGGTCTCAGCGCTGACCGAGGAGCTGCCTGGCTCCAGGGGTCCTGGGGCCCCTCCGTGTCCTCACCTGTCAGAGGAAGAACCTGAGAGGACATTTAGGATTGTTCACAGTCTCAGCTTTATTCATTGAACGAATGTCTATCGTGCCCCTACTGTGAGCTACTCTCCCAGGCCCCTGGGGCACTGCAGAGCACAGCCCTGCCAGCCCTCCTTCCGAGCATTTGAAGGTGGAGTCGGCTCCAGCTCCTCTGTGCGACCGGAGAGCTGTGGCTGGGGGCAGGGCCTGGGGAGGCGGGAGGGCCCCCGGGCAGCAGGGCTGGAGAGGTGATCAGTGGACATCCCACCCCTGGGCCAAGGGGCCACCTCTCATGGCCGGAAGGGAGGACCAGCAGCGAGGACTGGGTGGCCCTCGTCCTGCTCCCTGCCCCGTCTGTCCCCACGTCCTGGCCAGCATTCTGACTCACAGCACGGGAGGTGGGGGAGGCTAAGCGGCCCCCTCGCCGTGGCCCGAGTCTTCCTGCCGCTGGTTTAAGCTCCGGTCATGGCACAGAAGTGCTCTGGGATCCCCCACCCCCTGCCCTACAGGCCGCGAGCACCTGCTTTGCCAGCCGGGCCTCGAGCCACTGTCCTCGCCCTTCCCTCCCTGCCCATGGTCATGGGGGCGGGCGCGAGCCTCCTTCCCCTGGCCGCTCACAGCTCCGGGCCCCCCCTCTGCCGGCCAGCGTCCCCCGCCAGATGTGGCCGCGCTGTCACAGTCCGCTCGACGGCTCTCTCTGACTCTCGGGCCCCGGAGCTGCTGCCTCCCGCCCCAGCCCCGTCCGCCTGCACTGTCCGCACCGTCCTGGGCAGGGCTGGCCTCCGTGTGCGGTTCCTCTGCGGCTCGCTGGGCTCCCTGAACGTCCCCAACCCGCAGGACTGGTTGCGTTGTGACTGGTTCTCCTCCCGTATTTCCCAGAGTTTACCTTCTGGCATCATGTGAGGATTTTTGTGTTTAACCTTCTAGATCTGAGCTCCTTGACAGCAGGGCCCGTGTGTGTTTTATTTATTTATTTTTTAATCCCTTGAAACACCCGGTTCCTGGACGTGATGAAAATTTAATGACCTGAAATAAATAGAATCGAATTCTTGGAGAGTTGGATTTGAGAGGTGGAAATAAGCCTATGGTTTAAGGAAGGAAAACGAGTCAAAGAAAAATTTAAAAAGCTCGTGAGTGGACGTCTCAGCGAAGACCGGACACTGGGGGCTGTCGCCGAGAGAGGTGGAGGAACGTCGTGGGTTTCAGGGCTTCCGGGCCTCTCCCTCTATGTACGAGCATTTCCAGCCTCCTGCGCTCATCTGCTCTGCACACTGAGCTCGGCCTGCTGAGAAGCTCCCCGATGCTGATGGCGCTTGCTCGGGTGCCAGCAAAGCGCCGGGTCACGATGGAGAGAGACTCGGGTCCTCCGCTGTGGCCTCCACATGGCTGCCGTGAGTCCCCTGCCCATGGCCGTCAGTGAGGGCCGCTCAGCTCCAGGCTCGGGTCGTGCATCTGCTCCCACCCCGGGCCCCTGGGGCCCTTCCCTCGGCCCTGGTTCAGCCCAACTCAGCCTCCTGCTCCTTGGGCCTGCGTGGGTGTCATCCTTCCTGAGCATGGCGAATGAGGGCTGCCCAAGCTGGAGAGGGCTTTGCCCTGCTGTGTCTACAACACCTGCGGCTGTGCAGGGAGGCAGGGAGCTCAGGCGGACAAAGCTGGCCTTCCTGCCCGGGGCCCTGAGGCCCTACCCTCTGGGCAGGGGGCACTGTCTCTCTGATGCCTGGGGCCCTGGAGCCCTACCCTCTGGGCAGGGAGCACTGTCTCTCTGATGCCCGGGGCCCCAGAGCCCTACCCTCTGGGCAGGGAGCATTGTCTCTCTGACTGTGGCTAGCCTTCCTGCCCGGGGCCCTGGAGCCCTACCCTCTGGGCAGGGGGCACTGTCTCTCTGATGCCTGGGGCCCCGGAGCCCTACCCTCTGGGCAGGGAGCACCCTCTCTCTGATGCCCGGGGCCCCAGAGCCCTACCCTCTGGGCAGGGAGCATTGTCTCCCTGACTGTGGCTAGCCTTCCTGCCCGGGGCCCTGGAGCCCTACCCTTTGGGTAGGGAGCACTTTCTGACTGTGGCCAGACCACTGCCCTCCGTAGTCTGAAATGCACAGAAACTCACAAATGCAGAGAGCTGGATGCGATCTGAATTTCTCCCCTCTCCCACTAACTGCTAATAATTGTGAGTTACCAATAGCATACTGTGGGGATCTTCTTTTCCATGTGGGGATCACTCCCATCAGCCTGAGACAGTTCTGTGACCCACCGGGTCCAGTGAAGTTGCTGCTCTAGTGGACATTTTCACTGTCTTCTGCCTAGTCAGAATGTCTGTGCTTTCTTATTCCTGAGAAGGGCAAGGAGTAAAGGATTATTTATTTCCCTTGGTATTTTTCATTTTAAGAGTCAACACGGGCAGATTTATAGTGTTCGCAAGCATGCTGGTAGCAGTTTGATTGCGGGAAGAATGAAATTTCGCTCAGGCAAGGGCAAATTTATCTGTTGTGGGGAGAAGCGCCATGCCTGTATAAATGGCACAGTTCTGCCCCGAAGATAAATTTTAACAGGGGCACTGGTTGTGGCTTTTATTCTTTTGTTCCCTCAGCTGCATTAGATTAAAAATTAAAGGATCAAATATATTAATTTGCCTGAATGAAATCGTTGAGCTGGATGCGTTGCTTTGTAAAACTTCTGTGTTGACTGCTCCGCATGTGAAGGCTCACAGAACCGCTGGAACCGGGTGCGTGAGAGCAGCCTGCAGGGACGCCTGCCTCCTCTGCAGGCCGTTGTCCGAGCCATTCCTCAGACCTGCTCTGCTTCCAAGAAGAAGAAATCAGTTCTCTGTATTTCTGGAAACCATGGCTCTTGGATACTTGAGAAGCAAATTTGAATTTAGGCAAGCTAATTAACCTTTAGCTCAGAACGTTGGTCTTTTCACAGCTGTTTTTAGATAGAGACAGTTGCTAGTGGTTGCCTCCAACTTATTTCACATTCTTTCTCTCTGGAAACCGATCTGTGAGTTTTAATTTGACCCCCCGATATTCTGAAACGTCGCTTTTGTGTCTGATCTTTTCCTATCGCTGTAACTACAGTTTTATTTGAACTTGTCCTTCTTTTGTGCTTTTGGTTTGCGGTGACCCGGCTGGCTCTCTGGGCAGGAGGGTGAGGGGGAGCGCCCAGTGAGTGCCGCCTGTGCTGGTGGGCCCGGAGCTGCTGTCTGTCCCCAGGGCACGAGTCACGTGCATCTGTGCCCGCTGGGCCTCAGCCGTGGAGGGGTGGGAGAGGCCAGACTGCTTCTTTTTCTTCCTTTTGAAGATTTTTCTTTTTGTTAAATGTTGTTCACTGCGTAGTTTAGCGGTCACATCGCTGAGCCAGGATGAGGGCAAATGCCCAGCATCTCCACCCGCTGCCCCTCGCACTGCGTCCCCGCCTCCTCCCTTGGAGGCAGCCAGGCTCCTGACATCTGCTCCATCTCCAAGTGAAACACCCACGTTGCTACTTCTTGGTTTCTTGCCACTTTAGTCTCTCCTTTAACTGTATGATATGAAATAAGAGGATTTAGCCACCTCTGCCCCACCCTGCTGGTGGCTCAGAAGGTGAAGAATCCTCCTGCCATGCAGTCAACCAGGTTCAATCCCTGGGTCAGGAACATCCCCTGGGGAAGAGCATGGGTATTCTTGCCTGGAGAATCCCACGGACAGAGGAGCCTGAGTGACTAACACTTTCGCTTTTCGACGATCAGAACAGGTGCTCTCCCAGTCTCCCAAAGGTCCCTGTAGTTGAAGTGTGGCCGGGGCTAGGTCAGTGCTCCGCGCTGGGAGGTCCTGACAAGCTAAATGCTGTCCGCTGGTGCAGTAGCAAACTAGGATCCTCTTCTCTGTCCCACACAGCTTTTTATGCAGTTGTCTTTGCTTATTTATCTATATTTTTGTTGGTGGCTCAGAGGGTAAAGCGTCTGTCTGCCATGCAGGAGACCTGGGTTCGATCCCTGGGTCAGGAAGATCCTCTGGAGAAGGAAATGGCAACCCACTCCAGTACTCTTGCCTGGAAGATCTCATGGACAGAGAAATCTGGTAGACTGCAGTCCATGGGATCGCAAAGAGTTGGGCACGACGGAGCGACTTCACTTCCTTTCACTTTTGTTGCTAAGTCATGTCTGACTCTTTGTGACCCCAAGGACTGTAGCCCACCAGGCTCCTCTGTCCACGTGATTTCCCAGGCAAGAATACTGGATTGGGTTGCCATTTCCTTCTCCAGGGGATCTTCCCTCCCCAGGGATCGAACCTGGGTCTCCTGCATTGCCGGCAGCTTCTTTACTGTCTGAGCCACCGGAGAGAGCGAAGCCAGCGGTAAAAACCTACAGTCACCCAGCGTCAGAGCTGGAAGGGACCAGAAGGGGCCTCTTATCCATTCTTGGCAGAGAGGCAGGGGTATTCTCAGCCCAGGATTTCTGGGCGATGTCAAACACATCAGGGTAAACTCTTTGAAGAGCTGTAATGTCATGGAAACCCTTGGGTCAGCGGCATCAAGGCTGATGCTTTTCTAAGTGGTATTTCTCATCCTGCAGTGCATTGCAAAATAGAAATCTTAAATTGTGAGACACTGCACATTTGTAGTACGGAGTTTACCTCAGTATTTCAGAGCATGCCAATTAGATCTTTTTTTCCCCTGGCTGGTAACAGGAAAAAAAAAATTAGCCATATAATGAAAGGAGAATTTGTGTGATGGTAAAGTAAGGTTGTGTCTTAGGATAGCTGAGTTCCCTTCCATAGTCTCCTCAAACGTTTCATAGTTTAAGAGAGAACTATTTAAGGATAATCTATAACATTACAGAAAGGATCCTCATTTTCTAAAATACAGTTTGACCAGGAATCTTTAAATCAGTTTCAAAGGGGGCCACTTCACTCGTAAAACATGATCACGCAATCATAGCACCAGAGTTTCATCTTTCAGCATTTTCCAGTTGCAGATTCCTGGTGTGATCCGGAGACCATTTCATTTCCACACAGTTAGCGAATTATTCACACTTGTGTGTGAGTGGACTGCCCGGGATGCTGCAGGGGGTTCCTGGCCTTAGACAGATGGACTGGGGAAGAGTAGTGAGAAAAGGGGGGAAGGGCCCTTCTTGGGAGGGCGGTGGGGAGGGCGTCCTGTGTGCAGGCTGCGGCTCTCTCGGGGGGGGTGGATTTCAGGGTTTCTGTCTCTGGAATTTGTGTCTGTGGATGCAGATGTAGGTGTACATTCATCGTGTATCTCGTAACCCCCTCTCCAGCTAGTGTGACAGGGAAAATGTGAAAAGTACATCTTCCTGACTATCTCAGTTTGCTGAAGTCTAGTCATTCTGAGGCTTCTTCTCAAGTGGCGCAGTGCTGAAGATCCCGCCTGCCGATGCACGAGACGCAAGAGATGCCGGTGAGAGCCCTGCGTTGGGAAGATCCCCAGGAGGAGGAAGTGGCAACCCCTCCAGTATTCTTGCCGGGAGAATCCCGTGGACAGAGGAGCCTGGCAGGCTGCAGTCCACGGGGTTGAAAAGACCCGGACACGATTGAGCACAGCACAGCCGCTTTGAGTCTAATGGGATTTGGGTCCTTGAAAAGGGCCAGAGATGGACGTAAGCCCTTGGCCCAGTGTCTTAGTGGAACCTGCCGTCCGCCATTGCCACCTGTAGTCTGACCGCTCCTGGGAGTGCCAGGTGGCAGCCCTGCAGTCAGGGTCCCCATCCTCACCCCCCCGGGTCCCCCCGTCCTCATCTCCCGGATCCCCCCTGTCCTCACCCTCATGGGCCCCCCACCCCGTCCTTACCCCCCTGGGCCCACCCCTGGGCCCCTGCCCCCATCCTCCCCTCCTGGGCCCCCCCCCGTCCTCCCCCACCCTGGACCCCCCGTCCTCCCCCACCCTGGGCCCCCCATCCTCCCCCGCCATGGCCCCCCCTGTCTTCACCCCCCAGGCTCCTCCCCCTGTCCTCACCCCCCCGGGTCCCCCCCGCCCCGTCCTCACCCCCCTGGGCCCCCCATCCTCCCCTGCCATGGCCCCCCTACCGTCCTCCCCAACCTGGGCCCTCCACCCTACCCGCCCTGGGCCCCCGTTTCTGACAGAGCAAGAGTGCAGTGAATTTTAGGCTTGAATATATTTTAATTTAGTGTATTGTTATTATTACTATCATTACCAGCATCTTTCAAGAATAGTTAATTTCTAATAAAGAAGCAGAATCTCTTTATTAAAAGAAAGCTGCTGTCTGACATCAGCCCCGCACTGAATTTGTATTTGCAGGTGTTCAAATGTTATTAAAAGGGTCATTATTTACAGAATGGAGGAAAAATAATCATGTCAAATGGTTTTCTTTTTCATCTGCATAACTTTTTGTTCATGGTGAGAGTTAATAAGCGCATCTAGGCTCAAAAATGGAATTGTTCGTGGAGTGTTACGACATGTGGGTCTGGCTTTGTTCAAACTAAATGAAGAAATGGAGGAGAGCATTAACCTATGCTGCGGCTAAGTCGCTTCAGCCGTGTCCGACTCTGTGCGACCCCATAGACGGCAGCCCGCCAGGCTCCCCCGTCCCTGGGATTCTCCAGGCAAGAACACTGGAGTGGGTGCCATGTCCTCCTCCGGGGGAACCTCCCAGACCAGGAACTGAGCCCACGTCTCCCGCTTTGGCAGGCAGATTCTTGACTTCTGAGCCACCCGGGAAGCTGTTCAAACTAAACCCAGAAACAGTCCGGAGCTAATGTGAATGTGAATGTTAATAAAATCTAAAAAAAACCGAGGTTCTCTGTCCTCCTGACTTTTCTTAAAACATATCAGTCAGTGAGATCCTGTCCTCCTCCGTTTTCCCTCCTTGTCCTTCGGTGTGCGTTGCTGACGCAGAGCCGGGCGCCCTGGACTCTCGCAGACCTTCCTCACCCTGCTCTGAGCAGCCGCCTTGGCGGGAGATGCTCCACTGGTAGCAGTCAGCCTGCTATCTGTTTTCTCTTCTTCCTCCCTTGCACCTTCCTTCCTGCTCCTACCACTAAATGCCTTCCTCGCCTGTGTGAGGATGCCTGGGAACAGTGAGTGTGCCCGGCGGGCGGCGGGTTGCAGACGCCCAGAGGCCAACCCAGAAGCAGCAGCAGAGGGCGCCGGCCTCTCGTTTCCCGTAGCAGAGCCGCACAAACCGCTCTCATCTGAGGAGCTAAAAACGAATGGCACAGACTAATTAAGTCTTGCCGAGGCCTTGTGCAGTGATCCACTGCTAAGTGCCCAAGATAAGTAGGTCTTATTTGAATCTTGGGGAAACAAGGTACAGAGGGAATTTCCCGAGACTCCGTAGGAAGAGTCAGAATTGCAGTCACAGCCCAAGAACCCTCCTCTGGCTTTTCCCTACTCTGGCTAATATCCCAAACGTTCCTGCGCCGAGGAAGAGCCAAAGGGAAAACTCAGGAGATTTGATTTCCTCCTGACTATTCCTATCATGCAAGATACATGAGACGAATGCCTCCAGTAGATCGATACCCACGACTTTATGTGTACTGCCTGTTTCTAGAATTTAAAGTTTAATTTAAATTTTATTTTATATTGGAGGATAGTTGATTTACAGCGTTGTCTTAGTTTCAAGTGTACAGCAAAGTGACTCGGTTATAACTGAATCTGAAAAAGAATCAGTTGAGTTCAGTCGCTCAGTCGTGTCCGACTCTTTGCAACCCCGTGGACTGCAGCACGCCAGGCCTCCCTGTCCATAGAATGGGGATATATCTATATATATCTTTTTCAGATATCTCCATTTCTTTGCATTCTTTTCAGATTGTTTCCCCACATAGGTTATTACCGAATACTGAGTAGAAGCCCTGTTCTTCTGCCTATTTTAAGTTTAGTCTTTTTCTTTCTAAGATAGTTATGCCAGTGGCCCTTTGCTCTTAGCCAACAAAGAGCCTTAGAAAGGGGAAATGGAAACTAAATAGCATTCTCGGAACCTGTGCGGGCAGCTCAGGCTCTGCATGATCGTGTGGGCTCACAGCAGGAGTGTCCCCTAGGGCGGGGTGGTCCCACCAGTGAGACCCCGCCCGACCCCGGCGCACCAGAGAATTGAGCCCGGGGAAGCTGCCCTGTGAGCCACAGTGAGCACCGTGGTTGCCATGGAGACCGCTCCTGCTGCCGAAACTCCAAGAAAGACCACTCGCTGGAGCCGGCCCGAAATGAATGAGAAACAAGGGAATTTAGAATAGGCCCTAGGCCGCTTGTCCCACGTGGAGTTTTAATTTCCTTCCCCCCCACCCCCGTCTTCCTCTTCCTCTTTCAAAGAATAGATGGGCACGCTCTGGCCCCTGGGGCCTCCTGGCAGCCGGACGCATCCTGGGGCTCTGTGTGCACTGAGGACGGTGCGTGACTGATGGGGTTGCGGGGGCAGGGGCCAGGCTTGTGCCGGCCCTCCTGGAGCCCGCGGGCCGCTTGTCACCGGGGTTTAGCAGGCACCTTGGGATTTGTCTGCAGCATATGTGCTGCTGTTAATGATTGAAAAATTACCACAACAATTAGTCACGGATCGCTACCGGCGGGGCCCCCAGATGCGATGGACAGTGTGATTAAACCCGTGTATGTGACAGTTAACTCTCCCGCAGGTTTATCCACGGAGAAGGAGGGTGCCCTCGGGGTGAGAGCAGAGGGGAAGGAGGAGGAAGGGCTAGGAGAAGGAGCAGGAGGGAATAACGGCCACACAAGGGGCCCGGTGCAGCTGGCACTGGGGTTTCATCTGATCCCGAATTAATCACAGTTTGATTAATCCTGCTTTATTGCACCTTTCTATTGCCCATTTGTTTATATCTCCCCGTGATTTTATGGAGGCATGACTGATTAAATTCTGCCCATTCCATGTTTTTTAAATTTTAAAATCAGGTCTCTGCATTTAAGGCGATGTCCTAGGTGATCGGAGATGCAATTATCTCGTAAAAGCTAAGCAGGCACCAGACGTAGCATGTCATGAATCCCCTTATGCATCACAGCTGAGTAACCCAGAATAAATATTTGTTTGCTCGCTAGTCTGCCTCAGCAAAAAAGAAGCCTTGTGATGTCAATCTGCTTGTTTATTTGGGTGGAAGAAATAAGAGTGCACACACACAGGCGCACATTTTTGTTAAATGAGAGGAGCACATATAAATTTGTCCAATACAAGTACAGATTTGACACATACAGAGTTTTTTGCACAAGAAAAAATAATGTTAATATTTGCATATACTGCCAACATGTATGCATAGCATCAAAGGGTAATGCCTGTAGCCCATAGATAGGTTCACATGTGGGATTATTTTTAACTAAGGTGTACTATCTTATATTTTGTTCTAGATGTTACTTTTGGTGGGACTCTTATCTCTGCATTTAAGCAGTGCAATTTCTGCACGTGAACAGTGCCAAGGGGCTGGTGACGCAGACGGACAGGAGCAGAGCCTCGTGCTTTGTAACTCACGTCCGTTGCACGTGCATGTGAGTCAAGACTGAGCCGCTCCTCCCTCATGTCAGGGCACCTAAGGCTCCAGAAGTTGGGGATCACACCTGCAGACACGCTGTTTCTTCTTTCAGCCTTCCTTCGGCCTCTTCAGTCCATTGCTTGTTCAAAGTGAAGTTTGCAGAAGACTCTGAGTGGTTTTTTTCCCCTTTTTTTCTAAAGATTTTTTTTTTTTTAATTTTTGACTGTGGCGAGTTTTTGTTGCTGTGTCCAGGCTCTCGCTGGTCGCGGTGAGTGGGGACTTCTGTTGCGGTGCACAGCCTTCTCACTGCACTGGCTTCTCTTGTTGCCGACCACGGGCTCTAGGGTACAAGAGCTCAGTAGTTGTAGCCCACAGGCTTACCTGCTCCGAGGCATGCGTGATCTTCCCACACCAGGGATTGAACCCATGTCCCTTGCATTGCCAGGCAGATTCTTAACCACTGCACCATCACGGAAGCCCACAACTCAGTTTTTAATTTGCAGGCTAAAGTAGATTATAGGCCTTCCCCTGTGGCGCAGATGGTAAAGACTCTGCCTGCAACACAGGAGATCTGGATGCGAATCCTGGGTCGGTCCCTCCAGATCCCCTGGAGAAGGGAATGGCTATCCACTCCAGTATTCTTGCCTGGAGAATTCCATTGTCTTCATTACTTGTATTGTTTAGCCTGATCTACCCAGGCCTGTAAAGACGGAGGGTCTTTGTGTGGCGTGGGCAGCCGTGTGCAAGAAGGCAATCAGCCAAGATCCTACTGTATAGATGGCACAGCACAGGTGCTGTTCTGACAGATGCCCCTGGATGCCAGCTTCCCCGATCGCCGGCATCACCACTTTTTACAGCATCAACCAAGAAACCCAGTTGCACTGTGGACCATTTGGGAACCTTAGGATCCTTCTCTGTCAGCCTCCTAATAGCCCTTCAGTTCTGCCAGGAATTAATATAAAAGTAGAAGAACACTTCATTCGTGAAATATTCCTCTTCGTGACCAAACTAGAGTAACTGCGCACTTCTCGAGGTGCCATCTCATTTCTGTAATCTCATTCCAAAAGGCCATATGCAAGGTAGAGGTTGACAAGTGCCTCCAGAGGAAAACTGGGCGAAGCAATGTGATCGTTAGCAGGTGGGAGAAATGACTTCTCCTCGGGTATTGGACCGTTTCATGGCATTTGTCTTGGTGTTGGGTTGAATATGTGGGCTTGAAGAGAACCGCAGTCTAGGTGTGTGCACATGTGTTTGTAGTCCTGCCCAGGCGGAACGGGAGGACAGAATCCAGTCTGTGTGTGTGATGTGGAGACAGCAGTTGGAGCTGAATGGGGGAGGACCTTAGATGCTCAGCCAAGGAGTTTGTGTTTCACCTTCGAGCCCGTGAATTGAGTCACAACAAGAGAATGAGAGGGCGGTTCATGAAGCCTGTGTGTTCAGACCAGCTCCCTCTCCTGACCACACTCTGCAAGCTTCTCATGACACTGCAGGCAGAGGAGCAGCTGCTCCCCAGGGCCTCCGGGGCCCTGTCCTTCTGGCCCCTGCCTGCGGCTCTGACTCCCCGGCCACTCTCTCCTCCATTCCTGCACTGTGGTTACAGTGGTGTCTGGCTTCCGAGCAGGCTGGCCTCTTTCCTTTATGTGTGTATATGTATATATCAGTACTTTTTTAAACCAAAGTATAGTGATTTCAGTTCAGTTCAGTCGCTCAGTCGTGTCTGACTCTTTGCGACCCCATGAATCACAGCACACCAGGCCTCCCTGTCCATCACCAACTCCCGGAGTTCACTCAGACTCACGTCCATCGAGTCCAAGATGCCATCCAGCCATCTCATTCTCTGTCGTCCCCTTCTCCTCCTGCCCCCAATCCCTCCCAGCGTCAGAGTCTCTTCCAATGAGTCAACTCTTCGCATGAGGTGGCCAAAGTACTGGAGTTTCAGCTTTAGCATCATTCCTTCCAAAGAACACCCAGGGCTCACCTCCTTTAGAATGGACTGGTTGGATCTCCTTGCAGTCCAAGGGACTCTCAAGAGTGTTCTCCAACACCACAGTTCAAAAGCATCAATTCTTCAGTGCTCAGCTTTCTTCACAGTCCAACTCTCACATCCATACATGACTAATGGAAAAACCGTAGCCTTGACTAGACGGACCTTAGTCGGCAAAGTAATGTCTCTGCTTTTGAATATGCTATCTAGGTTGGGTCATAACTTTCCTTCCAAGGGGTAAGCGTCTTTTAATTTCATGGCTGCAGTCACCATCTGCAGTGATTTTGGAGCCCAAAAATATAAAGTCTGCCACTGTTTCCACTGTTTCCCCATCTATTTCCCATGAAGTGATGGGACCAGATGCCATGATCTTTGTTTTCTGAATGTTGAGCTTTAAGCCAACTTTTTCACTCTCCTCTTTCACTCATCAAGAGGCTTTTTAGTTCCTCTTCACTTCCTGCCATAAGGGTGGTGTCATCTGTGTGTCTGAGGTTATTGATATTACATAGTGATTTAATGTTGTGTTAATTTCTGCTGTATAGCAGTTATTCGGCTATGCCTACATACATTGTTTTAAACTTTTCTTTCCCATGATGGTGTATCACAGGTTACTGAATATAGTTCCTCATGCTATAGGCCCTTGTTTGCACATTCTGAATGTAAAAGCTTAGATCTGCTAACCTCAAGCTCCCTCTTCATCCCACTCTCCTAAGCCCTTCCTCCTTGGCAACCACTAATCTGGTCTCCATGTTTCTTGTTCTATTTCAGCTTCATAGATAGGTTCACTTTAGATTCCGCGTGACATCATATGGTGCTTGTCATTCTCTTTCTGACATCCTTCACTCAGTATGAGCATCTGTAGGTCCATCCATGTGGCTGCAAGTGGCAACATTCTGTTCTTTTTTGCGGCTGAGCAGCACCCCATCTTATTACTCGCCACCTCTTCTTTGCCCCTTCCTCTCTCGCGGGGCGTTTAGGTGGTTTTGCTGTCTTGGCTGTTGTGGACTTAGGGGAGCCTGACGTTGCTCTCCTTGCCTCCAACACTCTTCCCCTTGGGCTTTGCAGGACCACCTCTTTCTCATCGTTCGGGCTGCCGTTCTTGTACTCTTGACCTATTTCCCAGCCTGCAGTTGCCCTCCCTCCACCCCTACCCTAAGTGGCTCACTGCCGTGGACCCCAGCTGGGGCTCCGTGCTTTTGTTCCGTCCCCTGGCTGTGCGCACAGCCACGCTGACCCTTGGTAACTCAGGAGAAGGTGCTTCCCTCCGTTCTTCTTTTGCAGTTCTCTCTAGAAAAGTCATCTCCTCTTGTAGCAAATGCTGTTACAGCCCAAGTCTCCGCATAAGTCCCAGCCCAAGCAACTGCCAAAGCCCTGTGCAGTGACCCGGTTCAGATGGTGTGCTTTATGTAAAATTCCAGAGGAGTAAAGAAAATATCATTCTGGTTTGAGCTCATAGCGTTGACTGTCTTATAACTTAATTTTAAAGGTTTACTTAACGGCTTTAAAACAGTTGAGCCGACGCCTACACAGCTGCACCTGGGTCTGGTAACCTCAGGTGGGCATCAGCTCGACATCGTGATCCAGCCGTCCCAGGGCAGCCTCCGCTCCTGAGGAACAGGGCCGGGAAGGATGGCTGGAGGACCAGGGGCCCCTGTCTGTTCTCTCCAATCTCCCTCCTCACTGTCGTGAGCAAGCACACGCAAGAGGCACACGCACGCACACACACAGACACACGCACAGGTACATACACGCTGTATTGAGTTTTCTTGTCTGTGGCAGCCTAGGCCCCCACACCCGCCCCTAAAAGAGGGACCAGGCGACTAAGGGCAAGGAACCGCTCATGCAGGAGGAAGCCCCGCCTCCAGCGGGGGCTCCAGGCCACGCCCTCGGCTCACAGGACAGCGGGCGAAGCGCCTGGAAGACAGACGACAGGGCCAGGCTCGCAGGGTCTCCTGGTGGCTCTGGGGACGGGCCCCGCGAGACCTGGCTCAGGGACCCTTCCCTGGACAGCAGTTCAAGCAGGCGATGAAGTGGCCGTTGCCAAGGGCTCTTATTTTAGGCTTTCACTGTTTGAAGCGTGTTTTTTAAAAGCTGAGTTCAGGTTTTGCATTTATTTCTGCTGACTTAACCTCAGGTTTTTAATCCACCAATATGCAAAAATAGGGTATATAAGCCATCAGATTATCATCCGCTGATGTAGAGAGGGTGAGGTTCTGGGTGAAAAGGAGGGTGTGACTATTAACTGTTGTTTGGGTTGGGGATGTCTCGTTGGCTGGGACCAGGCTGTCCAGGCCATGGTGCTGCTGGACGTGGCCAGCAACTCTGCGCCTCCCGCTGACCTTAGTGCCTACACCGGTCTAACAGAAGAGAGACCACGAAGGACACTGTGGATGTGGACGTCCGAGGCACATGGTAAAGCGTCCCCGGCGGCCCTTGTGAGTGCCGTGGAGAGCGGTGGGTTGGGCTTCACCTGGATTTATATTTTCGTGGATAGACCTTTCTAGGTGGGGACTGTCGGCTTACTGTGGACCTGCAGGAATATCTATGGTGGAGCCAGGCCAAGCTCTGCCTTCAGACTTGTTTTGCTCACGCTTTGATGAAGATGTGTTTATCAAGTCAGCAGTTGACACAAGGCTGGGAGCAACAGCTGCTATTAGTGACTTGATCTTGAGTCAAGACAATCTTGATAGTCTAAAATGATGTGCCCGAAATAACAGGGTGAGAAATGGGAAAGATAAGTAGAAAGCCTTTAAAATAGGTTAAAAAAAAAAAAAGAGAATTGTACAGCTCCAGCATGAGGAGACATGGAAGATGTAATTTGTCACGAATTCAGTGTGAGTTCACTTATGACAAGAGGCTTTCCTGGTGGCTCAGATGGTGAAAGAATCTGCCTGCAATGTGGGAGACCCAGGTCTGATCCCTGGGTCAGGAAAATCCTCTGCAGAAGGGAATGGCTACCCACTCCGGTATTCTTGCTTGGAGAGTCCCGTGGACAGAGGAGCCCAGTGGACCACAGTCCACGGGGTCACGACTGAGGAACCACCACGATGATGAAGCTGTTGAAAAATGTTGATGATGTGATGGAAGCATCGTGTGGGGTTCCAGAAAAGCCTTAGCTCTGAGAGGTCGTGTGGGTCATTGCAGTGACTCCTCTCCCTTGCCTGAGATACCCCAGAACTCAGAGATTACCAAGTGGTGTGTCTGTTTGAATGCGTTAAGTAAAAATATTTCATTGCAAGGTGAGATACAGAACTTTGAGATAAACCCTTTGACGCAAAGAAATGACACTACTTCAGAAGGGATCTTCGGAGATTGTTAACAGATCTAGAAAAAGCCCCGCCCTTGGGTTCGCCCTTCCTGGCTCTCTGCCGCCCCAGCCCATCCTGAAATTACAGTCTCTGCTGCCACTTGTACCCAAAACAAAGCTCCCAAATCAGTATCATTTTACTGATTGAAATCTTTATTTTTTAAACAGGTTTAACTATATGGTGAATTTGAATTTTTTTTTAATGGTTCTCTGGAGTAGACGGCTGCAGCCTCTGTAGAGGGTTGAAAACCTGAAAACCACACTGTGCGTGTGTGTGTGTGTGTGCGTGAGAGCTTGTCTGTTGGTAGAATCCATTCTGCAAAATTAAAAATGAAAGCACTCTTTAAAAAATGCTCCTCTGCAGGTAGCCTGCGGCACGGCATTTCCCGGCAGCAGGAAAAGGCAGCCGGGCCCCTCTGCATGTCTCACGCCTCCCTTTCAGTCCCATCTCTTGGCCCTGGGAAGAAAAATGTTCTGGCACCAGCACGCCCCTGTCATCTCTGTTTGGGTCGGGTACCACCTGTCTCCAGAGCCCGGGGGAGCCCTGTGTGTGTTGCCCGGGTGCCACCTGGTGACGTGGTGGCCGTGCCAGGCCTCCGTGCTAATAAGCCGGGGGAGGGGGCAGTCACGGGGGAGGGAAGTGCCAGCTTCACAAAGCGCCCAGCCCCAGCCCCTCTTTATTATATTAGCTCGTTAAGGCTGCCTGCTGTCTTAAGGCTGCCTGCTGTCTGAGGGGGAATAAAAGGCCTGGGGCACCGCAAGCTGTCAGTCGCAAGCAGGGTGCCAGCTGTAATTACGACCTCGGTTTCTTTCCCTTCTTCGTCTTGCTTGAGTGCCCCTGAGCTCTTTACTGTTCAGCTTCAGGACGGGAAGGGGACTCTGACCATCGGTCGTCAGTAGCCAGAGTATGTACCCATTCAGCTGACTCTTCAAAAGAAGGCTCAGCTGGACTTTCCTAATGGCCCACGATTGAGACCCTGTCTCCCAGTGCAGAGGGTACAGGTTCAATCTCTGGTTGGGGAATTAAGATTCCACATGTTGCAAAAAAAAAAAAGAAGGCAAAACCGAGATGCAGTCTCCATGCACCAGTTCCACCGCCTTGCAGAACCCCGGTCTTGCCTGCTGTGTTAGCGGGGCGCGGCTTGTCCAGGACCTCCTCTCACCTTTCTCACCGGTTGCTTCAGCGTGCGCGGCCACCTCTGGGAATTTGAGTGTGTGTTGGTGCACATCATGGCGTGGCGGGCTCTCTGAAAACACTCCCCTGCTTCCAGACTCCCTCCCCCGGTCGCCCTCGCCTTCCTGCATTTTCCCACTTGGAGATGAAGCCCTCAGGGCCGGCTTCTGCTCCTCTGGAGTGTGAGAAGGGCAGGAATTCAGGGCCGCTCCCGAAAAACTGTCCTAGCAACTTCCCTCCCAGCATGAACGAGGTCACACCGAGTTCTGGATTGAAGGTCCTGCCTCGAGAGGGAGGAGGGGGCCTCAGGATGTGGAGAGGGAGGGGGCCAAGGAAGCCCAGGCTGTCTTCCTTAGGAGCCTCCAATTTTTTTTTTTTTCAAATGCGGTGTAATTCACATTCCATGCAATTCACCGTGTAGCGTGTACAGCGCTGTAGCACACGCCGGGGGCTGTGCAGTCACGGTCTAATTTCACCTGTTCTTTGCTTTTACCTTTTACAATGTTGTGTTGGTTTCTGCCACACAATGCAAACCAGCCATAATTACACATGTATCCCCACCCCGTCTCATCCCTCCAGGTCGTCACAGGGCCAGACTCGGTTCCCTGTGTTATGCGCAGCTTCTTGCAGGCTGTCCATTTTACACACGCTGGTGCATATCTGTGAATACTGCTCTCTCCGTTCATCCCACCCTCTCCCTCCCGCACTGGGTCCACAAGCCCGTTCTCCACATTCGCGTCTCCATCCCTTCGGTAAAGAACACGCGGTAGACACGCAGCAGAATGCTGTGCTGTGTGTGCTGAGCTCAGTCGCTCAGTCGTGTCCGGCTCCCTGCCACCCTACAGACTGCAGCCTGCCAGGCTCCTCTGTCCATGGGATTCTCCAGGCAAGAACACTGGAGTGGGTTGTCACTCCAGGGATCTTACCCACCCAGGGATCAAACCTGTGTCTCGATCGTCTTCTGCACTGCAGGCAGATTCTTTACCACCGAGTCACTGGAGAAGCCCAACAGAATATTACTCAGCCATAAAAAGAATGAATTCCAGTAAATTCTAGTAGGGTGGATGACCCTAGAGCCGGTTACACAGGGGAAAGTCAGTCAGAAAGAGGAAGACAAATAATTGTATATTCACATATACATATGGAATCCAGGGGAATGGTATTGATAACCTCCATTTCTTTAATTGGTAAATGTGAGTAATCCTATCTGTCTCAAAGGCCTGTTAGCGTAAATCTTTTTTTGGAATCAGATGGGAAAATACCACATTTTCAAAAATTCTAGAAGGTTTTTTCCTCCACGTTTCTGTATTTCTGAAGTCAGTCTTTGTCTTAAAACCAGTATCATCTCTCGATTATTGTGGCAGCGTTTCCTAACAGTAGATAAAGCCTGCAGCAGGACCTTACAGTCAGGGGTGGCTCAGGGTTAATGAAGTATGGTTTGACTGAGCTGGGCTGTTGGTGCGATGAAGCAGCTTGAGGAACGCAAAGCTAACAGAGGCCTGCTGGTTTGCAGGTTTATGTTGCTGAGTAAAACTTCCCGGCACGTGACTAAGTGGCTCCGTTGTGAGATGAGCGAAGGGGACCCGTGGAGGGAAGCGTTCAGGAAGTGATCCTGGGGAGTTCAGCGTGCGGTGCCGTGAGGGAGGAGTCAGTGCTGGAAGCCGCTGGGGTGGTCCCTGGGGTGGTGGCCCTGGGCTGTGGGAGCCATCAGGGGTCGGAGGAAGCACGGTCCCCCCATCTCATATCTGCTTGGCCAGGGTGGTGTGAATGCAGGGTTCAGCCCACAGCACCGTCGACCAGAACTTTCAGCAGCAATGGGAAGGTCCTCCGTCCTGTCCAGTATGGTGCCTGCTAGCCACACGTGGCCTTGAGCTGAAGCTGCACCTGAGCGTAACTGAGGAACTCGATTTAGTACCGTTCGGTTCTAATTAGCTCAAGTTGAAGGAGCCACATGCAGCTGTCAGCTACCTTATCAGTGGCTCCACATAGGGCATAAGGAAAGGATACAAAACACGGGAGGCTTGAGCACAGCCCCCGGGAGAATCGGGGGCAGTCCTCGAGCCCAGCGCAAAGGGGTGCTGTTCCCGAGGCATCTTCTGCAGCTTCTCCCGGCGTCTTGGTTCGTAGACTCAGAACGACCGCGCCTTCCAGGCAGCGCTGGGTCCCCTTATGGGTCTCTATGTTCTCCTCTAAGAAGTGGGCTTGCTTGCTCCGCAGCCTGTTTCCAGTGAAACACGAGATGACGAATTCAGAGGCCGCCTGTAATCATTTTGGTGGCTGACTGTGCAGAAATTAATCAGGCCAGATCTTGGTCAGCATCTTTGCCTTTGCTCGGGCCCGGATCGCTTACACACCAGAATGGAAATAGGAAAGTGCTCGCCTGATGTGGTTTTTAATTTCGTCCTCACACTGTTAAGATTTAAACTGGGAAGTGGGTTTGCAGTCTCTTCCTGGGGCAGTGACTGTGGTCGAGAGGGCGGCTCGGGGCTAGGGGCCACTGACTCGTCCTGGGAAGGGCCGGGCATAAACACTGTAGGTTTTGTGCGCTATATGCTGTCTCTGTTGCTGCTGCTTCTTTCCTGAAAAAACCTTTAAAATACAAAGCACATCCTTAGCTCTTGATTATGCGGAAGCAGACCCTGGCCAAAATGTCATGACCCCGGCTCCTGACCTGCTCAGTCCAGTCCAGTGTGGTAGGCGCTTGCTGCGTGGGGCCACGGACACTTTAATGAAAATGGAAGTTCAGTTCCCGCTAACATCAGCCACATTCCAGGTGCCCCGTCGCCACCCGTGCCTGGTGGCAGCGGGCCTGGGCAGGAGGGCAGAGTCTCCCCAGAGCATGGGGAGCCCCGGGCACGGGCCTCTCCTAGAGTTTGGTCAGCCCCTAGCTTGGCCGCTGACTGACCTGACGGCCCAAGATGAGCTGTCGAATCTTTCCAAGCCTCCGCTCACGCACCTGTAGGACGGGGAAAGGAGAGCATGGCGCTCCCGAGGGCGCGGTGAAGAGGCAGTGAGTCTGAACTAGTGCCATAGAATGGGGAAAAGAGAGCTCACCTCTCCCGAGGGCGCAGCGAGGAGGCAGTGAGTCTGAACTCCTGCAGACCTGGCTGCACGCACCCATAGAATGGGGAAAGGAGAGCTCGCCTCTCCCGAGGGAGCGGTGAGGAGGCTGTGAGTCTGAACTCCTGCAGACCTGGCTGCACACAACCGTAGAATGGGGAAAGGAGAGCTCGCCTCTCCCGAGGGTGCGGTGAGGAGGCAGTGAGTCTGAACTCCTGCAGGCCTGGCCGCACTCGAGCCCACTGCTAGTACTACAGCTCAGCTACGGCGCCTTATTATTCATTCTGGAAAAGCTTCACTTCAAAAGTTCTATTCAGAAGGGTCATCATGCTTTTCACGGGACACTCATGGAGTGCGATCCTACATTCGCGTAATAGCTGCTTCATGCAGGGAAGGTCTCTGGGCCTGAATTTCCTGTCATTCCTCCATCTTGTCTTCAGCTTACCCTTCTGATCCTCTTGGTGCTCCTCCTGTGGTAACTGAAAAATCCACGCTGAATACTTGCTGAGCTTAGCGATGGGGTGGAGATACAGGTTAGCTCGCAGGGGCTGTTGCCCTACAGTCAGAATTGTTGACAGTCCTGTTTTCCTCTGGCTTACAAAGGAGTTCAGCGACAGTGTCGATCAGCGCTCTTTCAGGGCTCGAGTCTTCTCTCATCCACAGCCCCGAGCCCAGCGCGACGGCAGGAGGCCAGCCTGGGGGTCGCAGGCTTCTCACGCCCAGTCCCCATGGGCACCTGTCAGCCCCGTATCCATCACATGACGGCGTGAACGTGCCGCTGAGAGCCAGCCCTTTCCTGCTTGCGATCTGCCTCTGTCCCCACGGATCAGAGGTCATGGTCATCACCAGCTGATATCAGCTGATAACGGTAGTGCTGTTAGTAATCCCAGGCGGTCAGTGATCACGTGTGTGTGTGCGTGCATGCGTGCTTCCTACTGTTAGCATCCCAGGAGGGCCCCGTGCCAGTAGACATGAAGTGGCTGGATTCTGATTGTTCACATCCAGGGATGCTGGTGGTTATTCAGAGAGGTTATCGTGAGGTGCATACCTAGAAGGGCTCGGCTGAAGCAGCAGAGCTTAGACAGAGGAGATGTTCTGGTTTTTTGTTTTTCAGTTTGCACGTCACGGTGTCCCGTTCCCGTCTGGGACACGCAGCCCTGTGTGTGGGTCTGGGCCGCTGGGCCACCGCACGGGCGGTTCCTTTTCGAGGGGAGCGGATGTCTGGGCAGACAGAGAGGGGCCCTGCTGGGACCTTCCTGGCCTCAGGGGCCAGAGGTGGCGTCTCTGCCCCAGGCACACGGGGTGAGGAAGTGCTGATGGCTGATGGGTGGAATCCAGAAGGCGGGGCCTCAGTGCAGGGGGCTGGAGCAGTTAGTGACTGGCCCCTAGGCAGGGAGCTGAAATTTCAGGGACGGAGGAATCTAGACTGACAGGCTCAGGAAGCGGGTTAGACACAGTAATTCAGTGTCTTTCATTCCTGGAACGGACTTTATCAGGATCAATCCCCAACACTTGATGGATAAAACAGAATCAGGGCAGTAGCGGCACCAACCAGCTCCAGAAGGGCTGACGGATTCCGAGCACTCAGCACTCTGGGCTGGTACCGGGGCAGAAACAGCCTTTAGTGTTTACAGCGACCCATTGGGCACGCCTGCTGCCATCCCCGCCTCCCCGAGGACGAAGGGGCACCCCAGGTCGCACATGTCCATGGGGGGTGGGGCTGGGTTCAGCCCAGGTGGTCCAACAGCGAGCGCCGCGCCCGCCCCCCCCCAGCCCTCCATGGGCTCCTCTGCTCTGCTCCCCTCGCCGACTGTGCCCACGCCTGGTGCACCTCTCTGGATCTCAGCTCTCGTCTGCACACTGAGTGGTTTGACTCAACTGTTCCAGCCTGTAGGTCATTACCAGGCTGAGGTTTTTAGATCCCAGCATCATAGGGATGCTTAGCCCTGTGGGTTGAGCCCTGGGAGGCCACGTGTGCTCTCTGCTGGGCACACGTGCTGTCTGTCGGGCACGTGGTGGGCTTTAGAAGTAGCGACCGAGGGAAGGATGCCCCGGCTCTCCTGTGGCCTCAGGCCATGTCCACTCTGCAGGACATTCTCACCTTGAGGCAGCGTCTGTCACTCCTGAAGCTAATTTCTTGAAGATCTTTCACTGGAAAATAGGTATCAGGGTCAGCGGTGTCCTGGGATGAATGTTTCTTCCTGAGCTCCAGAGTCAATCTTCAGCTTGTATATTAGACTCTGACCTTTGCTGTAATGGTTCTTCTGAACCCTGCCCACATCTCCACGCCATCTTCCCCCAAACAGCGGCGGCTGAAGTGCTCCGGCTTTGCGGGTAAAGCTTAGCGGTAGTTTGTGGCCGTGTTCACCAGGTTGTCTGCCACCAGGCTGTGACTTGGTTCCTCGTGAAGAGCCCTTCACCGGTTCTGTGTATATCAGGTGCCCAGGCTTCTTCCAGCCCATCTGTCGCAGCTCAAAGAGTCAGGAGGGTTGCAGCTTATGATTGCACCTCCTAAGTGTTTCTGCTGACCTCTGCGCCTCCAGCTGATTCCGTGGGTGCAGTTACTCCGTGATGCTATCTGACGACCACACACAGTCGTCCCTGCACATGTCGTAAAGGCTGTGTTGTCTCCACGCTCAGGGAGATGAGGGCCGGTGCAGCACAGCGGAGTCCAGCGGTGAAGGAGGTGCTCTCGGTGTGCACCTGTCTGTTCCCAGGTCCCTGTGGAAGACGACAGGTGTCACGGAGCATGAGAGCTTGCTTGTGGACTTGGAGCTGCGGTGCCTCTCAAGGAGCTCATGGATCTGCAGAGCTTCAGCCCCCGCCTTTGGGAAAACCAACAACACGGGCACCCCTGTGGCCTCCAGCGCGGCTGCAGCGGTGAAGTAGCTCAGACGCGGTGTGTCTAAACCCAGACCATCATTCCTCTTGCTCTCCTCAAACACACACACACACACGCCCGCTCATCTTCCTGATTGTATTTCTTTTGCTGCTTTTAGCCATTCCATTCAGTAAGTATTTATTGAGCTCCTACTACGTGACAGAACTTTTCTAGACACTGGGTATACACTAGTCAGTAGAACAGGACAGAACGCTGCTTTCTGGAGCTCACAGTCTGGTAGGAGTAGACAGTCAGCAAGGTGAAGGAGTGCATTACATTGTCTAGCATCCCAGGATCATCGACGAGGTCATGGTGACGAAGCAGAGAGGCAGGGTGGGGAGCTCTGATTTAGAGGGGCGAGTGTTTCCATTTAAAACAGGAGACTCTGCCGATGCCTTGCTGGGCAGGTGACCTCTGACACTTTCACAGTGTTGTGACCTCCAGTCGTCAGACGTGAAGCTCTCCTTTGATCGTCCTTCACCTACAGTCAGTTGACAGGTCCTGTCATTTCAGCCCGGGTGACACAGCTCGGTCCGTTTCCTTCTCTCTTGGGCGGCCATTACTTCTATTTTTTTTTTGGCAGTGCCATGTGGCATTTGGGACCTTAGTTTGCTGAGCAGGGATCGAACCCATGCTCCTTGTGTTGGGAGCGTGGGGTCTTAACCACCAGATCACCAGGGAAACCCCTCGCTGCCGTCACTTCTGGCTCCAGCCTTCACCATCTTTTCTCAAAATGCTCGGTTGCCTTGGTCCCCAGAGAGGCCTGCGAGGCACCAGTCCCTTTTCAGTTTGATTTTCTCGTTAGTCATCACTGGCACGTAAAAGTGCTTTTGCATTTTATGTACAGTGAGCATATAACTGAAAAATAGGTGATGAAATTTTGTACTTTTCATAGACTTCTGTCTCCTCGGGAGTTGAGAAGCATATGATATTGTCGTGCACATATAATACTTTTTATTAAGGTGTTATTTTACATAAAATGAAACATCCATTTCAAGTGTGTAGTTTGGTGAGTTTTGAAAAGTATAGATAATCCTGTAACCTCGGTAGGGAAAACATAGAAAGTTTCCCCCTTGAAAGACTTCCTTATGCCCCTTGCAATTGTCTTCCATTCCAGCCTTGAGCAGTCACTATGCGGTCACTGTCATGATAGCTTTGCCTTTTCAAGCACGTCACGCCAGTGGGCCCATATAGTGCATGAGCTTTCATGTCACGCCAGTGGCTCGCGCAGCGCGTGAGCTTTCATGGGCTCAGATAGTGCATAGACTTTTGTGTGTGTTTGCTTTTCCTCATCTCGTGTTTAAGGTTCATCCATGTTGAACATTTATTAGTTCAGTATCTTCTATTCTTAATAATGGCCAAGTAGTGTTCCCTAGAGTGGGTTTATCTTGGCTTGTCTGTCTGTTCACGAGCTTGTGAGCATCTGGACTGTATCTGGTGTGGGTCTGTCATGTGTGATGCTGCTGGGAACACCCACCCACAGCTTCGCGTGGATGTGTGTACACGGTTCTCTTGAATAGACGGGACTGGAAGTGAGAGAAGGGTCACTTGGTAACTTATGTTTAACTTTACAAGAGGCTGTTGTGTTTTTTCCCAAAGTGATTGTACCATGTGTGTTCCCATTGAGGATGTATGACTGTGATAGCTGGCCTGCACAGTGACCCCCAGAAATCCCTGCTTTCTGGGGTTCACGCCTGTGTGTGGTCTTTTCCCATGTTGTGTCAGGGTTGATTTGAGTGTAGAACACAGCAGAAATGAGAGATCTTACTTCTGAGCTTAGCTTATGAAGTACACTTGCTTCTTGATTGGTTGGAAGCTGGGGTTACAAGCAGGCTTCTGCAGACACCCACGAGATGAGGAGCTGAGGCCTCTGGCCCACCCCCAGTTAGAAATCAATAGGTCCTGTTAACAGCATGTTCTGGCCCAGTGATACCTCCAGATGACTGCAGCCTTGGAGACACCTTGATTACAACATCACGGGAGACCCAGAGTCAGAAATGGTCACTTAAAACGCTGTTAGACTCCAAGCCATCAGAAGCTGTGAGAGGATTAATGTTTGTTGTTTCAAGCCATTGGGCTTTGAGATTGTTTGTTACACAGCAACGGATCGCAGTGAGAGTTCTAGTACCTCTACCTCCTGAGCAGCATTTGACATCGTCAGCGTTTGTGTGTTTTTTTTTTTTTTAAAAAAAACAGATTACTTTATTTTTAAAACTTTAAAATTAGCAACCATTAGAGGGGAATCATCTTTAACTTAATCTTTTCTTCAACATTTGAAGAGTATCTCATCTTTGTTAAGAGTTCCTTGGCTTTTTCAAAATCGTATCTTTCAAAAGCTCTGTTCACATCATCAGTCAGTCCTTTCTGTTTAGCTGAGACCTCTGGCTGAAGAAGTCTGGGTGGACAAGGCGCTGCAGTTGCTGGGATCTTTGTTGGAGCTTCACAGTGTCAACTCTGAAGACGCAGTTCAGTCCGTGAGGCTGAAGTAGTCTCGAGTCGGGTCAGGAGGCTGCAGCGTGTGGCACTGAGGGCAGAAGAGCCCGTCCCCCCGCGATGGGCTCCCTAGGCCGCCGCAGTTCCAACATCATGGGGGGTTGCTCCCTGCCAGCAACACAGCAGTGCAGTTCAGCAGTCTTCTCCCGAGCAACCCTGTCGGCCACAAGCCCAACACCCGGAGCAAGGCCCACGGTCATTCCGCCCCACATCAGGCCAGCAGCCTGCTACCCCGAGGTCACCTGAGGCTGACTGCATTGGTGCTACTGAGTGGCTTGGGGGTGTCGTCAGCGTTTTTAACTAGGGACTCTTGCAGGTGTCTTGTGGTACCTCGTTGTGGTTTTAATTTGCATCTCTCTGACAACTAGTGATATTGGGCATCATTCTTTTTTTTTAAGGTCAAATTATTCGTGTTTTTAAAAAATATTGCCATTTGTGAAGTGTCTCTTCCTGCTTTTGCGCGTTTAAATATAGGGGCCTCCTGCCTCCTTGAAAGTCTCATTCTGCCCTGCAGACCTGTTGTGCTGTCTCCACAGCAGCTGAGGGTCCTTCCCCGTCATGGCCTGTGCCCTTGTTGCTGAGCAGAATTACTGTAAATTTTTTTTTTTTTTAAGTATTTGACTGTGCTTAGCTTTAAATTCTCAATCTCCCTGTCTTTATTTCTGAAGTGACCTTGAGTTAATCAGGCACCACTGAAGCTAATTCTCTAGCCACCACTCAAGATTTCTTCCATGTCATTAATCACTTCTCCTTTTCTCTTGCCAGTTCCTAAGAGGTGTGCTTCTTCCATGTTGCAGGATTGCTTCTCTGCCCTTAGAATCTTTTCTCCCAGCATCTGCTTCATTTCTACACACATGTGCAACGTTTATCATTTTAATTACCTGATTCATATTTTATAATCATCCCCAATTTTTGTTTCCATCATAATCTTCTTTCTGACTTGTCCCTCTAACACTTACTGCTTTTGTGCTTTCTAGATGTCAGGAGATGAATATTATTCTTCTTAACCCTTCAAAATCAGGGTAAAACTAGTAAGGGATTCTAGTAGAGCGATTCTCAGTTAGGTTAGCAGAATTTTCATAACATCTACCTCATGAGATTGTTGTTAAGATTTAATAAGATAGCATATATCCTGACTTTTCTATATTAAGAGATGACCTAAAAGTTGGACTCCAAAAAAGTAAAATCTATTCTGCAAACGTTATTACAAAATTGCTATTTACTGCTGCTGCTGCTAAGTCGCTTCAGTCGTGTCTGACTCTGTGCGACCCCATAGACGGCAGCCCACCAGGGTCCCCCATCCCTGGGATTCTCCAGGCAAGAACACTGGAGTGGGTTGCCATTTCCTTCTCCAATGCATGAAAGTGAAGTAGCTCAGTTGTATCCGAATCTTAGCGACCCCATGGTCTGCAGCCTACCAGGCTCCTCTGTCCATAGGATTTTCCAGGCAAGCGTACTGGAGTGGGGTGCCCTTGCCTTCTCCGTATTTCCTGCTAGTCTTGTTTAAATGAACACCTCACAGCTTTATGGTAAACACAGATCTTTAATTCCACCAGCAGCGCAGCCATTGTTGGTTTTCGGTCGCTCCGCCGTGCCCAGCTCTCTGCGACCCCACAGACTGCAACACACCCAGCTCCCCTGTCCTTTGCTATCTCCTGGAGCTTGCTAAAACTTGTGTCCAGTGAGTTGATGATCCATCTAACCATCTCATCCTTTGCTGCCCCCTTCTCCCCCTGCCCTCAATCTTTCCAGGCATCAGGGTCTTTTCTAGTGTCAACTCTTCAAATCAAGTGGCCAAAGTATTGGAGCTTCTGCTTTAGCATCAGTCCTTCCAGTGAATATTCTGGATTGATTTCCTTTAGGACTGACTGGTTGAATCTCCTTGCAGTCCAAGGGACTCTCAAGAGTCTTCTCTAGCACCACAGTTCAAAAGCATCAATTCTTTGGTGCTCAGCCTTCTTTATGGTCCAATTCTCACATCCATACATGACTACTGAAAAACCGTAGCCTTGACTAGACGGAGCTTTGATACCAGCAAATATTTACTGAGTATCTGCTATATGTTAAGCATTGCGCTAGGTCTGTGAGTGCCCCGTGACACTTGGCATGCTTGCTGTGAACTTGAGTTTGCTTGCTCTTCATCTGGTATTAAGCCTGTGTTCTGGGCACAGCTCGTGTATGGAAGTGAGTAGTCCAGAAATCGTGTCATCCAGGAGCTCCCAGGTGAGAGGCAGACGTGGTGGAGGGTGGCTCCCACACTGGTGACTTTGAATCAGCAGGAAAGGCTCACACAAAGCACAGAGGCAGCTTCCGGGAGCACACGGCTAGTCCTGCCTGGGGCTGCCAGGGAAGGCTTCCCGAAGGGTAACGCTGGGACTGAAGTCCGAATGGCCAGCAGGAGCTCCCAGCGGCCAGGATAGGGCAGTGGTGTCCGAGAGCGTGCGAGACGCAGGACACACAGAGAACTGACGTGCCCGTGTCCATCCTTGCTGCAGAAGGCACGGCTGCTAGAGCCAAAGATGGACAGATGTCGTGTCTTTGGCTGAAGAATGTCTTCTGGTAGTTTCCATCTTTCTATCGACGGCCATCCAGCTGTGAGTTGTGACTTGGCTGTGCTTGTGGGAGGAGGTGAGCTCAAGGTCCTTGTACTATTCAGTCTTGCCTCCAGCCTCCCAAAACGCGCAGAGTTTAGAGGGACGGGTCTGCATCGGACATGTCCTGTCTTATTCTTGTGTCTCGTCACTCTTCATCTCAGCACTGACCCACGTTGCTTATGTTCACTTCAGGAGCGCATTTGCTGCCTCTTCTTTTTTGGTGATTATGAAATGTTACATAATTTGATTATTTCAATGACTTTGTTACGTAATCGGAGCCCCAATTAATGTAGCTTAAAAAGAGAATTTGTTCTCACTTGATAAACTCTGTGTTGCTAAACCCATTTGCTATCTCTCCCTGCAGCCTCTGCTCATGTGATCTGCCAAGCAGGGTGACCACTGCTCGGGACACAGCAAACCTGGCTTCTGTCTCGTCCTGTCCTTTAAGGGTGTCATCATTTTGTGTGTCTTTGTGGAGTAAATCCACTGTCAGCCTTTGACCTGCGTCTGGGATCTCAGGGGTCCACAGCCACCTGCAGAGCCTCCTGCTTCGAGTCTCAGGGAGCCCCACTTTGACGGCCGTTCTGTGTCCGTGTCCTCAGCCCCGAGCTTCCCATTAGCACTGGGAGCGAAGTGGAGATGCGTTTCCCCTGTTGGAGAGGGTGGCCCCTGTGGATGGGCAAACCAGGGTTGAGCTCACGCCTGCTCTTCCTCCTCTCTGCCCGCTGCCCAGCCTCAGACTCCGGGCACCCCCGCTCTTGTCCCTATTGCACACCAGCTTTCTTTACTTCCCCAGCATCTCCTTTGCCATGTTGCCTGCCCACGGTCACGTGATTGAGGAGCGTTTCAAGCACAGTCTCACAGAGAGGCTCTGTCAGTGTCCTTTTTCTCCCCTGTCCCACCCTCTAGAACTCAAGTGTTCAAGGTGTCCTGATGGTCTTCTGTCCAAAGAAAATGAGGTGAGGGAAAAGCAATGGAGAATAGCTCTGTTACATGCCTCCTCGTGGTTCAGATTCATCTTTTCCTTCTATTTGACCCTTGTAACCCAACGAACCTGTTGGTTTGTTTAAGGAGTGACTGTTCTTCCCTTGGGATCACACCTCCGAAAATGACCGGCTGCAGGAGGTGATGCATCCGGGCACCAGAGATTGGAAGAGAAGGGGACTTTGTCATTTTCCCTCCCCCCTCATCCCCTCATTTTCTTCCCTCTCAAATAATGAAGTCTTTTTCCAACTGTGCGCTCTGTGGAGGTCAGGAATGAGATTGCAGGTTGAGCCACCTTGCGTGAGAACGCACATTTCTAGCTTTTGACCCGAGGCAGGGTGGCCGCTGAAAGATGTGAATTTGTCACTCTTCCCTGCCCATGTTTCATCTTTTCTTTCTGTTTCTGCATTGTCATAACTCTCTAACTTTATTATATTTTCTCTGTTTTTCCTCTCTCGGCAAACCTTTGTGCTCCCAGTGGAACCAGAAGAAATTGTACATGGGGTTTTGATATTTTGCCAACTGTTTCCTGTAATTAAAAGTGCATTGAAAATGCAAACACAGCCTCTGTTCTGTTGATGCTTCTGGGGTCTAGTCCACTAGAAACGCGGAAGGTGTACAGAAAGAACTGGAGGCAGGAAGAGAAATGGAAGCCTGCTCTTCAGGCCAAAGGCTCCTTATGCAACATAAACCCTTTAGCCTCTGGGTTATCTGTTCCAACTCTGCTCTTTCATTTGGGTCAGAAGACCACCTGTTAAGTTTTATCCACAATTAAACCCCTAACAGGGAAGTGGTGGTTCATGTCCTTGAGATTGTCTTGATCCACACGAATTGTCTTCTCAGGTGAAGTGATCCAGAGCAGAAACCCTCACAGAACTGTTTGGAACCTGCGAGAGCTTGCTGTTTAAATTCTCATGCTTGAAGCAGGAACAGTAAATAGATTACAACCCATGTGTCAGCCCTAATTGACTGGCTGCCCAGAGTTCAGGGCTGGAAGGCTCTCCAGGACGAGGCTGGTGATCCTGTTAAGCTCCTGCAGCTGTGAGGTCCTCTCTAAGCAGCGAATCACCCCTTCGGTTTGGTGTCCCTCTTCCTTACACCCGGCTGTGCAACACACCAGTGAGGCTCTAAGCTCTGCCGCGACAAGGAACTTGCCCTTCTTTTCACCCTTGTAGCATCAGCGTCTAGATCTGTCCCTGGCACATGTTGACACTCAGTGGATGTGCAATGGAAGGAAGAAGGAAGAAACGAGATTCTCGTAAACATTCAAGTTTTGTTCTTTTGACTTTAACCAGCAAGGCCTAAAGTTAGGGACTTGGTCTGTCTGTGTATTGCAGTGGGCTGGATGCAGAACTGATTCAGTAGTGAAAGCCCAGGACACAGACCTACAGGGGAAGGGGCAGGGTGCCCAGAAGAAATGAAACAAAGGACTGCGGCCAACAAAGGCCTCATGGCCAGTCACCCTCTAGTAGCTTTTTTTAAGTCTCAATAATTGCCAGTCAGTTTTCAGATAACCAGTTGGAAGAGATGGCCTCTAACTTTCATGCTTTATCAATAATTTCACCTTTTGATCGCTTGTCGACTTTTAAATAGATAATATAGAGCAGTAAATTTGGCTCAAACATTCTGAAAAGGAGAAAGTAAACATTTTTTTAGTTTAATGAGTTAACAACTAGAATTGTGCGAAAATGCCTGTAAAGAGGGAGTTTATTCCCGGGGCTCCTGTGACTTACTGGGAGGCAACCAGAATCCTTGTTCTTTCATACACAGCACATCCTTTGTTTCTTTAGCACCATGGTGTTTACCAGGAATCCCAGGGACAGAGGCGCCCGGCAGGCTACAGTCCTTGGGGCCGCAAAGAGTCGGACACGACTTAGTGACTAAACAACATTTAGCCTGAAGACTTCCGTGTTTCTCTCAAGATCTCTCAAGTGTCTTTCCTGCAAGAATGAAAGGTTTGTTTTTTTTTCTTTTCTTTTCAAATGTCGGCAAACCCTCTTCTGGGCTAATGCTGAGCTGCTTCCGCTCCTGTCTCCATGTTGGAGAAAACTCATTTCGTTAAAATCGTCAGTGGACACTCCCTCGCCCTCAAATTACCGTGACCTGCTCTCCCACTAGAACGCCCCCCTCCGCCAGCTGACTCCTCTCCTGACTCTCTGCAGTGACTTCGCCGCACCACCTCAGACTGTCTCTTCTCTCCACCTCGGAGCGGGTGTCCCCTTCTCTCTGACCCTCGGTGTCGAGGCGTGCTGCCTGCCTTCCTGGCCGATCTGTGGCAGGCTGGGGCGCTCAGCTGGGTCGCTGTCTCCTGGATGTTTTTAGATGATGACTTCTCTGTTGGTGTTCTGGGAGTCAGTCTGAGATCATTAAAAGTCAGACCTCATGAAATGTTCAGCTTCCAGGATATTTTGTCAGCAAAGCAAGGAAGAGTTTTGGGAAGCTGGTGAATTTGTTCTACCCAAAAGCTGGGCACCTGTGCACAGCACACAGGAGACGGGGCTGTATCAGTTCACTCCGCCTGCCCTAACGGAGCTCCGCAGACCAGACAGGGTCACGGGAACGTTGTCCCTCACAGGCTGAAGGCTGGGTGTCCAAGCTCAAGGGGTCACAGGGCTGCTTTCTCCTGAGGCCTCTCTCCTTGGCTGGCAGGTGCCACCTCCTCCCCATGACCCTCCCAGGGTCTTTTCTGTGTGTGTCTGTATCCTAATCTCACCAGGACACCAGTGGACTGAGAGTCCATCCACCTCAGGGATCTCATTTCACCTTGTAACCTCTGTGAAGACCTCACCTCCAAACGCTCTGAGGTTCTGAGGCCAGGACCTCACCATATGAATGGAGGGAGGGCACAATTCAACCTGTCAGGGTGTAAGTAAGACCCAACCCCATGTGATCGGGATTCAGTGGAAACAGTCCGTCAGGACGCTGGCGTGGAGCAGGCATCAGGCCCCATCCCGCCTCTCTGGGTCCTGAGCATCTCTCAAGGGTGGATCTTTTTTCCAGGCCTGTTGAGGATGAAATTCTTAATGTGAGACAAAGGACAAACTGGACAGTATGTGGACTCACTGTCTCAGATTAAATGTCAGAAAAAGGAGTGAGAGGAACATTGTGCTCTTTTCTTAATAGTAGAAGCTGACATGTTTCACCAAACTCTATTTCCCTCCCTCAGTTTTAAGCCCGTTGTAACTTACCGTGATCAGTAAGACATCAGCACTGAAAATGAATGAGCTTCTTCATTTCCTCTGTGTGTGTGTGTGAGTGTGTGTGTGTGTGTGTGTGTGTGTGTGTTAGTTGCTCAGTCATGTCGGACTCTTTGCAACCCCACGAACTATAGACCACCAGGCTTCTCTGTCCATGGGATTCTCCAGGCAAGAACACTGGAGTGGATTGCCATTCCCTTCTCCAGAGGATCTTCCTGACCCAGAGACCGAACCCTGGTCTCCTGCATTGCAGGCAGGTTCTTTACTGTTTGAGCTACAGAGAAGTCCTTTCATTTCCTAAATGTATTTAAAATGTCTTCCTCAACGTCATTCTGATCGAGACCTATAAATGTGGGGGGTTTTATCACCCTTAGTTTCATTTTAGGTAGAATTTTAGAAAATATCCATTTTAAAATTATGATTCCTTAATTTATTCTCCTCCACCCCAAATAAGTCATTCATTAATCTTTGTAACAGGAGCTGGAGCGTCTGAAGCCAATAAAGTGTTTTATATTGTGAATAAACGGGGCCACTTGGGTGGCTCAGTGGTAAAGAATCTGCCTGCCCGTGTACGAGATGGAAGAGATGCAGGTTCAGCCCCTGGGTTGGGAAGATCCCCTGGAAAAGGAAATGGCAACCCAGTATTGGGTTGGCAATCCAGTTGGGAAATGGCACTCCAGTGTTCTTGCCTGGAGAATCCCATGGACAGAGGAGCCTGGCGGGCTATTGTCTATGGGGTTGCAGAGTTGGACACAGCTGAGTGACGAAACAGCCACTGTGAATAAACACTTTGAGTCCCCTTTCCCCAGATGCTGTAATGCAGGGATCTTACAGCTGCTTATACAGCCCTGGAGCCAGTTTTGAGAGGGATGAAAATCCTCCAAACATGTCTCCTTGACTGCTTGTGTCAGGGACTCCAAGGGGTAAGGGGGTCTCTCGGGGGGTGTTTAGGACTTAAATATTTGTTGACTCAGGCAATTTGAAGTTACTTGCTGTTTCACTGAACGGAATCTGGGACAAATGTTAGAGGATAAGAAGTGGTTTGATTTCTTTCATATTTTAGAGTTCTCTATTGGAAATAAAATCTCCTCTGATAATAAAATCATTCTAGGTTGTCTGGGAAGATCTGTTTATTTGGGAGACTTTTCAGGCTCTTCCTTTGTCTCCTCTTGTTCTCATTGCCAGGCTTTTGGCTATTTCATTTCTTAGTCCTGGCTCAAGAGCACCTGCAGGGGAGCAGGAATGCCAAGGTCAAAGTCAGATTAGCCAAGTTAGATTCTTGACAGCGAGAAGCTTGACAGGGCTGGTGTTACTTCTCATCAGGCTGAGGACCTTCACCCCTTTCGGGTCTTTTCCAGATTTCAGACGGATCCAGGGAGGACTGTGTTCACCTCTGTGTCCCCAACAGCGGAGGGACCCACCCTCACCAGCTGCTCAGTCCATGGTGTCTGAGCAACTGTTGATTGAGGACTGGGATCCATGCGTTGCTTTTGTGTGCAGTTCCTCCAGAGAATAACGTTACTTTGTCTCGCCTGCTGCTAACCCCTGCCATCCTGCTCGGAGCTGGTCCCCTCTGACACTGCCAGCACGCAGCCCCTTTGCAAGTTGAGTCCTAGTCTTTTCATAGCAGGACAGCAGCGTGAAGACAAGGGTATGATGGCTGAGCTGAGCAGAGGGGTCTCTCCATGAACTCAGGAGAACCAGGAACATGAATGAGCCCAGAGGCTGGCATTTTGGATGTGGTCATCACATTTCGGCTGACCCAGCCCGTCACTGGCTGATTTCCCACCTGGCTCTGGCCAGAGCGAGACCTGAGAGGTTGGAGGAAACACCGTTTTCCAGAGTCACACATCTTGGGAGCAGAAGGAGGTGAAGCAAGTCAGAATGTGTGCTTCTGTAGCAATGTCTTCACTCCCTGGGATGCAGTCTGTACCTGGGATTCTTCACTCCCATCTCCCGTGAGTTAGGGCAGTGTGTGAAAAGGAAAGAGCGGGTAAGAATGGAGGGAGGAGGTTGATTTTGGGGAAGAATGGAATGAGAATGCTGATTTTTTTTAAATGTGTAGTTTCATTCATGTATTTATTTCTGGCTGTGCTGAGGCTTCATTGCTCTGCGGGCTTCTCATTGGAGTGGCTTCTCTTGTTGGCAAGCACAGGCTCAGTAGTTGTGGCACACGGACTCAGCTGCCCCACGGCGTGTGGGATCATCCCGGATCAGGGAGCAAACCTGTGTCCCCTGCACTGGCAGGCAGATTCTTTACCTCTGGACCCCCAAGCAGGCCCTAGAAGGTTGATTTCTAATCTCCCATCTGCCAGTGACTGGGTGTGACCCTGGAGCAGGCGTTTCCTCTCTCTGGGCTCCACCTGTTCATCCACTAGATGGAGAGGTCTGTGGGTCGGTAGTGATGATCGCGGCTCTTCAGTTCAGTGCGTTAAGGAAATCCACAGGCCCTGAGTTCCCCGTCGAGTTCCCAGCGTTCACTGCACTTCCGGCTTCGGGATCCTTGCTCCCTGTCTGGTCCTCTTGGCGTGGTGACGTCACTGCGTGCACAAAGAGAAACCTGGTGCAAAGCTGTGTACCACTTCCGGGTGCCGGCGTGTCCTCCATGAGGTCATTCGTTGCTCTTTGAAAGACCAAGCCTGGCTCAGAAGGCCGTCACTCCCTCCTGAAACGTTGGGTGCCGCCCTGGCTGGACCTCCTGCTCGTCCGCGGACGGCTCCCTCCCCTCTTCCCGCTGCAGGGGTGTTGCCGGGGCGCCCGGGACTCTGGCGGAGGCAGACAGCGGAGACGCCACGCTGAGGCCGCACTGCCAGGGCCAGCGGCCGCTGCACACACGTCGTTTTATGCAGATACAATTTTTACACGATTCTTTGCTTCGGCACTTCTGCCCTGGACGGCGTTTTAACAAGCCAGGTGGGAACGTGAGCCAGCCCTGTCCCGCTCAGCTGTGCCTCCGGCTGCTCCGCTGGCAGCCTTCCCTTTCTCCGGCCGGGGAGGGTGTGTGTGGTGTGGGAAACGCTGGCCGCCCCGCAGCTGCACTTTCCTCCACGTCTTGAGGAAGAGGCCGATGTGGAGGCCGCAGAGTCTCCACCGAGAGCCTGCTTCTCTCCGACCAGGCTTTCCGACGCCTGTGGTCTTGCTGAAGCAGGATGCGGGCTACGCACGGTTTGAGGAGGAAGGCGGCTCCCTGAAAGCTGTCTCCCGGGCCAGCCGGGGACGTCAAGGCCGGCCAAGCCGCTGAGAGTGAGCGGGGCCTCCCGGTGGCTTCCTGGCGTGGGGGCCGGAGCAGGCCTGCTGGCGCCCGGGTGACGGGGAAGACACCCGCCCGTGCAGTCAGGGGCGCAGACTCCGGGGTTAAGCAGGCCTGGGCTCAGCGCCGAGGGGTCAGGCAGGTCAGGCTGCTCAGGCTGTAAGCCCGATGACCCGATTCGCGGTCTTAAAGTTTACTGCAGGAAGAGGGGTGAGGTGAGAAAGCATTAAAAGGACACTGAGTTGTTCGTAGAACCAGTGAGCCCTCAAAAGGGGCAGGAGGCAGGGTGGCTCTGGGCTCTGAAATGACCTGAACTGGAGCATTTTCTGTCCCTGTGATGTTTTAACCAAACCCCCAAGACGGGGAGGATAAGTCTTGCCTTGCACTTTCTTAGGAACTGGTGGGTGGGGGTCCAGTGATGAGTATATACAGGGTTAGTTCACCCAGGGAAACTGGGCCCCATCATGGAAGGAAGGGTGTGGGCTGGTTGGGGACTCAGCCAACTTGTGGGTGTGATACAAACATCGCAGGGTCTCAAGTCTGAATCTCAGGTTAAGCCTCAGAGTCTCAGGGAGGGGTTCCCCAAGCTCTGGCCTGAGAAAGCTGAAGGAAATAGTCCCCTGAAGGACAGTCCCTATTAATTAGCAAGTCCTGCCTGATTTTCAGCTGTTCATTCCCATTTTCTTAGCAGAGCCATTCACGATGAGTGACCCAAGCACGTGTCCATTTGCTCAAGACAGTCCGGGTTTCAGCCTCTGTGCCTTCCAAAGTCACATTGTCTCCAGCTGCTCATTTTTAAAGTGTCATTATAACTGATTGCGAAGGGTTTCCTGGTGGCTCAGTCATAAAGAATCCACGTGCAGTGCAGGAGATGCGGATTTGATCTCTGGGTCGGGAAGATTCCCCAGAGGAGGAAATGACAGCCCACACCAGTGTCCTTGTCTGGAGAATCCCATGGGCAGAGGAGCCTGGTGGACTGCAGGCCATGGGGTCACACAGAGTCAGACCCGACTCAGTGAGTAAAGCACCACCACCATTAATGGTTACATTAAAATAAGCCGGGGTGGGATGGGTAGGCCTGTGCTGGTGCCCAGGGGGCTCCAAATCTGCCTGCAACTTATCCAGTGACTGCAGCCTCTACCCAGCAACTTACGGGGGGCGGCTCTCGGAGTCTCCAGCATGGTGACCAGAGCCCAGCCCTGCCCCGCCTGCTTCATTCCACCGAGGACATGCACCTCCATCCCCCGCGAGCGCCCCTCCATGCCAGACAGCTGCCATCAGGCCCCGGCTGGGCTGGGCCGTGCAGATGTGTGCCCAGGACTCTGTCTCAGACAACAAGTGGTCCAGACTCTGCTCAGCGCCTGAGGCTGTGCGCTGAGGACTTGCAGAGCCGAGGACAGCTGAGTCTCCTACTTCAGACTAGAAAGTCAGCAGGCAGAGGGGACAGGAAGAAGGAAGAGGATGCCCAAGGCAAGGCAGGGTCATATTTAACCTCCTGTGGGGATGTTTCCCTGAGGCTGACCTCAGGTTCCACCAGTCTCCTGAATATTTTCATAATAAATCAACCCTTTACTTTGTAAAATCAAGTTTAATTGCTCTCAGTTGCACCCGGAAGAGCCCTATCTTACCCTCCTGAGCTTAAAGCAAGTTGAGAATAAGACACCGGAGCAGATGGAGAGAGCAGAAGGTTCACTAGATTTCTCCCCGAGCGCCTCTCCCTCCGGAGGCCCATCGCCGCTTGCTCCGCCCTCCTCACCAGGCTCCGCCCTCCTCACCAGCCCTCCTAATGGCACCGCGGATTCGGCATGACAGGTGTCCTCTCTCCTCTGGCTGAAGTGGAAGCACAGGAAAAAGCAAATTTCCAGCGTTTGAGGCCTGCCTCCTCCAGGAATAAGGACCTATCGGGAACTTACTCCTTCCCCACGGTCTCAGTGATGGGCAGAGCGAGGGGGTTGGAAGAATTGCCCTCCTGGAAATTTCTCTGCAGGTGGAAACAGGCCCGCTGGAAGGAGAGCCCCCGCCCCGCAACTCCACCATGAACCTGAACCAAAGCCTGACCCTCAGCTCTCGAGATGGGTGGACGCCAGCTATCGGATGGTCGCTGGAGGGCGAGCGCCTGGGGCAGGGCTGGGTAGACGCGAGCCGACCGCCGGCTGCCAGCCTCCTGTGCGGCCGTGCCTTGTGCTGCCTGCAACGCCATGAGCCCGCACCCGAGCGCTTGTCGGGCTCCGTGAGCGGGCTTCCCTGGCTGGTCTCTAGCACCCCCACCCCCGCCTGAAGGTTCCGGTCGTTGGCCGGAGACCAGCACGCGCAGACGGCAGGTGGGACGCTTCATGCTTGTCGGTCACGTTGCTTCTGATGCCTTGGGCCTGGGAAAGGTCTGCTCTGGGGGACAGAGTAGATGTCGCTCCCAGATGCAGCGACGGTGAGAACAGCCATCTGCGGCCGGGGTTGATCCTTCAGGCAGGTGTGAAAGCAGCTAGTGGAGAACTTCTGAAGGGCGGCGCAGGAGAAGCTAGCAGGGAGGTCTGCCCGCGACAGTAAACCTTGCGTGTGGCTTGGGTCAGCCGAGTTCTCCACGGAGAGAGGCTGAAAGGCTAAGCCTGCCCCGCTTCCTGGGTGTGTGTCTGCCGTCAGCGGCTTTGATTTTCAGCCCGGGATCGCTATCCTCCGGGTTTGCACATTCGGGTGTGCACACACACTGCTGGCAGGGGTTTCAGATCTTTGTGCAAACTGGTTCTCACAGATGCCTGACCTGTCCAGCCCTTCTCTGCCACCTACCTTCTCTGTGCATGCAGCGCTTGCCGCCTTTCAAAGACAGGTTGCAGGATTTGGCAACAAAAAAATGGATGGCATCCAACACGTTAGCGGTTACTTCCCTGTGCCGAGCCCCATCAGCTCTCCCCTTGTTGAATGCGGTCCTGCCAGCTAACGTCGACCAATAGACTGAACACGTGACTCAGGTGTTTGTGCCCATCTAGGGTTTGATGTATCATCTCACTGGTGTGTCTTGTATCAATTCATGAAAACGGAAGCTCTTCTCTTTTTTTCCCCCAAAGACTAACGTTTGGGCTCCCTGTAACTTGTAATGGCTAAAAATGAGTCTGAAGCATGTTCCTTTTCATCTCTTCTTCCAGCTATTAATTTTTAGTACTTTCATTTATGTTTAAAAAAGCGGTTAGACGTGAAAGTTCCCAGAGAAGAATGAGTAATTGACAGGCTGAGGTAGCAGCTGGGAGCTGGCCCTGGTTTTCAGAGAATAATCATAATCGCTTTAAAGGGAGGTGAAAACCGTAATCGGAGCTGACTCTTTGAATCAGGGCGTTGTCCAGTGGCCCCGCTCAGCTCTCAGCAATCTCTGGGGAGGCAGGTCAGATGCTGAGGGTTGTCTCTGGACACGGAGGGGAGACCCAGGAGACGGCAGAGGAAGAGAGCGGCTCAGAACATGGGGGATGGACTGGAGGGGGCAGGCGCGAGGGACGTGGGTTCTCAAGGCTAAGGCGAGGGGCCCTTGGACCTCCCGGTGACTGACTTTCCGGGGAGCAGCTGACGAACACGGAAGGGGTGTTGGGAGGGAAATGAGTTGAGCTTGGCTCCGGGGATGGAGGCAGGGGTACAGATGGCCGGTGGGCAGGGCAGCAGGGCCGCCCTCCTTCGAAAGCAGGCGGCTGCTTTACGTGGGTACCTGCCGCGGCCCACCGTGGTTTGGGAAATGGGTCATTGGGAAGAATAGCATCCAAACACCACGTCTGTTTATAACCCGCACCCAGCGTATGCACATCCCTGTGTGTTTATATTTACACACGGCCTCTGGTTTGTTTCTCTGTTACTTAAAATACAGGATGTTGCCCTTTCTTGTTTTCTAATGTCCTGTGGAGCTCCCCTGGGCGGTGCTGACTGTACCGTTAGCTTTGCATCTTGTGAGGCCTGTGGGCCGGGGATTCGGGAGACTGCCGCCAGGAAGGCGGCAGGGAGGAGCAGGCCCCGGGGAGTCTTACGGGGGTGGAGGAGGGAGGCAGGGATCAGCGGGGTAGGTGGTTTTTCTCTCTTTTCTTTTTAAACAAAGATTTTGCCTCATTTCATCCTTTTTCTTTTTTTTTTTAAATTTGATGATTCTGAGGTTATCTCAAGGGTGAAAGATCCCCCCTCTGTTTTCAGGGAAGGCAGCTCTGGGAGGTGGGCGCTGGGGGGCGTCCCCCGGTTCGCTTTGCCCCGTCCTGGCCTGACACCAGCCTGCCCACCTGTCTGTGTCTCGCAGCCGTGGACCAGGGCCTCCGTCCCTCTTGGGTTCGCCAGCTCTGCCTCTCTGCGCCCTGCCTGTGTCTTGGGCAGCCTGCTGTCCCCCTCGTGGTGAGGTTCTCCTCGGCCCCCAGAGCAGCAGGCACGGAGCCTCATGCTGGAGGAACTCGAGCCGCCGGAGCGCAGGGCCGGAGCCTGTCTCAGCTCGGTGACTCCCGTGCCAGGGAGGCCACCTGTCACCCATCCAAGGTGGACGGGCATGTGGATGGGAGAGCAGAGCCTGACCTCACAGGGGAGCGGGCTCCCAGCCCTGCTCCTGAGGCCGCGCTAGGAGGGTCCCTGCTGGGCAGCTGAACCCATGGAATGGCATCCTGGTGAAGAGGGGCGGCTGCCTGTGCTGAACCCATGGAATGGCATCCTGGTGAAGAGGGGCGGCTGCCTGTGCCTCATCACGGTGGCCAGCGCCCAGGAGCCCTCCCCTGGGCGGGCTTCCTTCTGGTGTGTTCAGGGCCGGCCTCCCAGCTGAGTCCCCTGCTTCCTGTCCTCCTCCCTGGGGCTCTGAAGGCAGAAGGCCCTGGTCCACGGCTGTCCCCCCGGCCTCCCGGGCTCTGAGGGACTGAGACACGGGGCGAGGGGCACGGCGGTGAGAGTGGCCACGTGCCCCCCACCCCCACCCCTGCTGCGTGGCTGCCCTTACTGACTTGGGGCGAGAGGGGGTCGAGGGGCACGGCAGTGACAGTGTCCGCGTGCCCCCCCACTCGGCTGCACTTACACAGGGCAAGAGGCGTGGACGACGGTGGCAGTGTCCGCGTGCCCCCCTTCAAGTGGCTGCAGTTACTGACTTGGGGCCACACCTGCCCCCCACCCCCACCCCCGCCGAGTGGCCACACTTGCTGGTCAGAAGCAGCGAATCAGAGGAAAAGTAGAGCGATGGAGACAGTAGTGAGAAAGAACGGTGCAGGTCGTTTTACATGAGAAGAGACTTAAGAAATCTTGGGATTTTTCTTGCCAAGGAAAATGAGGAGAGTGAAAGCAGTTATGCTGGGGGGAAAGGCCTATAAATTACATTTAAATAACTTTCCCCCAAAATATAAATCATGAAATTACATAAAATCATTTTGATTTCATTATGTTAACATTAATAAATTTTAATTTTCAGGTGCATATGCCTAAAGGCCTCCAGGCTCTTAAACACAAAATAATCGAAAAGCTAATTAATCACAAATGGGCAACTTTCCCAACTAACTCTAAGAACAGTTCCAATTAAGAAATAATACCCTCTCTACAAAGTAGAATAAAATACACAAACTGACAAGAAACTTAATTACAAGCCATAGAAACAGAAGAAAAAGAGAGAGGAGACTCATTTCCCAGGCCAGGTAGCGTCTCCGGATGTGTTTGGAGGAGAAGCTGAAGGTGGCCCTAAGTGGGCTTTTCTCTGTCTTCTTTATCTTGTGGAGCCTCTCTAGGCTGTTGAATCTTGACTCTCATACATCTCTCATCTCCTCCAGCTTTGACATTAAAAGACTGAACACGTGAAGGTCGTGCACACTTACTTGGCCTCCTACTTAAACCATCCTTTATCTGCACCTGTGTCTTCAGCACATTCGCATCCCAAGCACCCAGCACAGCATCTGTAACCCAGGAAATGCTAAATAATGTTTGTAGCATAAATGGAGGGACACGTGATCACTGGACAAATCACTTCCTTGGCAGAGGACACAGTGGAATAAAGCAAGCACACAGCAGTGACTCCATCCTTCGCGGAGAAGCCCGCAGGCCCCTTCGAGTTTCCTCCAGGATCCTGAGCTGTGTAGGTCTTGAGAGGTAGAGTCAGAATAACCTATTAGCGACCCCAGGGAGGAGACAGGCCCTCCTTGTTTCATTTTGCTTTAATTCAGCTGGTATTGATTGAGGTGCCTGAAGGTAGCAGCACATAATGAAACTGGAATTGCCTGGGAGTCGGAGGAGCAGAAGTGAATTCTAGCGCTGGCTCTGCCTCTAATTAGTCCTGTGACCTGTGTCCAGCCGGATCAGAAGCCAGGTCACCCGTGGACCTCCTGGTTATGTAAGCAGCTTGAAATCCCTTTTCCTGCTTGGTGGGTTTCTGAGTCTGGAAAGTCAGAGTGCTAACCCCCCCATTCTCATGGCCTATTGTGGTTGCTTGACTGTGGTGGTGGTGTTTAGTCCCTAAGTCGTGTCCAACTCTTTGCGACCCCGTGGACTGTAGCCCGCCAGGATCTTCTGTCCATGGGAATCTCCAGGCAAGAATACTGGAGTGAGTTGACAAGCCCTTCTCTAGGGGCTCTTCCTTGACCCAGGGATCACGCCCAAGTCTGGCATTGGCAGGCGTATTCTTTACCCTCTGAGCCGCCAGGGAAGCCCGACATGACTCTGTGGGTAAGCCGAAAAAGGCCCTAGATAAAGCATATTTGGATTCTGGCAAAGCACTTGGGAAAGTCTCCTAAGATAACCTTATGAGAAGAATAGGGCTGGATCCTTCACGTAGACGTATCTGAAAATTGCTGAATGAGCATCTACAAAACGTCCTGATGACTGAACATGCTCTCACGGAAAGAGGTCTCTTGCTTCATTCCGCAAAAGCCCCTGAAGTTGCCCCTCTGTCGTTCAGGGTTCTCTGCAAGCCCTGGGAGGAATGAAAGTCACGCCTCCAGCTTTTCTTCTGAGAGCCTCTTCCGTCTGTCTAGGGAGGCAATGGGTTGGCCAGGGTGACGAGAATGATTGATGGTGATCTTCACAGTAACTCCCGTTTAGAAAGCAGTTCAGCTGAAGCTCCATTTCAGGAGCCCTCGGCCAGAGTGAGTGAACACTGAGTCCTTGGTGCTCTTTGCTGTCTGAGTCGTCACTTGGCCCCCAGTCAGGTCCCTCTGAATCCCCAGGATGGGGAAGGCTTTCTGAACCATTACAGATGCTGAGAGTCAAGAAGAGATGATTCTGTGAGGTGTATTTTAGATTTGTAAAGATCTATCAATAGGTCAGACGTGATAAAAAATTTTCTCTCTTCATTCGATCATCTCTGATCTCCCAGGTTACAGATGGGAAGATGCTTATAGGAAAGCAAAATAGGAAAAAAATAAAAGGGAATGAAAATCAAGGATGGGGAAAAAATCTGAGATTAAAGTGAATCTAGGAATGCCCCAGATATGTTTTGATTTTTAGAAAATTCTGTGTATTACAAATTCACAAATACTCAGCCAAACTCTTAAATGAAGCACAAGTAATCTGCCAACCATCTAGTTAAAATAAATTGTGTGAATTATAATGAAATTCTTTCCAAGCAAATACACATTTTTAATGGAAGGAAATGTACTTCAGAGGAACATTAAAAAGACACCAATCTGGGTCATCTTAGAGATACGCGTAGCCTTTCTTGCATAGTTATTCTATAATGTTTTGCTGTTGTTAGTTGCTAGGTCATGTCCAACTCTTCTGACCCCCATGGACCCCCACCAGACTCCCCTGTCCATGGGATTTCCCAGGCAGGAACACTGGAGTGGGTTGCTGTTTCCTTCTCCAGGGGATCTTCCTGACCCAGAGACTGAAGTCGTGTCTCCTACACTGCAGGTGGATTCTCTGCCACTGACCTACCTGGGAGCCCCTATTCTGTAATAGAATTTGGGGATTACCTGGCTCAGGCCGTTGTTTAGAAAGAGTTGGTGGCATTTAAAACTCTAAACATCTCTGAAAACCTGTCCTAAGTGTCTAAAAGTTTTTCAGTGTGAATGTGGAAATTCAGACATTCAGAATATTCACCCTACAACTGGCTGAAGCTCTTCTGGCCGAAACGCAAGGTGATCATGCGTTCAGTTTGCAGAATGACTGTGTGTTGCTGGGAGCAGCTCCGCATGGCGAAGAGTCTTTTCCCCGAAATGTGGTGCCAACTCTCAACTCTTCCCAAATGTTTTGACACAGTCTTGCACTGACATCCCTTTATGTACAGTCAGACGATTCAAACTGTACTTCATTAATTCTCCCCCCAAGCCCCCCTTGACATTCCCTGACACTTTTGCCAATAGGAATTCCTTGTGGAGTGATAGCCCATATGGAAAGAACACCCCTGGTCCTAGCCCCAGACAGTGACCTTGGCTGATGTAGCCACTTCATGAGAATGTTTATGGCCTGTTTTGGATAAAGTAATTGGTGCTAAGATCCTGATCCAGCAGTGGGTTTTTGTGTCCCCCACGTTGACAATTGTGTGTCTCTAACCATATCTTACACCTGATACATCTTCATTTAAGGTAAGTTTCTTGTGTCATCGTAAAATAAAAGTAGTAGCAGAGAATATTTTAAAGTGGATTCGCATTTAGTAATTTAATGCTCAGTGCCAAGTCACTTGAGCCAACTCTTTGCAACCTTAGAACTGTAGCCTACCAGACTCCTCCGTCCATGGGATCCTCTAGGCAAGAACACTGCAGTAGGTTGCCATGCCCTCTTCTAGGGGATCTTCCCAACCTCGGGATCAAACTTGAGTATTCTGGCTACCCGCATTGGCAGGTGGGGTCTTTACCACTAGCGCCACCTAGGAAGCCCTTTCAGTAATTTTAGAATATTGTTAATTAGGTTGGGGCTTCCCTTGTGGCTCAGACCTTAAGCGTCTGCCTACGATGTGGGAGACTGGGGTTCGAGCCCTGGGTTGGGAAGTTCCCCAGGAGAAGGAAATGGCAACCCACTCCAGTACTCTTGCCTGGAAAATCCCGTGGACGGAGGAGCCCGGTAGGCTGTAGTCCATGGGGTCGCAAAGAGTCGGACGACTTAGCACTTCACTTCAGTTACATTTGCCAAAGCGCTCAATTTCAAGGTATAGGCTCTTAGATCTGTAATTCAGTTTTCTGTTGGATATTATTCAGGGTAATTAAGCATGAGCCGCTGCCACTGAGAAACACCCTCAGTATCTGGGTGATTCAGCACCACCAGAGTTCGTGTCTTGCCCTCGTGGGGGCTGACTCTTCTGTTGGGTAGCTCAGCATCGCAGACCCTCCCAGCCTGTGCCAGACCATCCCCACGCTGGCTGCAGGATCTGGGAGAGGGGCCTGGAGGTGGCGCCCCGCCTCCTAGACACCGCACCCCTGAGCTACGTGTGCCCCTCCCGGACTTTGTGGATGGGAACCAGCCCTTGGCCTTGAGGGGCGGTGTCGGGACCAGGAGGAGCCAGGGACAGTGTTTGCTGAGCGGTCTGTTCTCTGCCGTGCTGCCTGGAAAGGAGCTGATAGCAGTAATGACAAACAGCTAGATTCTCAGTCGTACAGGCTTTCTCAAATTTTAAGTGAGTCTTAATGACAGATTTTATTTGATCAACGTGACTCGCTGGCGGAGCCGCACAAGCCCAGCTGTGCGATGGAAGGCGGCAGGGGCCCGGCTCACGGGGCCAGCTCTGCCTTCCTCAGTGTGCGCGTTTGTATTTGCCATCTAAATTATTTCACCTCTTTTCTCTTCATACCTGAAATAATTAGCTCATACCACGATCCCTTATAGCTTCAATTTTTAAATGTCTTTATTCTACTCACGGTCTACCACAGGTCAATGTTTGCACAACCAGGCTCTGCACTGGAATAGATGGAGTATGTTTGCAGTCTGTCTTTGCATTCTTTTTTGTTAACCAAGGATATAAAATGTTCACTCAGGAACCCAGAATTTAAACGTGCAACTCTGATTTCATCGGTACATGTACTACTCTGAATCAGTTTAATTCAGCGAAGATTTGACTGTCTGCTGTTGTGCATAAGCATTTTGCTGGGTGCCTGGCATATGAAGATGAGGAGGTCTGGTAGGCTTTTGTTCTGGGGTAACCAGTACTCTAGTGTTGGAGCCAGACGTGCACAGATAAGTTCAGTGTGCTCTGGGAAGTGGGATGGTGGCTAACCCAACAGTTAATGGAATGTGACTCTGTGCTTGGCATAGCTTGGGAGGTAGGCAGGGGCATCTGAGCTGATTCCCAGAAAATTAACATAGTAAGTTTGGAAGAGCACGGCACATGGGGAAAAGCATCAAGTGCTCTTGTTGGCCCTGGAGCTGTCCTGTCCAGCGCAGCAGCCCTGGCCACGTGTAGCTGGCATGCATGTGGAATGCAGTTCAAATGGAGAGTCCTGTAAGTGTGAAACATATACCAGGGTTTCAAATACTTAGTTCAAAAACGAATGTAACCTATCTCATGAATACTTTAAAAATTATTGATTACATGGTGCAATGAATATTTTAGATATAGTAGGTTAAGCATATTAATGAATTCCACCTCCTCCAGGCCCGCTGTGTTCAATGTGGCCACTAGGAAATTTAAACCGCCTGCACGGCCTGTGTTCTGTTTCTGTTGGACGAGGCTGTTCTAGGGCGTAGCTTGTGAAGGAAGACGTGGCCGGAGTTGCTGGGTCCCTTCACTGTCTACCTGAAAGTATCACAGCATTGTTAGTCAGCTGTATTCCAATACAAAATAAAAAGTTTAAAAGCAAATATCTAATAATGCAAAAAAAAAAATCACACAAGAAAGTGGATTACCAATATTGCAAACTGAGTCTAAAAGATTTCGCTTTGCTGTCTCTTAAATTCTTATCAAATACCTAGAGTAAATAGACTTCTAACTTAAACCGTGTTGATTCCATTGTGAAGCGAGTATTTAGACGCATTAGCTTAAGCATATTAATATAGTTAGTGTCACCTGTGTTTTCTCCCCCCTTTCTTCAGTGTGGCGCTGGAACGTTCAGACCTCCCTGCATGGCCCACGGTCTGTTTCTATTGGATGAGGCTGTTCTGGGGCAGAGCCTGTGAAGGAGGGTGTGGCCAGAGTTGCTGATGGACTATGGGTTGGGAGACTGAGGGGTGGCTTGGGTGCTGCTCTCTAGTCAGCTTAGCCTTTATCTGTTTAAGCTGGACAGCTTTCCATGGCAGAGTCGTGGTCAGTCATGTGTGCATGTTAGTTACCCCAGGCTTTGTGGTTGATGGGGCCGCCCCGGTGGCTCAGCAGGAAAGAGTCCACCTGCCAGTGCAAGAGATGTGGCCTCAGTCCCTGGGTGGGGAAGATCCCTTGGAAGAGGGCACGGCCACCCACTCCCGTGTTCTTGCCTGGAGAATCCCACGGGCTGCGGTCCACGGGGTCGCAGAGAGTCGGACACAACTGAGTGACTAGACAGCAACGGTGGATGGTGCTGTGCCGGCTCTCAGCTGGAGGCTGGGTTCCTCGCTGGGTGGCGGGGGCTGCCATACCCAGAGGGCCAGAAGGGGCTGCATGCGGGCAGTGGCAATAATGATGGAGGTCAGCAGTTGGAGTTCGGAACAAGGAGTCGGGTGGGGGGACTGCTGGATCTCTGTCTTTGGAAGAGATCCGGCAGGAAGACCCCAACAGTGGTCACTCCAACAGGAAGCAAAACTGAATTTTTTGTGACTGGTGACGCGGTTGTATCACAGGCTGAAGCTTTCTGGTTTGGAGAAGCAGGCTCTGCACTGGGGAGGGGGACAGTGTGTGCAGGTTGATGTGATTGGCCGTGGTACGTTGGCAGGTGCTTGGGTTGATGGAGCTGCAGCTCCAGCAAGAGATCAGGGCTGGAGAGAGAGGCTTGGGAGTGCCCAGGTGGCAAGAAAACAGTGGGATTCTGTGTAGTTACCTGGAGGACTGGAGGGTGGGGAGGACGGGAGGCAGTGGTGGCCCCCGGAGCGCTGAAGGACGCCCCAGAGCCGGACCCCTGGACAGGCGGGGGCCTCGCCCTGGGCGGCCCCACCTCCAGAGCCGTGAGAAGGAGTTTTTAATGTCTCATAAACACTGGTCTCTGGTACTTTGTTATAGCAGCCTGAACTAAGTTCCAGGAGAGAGCTTTGACTTTGGCAGGTAGGGTTCCTCTCGGTGTTGGTTTTTGTGAAGGTTAGTCCTGATAGAACGGAGTGTGGAGGCCGCAGCGCCATTCATCTTGATCATACCGAGGTATTGACGGGGGCTGAAGACTGGACTCTGTGAGTGTCAACTGCCCTTTCCAGAAGCTCGTCCAAAGGGAAGGGGTAACATGTGCTAGACGCAGGGTTCGGAGAGTTTGAAGGGAGAGCTTTCAGCACGTGGATTGGTTGGAGAGAGGGGTGGTGATTTTGGATGCTGTTTGCTGGGTGAAGCTTGGACGTGGAAATTTCTCCATGAGTCCTGTGCTCAAGGCCCAGGAAGGAGGTATATAGTAAGGGGGCTGCTGTGTATTCCCTTTTTCTCTGCTGTACTCTCAAAGACCACATGACTCTCTGAGCCTGGTCCCCTATGCCATTTTAAAAAATAACCAAATGGAATAGGGGTCCGCCTGTGTTCTCAGGTTTAGCTGACCCCCCCGTGGGGTTTGTGCCGTTGCGTCTCGCTGGATGGATCTGGCGTGGTCTCCACCCTGAGCTCCTTTGAGAAAGTGGATGATTTGCCTGTTCATCATTTTCCCGTGTTGCTTCGAATAAGCCAGTGAGATCAGAAGAGTGAATCCAAGCTCAGACACTGGAACCGTCGTCCAGGTGGCTCTTAAAACTCAGCTTTGCTTCCTGTTGGAGTGACCACTGTTGGGGCCGTCCTGCCAGAGTCCTGGCCAGCTCCCCACGACGCCCGGCTGCTAGCAGTTTTGGGAGGAGGTAGCGACAGTTCCTCTTGACGAAAGACAGAGATGTGCTCGATGACCCTGCCGCCCCCAAGGGTGAGCGGAATCTGAGGATGCTCAAGTCGGTTCAGAAAGGAAGCCGCCTGCCACGGTGCTGCTGCTGGCGGCGGTGTCTGTAAGAAGGTCTTTGTTGGGGTTTGTAAGGCCTGAATGCACGCATTGCAGGCGAGCCGTGGCAGCCTCCCGTGCCCAGAGAGTCACGCTTCCCTCGGCTCTGGCTCCTGCTGGGGACAGCCAGGTCCAGCTCAAAGCTGCCCCGTTATAGCAGTACTTGTGTCTCTTGCCTCTAGACCAAATCACACAGTCCCGTCTCTGTGTTTGGCAGCGGGTGACGGATGTGACCAGTTCTGCCCCTGTCCTTGAAGGGCACATTTTGAAAATTATTATTAAGAAAACTTTCAAGCGTTCTGCAGAGCCCAGAGAATAATACAGTAGGTTCTCTGTTCACAACACCAGCTCATGAAATGACATGAGAGAGAGGCCCGGCGGCCTGGAGGCGGGGGTGACCCTGTGCCTGCCCACCTTCTTGTCCACGGCTCTGATTGTTGGGCCACAGCATCTGCCAGTTGGACGAGTGAGAAATGGTGAAGCCATGCTTTTTCGAATTATCTCTGGAGTTCCTGGGAAAAGACAACACGAAGAGGATAAGTTTGCAAAGAAATAGAGCTCCCCAAGGAAGTAAATTATCGATTAAAAATTCATGACAAATGTATTAAAGCTGAAAATGAGAAAGTATCGACGGATACATATGTTAGTGACCCAGAATATTTTGATTGTCCTGTTGGATTTTGATTGGCCGCTGAATGATGGATTTGGCCGCTGCCCCCAAGGGAGGCAGGGTGGGCTTACGTCTGACAGACGCTGTTTACCAGCCAGTGACGGCCACACACCTGCTTCTCTCCGGATAGAATCACATCAGACGCAAGCGCGGGTTCTTAAAGGCTTTACTTAAAAAAACAAAAGCAAACATATTCTTAGGAGTTCTTAGAAATCCTTTCTTTCCCTTTGTAATTTTTTTTTTTTTTTCCCATGTAGGATCTCAGTTCTCTGACCAGGGTCTTTGGTTCTCCATCCTCTCTGGGTCGCCTGTTTTAGTGCTAAGTTCCTTAGACTTTCAAGGGTTGTTTTGGTTTTTGTTTTGTCTTACATTTTAGCAATTTCTTATTTACTGAACAATTAGACAGTTTGCTCAGTTGCTCAGTCATATCTGACTCGGCAGCCCCATGGACGTAGCCCTCCAGGCTCCTTTTGTCCATGGGATTCTGCAGCAAAAATATTGGAGTGGGGTGCCATTCCCTTCTCCAGGGGAATCTTCCCAACCCAGGGAACGAGCCTGTGTCTCTTACGTCTCCTGCACTGGCAGGCGGGTTCTTTACCAGTGAGCCACCAGGGAAGCCCTTGCCCAGTGAAGGAACACCGTTTTCTTAGTAACAGTTTATGAGTAGTGGGCTCTCTATAAATCTCCTCCAGCGTTTATTTGGAATGTCTATACTGAGCCAGCAAAATCATTCTTGTAGGACAAGGAAAAGTGGCGTCGATCCCCAGAATTTGGTGCCGCTCAGAGTTTATGTTGCTCTGCAGTGAATCCAGAGCCCTCTCACATCGGAAAGTCAGGGCTGATTAATTGTCAGAATAGACTGGGGCTGTGCTGAGCTAACAGAGGCCCTCCTGAAATCTTAGTGGTTTAATCCACTGAAAACGTCTCTGCCGGAGAGAGACCTCTGTGGAGTCCTCTGTCCACAGCAATGCCATTTGGAACGTGTGGTCCCCCGGGCCCCCGCAGCAGAGGAGGACAGAGCTGGAGGGTCTCCAAGGAGTTGGGGGGGTCTCGCTTCCGCCCACTTTGGTTCCAGGGGTCGGAGCTCGGTCACGTGGCCCCCAGGCTCTGCTGGCAGGTCCAGGGTGCAGAGGATGACGCAGGGCTTGATTTCCACATAGCATTTCCCCCACGGACACCCTTCTTACTGGCCTGAATGTGACTGGCCGGTTTGTTGATGAAAGGGACGGTCTGTGTCATCCTTGCGACTACCGATTTGGTCTGATTCACACATTATGTCACAAAACTTCCATGTGCTTACACCCGTGGGACTGTGTTTTTAGCTTTGCCAACCGATAGCTTATTTTTATCCAGCTCTGTTCCCATGTCCCTTTAAGTTCCCCCTCCATCTGCTTTTATCTCTCAGATTTTGTAGCCAAATGGCTAAAAATGCGTCGGATCCCTTGGGAAGAAGGGAGACATTGGGCACATTTAATTCCCATGCTCCTATTTCCTTGTTCTAGTCCCCATCATCTCTTTCATTCGGTTTAATATTATATGCCACTCTCTTTGGGGTCCAGAATAAAATATTTGAATATTTCAACTATTTCTGCGTTACCTAGAGGCAGAGAAGGCAAGAGCGAGTCTGGGGGGTTGGGAGGCAGAGAGCCGCGGGAGGCCGTCTGCCTGAGGGGAAGAAGAGGGAAGGACAGTGAACCGCCTGTAACCCTGAACCAGCTTTGCTCTCACACCGCTGCCTTCAGCAGGCTCTGTCTAATCTTCCTGCTCGTCCAGGGTGAGGTCTCAAGCAGATCTCAGCCTTCTTGGTCATGTTCAAGGGCAGTCCAGTCCGATAGCGCAGCTTCCGTCTTCCGTCCAGCTTAACGCTGCTTCCCTCCCTGGGCTCATAACGGGGTGCAGGGGTGGGAGCTGGAAGTGGGGTGAGGTGGGAGCAGGGGAGGAGAGTGCTGAGCGGGGAAGCGAGGCGAGGTCGGGAGAGGGCTTCTGTCGCCGGAGAGCTGGAGCGCGGCGGTGGTGGCTTCCGGGAGTGGCCAGTGTCCAAATGCTGACTTTTTTTTCCTCAGAGGACTAAGATCCTGCTAGCTGCATGGCCAAAAAGAAAAAAGAAACAGCTTGGCGTCGGCCTAGAGGTCCTAAAGGCAACTGAACTGTGTGTTCGGGCCCGCCTTAAAAGCTGACTCTTCCTGGGTGTAGGTGGTCACTAAAGAGATGGTCTCCCGCCATGGAGCCCACAGGCACGCCACTCTATAAACTGTAGACTGTGGGAGCAAGCCAAGGAAGGAAATAGCATCTTTCTAAGATACTCTTATTGATTTGTTCTTTTTGAAAAGGTCAGAGACTATAGCAGTGAAACGACCCGATTAATGCTGCTGCTGCTAAGTTGCTTCAGTCGTGTCCGACTCTGTGCGACCTCATAGACAGCAGCCCACCAGGCTCCCCTGTCCCTGGGATTCTCCAGGCAAGAACCCTGGAGTAGGTTGCCATTTCCTTCTCCAATGCATGAGAGTGAAAGTGAAAATGAAGTCGCTCAGTCATATCCGACTCTTCACGACCCCATGGACTGCAGCCTCCCGGGCTCCTCTGTCCATGGGATTTTCCAGGCAAGCGTACTGGAGTGGGGTGCCATTGCCTTCTCCGACGCAATTAATATCTACCCAATCACAGCCAGTGATGAGCTCATCCAGCTCTCGTGTGTGGACAGGTGTGGACAGGTGCAGGACAGAGCGGATGTCAGGGACGAGAGTTTCCAGCCAGTCTCGGTGGAGGCAAAGAGGTGCTTCTCGGCTTTTCCTCCGGGGATGGAATCCTGTTTGATTTTTAGTTTGTTTTATATGTCATCTTTTAATTATGTTTCAGATAATGATGAAGAGAGACGCAGTTTGGTTATGAGAGTAAATCTTAAAAGGCTCAGTGGCTCCTTTATCTGCTGCCGAAAACAACTCCCACCAGGAAAGAGGGTTCCATTAATTGTCATTACCCGAGAATTATGGAATTAGAGCTGCTGGCGTTTCTTTTATCATTTGTATATTTAAGTGACAGTGGCATTACTTACTCTAAATTAAGTTCCTTTCACAGTTAAAAAATTATAACTGTGTGGCAAGAAATGGAGCGTATTGACTTTTATTTTGGAATGCCATCTTTCTAATGGAGGTGAAGGTGCATTTTTTCAGACTAGAAGGCAGGAAGGGTTATTCCTTGGCTTTGTAATAGAAGGGAATAGATAAGTGCATCCAAGTTAATTCTCCAGGAGTTTCAATGAGGGGATAGAACATTTAAAGGGCTTCCTGGGTGGCTCAGTGATAAAGAACCCGCCTGCAGTGCGGGAGACGTGGATTCAGTCCCTGGGTTGGGAAGATCCTCTGGAGAAGGGCATGGCAACCCCCTCCAGTATTACCGCCTGGAGAATCCCATAGACAGAGGAGCCGGGGGGGGGGGGGGAACTACAGCCCCTGGGGTCACAGCTTGGACACGACTGATGGGGCTTAGCATGCGCACCACGCTCAGAAGGAAGAGAACACTCCCACGGGGCTGCCCCCTGGCAGCCGGGCCTGGGCTGGTTTACTCTCACCACTTGGAGCTGCCCCGTGTGTCTGACTCATGGTCAGTGGAGTCAGAGCCACAAGGCCCGTGGGATCTGTGGGCAGGCCGGCGCTGGCCCGCCATCCAAGGCCTGTCCCCAAGGCCGCCTCCCTCCCATCATTTGGGCTCCCGGGAGTTACATTCCCCGTTTCTGCTCCGTCCTTCCTGAAAGACATCTCAGTTCTAGGTGACTTGTTGTCTGTGGCCCAGCTTTGATGGCTCTTGTTAATAAGGCACCTTAACGATATCTGTGAAGTAGGTAGAAGCGTGTCCCAGCACTGACCGTTCTGCATAGAGCTTGACAGGCTTCCTTGAGTACCTGTTATGGATGTGGGTCCATCACATTCTGAAACTTGGTGTATGAAGAATCCCCATTTAGTTGAAAGTGATTGTAATTGATGATCATCTTAGTGCTTGTAAAATGTGATTCGGTTTTTAAAAAGTCTCCCATACAAATTTTGGAATTATATTGTTACCTGAAGTTCTGTGTGTAATTCAGGCAATTCAAAACAGAATAACAACAATCAAAGGAAAGCAACTTCTGTCTCAAAAATGGAAAATGAGCAAAGCTAGTAATGTTAACAGGGCCAGTTTTTGCTCACTGAAAGTCTTTGTTGGCTGCACAGAAGTACTTAATTCTCCTGAGTTCTAGGACCTTAGATTGAGATGGGAGAGAAAGGATTAAACGATAAAATCGCTATATTTTGGTGGCCAGTCAAAGGGAGATATAGGAGGTAGGATGTGAGTCCTCAGTTGATTATACTCCAGTCAACATATTTAGATTTTTGTTGCTATTGTTTAGTCCCTAAGTTGAGTCCAGCTCTGTGTGTCCCTGTGGACTGCAGCAGGCCAAGCTGCTCTGTCCTCTGCCACCTCTCAGAGTTTGCTCAAACTCCCGTCAGCTGAGTCGGTGATGCCGTCCAACCATCTCACCCTATGTCCCCCTCTTCTCTTCCTGCCCTCGGTCTTTCCCAGCATCAGGGTCTTTTCCAATGAGTCGGCTCTTCACATCAGGTGGCCAGAGTATTAGAGCTTTCTTTAGTTTTTAACTCTTCGTAAACCCTAAGCAAGGCAAGACTGTTCCCTTTATGTTTTCAAAAGGCTCTAGACCACGCGGTACTGTCGTCAGCCTGGTCAGCTTGGCTCCGTTTCACGTTTCTGCTGCCGTGTGTTTCTCCCTTGTTGGAAGGAGGTGGATTTTTAGGACTTAGGTCCCTGAAGGAAACTGGCGATGTGATGAGGAGCGTTCTGGCTGGACACAACCCTGGGGCGTTGGTTCAGGCGCTGCCAGTCAGCATTTGCGCCAAAAATGGCTAATGAGAACTAACGGGCCCCTCTGTGCACACAGCTCAGGGACCGCGACTCCATGCTCCGTGGTGACCGAAACGGGAAGGAAGTCCCAAAGCAGGAGGGGGTGTGTGTGTGCATGCAGCCGACTCACTTTGCTGTTCAGCAGAAACGAACTCAACGTGGTAAAGCAGCTGTAGTTGAATAAAAACTTCCTTTAAAAATGACCCATTAAAAAAAAAAGAACGACAACAGAAAAAAGGTTCCATTACAATGTTGATTAGAATCCAGCCCAGCTCAGACCGTATGAAGGAGCAGGGTTTTCATGGCCTGTAGAGGCTAGACACAGTCTGTTCCCGTCCGTGGTAAAGTTCTCTTCAAAGAGGTCTGCCTTTGGACCCTGTGAAGGGCTTGTCGACCGAAGCCTGCGGAGCCAAGGCTGAATACAACTCGAGAAAGTTTTCAGGCAGGGGAGCAATCTCTGGGCTCAGCTAGAAAAGTCAATCATCCAGTGACAGGCTCTGCGGAAGCGGCTCAAGGATTTTAGCGGGAACGCGGGGATTAAGGACTCAGCCGTGACGGGAGGAAAGAAACCAGAATTTACGCAGCTGCACTGGCCTTCCCAGGCCTGCCTGTGGACGCGTGAGTCGCACTGGGATGCTGTGGGCTTTTGTCCCTGTGTGGCTGTCTTCACAGTCAACGGTCAAGGGCAGTGGAGGCTTTTTGTCCCCAGCGGCTACTCCACACGAGCCCCGTCAGCTCACACTGCAGGCCCCGTGCGCACTGGTCAGGACCACGGTGAAAGGCACGCTCAGAGTGACGAAAAGCCTTCCGAAAAGCCTGCTGATACAGTTAAGCAACTACTTACGCAAATCATTTTAGTAGCTTTCATGGGATAATGACTAAGTCCATCAGGAAACTAGCAGTTACAAAGCAGAAAGCACACAGACGTAAGCACGAGGGGAACGGAGCTCTCTTGTGTTTTGAAATACTTTGAACAGAGCCTCTAGAAGTTAATGTTTCATTGGAAGTAAAAAAAAATAAATAAAAGATTTGAGTCCCAGTGTCTGTGATCTTGCTAAAGTGGTGTTTATTTTTTAAACATAGCTAAGAATACCAGTCTGACATCCCCTGTAGGGTCGTTGTGAGGATCAGAGTCAAGATAATTGAGGTGAAGTGCTTTGTAACTGGTAAAGTTCTATGAAATATGAATACTAACTGCTAGGTTGTTTCAGCGTTTCTTGTCACAGTTATTTTGGGGAAGTGTCAGTTCATTGAGCCAAAGAATTCCTAGAAATCAGCCCCTATTGACAGGGAAGTACTTAAAATAATTATTTTTCTAGTATGTAATGGTTAAAAGTTTTAATTTGACCCTGAGCTTTGCCAGGTGGCTCAGATGATAAAGAATCTGCCTGCAGTGCAGGAGACCTGGGTTCGATCCCTGAGATTCCCTGGAGGAGGGCATCGCAACCCACTGCAGTGTTCCTGCCTGGAGAATCCCATGGACAGAGGAGCCTGGCGGGCTGCAGTCCATGGGGTCACAGAGAGTCGGACATGACGGAGCGACCAACACAGTTCTCACTTTCGCAGCAGAACAGCCTATGAGAGGAAACGTGGGGTGCAGGGTTCAGTCGCTGGGGAAGAAAGTGAGATGGGAGGAGGGGGGATTGGAGCAGAAACAGCTCAGATGCTGGGTCTCCGAAGCTGCTGCCCAGGCCTGCCGCTGGCCTGTCTGGACCAGGCCCGGTGATGGTGAAGAAGGCAGGGGGAGGGGACAGGGCATTCCGTTTTCCTGTTATCCCTTCTTTTGTGTCCCAGTTCACTTCTTTCTGAGGTGTCTTTTCAGAAATAGCATCTCGCATATCGCCCCATACTGTGGTAGATAAACCCTCTCACGGATTTAAATTTAAAGTCACTGCCTGTATCAAAAACTTCAATTTTAAGTATTAAATTCTTCCTAATATGACCTGTTTAAATGAAGTCAGTAAGTTAAAAAGTGGAGAGATCTCTGAGCCCCGCCTTCCTATTGCTCATTCCCTTCCTCTCCGTGTGTGAGCCCTTGAACACGCGCGCGCGGGAAGCTGGTCCAGCCCCTCCAGGGGTGTCAGGGATGGAAGCCAGCCCGATCCCCAGCCCGTGGATCAGACGCTGCCCACAGAGTCTGACAGCAAGCAGTAAATGCACAAATGTGAAAAGTTGTGGAGCCTTAGAAGGTGGTGTTTTCTGAAGAAAACAGAGCAGAGTAAGGGGATTTGTTGCTGAAAATCCTCCTAAGAAGGCCAGCTTCTGTATAAAACTGAAATCGTATGAGATAAGAATCCAGAGATGGGAAGTTCAAAGGCAGGAAGAAGAGAAGGAGGAGGAGGAGGACACCTAACTGCCTCCCATCTGGAGCGTTTTGTTTAACTGAGGGTGCTTCTTTCCAGTCAGTTTTCTGTTCCAGAGATTCTCATTTACTGGAACCCTCCAGTTCTGGAATGTAGGGAAAAAGGGGAAAAAAAAAATGCTGCCTTAAAACCCCATCAACCCAGGAGTACCTAGCAACAAATTACTGCTGAGGAGTGCCAAAGGCCTGAGAATTAGACCTGCCCGGATGACAGTGCCGCCGAGTGTCTGGTTAGTTACGGCTCACTCTCTTCCATAAAGCATTTGAGGTGCCGTATAAAAGTATGTACAGGAGGATAGAATAAGTAGTTCAGATAATCAGGACGAAGAGGATGTAAAGATAAAAAAATAGAGCTGGGACAAGAGAGACGCACAGAGCCGCGCTACCATTCTCAAGAGGTGACCCGTAAGGATGGCTGTGCGCTTCCACGGGGCGGAGCGAGGAGTGAGTGAGGATCAGTTATGTAAAGTCGAGATACCCTCACACTGAAAACGGTCCAATTGTTCAGAGAAGAAAAGAATCTTTTCCTGTTCCCATTTTCTTAGACCTGAGATCAGTGTATTTCACGAAGACTCATAGGGACGACTCAGTGGCCTAGTGACCAACTCTCTGGACAGGGAGCTCCTGGCACCTTCCGCACGTGATGGGCCAGACAGCTCCGTGGTGGTGGTGTACTTGCTCAGTCATGTCCAACTCTTGCGACCCTGTGGACTGCAGCCCGCCAGGCTCCTCTGTCCAGGGGATTCCCCAGGCAAGAATCCTGGAGTGGGTTGCCATTTTGCAGGGGTGCAATTCAGAAGAGGCAGATCTCAATGGGACCAAAGCAAAGTGTTTCAAAAATAGAGTTTGATGCAGCTCAGCCCATAGATCTTCCTTGCAACCCTTCCTGGTGACTGACCGTCAGCAGCAGGCTTTGCAGTAAGATTGAGTGTGAGTCAGAGGTGGTGGGCAGTGGAGGAAGCTGGAGGCTGCTCCTCATGAGGGCCTCATCCTTGAGCGTCCGAGTACGAGGTGCTGCAGTTTCAGGGGCCGACGGTATGGCCTCTCGCTGGTGTGTCCTCCCTGGCAGCCAGGAGGCCCCGAGTCACACCCACCCTGAGTTTTTGTATATTGTGATCTTCCTAAATTCATCTCTTGGTTGCCTTTCAAAGATGATGCGGGCCTGCTCAGTCGCTTCAGTCGTGTCCGACTCTTTGCGACCCCATGGATTGTAGCCCGCCAGGTTCCTCTGTCCATGCGATTCTCCAGGCAAGAATCCTGGAGTGGGCTACTGTGGCCTCCTCCAGGGCATCTCCCCGACCCAGGGATTGAACCTGCCTCTCTTAGGCCTCCTGTATAAACAGGTGGGTTCTTTACTACTAGCTCCACCTGGGAGGCCCCTGGTTCTTATAACCTCCCCAGAATAAACAGAAATTATTTCATTCAGCCATGAGAATTTTTATCCGGAATGTTTCTTCTCACGCGTTATATAAAAGGCGTATATAAAAGTCTGTCCTGCATTCACCCAGTTACTTCCCCTAAAAGGACAGACGGCTACTGCTTTTCTTTTTTTTTCTATCCATAATATTCCACTGTATGGATATAGTGGGGTTTATTCAACCCGCTTCCTATTCATGGACACTTGGGTTGTTTATTGTCTTGTTATAAACAGTGCTCCAGTAAACAGCCTTATACATTCGTAACTTCCTGTGGGTGGGAAGCTGCCTGGTAGTCAAAGCGGCAGTGTGTGTGTGTGACTCTGAGGATGCCGACAGGGTGCTGCTCCTTAGGTCTGGGGGTGAAAAGCCCACACGTGCGCCTGCTCTCAGCGTATGAAAGGTCGTGGTTTCCCTTGGCTTTGGTGTCAAGTATGTGATGAGATGTTTTTATTTTTGCAGGTCAGATAAGTAAAAAATAGTGATCTGGTGCACTTTTGTTTTTCTTCAGTAAACTTTTCATTTGCTTAAGAATCATTTTTTTCTCCCTTTTTGCGCACGTCTCCGTATTCTTTGCCTGTCTGAATAATGAGATTGCTTTTCTTTTTCTTAACCTACCGTTAGGGGCTGCGTGTCATTCTTATCTTGCTCTAGGAAAGTTTCAGCTGGTGAAGGTAATGAATGAAAGAAGCAAAGCTAAGAACTAAAACCTGCATGTTAAGCAGATTCAAACACGCTAAACCTACCGCTCTTTCAGCTGCAGGTGCTGGGCTCAGATGGTTGGTTTTATCTAAAATTTTTATAATAAAATATAAAGGATTTAATAATTAAGGAAAAAGTCTAACTCACAGAGCAACATTAATATTCCACCTATCTTTATTATTTTTTATTTGCAAAGACAGTTCAGAAACATGTTTTAAACATATTTAAAAACTATTAACCTTACAATCTTTGAACATCACATTTTATTATTATTATTTTTTTACATCACAACCCTTATTTGTCCCTATATTGAAGAGTGGTATCATAGTTCATACCCATGTTCAGATAGGCATTTTTTATAAGCTGGTGATAAACATTCACTGTGTAAATGCACCTTGCCTCTGGTCGGCACCCGCTGAGGTCCTGTCCGGGTGTTAGGAGTGGGATGGACCTGTGGCCCCTCGTGCCCTTTAACCCTCTTTCTGGTCTCCCCTCCCCGCTGCAGCCGGAGCTCAGGACCGGATCGGCTGGGCCTTCGGGCTGGGGCTGGAGCGGGTGGCCATGATCCTCTATGACATCCCCGACATCCGCCTCTTCTGGAGCGAGGATGAGCGCTTCCTGAAGCAGTTCCGAGTGCAGGACATCAACCAGAAGGTGACGTTCCAGGTGAGTGACGGCGGGAGTCCCGTGAGCACGAGTAACAGGGTCACATGCTGTAAAGAGGATCAGTGAGTTTAAAGGCAATGTGGCCTTGCAGAGCGCTTTCAGTAGAGATTCATAAGCACACAGGAGATCCATGGACCTTCTAAAAGTATATACTGATAAAAGGAGATTTATCAAGCCTGTTAGTCTAAGCAGGGAACCAACTTTGGGCTTCTTTAATGTCTGTTCTTCATGAAATATCCATCTTTATCACTGATGATACTTTCACATTTCAGTTTTTTGGGTTTTTTTTATGCTAATCTAGACACATTGACTTTCTTATGATTAGTGTTTGAAATGTGCATTTCTTTCATCATTTTATTTTCAGTTGCTGTCTTTCTATTAAAAGCACGTCTCTTGTAAACAGCTGGGTCTTTTTGTAAACCCGCATTTAATTGGGGTGTTGACTCTTTGTTACACTCAATATATTACATGGGATATTCTTGGGGTTAATTTTTACTATATCTTTCATTCTCATCTATTTTCCTTTTCTGTTCTTTTTCTTTATTTGGAAATTGAGATTTTGTGTGGGGGGTTGTTTGTATTATATTTTATTACTCTATTGCTGTTTAGTTTCTCAATTTTATATTATTTTTAAGTGGTTATTCTAGATTACAGTATGCATAATTAATTCATCACACTTTACCATGAGTAACCAGGGTATTAAAACTCCATGAAACATTTAATGTTACAATACTGTAATTCTATTTACTCTTTCTTTCTCTTGTATTATTACTATCATATTTTATTCCTCTGTATATTATAATCCCACAATACATTGCTCTGTTTGCTTCGAATAGCCATTGTCCTTCAGAGGAAGTTAAGACTGCATCTTTCTTGATATTTGCCCATTCCTCGCTGCCCTTCATGGTTTTTCATAACCATTTTCTGTAAGTCTGAAGGACTTCCTTTACCGTTTCCCGTGGTGCAGCGTGAGTTTTCCCAGCTTCTGTTTGGAAATGCCTTTTTCGTCTTTATTTTATATTAGTGATATTTTCCATGGACATAGGTGTCCAGGTTGCCAGTAATGGTGCATGCTTTATTTTTTCCTCTTAGTTCTTTAAAATGTGTCATTTCGTTGCCCCTGTCTTTTCACTTTGGGTTTTGGCGGGTTGACCTGTGTGTGACCTTCTGTCTGTTATCTTCCTTGGGGCTTCAGTGTGTTGAATTAGTGCTTTTCAACCCTTTTTGAAAAGCCTCACATCTCTTCCAACAATTCTTTCTTTCTTGCTTTTCAGACTGTGACTACGTGTGTATCAGCGCATTTGGGTTTGTGCCACAGAACTCTGGTGCCCAGGGTGTGCTTTTTATTACTGACTTTTTTTCCCCACTGTGTGCTTTATCGTGGGTAGTTTTTCTCGTCTTTTCTTTGGGTTTCCTCGTCTTCTCTATTGTGTCCACGTAACCACTAAGCCCCTCCAGCGAGTTTTCATTCCAGCTTTGCACTCATCACTTCTCCGGTTTCTACTTGCATCCTTGCGACTGATGAGATGCTCCATCCCTTCATCCACTTTGTACAGTTTCCCTTAAGCTCCCCGGGCTGCTCGTGACCGTGACGCTTAAGTCTTGGTCTGTTATTTCCAGGCTCTCAGTGCTCTGTGCCCCTTTTAGTCTCCTTTCTTCTTAGTTATGGGTCACATTTTGCTGCTTCTTCACTCCTCTTAGTTGTTAAGTGTTGGCAACATGTATCCTCAGGAAGCCTTACCCTCTCCTTGGGCAGGCAGCAAAGGCAGCGAAGCCGGGTCGCTTCGTCACAACCAGGAGTCGAACTGGATTTTGCGTCTCCTTAAGTTTGTGTAAGAAACTTAACTTCTGGCGGAGGAGGGTGGGGCAGTTAGGATTTGATAGTGGAGACAGTAGGTCTCTGTAAAATGCCTTGTGAATTATAGATCACAGAGAGCTACTTCCTAATGACTCCCTTATAATTAGTATCTATTGACTACATTGTGTCAGTTTCCCGTGGCTAATGTTACAAATTGCCACAAAGCTAGCAGGTTCAACCCATATGTCTCTCTTATTTTAAAGCCCTGGAGGTCAGGAATTCACAGTCAGTCTGCTGGGCTCAGGCTCAGGGGCAGCGGGCCGGCCCCGGGGGCTCCAGGAGAGACCCTCGCCTCCTCCTGCCTGGGTCAGCTTCCGGGCTGACTGCGGTCCTTGACCCCTGACTGCATCGCACCGCGTCTCCCCTTTCCTTCCCCGTGTGGCCGCTCTGCCTTCCCTCTGCGCATTTGTCTCTTGTCACAAAGCCCCTTGAGACGGGCTTATCTCCACCCACTAAGACGTTTTCTCCGTCACATCCGTGAAGTAGTCTCTGAGTGTCAGGTAATAGATCCACGGGCTCCTCGGATGAGGAAGTGGACATCTTTGGGGGCCGTTATTCAGCCCATCACATACACTTTGGTTTTTTTAAACAAAGCGTTGTTTGTTTGGCTGCGCCGGGCCTTGGTTGTGGCACGTGGGGTCTCCAGCTGTGGCGTGTGAACTCTAGCTCCCTGACCAGGGATTGAACCCGGGCCCCCCTCGCTCGGGAGCACAGAGTATTAGCCACTGGGCTACCAGGGAAGTTCTGCATATACCTTTATCTGTTCCATTTCCATCACGGCAAATTGCTTGCTTCAGATAGGAAAGAGGAGATTTTGTTGTTAGCTGTAAGTAATATGAAAGTGTGAGCAGTTTCTGACCATTTGTGTGGAGTGGTCGTGGGTCTATACATGAAGGAAACAGGGACTCCTCTGTCACTGACTGACGTTGGCCTGTCCGAGGAAGAACACGTAACATGATTACGAACGATGGTGAGGCTGAGCCTGAAGGCACGACGCGTTGGCCGCCGCCAGCCATTCAGTGACGGTGAGACGGTGGGTCTCCTGTCGCCCATCGTCTCTGAGGTCGCTCGTAGTTAGACTCCTGGGAAGCCGGCGGTCGGGCGGTGGTCTCCCTGGGGTACCAGGCATCAGCAGCAAGTGCTGCTCTGGGAGGACGGGGAGTTTTTTACGGCCAAGGTTGGCCATTTTCCCTTAGTTTGTGTCTTCCCGCGGTCATGGTTCAGGGCCCTGTAGTCTGCGCATTAACTTATTTAGTGCCTTATAACACCTGTCATTTGTTGGGTGCTGGGTACAAGTCATGGGACCAGATTGCCTGTATCATAGCTTTCATTCTTCACAGTCTGATGGGAGTGAAGTCTATTAACCCATTGTATGGACAATGAAACTTGAGCCTTGGAGCCAACAAGGAACTCAGCCCCAAGAACTCTGCTAGCAAGTCACAGAGCTAGCATTTTCACTAAAGCCGACTCCAGGGAGCTCCCACCATTGAACTGGTAAAATCTTATTTCATAGCTGAAGCACCACTCTGGAGTCAATGAGATGAAATGGACAGTTTCTGACTTCAAGCTGTTTTCAATCTAGAGAAGGAGACAGATTTATCAAGCGCTGGCTTCCCCCATGTCTCAGTGATAAAGAATCCACCTGCAGTGCAGAAGACACGGGTTCCACCCCTGGGTTGGAGAGATCCCCTGGAGAAGGAAATGGCAATTCATTCTAGTATTCTTGCTGGGGAAATCCCATGGACAGAGGAGACTGGCGGGCTACCGTCCATGGGGTCGCAAAAGAATCGGACATGACTGAGCGACTGAACAACAAAATTTTAAATAACATGAAGTGCAGTGCAGGGCTGCACACAGCTGAATGTAGAGTCTTGCTAATACTGACCAGTGTATGCGGGGATCAAAATTTTCATCTTTTTTTAATCCTATTTTGCTAGTTAATTCTCAGAATCCGTCCATGTCTCTCCAGAATTGTATCAGGACTTGAGCCTGCGATTACTTGCTAATCTCCGGGACTTGGAATAGTTCCTAGATCCGGTTTCCGTGTCATTACTGTAAATGTTGTCTGGTAGAGACTCAGTGCAGGATTATTCGGTGTTTCCTCACTCTCTTCCCAGGTGAATCCAGCTGCGAGAATCCCATCAGCTTCATTGTGTTGCGGTGAAATTAGTGGACCTCATTTTTCTTCCCACTGTTTCCCTGTGCAATTTTTTCCATCTTGCCAAAAAAAAAAAAAGCACATAAACATTTTTCTTCTGCAGGAAGGAGGATGTTTATCCTAGAAGAAAGTCATAGAAAATCAGAGGCGCTGGGGGAGATGACCAGCCACAGGACCGTTTGTCTATGCCCTGTAGGCACTGTTGACGGTCAGGCATGGGGAGATGCAGGGAGCAGGAAGATGGACCCATTTGCCATGGGAACCGTCCTGGTGCATTTATGTAAAGCCTTCATCCCAGTGAGCATCTCGTCCCTGTTCACTGGTACTCCTATTGTGCCGACCTCCACAGCCACTGGACGAAGCGGCCACGGTCACCCCGTGACTCCTGGCCCTTCCTTCCCGTAGTTTCCATCTCCACCTTGCTTTGCCCGCCTTGCAATGTGAGGATGTTTCACGGACCCTCGGTCTGTTGAGTCCTGTTGGATTGTGACCCCGTGTCTGTCCCGGGGCCTCTGTCGCCAGCGGCTTGTAGATTTCTGACTGCTTTTCATCTTTGTGAAAGCAAAGCAAAGAGCAGCCACCACACATTTCTTCCTTATTTAACACGCTTTTAAAACAGTAAGAGAGGTCCTCAGATCCTCTGGTATAGATTGGACTGTTATGTTGTGTGACCTTATATGTACACACGTTCAGCATCCTCGTTACAACTTTCTGGCCTTTAACCCAGTGAAGATGTGCAACAGCTTCCTGTTTGTCGACAGCGCTGGGTACGTGCATGCTCAGTCGCACCGACTCTGTGTGACCACATGGACTGCAGCCCGCCAGGCTCCTCTGTCCTTGGGATTTTCCAGGGAAGAATACCGGAGTGGGCTGTCATTTCCTCCTCCAGGGACTATCTTCCTGACCCAGGGATCAAACTTGCCTCTTTTGAATCTCTTGCATTGCAGGCAGATTCTTTACCACTCAAACCACTGGGGAATCCAAATTAAGGGGGGGTCTCAGTCTTACCTTAAGCATGGATTGTAGCCCACCAAGGCAAGAATATTGGAGTGGGTTGCCATTTGCTTCTCTGGGGCATCTTCCTGACCCAGGGCTCAAGCCTGGGTCTTCTGCACTATAGTCAGACTCTCTGTCATCTGAGCCCCCTGGAAAGCATAATGCCCCCCTTGCCTGGACCTGGCTGTGCCTGTTTTCCCACGTCAGTGGCATGGGAGGCGTGGACAGGATATGTTATAGGATGAGATTTTCTCTGTTTGAAACAGTGTAGAAATCCAGGTCCCCTGGGCACGTGCACTGAGTTAACTTACAGTAGCCAAAGGGAAAAGGCTGGACTGCTGACCTCAAAGGGCTCAGCCTGGGATGAGCCTCTGGGAATGATCATCGGAATACCAGAGCCAGTTCAGGTGGGAAGTTCAAGGTTTTTATTAATGTTCTGGGGGCCGAATAAAACCGAAGTAATTTACCTTGCTAAGTTATTAGTCATGAAAGGCAAGCGTATTGTTGTGAGTGTCTAATTTGCCTCGTCCTGAATGAAAGGAGAAACGAAGCTCCTCGCAGTTTCAGTTAGCGGTGGGCTGAACCGAGAAGCTGAGAAAGCCCGTTACTCAGAGGATGAGGGAAGCATTTGGGCTCATCTGTGACTTAAAGTCAGCCTGCATTTAGACTGAGAAATGAGTATTACTTTGTGATTCCATTATCACACAGCTTTTCTTTTTTTTTTCCAACCGTGCACTTCGGTTGGTGTTTTGTATGTATAATCTTGTGATCTTGAAAATGAAGAATGGTTAATGTGAGCATTCATTTATATCGTGGATAGCTTAATTATTCCTTCTATCATTGGCTGAGTAATGAATCAAATGTTTTCTTTCCATTTGAGGAAAGAATTTATTTTCTCAAGGGCCTCCCTGTGAGATTTATAAATTACAATCAAGAGACTGTAATTCATGACCAAGGATAGTGGATTATAAATAGATGACCCTTGTAGAGCCTGTTCAGCAGAGTGTGAACTCCTGTTTAATCAGGGGATGAAGACCAAACAGCTATGGTATATTTATCTGTATTCATTTTTAAAATTATGAAATCTTGTAATCATACAAACATTTGGTTTTCTGATTTGACTTTTTAATAACATAGAACTGTGTACCCTCCACCCAGCAAATATGCTGGGATTTACCACAGATCCTTGTAAAGAAGAAAAGCATTCGAAATGCATTTGACACACCCATGCCTCCCTGATGGACCCCTCTTCCTGCTTTCTTCCCCAGAGGTGCCCTCTGACGTTGGTTTGATGTTTGCCATCCTCAGGTTATTATTGCACTTTGCATATATCAAAACAAAACAAAACAAAACGAAACACCACTGTAGGATTGCTTCAAAACGACACTGGACAGCCACAGTGGCTAAAAAATAGGAATTCACTTTGCTGTGAATTTCACCTGGAAATAATGCAACACTGTAAATCAAGTATTCTTTTATAGAAAATTTAAAAATTAAATTTTAAATAGAGAAGTAGAAATTCAGGGAGATTTAACGAGGAATTTGATGAGCATATTCTACAATGTGTATTGGAAGGCAGAGAATCCAAAACAGCCAAACAACTAAGCTGAAGGACTTGCTTCTCTGATGTCAGGTCTTTTTTACAGTAATTGTAAGCGTGTGGACCCAAGGCAAGGCAAACACAGAGGCCTGTGAAAGGCAGTCAGGAGCCCAGAAACACAGCTTTGTATTATTTCTGGCCTCCTGACACGATCTGCACTATAGAACCTGCAGGAGGAGGCGACGTCTGTGCAAACCAAGCACGGATAATTGAGAATCCATATGGGAAAAAAAATGAAACTCGACCCCAGACTCCTAATTATTCAAAAACAAATTGCAGGGGTTTGCAGATCTAAGTGGAAAAGGCAATTTATCTGCTACTGACTTTGAAAAAGTCACTTTGCCGTGAATGATCCTTTGATTCTTATTGGAGTAGATTGAATTGGGGAGATTGAACCAAATGAACTGTGGTGATGTAAAATTAAAGCCTAATTAAATGTCTGATCTTGAAAGTTTGTGAATAAGTATTTATTTAAAGTGGTTGCCATAGGTTTTTTTTGTAAAGCCTTTAAAAAAAATCAAATTAGGGATATTTCCTTCTATTTCTAGTTTGCTAAGAGTTTTTATTACAAATGACTCAAAATTTACAAATGCTTTAGTATATTTTGAGGGCTTCCCTGGGGGCTCAGATGGTAAAGGACCCGCCTGCCAATGCAGGAGACCGGGGTTCAATCCCATGGTTGGAAGGATCCCCTGGAGAAGGGAATGGTAACCCACTCCAGTATTCTTGCCTGGAAAATCCCATGAATGGAGGAGCCTGGCGGGCTGCAGTCCAAGGGATCGCGAAAGAGTCAGACACAATTGAGCGAATAAACAACAACCCCCGATCCCACAGCCCTTGGAACCCACTTCATTTCCTCTCTCTTTGAACTGATCACTGTAGGGAGTTCATCTGTGTGCGTCTGTTTGTGACGTGTATTGCTTATTCCTTCATCTGTGGTTGGACACTCGAGTTGCCCCCGACTCTTTGACTGTTGTGAAACAATTCCACTATAAACGTAGGGATATAGTTATCTCTTCAAGACCCCACTTGCAGTTCTCTTGGGAACTCTTTTCCCCAGACGTGGGTTGCTGCATCATAGAGTAATTCTCTCTTTAGGTCTTTTGATGAACCGCCATACTGCTTCCCACCGCGGCTGCACCATGTTAAACTCCCACAAACAGCACAGTTCCAATTTCCCTTCTTTGCCGAAAATTATTGTCTTCTGTCTCTTTTAATATAGTAGCCATCCCAGCAGGCGTGAAGTTATATCTCATTGTGTTTTGATGCCTTTCCCTAATGATCTGTGATGTTCAGAATCTTTCCACGTACCCGTTGACCATTTCCTTTGCCTTGGGCCAGCCTCCGAAGGCTGCTGGTCACTCAGTCCCTGCCCTGGTGACGGAAGTGCTGCCGGCCATTCTTGAGGTCCAGCCACAGTCTGCTATGGGTGACTGTGGTGGTTCAGTTCAGTTCATTTGCTCAGTTGTGTCCGATTCTTTGCGACCCCATGAATCCCAGCATGCCAGGCCTCCTTGTCCATCACCAGTTCCCGGAGTTCACTCAGACTCACGTCCATCGAGTCTGTGATGCCATCCAGCCATCTCATCCTCTGTCGTCCCCTTCTCCTCCTGCCCCCAATCCCTCCCAGCATCAGAGTCTTTTCCAATGAGTCAACTCTTTGCCTGAGGTGGCTAAAGTACTGGAGTTTCAGCTTTAGCATCATTCCCTCCAAAGAACACCTAGGACCGATCTCCTTTAGAATGGACTGGTTGGATCTCCTTGCAGTCCAAGGGACTCTTAAGAGTCTTCTCTGACACCACAGTTCAAAAGCATCGATTCTTCGGTGCTCAGGTTTCTTCACAGTCCAACTCTCACATCCATACATGACCACAGGAAAAACCATAGCCTTGACTAGACGGACCTTTGTTGGCAAAGTAATGTCTCTGCTTTTCAATATGCTATCTAGGTTGGGTCATAACTTTCCTTCCAAGGAGTAAGCGTCTTTTAATTTCATGGCTGCAGTCACCATCTGCAGTGATTTTGGAGCCTCAAAAAATAAAGTCTGAAACTGTTTCCCCATCTATTTGCCATGAAGTGATGGGACCAGATGCCATGATCTTAACATTCAGTTTTCTGAATGTTGAGCTTTAAGCCATCTTTTTCACTCTCCTCTTTCACTTTCATCAAGAGGCTTTTTAGTTCCTCTTCACTTTCTGCCATAAGGGTGGTGTCATCTGCATATCTGAGGTTATGGATATTTCTCCCAGCAATCTTGATTCCAGCTTGTGCTTCTTCCAGCCCAGCGTTTCACATGATGTACTCTGCATATAAGTTAAATAAGCAGGGTGACAATATACAGCCTTGATGTATTCCTTTTCCTATTTGGAACCAGTCTGTTGTTCCATGTCCAGTTCTAACTGTTGCTTCCTGACCTGCGTACAGGTTTCTCAAGAGGCAGGTCAGGTGGTCTGGTATTCCCATCTCTTTCAGAATTTTCCACAGTTTTTTGTGATCCACACATTAAAAGGCTTTGGCATAGTCAATAAAGCAGAAATAGATGTTTTTCTGGAACTCTCTTGCTTTTTCCATGATCCAGCGGATGTTGGCAATTTGATCTCTGGTTCCTCTGCCTTTTCTAAAACCAGCTTGAACATCTGGAAGTTCACGGTTCACATATTGCTGAAGCCTGGCTTGGAGAATTTTGAGCATTACTTACTTAGCGTGTGAGATGAGTGCAATTGTGTGGTAGTTTGAACATTCTTTGGCATTGCCTTTCTTTGGGATTGGAATGAAAACTGACCTTTTCCAGTCCTGTGGCCACTGCTGAGTTTTCTAAATTGGTGGCATATTGAGTGTAGCACTTTCACAGCATCATCTTTGAGGATTTGAAATAGCTCAACTGGAATTCCATCACCTCCACTAGCTTTGTTCGTAGTGATGCTTTCTAAGGCCCACTTGACTTCACATTCCAGGATGTCTGGCTCTAGGTGAGTGATCACACCACTGTGATTATCTTGGTCATGAAGATCTTTTTTGTACAGTTCTTCCGTGTATTCTTGCCACCTCTTCTTCATATCTTCTGCTTCTGTTAGGTCCATACCATTTCTGTCCTTTATTGAGCCCATCTTTGCATGAAATGTTCCCTTGGTATCTCTAATTTTCTTGAAGAGATGTCTAGTCTTTCCCATTCTGTTGTTTTTCTCTATTTCTTTGCATTGACCGCTGAGGAAGGCTTTCTTATCTCTTCTTGCTGTTCTTTGGAACTCTGCATTCAGATGCTTATATCTTTCCTTTTCTCCTTTGCTTTTCACTTCTCTTCTTTTCACAGCTATTTGTAAGTGATGGCTAACTGTGATGTTTAGATTTCCGTATCTCCTCCACCCACCTCTGTTTCTCCTGGCATTCCTTTGGACTTAACTTTGCCGGGGGTTGGGGTGGGAAGTGTCTGTTGTGGAAGAGATTATGACCGTTCCTGGGCCCTTGTCCCTCAGCGAAGTCCCACCAGGTGGTTGAAATCCCTTGAAACCGAGTCTGGATTCTGAGGTCCAGAGGAGCCACGAGAAGATGGTAGCACGGCTTTGTGGAAGGAGGTCCCAGCCCCTGTCTTTGCAGATTCTTTCCTCTTGAAATGACTTCTTGGTTCCCCCACACCCTGCTGATTGGCCTCAGATGGGAGGGTGGCGGTTCTCCCCCGGGCGCCTGCCCCGCCCCGTCCCCGGGCACGCGGGGCCCTGTCTTGGGCGGCAGTTCGCCCCCGGGCCCGGCTCCGTCCGCGTGGCCGCCCCTCCTGCTCTCCCCGCGCGTGAGGGCGGCGCTTCTCCCCCGGGCGCCTGGCCCGCCCCGTCCCCCGGGCGCGCGGGGCCCCCGTCAGGGCCGCGGCCGTGGAGGAGCCGCGCCGGGCACTGAGCGGCCGCGCTGGGTCGGCCGCCCCTCCGCCTGCCTGCGCTGTCCCCAGCCGTCCGCCGCGCTGTCGCCGCCTCTCTGCGGTCTCTTCCTTCGCGACGTCTTCTCTCGCGTGCCCCTCTTTTCACACGCGGGTCCCGTCCGAGGTAGGCCGTCCGCGAAGCAAGGAGGAAGCGGCCCCTGGCGGGCTGCTGCTGCGGGCCGCCCGCCCCTGCTGCGGGCTGAGACCGCGGTTCCAGCGCGGGAAAGCGGGCAGAGCTTTATCAGCGCTCCGTTCAGAGGCCCCCTGCGCCTCCGCGCCGCGCGCCGTGCCTGCCGCCGGGGGTGCAGGGTCGGCCCCGTCCTGGGGCAGCGCGGGGCGTGAACAGGCGAGGGGCTCCGAGGAAGGTGAGCCCCGGCCTCTGACCAGGGGGCCGTCTGGAGGCACGACCCCGCCGTCGTCTGCGGCTCTGCCCCGTGTGTGCGGTGTGCGGGCGGCGCTCTGAGATCGAGGGGCACGCGGACGAGGGCAGGCTGAGTTTTCTCTGGAAGGCAGCTAACAGTATATAAACCATCGTCGTCGTATTTCCACCCGTTCGGAAGCAGGAGGAGGGGTGGGAGCCAGGTGGCCAGGGCTCCACTCCAGCCCTCCCTCAGGCGGGGGAAGAAATGGGGGGAAGTGGGAAGTGGGAGGGGCAGCAGCGGAGAGACTAGAAGGTCAGGTTCGGGCTGGACACGTGTTAGGAGACAGAACTGAAGGGCCTTGGGGTGACCACATGGGGTGCCTGTGTGGTTTGTCGTCTGAATTGAGACTCACGCCCCTTGAGAGTGAGGGGATCTGTTCACTGTGCTTCCAGCTACACAAGCAGACTCCTGCTGACCTGGGCACATGGGTTGTTCACACACTTTACGTAAAGATACGTGAGAAAGAGTGATCCCCAGATGTCTGGCCTTTAGAGCTCAGTGGATGGAACACAGGAGAGAAAAACCAGACCTGCAGAATTTACCTGAGTGGAAACGTTTGAACCCAGGATTCACTGATGTCCCCTTTCAAGCTCTGCTTTTTTGTTGGCGCTGTCTTTACCATCATTTTGTGTGTTTTAATTGGCACAGACAGGTCCTCGGGGATGGTAGCAGACATGGCTGTATCCGGGTGACCGCTCAGGCTGAGACAGGAAGGAGAAGGTGGGAGCCAGGTGTTCACTGGGGAGGGTGAATTGGGGCTGAGTTCTCAGAGGGTGGATGGTCCAGAGCGAGTCCAGTGCTGGTGTAGGAGAATTGCTGGAAAGAAGACAGCCTGCAAACGCCAACAAGTAAGACTCAGAGGAAGCTTCCTCCCGACCAGAGGACCACACTAGCAAGGAGGCGGGCTGAAGAGGGACCACAGGGCCAGATAGCTGTCCTCCTTCAGTGTCTGCTCAGCTGGGCACTGCTGACGTCACTCTGAAGATGCTTCAGGCTCTTGGACCTTGCTTGAGAACAGTTTCATGTAAACACAGGTCATCACCGAAAGCTAGTGTTACATCATTACAAAAATGGGGAAGGGGCAGGAAATCACGGTTGTTGGAAGGTTTTGGAGATCTCTTCTGGAACATTTCTGTATCTTAAGGAGAAAAAAAAATTTTTTTTCTGACCAAGACTGAAAAATGGGAGGAAAAAAACCTCAAATATTCTAGTAAATGCTATCCACATTTGAATATTTGGAAGATCTTCCTAGAGTGTTTATCTTGTTGAAAGTGTGAGGACATGAGAAGAGAGGGTGATCCTGAAGGTTGGCTTGCGCCATTTGATTAAATCTTCGACAATCCTGAATGTTACGGTGTGCCCTCTGCCCCCAGGGGAGTGTTAACAGCCCTCATGTCTCCTTTTTTCACTCCTGTGGACTTCAGTTTGCATCTTTAGCATTGTATTACCATAGCTTCTTCATCTTCTAGAGGTAATTCAGTTGCCCTCTTTCCCAGATACTGCAGGTTTATAATTTTATAGGATTTTTCCTTTTCACCCCGTTTTCCAATTATCACCTTGTTAGCCGCACACCTGCTTCACAGAAGATTGCACTGTGCCATTTAACCTTTAGAAAGAAAGAAAGAACGGAAAAACACACCTCATTACTCAGTTGGTTCAGCCTCAAAGAAAGCCACATCTCTGGGTGTGGAGCTTCAGCGAGACTGCAGAAGCGAGCACCTGAGTACTTAATAGAGTCTAGAACGGGAGCGAGAAAGGTGACTGACAGGCTCCTGGCATCAGGCCGGGCATCCGCAGCGGCCCTGCCACTGTGCATACCCAGCTCCACGCCAGAGAGTGCGCCAGCTTGTACCTTTCTTTCTGAAAGCGTCGCCTCTGTTACCATGCCACTCTGAAACCATTCTCATTTATCCTTTCCACTGGGGGTTCACTTTATTTCCTAGTATAGGGGAAGCAAACAGATTCACTGGCTGTTTCACTTTCAGATTTCTCATGAAGATGTAACTTCACACTTAAATAGTTATTCATTTATTGTGGTTACGTTCATGCACTGCACCTGTTAAAGGCAAATACACACCCATTAGTGTGTAAATGGAACTCGGGCACCCAGCAGATGAGGTGGAGCCTCGAACGTGATTTCTTGACTAGTTAGTTGATTGTGATCAGAGGAGGGGCCGTAGGAACGGGTGGTGGGCCTGCAGCCATCGAGACACAGGCCAGTTTTCTTTTGGTCTGACTTCATTCATGCCTCGATCGCGACAAATGGGCGTGATACCTGTATTTCAGAAATGACTTACGTGCTTGTGTGTGCTCGGTCCTTCAGTCGTATCTGACTCTTTGTGACCGCATGGACTGTAGCCCACCAGGCTCCTCTGTCCATGGGATTCTCCAGGCAAGAATACTGGAGTGGGTTGCCATGCCCTCCTCCAGGGGATCTTCCTGACCCAGGGATCAAACCCATGTCTCCTGCATTGGCAGGTAGGTTCTTTACCACTGAGCCACCTAGGAATCACAATATATAGGCTTGCTGCTGCTAAGTCACTTCAGTCGTGTCCGACTCTGTGTGACCCCATAGACGGCAGCCCACCAGGCTCTCCCATCCCTGGGATTCTCCAGGCAAGAACACTGGAGTGCGTTGCCATTTCCTTCTCCAATGGATGAAAGTGAAAAGTGAAAGTGAAGTCGCTCAGTCATGTCCAACTCTTAGCGACCCCATGGAATGCAGCCCACCAGGCTCCCCCGTCCCTGGGATTCTCCAGGCAAGAGTACTGGAGTGGGGTGCCATCACCTTTTCCGATATATAGGCTTACCAAGCTATTAAATAATAGTAGATAATTTAATGGAAAAGATTGCCCAATCCTATAGAGAAGGAGGGCTCATGAGGTGCGTTGAGAACCACGGCCCGTCACAGCGCAGACGATGGTTGGGAAGCTCCGGGGAAGCTGGCTGGTGGCCCTGGCTCAGGGGGCTCCAAGCCAGGGCCTCCCACTTCCCCCTGTCTCAGGCCTAACCTGCTGTCCCCGCCCACACCAGTCCTTTTTGCTCTGGGAAGCCCAGCCTGCCCCTGTATTCTCACCACCACCCCTGTTCCCGACCCTCTCATTTCTGCACTTTGTATGGCCAGGCCCAATCCCGCATGAACCCCAGACTTGCCTCTTTGCTGATTGAAAACGGTTCCATGTTGAGCATGCCTGGGTGGCCTGGGTGGCCCTCCTCACCCGCTCGGGCTCTCGTCGGGATCCTGGGTCATCCCACAGCCTACCCCCACCACTCCAGCCTAATACAAATAGCCCCGCTTTATCCCCAGAAAAGGCTGAGGCCGTCCAGCACGAGTCCCCCCGACCCCCGCCCTCATTGCCATCTCTGAGTCTTCTCAGCATTAGGGGACCGTGTTGTGAGTATCGATCAGTTTAAATACCTGTCATGGCCTGAGCAGTGTCTAACATACCTTACTGTTCAGCAGGTCCCAGCTATTGTATCAGTAACTGTGAGTGGATTAAATAGCAAACAAGCATGTTAAGTGCTGTATATGAGCCCTTCCTTTCCTGCCAGATTTATTGCTTAATGGGCTTCCCTGGCAGCTCAGACGGTAAAGCGTCTGCCTACAATGCGGAAAACCCGGGTTCAGTCCCTGGGTCAGGAAGATCCTCTGGAGAAGGAAATGGCAACCCACTCCAGTACTCTTGCCTGGAAAATCCCATGGATGGAGGAGCATGGTGGGCTACAGTCCATGGGGTCGCAAAGAGTCGGACACAACTGAGCGACATCACTCACTTGTTGTTATTTAATCACTAAGTTGTGTCCAGCTCTTTTGTGACCCCATAGACTGTAGCCCACCAGGCTCCTCTATCCGTGGAGTTCTCCAGGCAAGAGTACTGAAGTGGGTCGCTGTTTCCTCCTCTCTGGGAGCTTCCCCACCCAGGGATAGAACCTGTGTTCTATCCTGTTCTATCCTGTGTTTCTTGCCTCTATCTACTTCAAGTTAAATGTACCCAAAATTTTTTTTTTGATAACTCAACATTTTAGCCCAATGACTCTGCCCACAAAAAGGAAAAACAATGCAGTTTTAATGCCACATCTCCCTGGGTTTGGCAGAAGGAAGGAGTTGTTTTTCCCCCAAGCCAGTGTTTTTTCTTTTACCCATTCGAACATCCTCTCTGATTGTCTGTGAACAGCACTGTGTGTCTTGTTGGGGCACTATCGATTTCTCCATGGTTATTTCTTTTCTGGAAACATGTAAGTAATCACCATGGCAACACGATCACTCACAGATGACACAAATACACCTCCACATCTATTAAATAAAGTAGCATTTAAAAAAGTAGTGCCTTCCCTTGAGGATCCAGTCCTCACCCTAGCTTCCCTATCTTTCTTTTTCGTTCTTTTTTTTTTCCTGCCCTTGATTTCATCTGCTTTTTTTTTTTTTTTTGCTGTAACTTAATACCCACAGGTAAACAAGGGTAGAGCTCATTTGAAGAAATTGAGGCTTCAGGGTGTTTGCACCACCCTGTGGCCCAGTCACCAGGAAGGCCACTGCCAGACACCAGGTAGCCTTGTGCTGCCAGCTTTGCCCACGTAAAGCCCAGATACGCAAACGGCCGGCAGCCTTGTCCACCGTGTGGCGCTACAGTCAGAGACTTGTTCTTTCTGAACCTCAGTTTCCTCATCTGTGAAATGGGCATGATATCCCTCTGGCTTGCATGACAGGAGTGACTGAGACCTTGCCTGAGAAGTCCCTGTGTGTACAGGGCTGGTGCTGGACAGGCTCTCGGGATATAAGTTGACTCTGTGCTTCTGGAGCCCATCAGTCAGGCTGTGATGGTTCAGGAAGGCGTTTTCGAGAAGGAGACCTCACCCTTTGGGTCCAGGCAGCCCTCTCGCTTCCAAATGGAGGGCTGGTGTCTCTCTGTTAAGATTCATAGGTATATGGAGTATCTGTCAAGATGTGCAAACAGCGGAGAACAGTTTGCCAAAACCCACTTTTGATTAGCACGCAGGAAACACAGAAACCTTTGGGGAGGTTTTGTCCTCATGGGTTCCAGGATCTTAGCCCTCTGTGGGCATAAAATTGTCAGGTACTTGGAATTGCAGCCGCTTGGCAGAGTGGATGGGACCCAGGCAAGGACAGGCGTTTGCAGCCTTCACGTGCTGCTCCGTTCAGAAAGACGGGGAACAGGGGCCATCATCCTGACTGGGCCTGCCGCGTCCACACTCGCCATCCGTTTACTGAGCGTCTGGTTCGTGGCCGGCATAGGGGTGGCTCCTGCCTCGGGGTTGGGGGGTGAGAAACGCTTCCCGAACTTGCACGTGCTCTCTTGACTAGGAATGCAGAAGAAGTTATATCGGGAAACACAACAAAACAAAAATGGAGAAGGGAGGGGAGACCATAGTGAGACCATAGTGAGCAGAAAAGTGGAAAGTCTTTCTACAGGCTATGTTTTGCTTTTTATTAAAAAAAAAAAAAAAAAGAAAAAATAACATAGTCGTGTGTCTCTCCTGCTGGCGTTGCCGCTGGAGTAGGAGCCAGCGTGTGGTTGATGTGCGTTCCCGGGGCGCCGTGCGTGCGTCCTGCAGGCGGTCTGGCTCCCAGCTCCGCGTGCAAGGTGCTGGGCCTGGGGGCTCTGCACTCTGGACCCTCCTCCCGCTGACAGCGGCCCTGTGAAAACTGCAGCTCCATTAACAGCAGTTGATGGGAGGAGGGGGGTAAGGAGAGGGCGGGCTTAGGTGTGGTGCTGTGCACACGGGCTGGGCTCCTGTTTCCCAAGACGGTTACCAGGGCCACAGGAAGGTGCTCCCATCCAGATGTGCTCCTGTGAGTCGGCATCAGGACCAGATGTGAGCATCATCACTGCACACACTGAGCCCTCTTTACGAAGCACCAGTGTACCCATGGTGCCAATGCTAAGTCCTTTTCATGAGTGTGCTCTTGTTCTTCAGCCCATAAGTCACGTCCGACTCTGTGGCCCTGCTTCTCCGTCCTTCACTATCTCTTGGAGTTTGCTCAAGCTCATGTCCATTGAGTCAGTGATGCCATCCAAGCACCTCATCCTCTGGCGCCCCTTTCTCCTCCTGCCTTCAATCTTTCCCAGCATCAGGGTCTTTTCCAATGAGTTATTTCTCCACATCAGGTGGCCAGAGTATTGGAGCTTCAGCATCAGCCCTTCCAGGGAATATTCAGGGTTGATTTTCTTTAGGATGGACTTCTTTGATCTCCTTGCATTCTAAGGGACTCTCGAGAGTCTTCTCCAACACCACAGTTCAAAAGCATTCGCTTGCAGCTCTTCTGTGCTCAGCCTTCTTTATGGTCCAACTCTCACATCCATACATGTGAAAAACCATAGCTTTGACTAGATGGACCTTTGTTGGCAAAGTGATGTCTCTGCTTTTTAATATTTTTTTAATAATACTTTTTAATAATGTTCTATAGTGTTTATGATAACATCATAAAGGAAGTACTAAGAATATCCCCATTCTATAGATGGAGAATTAAGGCATTTGTCCTAAACTATACGGTGCTCAGGTTGAAGCTTATGAAGTGGCTTTGGCCAGGGAAGGTGGTTAGAAAAGGCAGCAATAGCCATTTCCTGTGTTCGGTCTGACCACCTGTGGCTGGGCTTTGCTAGAGATAGTCCCTGGCTCGTGTGTGTGGCTGATGTAAAGCCCTCCACAATGAGGCAAGCTTTTACCCAGGCTCCATCCATGAGAAAGTATGACCTTTACCAAAGTTAAAAAAAATTTCTTTGGACAATCTTTTACCCAAATAGGATGGTCCTTTGTGCTAAAATGCGAGGCATGAAATGGGAAAGTTTCTGCAGTCACTGTTGACACAGGACACCCAGCCTTACAGGCTCTGTGGTGTAACACGCTAGTTCACTTTTGAAGGCTCTCGTGTTTTCAAGGCACGGTAATCAGTGCAGACAGGAGAGACGTGTGGCAGGGGGTCTGAGCAAGGCCTCCCAGGCTTTAAATGTGCCACAGAGTCAAGGGTTTTCCAGCCCTCCTGGATCCATCACTGGATGCTCTAAACATGCGTCTCACCCATGAAGGAGTGTCCCTGCGCCTGGTACCGAATCCCCAGGCTTGAAGGAGTGTTTGCGTGAGTGCTCAGTTGTGACCGACTCTTTGCAACTTCTTGGACTGCAGCCTGCCAGCCTTCTCTGTCCATAAGGTTTTCCAGGCAACAATATGGAGTGGGTTTCCATTTTCTTCTCCAGGGAATCTTTCCGACCCCGGGATGGAACCCACATTTCCTGCACTGGCAGACAGATTCTTTACCACTGTATCATCTGGGAAGCCCAGGCTTGAAAAAGAGCCATTGTGAAAATGAAATGGTTCCGCATCCCAAATGTATCACTGTTCTTTCTCAGCAATTACAATCTGTAAAAGGAATGGAGTCAGAATAAGCAATGTTGTGTTCCCAGGGAAGCCTCGGATCTTGCGAGAGTCAGTTTGGGCCACAGCATTTATCCGGCGCCCACGGTGGGTGCTGCTGTGGGGAAAGCATGAGGTGGGCCCTGCAGAAGGAGCCTCCGTGCTCTGGGTGTCTCAGTTTCCCCCCTTACAACGTGAAGTCAGCTCTGCTTCCAAGGGATTTCATTTGCATGACAACTGTACACTTTCCCTCCGAAATGTGGAAGCCATGTTAAATTATTAATAAATCAGATTGTTCAGTAACAAAATCCAGCTCCCTGTCTCCTGTGTTTATAAGTAGACCATTTGTTTACCAGTCTCTGTCATGCTTCCAGGCCCTGTTAAGTACTTTACAGAAAACCTAATACTACTAACAGATACTACTAATTAACCCCAGTTTACAGATGAAGAAACCAAGGCCCAGCAAGGACATGTAACTGGCCCAGGGCCACTGGCTCCGGAGCTGGGCTGAGTGCAGCGAGTCTGGTCCCTGCTGCCAGGGAGGGCGCGAGGTTGACCCCGCAGTCTGTCCTGGCCTTTGCCACAGCAGGCGGCTGTTTCCACTGGGGCACTTCTGTCTGCTGGGTTCTCTTTTGTGTCCCTAAATGTGAGGGCTTTTGAGGAAATTAATGCTTCTGCCTCAGTTAAATAGTTTTTCATCCGATTTGTGATGGAGTTCAAAAGCAGGAAGATGGCTTTTCCCAGGAGACATCGCTCTCTCTGCTTTGGAGCAGCTCCGGGTTGGCCCTGCCCCTTTGCTGCACCCCCACCTCTGCCCTGAGCGTGCAGATGAGGGTCCCAGAGAGAAGGGGAGGGACGGGGCTCCGTTTCCCCTCATGTCAGCATTCTCCTCTCCGCGCTTCCTTTTGCTGTCCTGAGCCCAGTCAGCCAAGCCGTAAGGCACAAACAGTGGGCTTCACCAGACTCTGGCAGAGTTGGCATCGCCCTGCCCCCATCACCACCATCAAAACAAACGAGCAAAGAAGCCGCCATTCATTTTCCAGCTGCATCTCCAAGTGCTTATTACTCTCTGCATAGGAATGTCACATTTTAAAGGAGATATGCAAGGCCTTTTTGTAATTTCTTCTCCCCCCTGGTGTGTGTGCATATGTGTGTGTGCTTGTGTGTGTGTGTTTTGGGTGTGTCCTTTGGAACAAGGCTGTCTGAGGGTCTGCCTTGGCACGTTTCCTTGATGACTATTTTGTCAGCATGTTTTTTCTTTAACCTTCCACAAACACGCATCTGCCTCCAAATAGCATTTAATGAAGAGGTGTTTGAAATAAGTCTCTGGAAGCAAAAGCTACTTTCTTCATCATCTGTGTGGCGAGCAGCCAGGGAGGCTCCTGTGTAGAGTGCATAATTAGAAGCAGAGGACTGCGCGCGCGTGCCTGCGTGCGGGTAGATATCGATGGTGTTAATAAAAACCTGGCTTCAGTTCTTCCTCTGATCAGAATAAGAATTAGGTTACCTGGAAACTAAATGACAAGAGGCAGCTGCAGAAAGAAAAATGCATTATTTTTTATTATTGTAATAGCCCTCTTCCAATATTCTTTCTCCTTCCAAATCGCGGTACCTCAGGATCTTTAACGATAACTAGGTATAAAAAGAAAGCAGAGTTTTGTGGGAAAAATATTTCTTTTGTAGAATAAAAATGAAAATCACCTGTATTATTATTTTTTTTAAAGGCTGTTGGTCCTTTTAGGATTGGCTCCTTGATGTCATAAAGCCCTTTTAATCATAATAAGACTCAGCCTCACTGTAGCCTCTGTGGTTGAGGAATGGGGTTAATCAAAACATATAGCTCACCAGGAGCCGTATGACGTAGCGAGAAGACTAACCTTCAAAGGACTGATAAATAAGAAAGCAGGATGCATTTAAAAGAACTGTAAAAACTCAAGTGGAAAACTGTGCCAGGCACGCTTTGGGTGCAGTCAGGACCTCAGTCTTCGCCTTAGGCAGCACTTGGTGTGTTCCTGGGAAAGTGGGTTCGTGCTCCGGCACCTTCGTAGCAGCTCTTTGATGTCTGCCAGTGACCTTGGTCTTCGTTTCCTTCCGCTGTAAAATGGGGATACAGTGGTTTCTGTCTCACGAAGGCCGAAGTGAGGAGAGTGTAGAACAGGAGGTGTCGGTGCCCCTGCATGTAGGAGCGTCCCTGTTGTCTTCCTGCTGTGAGTGGGGGTGGACAGCAGTGCGGGTTAATAGAGGCGGAAGAACAGGACGCACTTTGGTTGAGGAGGTTTCAGATGAGTGAGGAAAAGGCGAGACCTTAAGCCCGGCAGATTGCTGTAGATGAAATACGTTCCCAAAGTATAGGTTCGCACACATTGTTTGGTTTACAAAATCTAGATTGTTCGGCCCTTAATTTTCAGTTTCCATTCCTGTGGCTCCAGAACCTGTCCCTCCTGCATCACCTTGATCCATGGTGTGTTTCTGGCAAAAGATTTGATAACTAAATTCGGGGACATGGCTTCAGTCACTGGAAGAGTCACAAAGCCTGTTAATGTTTTAAAGGTTCTGTGATGTCTTACTATAAGAAACCTGAAGCTAGCATGTCCCCAACTTATTGGACCATAGAACCCTTTTACTTTCATTTATTTATTTTTGTTTGGGAGTTGACGTATAGGCATCCATTCATTGTGTATAGGTCACGATGGCTGTGATCACCGTATTTTTCCTACAGGAATGAATAAAGGTGTTTTTCAGTCTCACTGAGATGTAATCGACAATATAGGTTTAAGATGTACAGCATAATGGTTTGACTTGTTTATATATATATATATAGTGAACTGGTTGCCACAGTAAGTTAGTTAATGTCTATCATACAGATACAAAAAAGAAAAACATATTTTTCCTCATGATGAATACTTTCAGGATCTACTCTCTTAGTAAATTAACTTGGTTTCTTATCACATTAATTTGACATTATTTCTGATAAGCACGAAGCAGTGAGTTGAGTGAGGGTCTAGAATCTGAAGCTGGTTAGGACCTGGGCTCTGAGTAACCCCTTCAGGCCCCAGCTGCCCACAAACAATTCCATGAAACCTTAAGAGAGATCTGTATCGTCCACGAGGTCCTGCCTCCCTGCCACCACAAGTTCACGAGCTCTGAACGCAGTGGGCTGCTCACGTACAGGTCTTGGTTATTGTGACCTTGAGCTCATCCCTTACGTCTCCAAGGCACAGGAATTCCATTTCTAAAGGGGGACAGTAGTCTTTATCCCATCAGGTTGTTAAGTGACATATAGTGTATGGTTTTAACATGTTCTGTTAAATGAGGCATGAGTGTATGTGAACTGCGAGGTAGCACGGTGACATACATGTGGACCTCTGGCTCTGGAGGTGGGGGCAGAGGGTGGGGGCAAAGGGCTGACGGGCCTTTTATTCCCCGGTTGGGATGACCGCTGCCCCTGGAAGCGCCCTGTGCTTAAAGGTGGCCGTGCTGCTCAGGAGCTGTAGTGGGATGACCCGTGTGTGGCCCATGTTCCTCATACCTGGGACTAGAGCGTGGGGCTCTGATGCTCTGTGGAGCCCCCACGAGTTCTGAGAGGAGACTCTCACCAGGCGATGCCCCCAGGGGCATAGATTCCGTCGGTGAGGGGCTCTAGTCCCAGCCAGCTGTAGTGAGAACCCCCGGGCCAGGGCATGTGCCCCGCGGGTACCAGGCTCATGGCCTGGGCCGGCCTCTGCCGGGGATGTGCAGGACACACAGGCGGCCAGCTTGCAGTCAGCCCCGTGCCTGCCTCTGAGATGCCTGCCTGGCAGGTTGTCTGCTGATCGAACATCCCCGTCACTTTGCTCCTTCGCCCCCAGCACTAAGTAGGTAGGAACCGTCCCTCTAGACTTTCTCTCAGTCAGTGGAAGAATAGCTTTTGAAAATGGGGGACCAGGAGTTAAAGGAACCCCCCAAAGTCACCAAAACTAGTCGGGGACAGAGCCAGGCTGTCCCAGCGGAGCGATGGCCCCTAGGGTTCATGTGAAGATGCAAGAGGTGACTGCCTGGCACGCGGTGGACCCCAGCTCAGTTCAGTTCAGTTCAGTCACTCAGTCGTGTCCGACTCTTTGCGACCCCATGAATCGCAGCACGCCAGGCCTCCCTCTCCATCACCAACTCCCGGAGTTCACTCAGACTCACGTCCATCGAGTCAGTGATGCCATCCAGCCATCTCATCCTCTGTCGTCCCCTTCTCCTCCTGCCCCCGATCCCTCCCAGCATCAGAGTCTTTTCCAGTGAGTCAACTCTTCTCATGAGGTGGCCAAAGTACTGGAGTTTCAGCTTTAGCATCATTCCTTCCAAAGAAATCCCAGGGCTGATCTCCTTTAGAATGGACTGGTTGGATCTCCTTGCAGTCCAGGGGACTCTCAAGAGTGACCTAAATCAAATCCCTTATGATTATACAGTGCAAGTGAGAAATAGATTTAAGGGACTAGATCTGATAGATAGAGTGCCTGATGAACTATGGAATGAGGTTTGTGACATTGTACAGGAGACAGGGATCAAGACCATCCCCATGGAAAAGAAATGCAAAAAAGCAAAATGGCTGTCTGGGGAGGCCTTACAAATAGCTGTGAAAAGAAGAGACGCGAAAAGCAAAGGAGAAAAGGAAAGATATAAGCATCTGAATGCAGAGTTCCAAAGAATAGCAAGAAGAGATAAGAAAGCCTTCTTCAGCAATCCATGCAAAGAAATAGAGGAAAAGAACAGAATGGGAAAGACTAGAGAGATCTCTTCAAGAAAATTAGAGATACCAAGGGAACATTTCATGCAAAGATGGACTTGATAAAGGACAGAAATGGTATGGACCTAACAGAAGCAGAAGATATGAAGAAGAGGTAGCAAGAATACACAGAAGAACTGTACAAAAAAGATCTTCACAACCCAGATAATCACAATGGACCCCAGCTCAGTGGTAACCATTATTAGGTTGTTCATCTGATGAATTTTGTTTAAACTTACAAAACAAAAAGAAAAGGATAATTAATCATGTTACCTTCTATAGTGTTCTGTTGTTTATAAGGACTTTTAATATATATTATCCCATTTGATCTCTGTAATGATTTGATGGGGTCAGACTGTGCCTGCTGTCTGACAGCAGTGTCTGTGAGGCTGAGGCGGGTGGTGTCCAGCTCACGTAGGAGTCAGGCTGCTCGGAGCAGCTCGGGGGCCCTGCGTGGCGAGGTGTGACTTGCTGGGTGGGTCCGAGGCTGGGGAGCCGCGGGCACCTCTGCTGTCCCTTGCTGTGTGTTACCTGCGTCCCATCCACACTGCCGGGGCCACGCCGCACAGCTGGCCCCACGGTGAGGATGGGCGCGGGAGCCTGGAAAACCTAGTGTCGTTTTTCCGTGACGAGCATGGGATGGTTTGGGGAGGAGGGAAGAAGTCCCGAAAGTTTCCTTCATGGCGATCCAGTGTATGGAGTATTCTGTTCACTTTTCGGAAGGGAAATTCGTCGTTACTGAGCTCGTAATGTTTCCTCTCTGTGCCTGAGTAGCCAGAGCGGGCGGCTGCTCAACAGTGGCCGTCTTCTCCCCCGGCTTCTGCCAGCGCGCACCGGCGTCGGGCACCGGGCGCCTCCGTCAGGACCCGTGTTCACCCCATCCACGTACCGGGAACGAAGGCCTCCGGCGCGCCTGCCCTGCGCACTGTGCTTTAAATGGGGCACAGGGCGCCTCCATCAGGACCCGCGTTCACCCCATCCGCGTACCCGGAACGAAGGCCTCCGGCGCGCCTGCCCTGCGCACTGTGCTTTAAATGGGGCACAGGGCGCCTCCATCCGGACCCGCGTTCACCCCATCCACGTACTGGGAACGAAGGCCTGGATCCATCGCGCCTGCCCTGCGCACTGTGCTTTAAATGGGGCACAGGGCGCCTCCATCAGGACCCGCGTTCACCCCATCCGCGTACCTGGAACGAAGGCCTGGATCCATCGCGCCTGCCCTGCGCACTGCGCTGTAAACAGTGTTCGACTCGCATGGATTTGTTGCCGAAGAAAATAACGCTTCACATTTCTCCCTAACGTGGAGAAGTTGAACTCATTGTTTCTGTTACTGAAATAGAATCTAGTATTAACAGGTGGAATTTTATTTTAAATAGAGAAGAAACCATTTCTTTCTAAGATGTGGACGCATAAACTGTGGCCCTTGTTTTCCTCTTAACATAATTTCTCTGGGTAAATGACTAAAAATTGAGACCATTTTTTCCTTCATTTTCTTTGTAGCTAATATTTGGACAGAAATGGTCACCTAGGAAGTATAAGAACACCATAGATCCCCAGGAAGCCCCCCAGTTTTTTTGTATCTTGGGGTCTTTTTCCCACCCCATCCCATCCCCTGCTTCTCCCAGCTCCCCAGCCCCCTCCCCCGCCCCACCCAGAGCAGCTGCCACATTTTCTCTGAAAAATTTAGGTCCTCACAGTTAGCTTTTTGTTCCACATCTGTTTCTGACAAGAGTTAATATCAGGCTGTTTTCTGGAAAAACCAAATCTGTAAATGTTTTCAGAGGTCATTTGCCCAAATGCACCTGCTCTGGACGTTTCTATGGTCAGATAGGATGGAGAACAAAGCTTCACAGACACAGGGTGGGCGTCTGCCCCAGGCCGGTTCTTTGGCCTTAGGGGATCGGGCAGAAATACCAATACCTGCATGTGTAGGGGAAGGTCGGGAGAGGCGGGCCGGAAGGAGGTCCAGTCCAAGGGAGTCGGCCCTGCAAAAGCCTGAAGGGCGATCTTCGCTCCAGGTTGGACCAGCCCCTGGGAGTCAGATGTCTCAAGTGGGGGAGGTTGGTCTCTGTTTCACCCACTTTCCTCTGAACACTGGAGAGTAGTCTGAAGGCCAGCTCTGCGTGAGCCAGGTCAAGTCCCAGCTCCCGGCCCTCCCAGCATCCCGCCCTGTAAGGACGGCGGGTGACAGGAGATGCAGCCGGCGCGGGGAGCAGGCCAGCCAGGCTGTGCTTGGAGCTCACGCTGTTTTCAGGTTAAATGTGGGGCGAGGGTTAACACACCTAGTTTCCCATTATGTCTTTTTAAAATCTGTAGCCCCCATTCTCTTCTCTGAGGTGTATGGAAGGGAAATACCCATCCCCCAGTGAACATGGTTACCTGGAAACAGCTGTCATCATTAAACTGTATGTGACCTCACTTGAAACACAGTGATGATGTAAGACTGTGAAGATAAGCCGAGACATTTAGTGGAAGATTTAAATGACTGTGCAAACCTTCTCTGAGAGGGCCAGCTAGGATTCAGAAGTCATGATGGCATTGGAAAGGCTCAGTCTTTCAAGCTGGAAACAGTGAGTTTCTTCCCTGGTGGCTCAGTGGTAAAGGCTCTGCCTGTCAGTGCGGGAGACACAGGTTCACTCCCTGATCCGGAGAGACCCCACGTGGCTTAGAGCAGCGAAGCCCATGCTCCACAGCATGAGAAGCCCCGGCAACGAGAAGTCACAACAGAGAGTAGCCCCCGCTCCCCACAACCAGAGGGGGAAAAAAGTGAATTTAAGAAGTGATGTCTCTGACAGGTTCTGAAGATGAAATGAAGAGACTGACCGGGAGATAGAAGTTCTCTGTTCTAGAGGCCCTTCTTTGCTCACCTGATGCATTTATCTATTCACAGCAATATATTTATTGTCTTCATAGTGATTCTTATTGTCTTCACAGCAGTTTTATGGCGACGTAATCTGCATCCTATACAGTTTCCCCATTAAACCTGTGCAGTTTGGTGGTCTTTGGTACATTCACGGAGATGTGTGACCAGCTCCACAGTCCGTTTGAGAAGCGTTTCATCTCCCCTGAAAGATGCCCTTTTACGTTCAGCACTTGTCTTCTCTGTCAGCGCTCCCCCGATGCTCAGAGGGAGTGGCCTGGGCTGCAGGCCCCTCTCCCTGCAGTGCTTTAACCAGAAGCACGGATGAAATTGCACTTGAACAGAGATTTCTGGGGCTTACTTTCCCCCCTTGTTTCTTAAGCTAAGAACCGCCATGTTGAGGCAGGGCCCTGGCGTCTTGCCCCGGGTCCGCTCCGTCCCACAGAGAGGCTGGGCCCGTGCGGTGCTGGGTCCCGCCTGCCTACCCGCCGTCCTTGGTGTTCTAATGCTTGGCGGCGTTTGATTTGTTTTAAATAAATATTTTTTTTAATTTTCATATGCTTGTTTGTTTTGGCCGCACTGGGTCTTGTTGCTGTGCGAGGGCCTTCTCTCGCTGTGGCGAGCGGACGCTGCTCTCTAGGCGCTTCTCACTGCAGGGGCTTCTCAGGGCCTGGGGGCTTCACAGCTGTGGCACACGGGCTTAGCTGTCCACGGCATGTGGGATCTTCCCAGATCAGGGGTCGCACCCATGTCCCCTGCATTGGCAGGCACATTCCTAACCACTGGACCACTAGGGAGTCCCAAATAAAGAATTCTTAAGCTTGAAAGTAGATCAGAGAGGATTCAAGAAGACCTCAGGTCCTGTTTCTGCTCTTAAGGACATCAGTGGATAGTTGGGGGCCGTGGCTTAGAAACATGCTAAATTAATCCAGTCCACATTTGCCAGAAGGATTGCATTGTTCCACGTGATTTCCTTGTGGAAATTTTGTTGTTTCCTGCGAATCTTCGTATCTAACTAAAATTCAGTCAAAAGATAAGAACAAACATGGGAGGCTCCCTTAAAGGTTGGAAGCATGCTTAGAACTCGGTGGATCTCACGTGGCTTCTCGGTGAAGTCACAGAACAAAAGTTTCTGAGTGGGAGCTGGGCCTCCCTCCGACCAGCACAGTGCACTCCTGGCGCTCAGTGAAATTAAGTCAGAATCAAAAACAAACTGTTGGAACAAAGCGACAAAATCTGTAAACATCAAGGCAGCATGGAGCCTTGAGTGAGAACAGCCTGAATTTGTCAAGCACCAAACCTGGCAGCCAGATTCAAGAAGCCGTTTTTCATTACAGGACGAGTAGACGGAACTGTAGTGAGGGCTGTCATTTGAAGTAGACGGAACTGTAGTGAGGGCTGTCATTTGAATGTACAGGAAAGTCATTGGTAATGCACACTGTTTTATAGGAAAGACCGGCTTTTAAGTTCATTTAGATAAGATCACAGTCGCATAGACAGTAAACAGACTGGAAGTGCTTGTAAGTCGAGATAATTAATCGAAAAGCTAAATGAGTCATTTGAAAAGGAAATGTCATGGACGGCACCATAGGGATACATGTTAGCTTTGGTCTTATTTACACAGTTATTAATTGGGCTGAACAGACTGCTTCTGGAAACAGTACTAAGGAGCTGAGCTGCTTCCTATGAAACTCTTGTTTTAAATGGAGGCCTTAAAGCATGGGGGTTAAGAGCACAGCCTGGCCTTGCCTTTGACCTTGGCCCTGCTGCTCACTGGCTCGTTGACCTTGAGCACATCAGCTAATGTCTGTCAGCCACAGTGTCCCCATGGACGCCGTGGGAACAGGAAAGGTGGCCGCGTCACAGAAGCGCACCATGCGTTAGCGAGGAAAGCGCCAGTGCCCTCCCCGGCGCACGGCACCCACGGGCGGCATGTCGGTAGCATGATCACCATCAAAACCGAGGGCCAGGGTGGTGTTATCGGAGGAGATGCCGAGCCCAGGGCAAACCGCACAGGGTGAGCTTTGCCCACATGTGGTCGTGGCTAGAAGCTGAGTGGACGTCACCATGGCAGTTCCAGAATGGTGGCGAGCTGACGGGGAGGCGGGCCCGCCCCTGTTAGAACGACTGTCACAATAATCTTTAAACAGAAAAAAAAATCATATTAGCTTTGCCCAAAGGGAAGAAGCCAGAGGCTGAGTGAATAATCGCTAACTAGAGCAGGCCTTCCCTGTGGGGACGGTAACCTGTGCCCTCCTTGAGCAACACTAGGGGACAGATGGGCGGTTCAGTCGAGAGGGAGGCGTTGGTGCAGAAACCAATTCCTTGAGTAAAGCACGGCTGTACCAGGCTGCGTTACCGTGGACGGGTAAGGTGGCCTTAATAGACAGCGTTCCTGAACAGTTACGGGGCTGGAGGATGTTGACTTCATCGTGGGTAATGGGAAGGCGGCCTGTGAGGTTTTCACCTTAGCATTTATATTTTGCATATTGGCAGAGGCAAGCCTGGAGCAAGGGGCCAGCCAGGGCCGAGGAGCCCCGTTAAACCAAAATCTCCCTCTTTAGACAAGCCTCTCCCCTACTGGCAACCCACTCCAGCATCCTTGCCTGGAGAATCCCATGGACAGAGGAGCCTGATGGGCTACAGTCCATGGGGTCACAAGAGTCGGACACGACTGAGCGACTAAACCACCACCACCTCCCCTACCCGAGTCCCTTTAGCAACGGGGTCTTGGACAGTCACAGGTGTGTGTCCACTGAGCTGGGTGAGAAAACGATGAAGGATGTGCCTCGCGAGTGTTACTTCGTGTCTTCACTGCAGTTTGCTCATATAGGCACCATCTCTGTCTGAGAGATGAGGAAACTGTGAGGTACGTCTCCTCAGACGTGTGAACACACCCAGCAGGACCAAGACCAAGGCCTGACGCTTGGCTGCAAAGCTCAGTGAAGCTGCCTCGAGGTTCGACAGCTGTTTCTCCAGAGGCGGTGGAGGCACCAGCCCCCCGGGGTCCCTCCCCCATGCCCAGGGTCCTCAAAGAGATCAGTTCAGTTCAGTTGCTCAGTCATGTCCAACTCTTTGCAACCCCATGAATCCCAGTACACCAGGCCTCCCTCTCCATCACCAACTCCCGGAGTTTACCCAAATTCATGTCCATTGAGTCAGTGATGCCATCCAACCATCTCATCCTCTGTCATCCCCTTCTCCTCCTGCCTTCAATCTTTCCCAGTATCAGGGTCTTTTCAAATGAGTCAGCTCTTCCCATGAGGTGGCCAAAGTACTGGAGTTTCAGCTTCACCATCAGTCCTTCCAATGAACACCCAGGACTGATCTCCTTTAGGATGGACTGGTTGCATCTTGCAGTCCAAGGGACTCTCAAGAGTCTTCTCCAACACCACACTTCAAAAACATCAATTCTTCAGTGCTTAGCTTTCTTTATAGTCCAACTCTCACATCCATACATGACCACAGGAAAAACCATAGTGTTGACTAGACGGACCCCTGTTGGCAAAGTAATGTCTCTGCTTTTGAATATGCTGTCTAGGTTTGTCATAACTTTCCTTCTAAGGAGTAAGTGTCTTTTAATTTCATGGCTGCAGTCACCATCTGCAGTGATTTTGGAGCCCCCCAAAATAAAGTCAGCCACTGTTTCCACTGTTTCCCATCTATTTGCCATGAAGTGATGGGACCAGATGCCATGATCTTCGTTTTCTGAGCTTTAAGCCAGCTTTTTCACTCTCCTCTTTAACTTTCATAAAGAGGCTTTTTAGTTCTTCAAGACCATGATGAAGAAGAGGAAATTCTGAATAAAAGTCAAAAAATGAAGTGTAAATACTTATGGGGAAAAGAAATTAGAAATATTAGAAATGAATAATAGATTCTGAAATAGAGATTTAAAAAAAAGAGAAACAGATGAGACCAGAAGTCAGTTGAAAGGCGAATGAGTAACTCAGAGGCTGTGACTAAAGAATTACACACAGCACAAATGCCTAAAGATTAAAAACCTGTAATCAGTCAGTTAAGAGAAATGGAAGGTAGATTGAGAAGCCCTGCAACGCGGAGCACTGGGGTTCCCGAAGAGAAAAACAGGGGTCTTGGCTGGAATTTTCCAACATGGATGGAGACGTGAACCGTGTGGGTGAAGGCACACGTTGAGTCCTGAGCAGAATAAACCAAGACGAGCGCAGGCCCAGCCTCATTAGAACCTCCAAGCTTAAGAAGAAAGCCTCCATGCGGCCGGGAAGAAAAGACAGATTCCTGGTGCAGAAGCAGCTCTGCCCGACGGCACACGTGTTATCATTGCTAAAGGGCACAGCTGGGCGGAGACACAGTGACCCTGCAGTCTCAGCCTCATCAGGTGGTCTACGTGGGGGTGTCTCAGCCAGGTCAGTTCTGGAGTCTGCCTCCCACATGCTTTCACTGGAGAGGAAAGAAAAGATGTTCACCTGCAGGAAGAGAGGCAAGAGAGAGAGGGTGAGCCATCAGGAGCTGTGAAAGCCTCGAGTTCTACACTTGCCAAGCTCGCAAGGCACCTGCCGTCGAGGCTTTAAACTTGCTACCTCTTGTTAGGGTGAACTAGGTTTGCAATGCAAAGGTCTGGGTTTTCCTCCATGGTTTAACACCTGTATTTATGGTAATATAAACGCTATATTTTGTAGTGTCTTACATTCTGGTCATGTTGACTGTTGTTCTTAGACTCCTGAAACCAGTGCCTCCTCCCATGTCTGTCGTGGAAGAGATTTCATGCTTATTCCTGACAACCCCTGCCTCCTAACTAATTCCTCTAAATCCCCATGTTCTCTAGAAGTGGCAAAAGGGCGCCATTCAAAGGAAAAGCACTGTGTAACCAGCCATCTCCCTTCATCTCGCATTGTTATCTTAACCTGCAGATTGTTTATCACAGCATCTCAGCTCTGAAAAAAACAAGATGTTTTTCAGGAGCGGTGGTACTTCCTTCAGGAGCACCCGGGTGGTAGCTCTGTTATGTTCGTTTGAAATGCGTGTTCCGAACCAATGCTTTTGTTTGACAGCTTTGTTGACATTGCAAGTTGAGATCATTTATGTTTGAGTACTTGGTTCTTCAGAGGTTTTTCTGTTTAAAAAGTTTTATACTTTCTCAAATCAGTGATTCATCAGTGGGTTTATAGTGATATCAGGCTTAGTGTAAATCGATTTATAAACTTGTTCTTCTAACAAATTTATAGCTTTAGTAGATATTTCCTTAGTTGTATAGATTTCATAGGTATATAATGAAACATTTTAGGAGACATTTTTTATTGTGGAAGTAACTTACAGACTTCCATCATGACTATCTATGTCTATGTGTATATATATGAGTAATACATAGATATGTATTTATGATGTATGTATTTAAGCTGTGTAAACAAATGTGATAACTTCTAAAAATACCTAATTTTAAATATGTATCCAATATTATGAACTAGTTAGTGACCCCTAATAAACTGGGAAAAGAGGGGGATAAATTGGAGGAATGGCTACATTTGTGTCTATCACATCCTTAGAAGCATAATTTGAAAAATAACTCCCTACATAATTAACAATTAGAAGTATTCCCTTAATAATTAGAAATACTAACAAATAATGACATTACTAATTGAAATATCAATTCTGACAGGCCCTTACTTATTTCTCTATTAAAATGGCTTCCTGAAAGTATCACAGGAAGTTAATGAATTGCTTGTTAATTGGATGTGAACTTTTCTCCTCTAGTTTTCAAATGGGAAAAAAAAATGAAGTATGATGTATTCAAATTGCTTTATACTAAATTGAACATTAATGACAATATAAATATAATATATGGTAACGTTACACAGAATGTGATAAGGATCTATAATATTCACAGGGGAATTTGCTAATTTTGGATACTGACTTATCTTTTAAGTTTGTTTTGCTCCTGAACATTCAAGTGCTGAAGCAGTGTCTTGCCAGCATTTTCTGACTAGCCCAAGTGAAACTTGCCCTGAAAACACTCAAACATTGACATCCAACTAACAAATCAGTATCTTTTCTTCTCTCGTTTCGTTAGCCTCTTAGCAAATACCCTGCTGTGATCAACGACATCTCCTTCTGGCTGCCTCGCGAGAACTACACGGAGAATGATTTCTATGACTTAGTCCGAACAATTGGAGGAGACCTGGTGGAAAAAGTTGATCTTATAGACAAGTTCGAACATCCAAAGTAAGTTTTAAAAAAAACAAACCCTCTCTGGCTTGTCCTTTTCTGTTTCTGTGTGACAAATGGCATGTGGGAGCGTGTAACAGAGGTTTGCTGCGATGTGGTGTGTAAGAGACAAATGTGGTCTGCATTTATAGCGAACCTTCAGCATATCAGAAAACTCTTTTATGTCAGTACTTTCTGAAAATCTTTCTAAGATGCGGTTTTCACCTTTCCTGCCTTAGCAAACAAAGGATTTGAAACAGAAGGTTTTAAAGATCTTGGCGTTTTCCAGTGTTGTTTCGGGAAGTGATTTCTTACCCGCTCACATTCTGGGTACCGAGGAAATGAAGCCGAGAGAGCAGTTTGTGGCACGAAAGCTGTTTTGTTGGACTCTCAGTGAACGTTTATCAAGCACATACCACATGCCAAGACCCTGTTGCGCCCCAGGAGCTCTGTGTGCGACTGGCAGTGTGCTCAGGGACTGGGGGAGGCGGTGTTCCCCAAGCATCTGCACACTCAGCTCTGTGTCTCCGTTCATGTCAGTACTTACCTGGCAGCCTGGTTGGGTTTCAGGTCCTTGGCTCGCCCATTTTTGGGGGGAGCAGGGTCTCGTAAATGTTGCTCAGTTGTCTTCTCAAGTTGAAGTTGATGTAAAGAAGTCTGAGGCCAGGCTTGATCTTTTTTTCTTTCTTCCTAAAGAATTCTTTGTCTTCAAAGTTTAATAACCGTGTGAGGATCCCTCTCGGTTGCGACCTGCTCTTGCTACTCTGTGAACCCTTGTCTCTCTCTAATCAAGGTTTGCTTCCTCCCGAGTCTTGGCAAAGTTTTCTTGGATCGTATCAGCAAGGCTCTCTCCTGATCCCGCCCTTGGGGATCCGCACATGCCCTCCAGCCCTCCTTTGTCCGATGCCTCGGGCTGCTATTTTTCCGTCTGATGTTTGAAAAATCTCTCTCTCCACTTGGTCTGGGTGCCCCCCCACCCTCACCTTCTCCCCCACCCCCATCTCCTGGGCCCCTTCTTGCCCACATTCAGGTATTCTGTCCCACATCCACCTTTTCTGAGTTCTTCAAGCTCATATTCCAGTTCTGTTTTCTTCCTGTCTCTTCCCAAAGTCATTTCTGCTTTGTGATTTTTCCTTCTTAGATAAATTGCTTCGTTTGGTTTTTAAAATTCACTGCAAAATACTTGGCCAGAAATGTCATTTGACCCAATGGCAGCATTTTTCTCTGACTTCCCGTCAGTTTTTCTGCCGTTTCCCTTTTTTTTCCTCCCCTGTATTTCAGTTGGTGCTTCAGTGGTGTGCGTGTGATTGCTTTTTGTCCCTCATATTTGAATGCATTGGGTGTTCACAACCAGCTCTTTGCACGAGGTTGAGGGCTGAGCTGGGGGCTCCCTTTGACATCTTGTGAGTGACACGCCTCCCCAGTCCCGATTAATGGGAGTCAGCGCCCTTTGGTGGAGACCTTCAGCTTCTGTAAAAACACCTCTGGGTTGTTAGGCTGCTTTGTCATCAGGACAGAGTCCCTCATGGTGACTCCTCAGGACAAAGGGATTTATTTAGGGTGAGCCTGAGTCAGGGCTGAAGGCTGCGCAGACCAAGGCAGGTCTGAGGCCAGAGACCCTCCGCATCTCAGCGCCTCCCACAGTTAAACACACAGCCACTCTCCGCCCCTCGCTGCCTCAGCCCAAGGCTCTTCCAGCTCGTCCTCTCTCTGATGCCAGCACCAGTTCTGAGGGGAGGCAGGCTCACTGAGCAAACAGTCACCCCACACGCTGGGCGGAGCCCTGTGCACCAGGCCACTTCCTGGGGTCTGAGCAGGCTGTGGACGAGCTGCCATTGGTTCGAGAACCTATCGTTGATTTAATAGCGGGGGCCGCCCTAAACCGCCTGGCCCCCTCTTCCAGGCAAGAGCATCTTCAGCAGAGGGGCTCACTGCACAGTTTCAGAACTGGCACAGGGACACTGCTGTCCTCCTCCCGCTCCTCCCCTCCCCTCCTCCTCCCCGGCCGCCTCCACCTGCGGGACTCCCAGCTTGCCCCTGGCTGCTGGCTCAGTCGCGTTCTAGTCTTCACCTGCGGGCCCCCTGATGCAGGCTCCGCAGGGGACCATGGCCTGTGCCTCCCTCCACCCACCCTCAGTGTTCTCAGGGGTGGAGGGAGGCTCACTGCCTTGTGGCTGGTGGGTGCCTATCCACCCTCCCTCCCTCCCTAGAGGAGCTTTTATTCCAAGACCGGAGGCGGTTTATTGTGTTGGAAGGGGAGACCATGTGGTCTGGAAAGGGCTGGGAGTCGGGCGCCCTGTTCCCGCCTCTCTGCGTCCTAATACCTGGTCCCGCGCCACCGGGCCGCAGTCCCCTCCTTTGCCCACTTGAGAGCTCGGATACCGTCTTTCAGTGGTTGCCGCAAACACAAGATGAGCCCCCCTGTGTGACATGCTTTGAAAACCGCCGGTTTCTAAACTAATTGCTAGGTGGTCGAGTATCAACCCGTAACTTCCACAGTCAACCCATCTGGTTTCTGTAAGACAGAGGACGACCTCAGGACAGCGAGTCCGCTTGGGTCTGGCGGTCGGTCCAGATGATGAAGCTGATTCTAGAGGGAAGAGAGTGAGAGTCCATATCGCATGCCGTTCTGAAATGGAGCCTGGTCTTCCCGCAACTTGAGGAGTAAAATTTTAATCAGAAAGAAAAAAAAAAAAACAAATACTTCATCCAGTGGCGTGGATGCTGGCAGGCCAGGCTCTGTCATCCACAGGACTGGGCTCCGGGCTGTATGCCAGGGCGATGCTGCGGGCAGTGCCAGCAGGGGGCTGACCTCTCTGGTCATTTTTCTAGACAGAGCCGAGTAAGCGCAGTTACCGGCACTTAAAGATGGGCCAGCAGTGAGAAGCCTGCCCCAGCTAATCTTGGGAGAGCGTGTCAGGAGACGCGTCCCCTTGAAATAGCGCGCAGTGCCAAGGAGATGGCCTCAGAACCCCGCTGGCTGCTCGCCCTTCCCTCGTTTTCATCGCAAGGCTGGTGGCATGAGTATGAGAACGCCTATTGTTGTGGTTCAGACAGCCCAGAAAGCAGTTCAGAGAAATCATTTTTAGCCTGGCATTTCTTTCCCCCGACCCCTTCCCTCCCCTCCGTCCCCAAGCCTTCTTTCTAAAGCAGCCAGGGAGGGGTGCATTCTGTCGCTACCACAGAGCGGCCCCGTTGGCCCCCAGCGGGAGACACTATAGAACACAGTTAGTTCAGTCCCCGAACCCCCCTCTTCCGCCGCGTCCCCCAGGACCTCGCCATTTGCAGAAGGATTCTTGGGGGTCCCCTGCAGGCTGACCTGACCCCAGAGGAGCAGCCCTGCACAGAGCAGGGAGGGACCGAGCGCCTCCTGGACGCCGGGGAGGCGGGGCCAGGGGTCAGGCGCCCGGCCAGTAGGGTCCCATCCCCAGCCGCCTGCCACACCACCCCGCGCCCTTGTGGAAGCTAACCAGGAAGCGCCTCTCTCCTTTAGAACTTGCCGTTGGCACTTTTCAGGGAGTTCTTCAGCAGTGTCTGTGGTTGGCACCTTGTGCACCTTTTTGTAAGGGTGGGGACTGAATGCCCTCTTCCCAAGACGCAGGTAAGGGTGCCTCACACCCCTTCATGGTGCCTGGTCTCACCCCCACAGTATCGATCAGAGGGACGCAGGTTAAGACCTGCACCTAGGGCAGCATGTGTGGGGACAGGAGGTCTCTTGTCTTGCTTGCAGGGATGGAGTGAGGAGCAGAACTCCCCTCTCCCCCATCATGGGGGCCAGTTATGAGAAAGGCTTTCCATCGCTGGGTCTTTAAAGTTGTTATCTCAGTTCACAGGGTCACTTCTTTCCACTGGCTACTACCCAGATGAGTGCCCAGGGGCCGCGGTGGGAGTCAGCCCCCCACCGCCAGTCCCCTTGTCTGTCACCTCCCTTTTTACACCCCACAGAGACTCGGGCCCCATGTGCCGCAGTCCTCAGGAGTCAGTGATGTTGTCCTGGTGACCACAAGGTGCATGAGTCCAAATGCTGCCTCAGAATTGTACAGAGCATCACCACACCCTTACCCTCACTAGAGAGTCGGGAGCTGAGTCTCTAAGGATGGGTCTGTATTTGTAAGGAAGTCTCCGCGATATACTGGTGAGACCTTTTTGAGTCAACTTCAGATCTCCGAGCAGCAGAGATGCCCCGCAGACCTGGGCCTCTCCTGTCTGGCCTCCTGAAAAGCCATCAAGCCTCTTGTGCCCCCAGCGCCTCTGGGCTTCAGTGTTACCCCTGGGCTGGGCCAAGACCTGCCGGCTAGGGCGGCTCCAGGCAGCTGACTCCAGTGTCTTCTGGCGACTTGTTTTCCTCAACTTGGTCAGTCTGAGGCTCCAGCAGTGGAGGGAGCAGTCAGGAGGATGCACCAAAGAAGGCAGGGGGCAGCCATGCCCGGGAGGAGGGGCCCCTCCAGGGGGAAGGACCAGTGATGGGCACAGGTGGGCCCAGTGGTCCCGCCGTCTAGGCGTCTGCCTTTGGGGTGTTGGTAGCGGGCCCGGCAGCAGGTGGAGGTGTGCAGCAGGGCAGACCGGCGGTCACAGAGGAGCTGGGCTTTGGGACAGCCATCCAGGCAAGTGTGGAGGGGAGCCCAGCTCAGGCTGGCCTGGGGGAGCGTGGAGGCCGCTGCTGGGGTCGGAGCCCCAGATGTTGGGGCAGAATCCTTGCAGGACAGTCTGCATGTTCTGCTGAGCACTGCTGGCCCAGGGCTTCTGCGGGCCCCACTGTCAGAGGCGGAGTCTGGTTCTGAGTCCAGAACGGGGCAGAATCTGAGACGCGAGGCTAGGGGGACACGGGGAACGGGGGAGTTAGAAAACCCGGTGGAAACAGCCGGTGTGTGTGGGAGCTTCTGTCTCTGTTTGTTCCGCTTCGTTTTAGTAGTCCATAGCATCACCGTGATCATTTGTTTAGGTGTAGTTTGGAGCCAGAGAGGGTGTTATCATCGAAGGAATTTGACTCGGGTCTAGTGAGGAGACAGCAAGGTAGAGTGTCCTGAGAGTCCCGTGAAGGAGACAAGGACGTCCCAGGGCAGCGCAGTGCAGGCGAGGGCGTCCCCATCACGGGGTCTCTTGTGACTCAGACGCTGGGGATGCAAGCGAAGGGGCTTCCGTCCCACCGTCCCCAGGGTCTCCGCCCACCTGCTCACACGCCTCTGTCTCCAGCAGAGCCCCCTCGGGGTGTTCTGGAAGCCCCAGAGGGTGTCTTATTCGTGTTCACAAACCAGCTCACTCCACTGAATGTGGTGTGACTGCATCGCGTCCCCGCGGCTCCTGGCCGGGCATTGGCAGTCCTGCACGGCCCCGGCCGGCACACCGTCGAGCTGTGGAGCCCTGTGGTGCCCTGCGTGTCCCGGCTTGTGCACAGCTGGGCTACCCACTGGTGTTGCCATGCTCGTCACCTCTGTCTGAGCCCAGTCTCCCCACCGGCCGCGCAGAGACCCTCCCCCACGCCCTGCCCTGGTCTTTTCCCTTCCGGTTATGCAGCAAACAAGAACTGGGGATTCCGGGTCGGTCCTAAGTCTTGTTTACACAGACGTCTTTTCCATGCATGCACAATTCAGGGATAAGGACAAAATCCACAAAATGCCAGTCGCCTTCCAGAACTGTTTTGTAGGATGTCTCGTGTAGTATTTCTCAGAGGAGAAAGAACACTTCACAGAAGTGCTTGGCGTCTGTGTTTGAGAGATGTGGCCACTGTTCTTAGTCCTCACCTGATCCTTGAAGGAAGTGGCAATAGTAAGGTGAGGAAGGACCCTAGCCTTGGAAATTAGGCCGGTGAAATATCTGTACCAGAGACGACAGATGTGGTCTCGATGTGTACGCGAAGGTTTACCAGAATAATCTCTTACCCTGTGCTATGCATAGTCACCCAGTCATGTCTGATTCTTTGCAGCCCCGTGAACTGTAGCCCACCAGGCTCCCCTGTTCATGGGATTCTCCAGGCAAGAATACTGGAGTGGGTTGCCATGCCCTCCTACAGGGGATCTTCGCAACCCAGGGATCAAGCCCAGGTCTCCCACATTGCAGGCAGATTCTTTACCATCTGAGCCACCAGGGAAATCCATCTCTTATCCTGACTTTCATTAAATGTGGTAATTTCTCCTGGATTGTCTGTCTAGTAGTGCAACCAGTGTGCAAGTTTTGAAATTCTGTGGTTATAGTAGAAGTGTTTCTAGCACATTCTTCTGTTTTAGCAACTGCTCCATTGCCTTATATTTATACATTTTTCCATCCTTGCACTGTAAATCAGTGTCAAGCACTAGGTCTTGAACTTTCTACTCTCTTTGGCATTTATAACAAAGTACTCAAGAAATTTTGATGAAATTAATTCACTGTAAAGAAAAAGAAAATCTCTTTTTTTTTCAGGATATAACTGACACCTCTTTCCATGTAGACCAAAAACACACCCCAGTTGGTAACATATTCTACGTAAATGACCAAAACTTTACATCTCAGTTACGACAGTTTCTTTTCTTACAGGAGAGAAAAGTGTGGTGTGGATTGCTATATAGAAACAAGAATTAGGTTGCAATAAGTTGGGATATAAGTAAACCACTGGTTTAAAAATAGTGTGATTTGGACCAAATGTTCAGATAGAGAAAAGGAAGGAAAGAAAGGGGGTAGGGGGAGTTTTGTGAAGAAGGTTGGTCATATCCTTTATAAAATATATTTTGAAACTCTGAGCTCCCAGGATCAGGAAGCTGATGGCTGGGCGGGGCAGGGGGGGGGGCGGGGTTAGAAGTATGCAGATTATCCACGGTTACCTAGGAAACCCCTCTTCTGATTGGAAGAGGAGCAATCACAAGGCAGGAGAGAAATTCAAGGAGTCACATTAGGGCAGGTTCACGTGTACGTCTGTTTCCCGTAATGCGAGGAACAAGGAACGTCTATGAAGATGACGTGAAGAGAAAAGCTGTCTGCTCAGGGAAGGTGGAGAAGCTTCCCACCTCTTGAGAGTGGAGCTCCCAAACCTTGATGCCCCGCACTGTCCTGCCCAGGGTGGCAGGCGAAGTGGGCCCTGGCTTCCCTTTCCGTCAAGCCCCTGCCTCCCTTTTCTGGAAGCCCCGGCCCCCTTTCCTCGAAGCCCCTGCCTCCCTTTTTTGGAAGCCCCTGCCTCCCTTTTCTGGAAGCCCCGGCCCCCTTCCCGGAAGCCCCTGCCTCCCCGCACGCTGTCTCGACAGGGCAGCTGCTGCAGTGGTCCAGTGGGACTCTGCCCCTAGACCCGGCCGACTGGTCCAGAGAGGAGCACCTCACAAGGCTGGGCCGATGGGCCTCTTCTCCATCTTGTTTGGGTGGAAAACTAGAGAGAGCTTGAGCGGAGAGGGGTCTTGCCAGGAACCGTCGCTGGCCATGTTTCCTGCGGTGGAGAGGGCAGAGAGGACAGAGAGCGAGCGGAGGAAGCGGCGAGAAGGAAGGCGGGTGCCGGTGGGGGCGGGTCCTGGTCCACCGTGCGTGCAGGGCCCTGGCTGCACCGACCTTTCCCCGGTCCTTCCTCAGACCCCACAAGCCAGAGTAACTCCAGGTATGTAAGGTCCTTGGACGTGGGTTTCCATTACTGGAGATGAGACGAGTTCCAGAAGGTTTGGGCCCTGGAAGCGGGCAAGAAGGCAGAGGAAGCAGGCTGGAGCAGCAGCGTCCTGGTCGGGGGCGTGAAGCGGCAGGAGCGGAGCTGTGGCTGCCTTGGGCTCTCAGGTTTTTTTGGTTCTTCTCCTCTGAGCTGGAGTGGCTAAAAATGAACGCCGTCTAGGTGTGATGTGTTCGTTCCAGGGAACCTGCACTGAACGCTTACTGCAGGGGAACCACTGCGCTGTGTGTGAGTCTCGTGGTCCAGAAATATCAGAGCGATTTTTAGACACGAGCGCCTGTCCTCAAGCAGCTCGCGGTGTGATAGCAGGTCTGTGCAGACGATGTTTGCAGACCACGAGCCGTCAGGGGCCTTGGAGGAGCGGGGCACCACTGTGGTTTCAAAGATGGGCCGCGTCTCCCTTTGCCTTAAATGCTCAAGCAGCTTTGCAGATCGTGGTTCAGTGGAGTCTTGAAGGCAAACGGGGCCAGGGCAGAGTGGGTGGCTTGCCAAAGACTAGAAGACAGAGGTGGGAGAGGAGTTCAGACTGACCAGCATGTAGGGCGCATGGGCCTGGGGGAAAGGCCCTGAACTCCCTTATAAAAATGTGGACTCTCTCGTGGAGCACGTGGGAAGTCACTGAGCTGGTTCACCTGTTGCAGTTTATGAAGGATTTTCCATCTTGCCTGTGGCGACCGTGTTGGCCAGGGGTGAGGTTGGTCATGGGAAAAAGATGTATTGGGTTGGCCAGAAAGTTTGTTTAGGAGTTCCTGTACCATGTTGTGGCAAAACCCAAATGAACTTTTTGGCCAGCCCAGTAGAAGCATGTATGCATAGTCTGAGTGAGAGGAGATGAGTCCTTGCTGAGAAGGGGGCTAGAGCCTTGTGGGAAGAAGCTGGCTGGTGGGGGAGACATTCAGGGTCCGAATCTATGGGAAGGTGAGCCCGTTCCAGGGAGAGAGCAGGGGGTAAGGGGAGGAAACACAGCTCCTGGGTCTGTTGGGACCCGGAGCACAGAGGCCAACCAGGCCAGAGGGAGGGGAGGAGGGAGCGGCCTTTGGAGGAGGCGATTTGATTATTTTGTGCCTCTTGGGCTGAGAGGTGACACACAGCCCAGCTGACGGGAGAGCCCCCCGGGACGGACTAGAACCCCAGTAAGTTCTAGAACAGGAGAAGGGGACGAGGGGAGAGTCCCAGGGAAGACCTCGGGGGTGGAGAGAGGGAGGGCGGAGTTCAGACGGACGGCCCGAGCAGCAGTGGTGCCGGAAGCACAGGAGGAGCCGCCGCCAGGACCACCATGGAGTCCAGGAGGCGGTACCAGGGTCTCCCGAGGGGCTGTGGAAACTGCGGTTCAGAAAACCTTTCGGACCATCTGGTTTCTTCACCTTTCGTCCCCGTCCCTTCGCTTACATTTATTCCACAAGTGTTCGTGATGAGAGGATGTGTGATGTCATGGACACGCTGAGGGTGGACACACTACAGAGAGAACCATGGGCTGAGGGGGTCGGACCACAGAGAACCAGGGGCTGAGGGTGAACCAGGGGCTGAGGGGGACGGACTCCCGAGAGAACCATGGGCTGAGGGTGGACGGATCACAGAGAACCAGGGGCTGAGGGAGAACCAGGGGCTGAAGGAGACGGACTCCTGAGAGAACCAGGGGCTGAAGGAGACGGACTCCTGAGAGAACCAGGTGCTGAGGAGGACGGACCAGAGAGAACCATGGGCTGAGGGGGGCGGACCACAGAGAACCAGGGGCTGAGGGTGAACCAGGGGCTGAGGGGGACGGACTCCCGAGAGAACCATGGGCTGAGGGTGGACGGATCACAGAGAACCAGGGGCTGAAGGAGACGGACTCCTGAGAGAACCAGGTGCTGAGGAGGACGGACCAGAGAGAACCAGGGGCTGAGGGGGGCTGACCACAGAGAACCAGGGGCTGAGGGTGAACCAGGGGCTGAGGGGGATGGACCACAGAGAGAACCAGGGGCTGAGGGTGGACGGATCACAGAGAACCAGGGGCTGAGGGAGAACCAGGGGCTGAGGGGGACGGACTCCTGAGAGGACCAGGGGCTGAGGGGGACGGACTCCTGAGAGGACCAGGGGCTGAGGGGGGCGGACCAGAGAGAACCAGGGGCTGAGGGTAGACGGACTCCAGAGAGAACCAGGGGCTGAGGGAGAACCAGGGGCTGAGGGGGACGGACTCCTGAGAGGACCAGGGGCTGAGGGGGGCGGACTCCAGAGAGAACCAGGGGCTGAGGGTAGATGGACTCCCGAGAGAACCAGGGGCTGAAGGGGACGGACTCCCCAGAGCACCAGGGGCTGTGTCCGCCCCCAGGCCCACCCTTCGGAGCGTGCGTCTGGCCGTTCCCTCTGAAGCTGCAGGAAGTTTCCCTTTCCCGTCACCCCTGTTTGTTTTCTTTCTCTGCTTGGTTCACTTAAAGGATCGAGTGAGACCGCTGGAGGACCTGCTCCGGAAGCAGAGGCTGTACGGACGTGGTGGTTAGCAACCCGCCACCGGGCGCCGGGTGGTCCTCCGAACACAAGCCTCCTCAGATTCATTTAAAGGGCTGCAGTCAGTGTATTCAGCTCAGGAAAAGGGATGGCCTGAAAACTAGGACCTAAGCATATGAGCAGGATTTAGAATTTAAATGATACTTCGATCAGCATTTCTTGAAATGGCACCCGAAGGTCAGGCCTCACGTCCTCCCGGTGTGTCTGTGCAGCAAGGGTCTGCGCGCCGCTTGTGGGGGTGGCCTCCTCCAGATGGTGGCGGGTCCGCCTGGGGGACAGGGTTCTAGCAGTCGTCTGCACACCTCCACTCACCTCCCAAACCCGAAACAGCCGTCCCACGGTGAGCGGACGAGCGGACGGGAGGACGGAAGTGGGAGGGACGTGTGGCAAGGAAAGCAGGGAAGACTCGGTTATGTTTAGGATGTGATTGTTTCTGACCTAGATTCAGTCAATGGATGCCTATATATTGAACCTCTCCCCTTCAGGATTCCTCCGGCAAGAAAACCTATTTAAACATGAATCCCAAATCATGTCAACTCAGGTCTGCCGCAGGAATATAGCTGGCAGTATTAAACAGACCAAGCCCTCGAGAAGCCTAGTCTGAACAGAAGCTATTCTTGGCTTTATTTAAGTAAAGGAGATCAATACAGATATTCAAGATGGAAAAATCCTAATAGTAGGAAACCAAAATTCAAGGTCCCTTCAACCTTCGAAGCAGAGCAAGTGTTTCTCAGGAATCAGGTGTGTCTTAGAGGTTTCAGCAGGGTCCCCCAGGGGTGGTGGTAATGCCTTCTTTATGCCCCACCCCTGGCATGGAGCCCCCCTTCCGGCCTGGACGTCCCCCTGCAGGCCGCTCTGCTTGTCCAGTGGCTAGACCAGGTGCAGGGTAAAGTCCGACTCTGTAACGTAGGACCCACTTTACACATTGATATATTGTAATCATACTGTTATACTATTTTTAACCATACTTTTACTTACTAAATAGGTTTTCTGGTTATTGCAATACAAGGGGGATTTTTTTTTCTTTTAGTTCGTGCCATAATGTAAAAATGGCAAGGCAGTTATTGTACTCATAACGGCAGATTTGTTTAATTAAAATTACATCCAGTCGTGCTGACGCTCTCATAAGCAACTGTGAAAAATAGCTATTATGATCTGTTGATATGCTGCCTTGAGCGACTAATAATTGTAGTCAGAAGGAGGTTTTGCTTCTTTATCATCAGTAAACTTGAACACTCAAGTTTGAAAGAAGCGATATTAATAATTTTAAACTTTTATATTTGTTTATCAGTTAGGCCTTTGCATTGTTTTTAAAATCAGCGTCTCCATCCGTCCCCCAGTAAAGAGAAGGCAACCGTTCCTGTTAACTTTCACATGCGAGTGTTTGGTGGAAACGCAGGTTTGAACAGTCCCCAATGGATGTGAGCGGAGGGGTGCCCTCACGGGTGTCAGTCGCCCTCCTGAAACTGCTCGTGGTTCCTGGAGCTCAGCCGGCCTGCAGCGGATACAGGGCGTGGCTGCGTCATATTCCGTCTCGTTTCTTGACGTGTCCCGGGAGGAGTGGACTGTGTGTCACGGGGCCGGCAGGCCTCATGCAGCAGCTGCGGGCCCTCACGGCTGCCCCGAGTTCAGGGCTTGGCTTTGTCACCAGTGGGACCTTAAGTTGCTCTCTCTCTCCGAGTTTGTCTTTAAAACGGAATTAATGTTAGAACCTACCCTACAAGTTCCTTTGCAGGGGCTGGCACGTACGTATATAGTTTTAACTACTGTTGGTGGTGGTGGCGAAATCCTCGGGCTGGCTGTTCATCTGTAAGCACTGACTACACGCCAAGAGCGGCCCAGCTTCCCACTGGAAAGTTTGTGTGTGGCGTTATGTGTGTAGTTAGGCTCATGCTCATAGGAGACATCTAAGTTGCCTGATGAAAATGAACGACAGAGCTGCTTTCATAAGGTCTGATTGTTTTGGGTTGGAAGACCAGGAAAGAAAGTTGAGGATATTATGAAAGAAAAAAACATGTGATGGGCTTTGAGATCTGAGAAGGAATTTTTTTAACACCGTAAGAAGTTGCAGTATATATTTTTTATCTGAGCACAATAAATGCTCTAGGATGCAGGTGGAGTGACGTTATTGATAGAGAAAATGGGAAGGAATGCCGGACCTTGCAGCCAGCACATCTGTTTGTAAGGCAGTATCTGATGAGGTTTCCATCCTGGGGCAGGCCCAGCGTCTGTGTTACTCAGGTGAGATTCAGGCCAGAAGTGGATCCTATAGAGTCTTCATTCCAACACTTTGTTTTCTGATTTGGAATTCAGCACGCAGCCAATCTGGTGATGGCGATGACTGAAAGATCGTTGCTGTCAGTGTTCATGAAACAAGGGAGACCAGTCATTTTTACGAGGTGGCACAATTCTGCCATCCTCTATTGGTGTTTTAAAATCTATTTCATGATAAAGTAGTCTCCAGAGCACATCAACTATTACATGTCTATTTTAGACATCTGTTGTTACACCAATTTATAAAATTCTCTGTGGCATGAACGGATGACTCATGCAGGGACCTGAGGGCACTGGGCACGCTGGGGCCTCCCTGGGCAGCACGTGCCGTGGTGAGGCTGCCTGCGGAGCCATGCACCGGGGGATGAAACCCCGCTTCCTCACGACATCTCTCTAGAGAGTGTGCGCCATTGTTCTCACCTGCATCTTCACCTGCCTCCTCTCTCATCTGGACAAGCCACTGGTTCGTCATCTAAAAACCTGGCGTCATAAATCTACCTTGAAAGCAGCGACATAAAAGTCTAAAATTGAAAGAAGGTTCATAGAAGCACATCCAGCTGTTTTTTTACAAAAGCAGAATGATTGAACTTTTAATTGTGACACATGCCTTCAGCTTGTGTGGCTGCGGACGTGCTCCCAGGAGCTGGCGCTCCGTCTGCGTGTCTCCTGTCCAGTCGTGGTTGGTATCCTGTTGCACGCGTGCGTGCACTGTTCTCGGTCATTATTGGAATTTGCACATGAAATATTATAACGTGTGTGCTCTGCATTTAGAGCACTCGTGAAGGTTTGTTCTCACCTGGGAATCCCGTCAGGTGTATTTGGAGTATCTTTGGGGATTTTCAGGAATGCAAAGTAGGTTGGTTCTTCTTGCTTAGGTAGAATAAACTGGCTCAGAGTTCATCCAACCATTTGCACAGATGCCTGTAGGAAGCTCTGGGGTGCCTGGGAAAGGCCATGTTATGTTGTAAATGGGGTATCAGACCTACCTTCCCTCTCTTCTTTACTGGACGTCTGATTCCTTATTTGCAGATGGGTCCGTGAGAACGGTGCCCATGAGGTGTAGGGCCGTGGGGAGGTGTCTGTGGACTTGTGGGTTTCACTGACTGTCAGGCAGGGTCTCTGAGGACCAGCCTGTCCCTGACCATCACTGCCGCGGGCAGCGCCTGCGCCGCTGTCTGCTGCTACGGGCTGGGCATCGGGCTAGAGCAGGGCTCTCTGAAGCCTCACTTGGTTTCTTCCCCTTGTTCCGAGCAGACTGCCCAAGGGTCACGTACTTCCCCCAGATAACTTGTCTCTAATCAACTCTCAAATCATCTGGTGGGTTTCTGAATAATCCTTAAAAAAAAAAAAAAAGTCATGCTCCATTTTACTGCTTTCCGCTTCACTCTTGGACTGAGTTTTTAAAGGGTATATCCCCAAGATAATGTCGAGCTTGTTCATGACGGTGTGTCTTTCAAGTCTGTTCTTATAATCCTACGTGGGCAATTTAATTAGGGTGAGAGAGTGTGTGTGTGTGGGTGGGTGGGTGGGAGGGTGCGCGCGCACGTGCGTGCAGACACATGAATTATTGAGTACCTGTTCTGTGTAAGCTACTGTTTTATATGCTGGTACAGTGGGAGGGTTGAGGCTTGGAGAGTTTAAGTCACTGGCCTGAGGTCACACAGCTGTTGGGTGGTCATGGCAGGACTTAAAGGAGACACAGCAGCTCTTGCATTGCTTCATATCTTGCAGAAAAACCAAATCAAATCTGGATGTTGGCCGTCTCTCCCCCTCCCCACCATGAAGTGTGCATGCTAAGTCACTTCAGTCATGTCCGACTGTTTGTGACCCCATGGCTGTAGCCCACCAGGCTCCTCTGTCCATGGGACTCTCCAGGCAAGAATACTGGAGTGGGTTGCCATCCCCTCCTCCAGGGGATCTTCCTGACCTAGGGATTGAACCCGGGTCTCTTGCATTGCAGCTACATTCTTAACCATCTGAGCCACCAGGGAAGCCCAGATTATAACACGCACATGTATAAAATACATACTTTACATACCTATATAGGAAACTGTAAGTGAAGAACAGTGCAGGCTAAAGCTTGAGCTATAATTGATCCAGGACAATCCATGTATAATATGCTTCCGAGTCACACGAATCCCTCATATGACTTTTTTAAAAATCACTTGTCCGTCGTTTAAGCTTTCTGATTAATCGGAGTAAGGGCTAAGGATAGTTTACTCCAAGATAAAACTCTTACTCTGAGCGAAGTATTTTCACTTTAAAGCAGTCACTGAGAGTTGATTTATAATATATCCTGCCTTTGCCCCTCCCTGCATGTAGAATCTAGCCTAGCACTTCAGGAAGAACGGAAGATGACTTTTTTTAATGTCAAAAAAAAAAAAATAGAACTTCCTCCTTTGCATCTTCCTCCAGCTTCTGTCGCCGACCTTGGATGCCTGGCCTCCAGGGCAAGATAAGAGAGTAAATTTGCACAGTTGTGAACAACTTAAAAGAAGCCAGTTCTTGAAGGCACTGGACCATGCAGGTGCTCGTCATTGAAGAGTCCAACACAGGAAGATGGGCCTGCGGGTAAACGCATCGGGTACCCCGAGCCCCCCGCGGCCCGGTCACATCTTGAGAGGGCTCTCTGCATCCTTGCGACAGTCGCTCTCAGCAGCCTGGACAGGCGCGTTCACTCTGACCCTGCTTGGGTCTCGTCCTGCAGCACAGAGCATCTCACCCTGAGCTCGACTTCCTCCCAGGGAGATGGTACTGAAGGCAGTGCCGTTATGAGCTCAGAGCATGGGCTTCGGGGGAAAAAGGCTTGATGAGTGGCTTTTTGCAGAAATGTTTATTTTAGACTGATGAACGAAACGAGTAGCTCCACCCTAAGAAGAACTCTCAGCTCCCTTATGATCTGCCTTCATGCACACACGCATTCTCTTCCAGGAGGAGGGGGCAAGTGTCTGTGGGTGAGACAAAGAACCAAAGTGATAATCCAGCTTTGATCAAAATTCTTGTGTAACAGTGTTCCCTCTGAAAGTGATTTCTAATCAATGAGCACTTCCACAGCGTGCTCAGGAGTAATTACCTTACATGTGTTCCCTCTGAGCTCTGATTAGAAGCAAGATATGAGATCAGAGGGGCAGAAGAGGAAGGTAAGAAGGGAAAATCTCACCCAGGCACTGAAATGCCCAGGTTGAGGGCTGTTTCATAGGCTCGTGCCCCGGGTAGGGATGTCGACCTCCATTCACCCTCATCCCCCACCGCCGATGAACACATGCCCACTCTTTGGGGCAGCGTTGATGATGGCCGCAGGGCACCCTGCCACACTGAGGCAGGGCAACTGGCTGGCTCCAGTGAAAGCGTTTGTCCTGGCAGCAGAGAGGCGTGTGGACAGCTAAACCCCCTTCTTGCCCTGTGTCCTGGTGGTCAGGGGTCAGTTTTCAGCATGGACTGCTAGGTGCAGACTTAGCCCACGCAGTAGTTGAACCTGGGCTTCGTTAGTCCAAGAAGGGACCCGGGGGCCTGGGAAGGGAAGTCAAAGACTGGGAATGATTCTGCCTGTGAAAGGAAGGCACGGCAAGAGGTGGCGAGGGCCGGCGGGTGCTGGGGTCAGCTGAGACAGTGAGGACTACGTAGGGTCTGTGCAGGCGAGAGGAGGCCTGTGACCCGCAGTGCTCGCTGGATGGGAACGAGTTCCTGGGTTCTCGAGAATGTGTATCGAGGAGCTTCCCTGGGGTCTGATGTTTAAGACTTCGCCCTTCCGGTGCAGGGGGTTCGGTTTCGAGCCCTAGTTGGGAAGCTAAGATCCCACATGCCTCGTGGCCAAAAAACCCATAGAACAGAAGCAGTATTGTAACAAATTCAGTAAAAGACTTAAAAAAAATGGTCCAAATAAAAAAATAATTTAAAAAAGAATACGTGAGGAAAGTATAATGAAAACACATGCACAGGAAAAGCAGAAACCTTCTTTCTGGTGAGAGTTGGGCCGTGGGCCAGTGCCCGGGAAGAGAAGTTTGTCCCTGTTGGTCAGCAAGACCGGAGCCCTCGGCCCCGTGGTCACAGGAGAGACCCCCCTGGCTGCTCCTTCCCTCCCCCGAGAGGGGCCAGCCATGCGCGTTAGCCCTGCTCTCAGATGGCTGGCGGGATGTCAGCAGGTTGGCCCCTGTGATCTTGGTTGTTCAGCCACGTGATTCCCTTGAAAGCACCCTCTCCAGGCGGCATCCTCCCCAGAGAGGAGCTTGAAAGCACCAGGGTCTGATCTTCCAGTTTTAAGCCCAGCGTCAATGGCTTGCTCACGTGATGACCTGCATTCCTACTCCCAGCAGGTAATGATACAGTTTTAAAATTTTTTACCCACTGCAAAAGGACTGAAAGAAGCTCAAATGAATGGCAGGTTTATTTTAGTGACTGGTTCCCTGAATGTGTTTACCAGTGGGAATAGCTGCAAACCCAGGTCATCTTAATGAAAACAGACTCAACAGACTCTCTGCTGACGCAGCTCTTAGGGTTCTGAAGCAGCATATGTTGAGGCACAGAACAGCCCCTTCCTGAACATCTGTGCATTAGAAACCGACTTGGCTAAGGTACCCTCCCCACCTTCGAAGACGCTTCAGTTCTGCTCAGATTCTCCTGCAGACCTTTCACCCACGAGTAAATATTAACAACCATGAGTAAATATTAGCTGAGAGAGCGGAGGGCAGTCATCCTGCCTCTGCTGCAGGACGGGGGGCTGCCCTCTTTACACGTGTGTATACATACTATGCATATGTAGACGGGGGCTCCCTGTATACACATATATATACATACTGTACATATGTAGACGGGGGCTCCCTCTATACCACATATATATACATACTATACATATGTAGATGGGGGCTGCCCTCTTTACACGTGTATATACATACTATACATATGTAGACGGGGGCTGCCCTCTATACACATATATATACACACATACTATACATATGTAGACAGAGGCTCCCTCTATACACATATATATATACATATACTATACATATGTAGACGGGGGCTCCCTCTATACACATATATATACACATACTATGCATATGTAGACGGGGGCTCCCTCTATACCACATATATGTACATACTGTACATATGTAGACGGAGGCTGCCGTCTTTACACGTGTATATACATACTATACGTATGTAGACGGGGGCTCCCTCTATACACATATATATACACATACTATACATATGTAGACGGGGGCTCCCTCTATACCACATATATGTTCATACTGTACATATGTAGACGGGGGCTCCCTCTATACCACGTATATATACATACTATGCATATGTAGACGGAGGCTGCCCTCTTTACACGTGTATATACATACTATACATATGTAGACGGGGGCTCCCTCTATACCACATATATGTTCATACTGTACATATGTAGACGGGGGCTCCCTCTATACCACGTATATGTACATACTATACATATGTAGACGGGGGCCTGCCCTCTATACACACATATATACACATACTGTACATATGTAGACGGGGGCTCCCTCTATACCACATATATATACATGCTATACATATGTAGACGGGGGCTGCCCTCTATACACATATGTATACATACTATACGTATGTAGATGAGGGTCTGCCCTCTATACACATATATATATACATACTGTACATATGTAGATGGGGGCTGCCCTCTAGACCATACACACACACACACAGACACACACACACACACACACACACATGCTGTACATATGTAAGTGAGGAGCTGCCCAGGGGGCCCCTCCCTGCTCGCAGGCTCAGCTGAAACAGCCAGAATGAGCTGTTACATCCAAGGGGGAATCTGGCCAAGGCTCTGGGCCAGTGCGTCTGTTGATATGTTAGATTTATTCAATTAGAGCCACAAGCAAAGGAACCTGAGTTGTGGGGTTGATTTGAATAATACCTCGGAGGAGAGTGTGTAAAGCCATTAGGAAGCCCCAGGGGAGGAGGAGGGTGGACCAGGCTCCTCCAGGGTCCCCACATGGCCCCCGTGCTCCGGCCTGCTTTGCCAGTCCATCCCCGAGGGACCAGCGTCCCAGCCAGACGGCAGACGCGCCTTCTGTTCAGGGTCAGGGGGACATTTTCCTGCTTCACCATCCTCTGAGGTCTCCACGGGTGTGAACCTGCAGCAGAAAGGAAGCTGGCGACTGTGGAGGCTTTCATGCTGGAGGGGCCTTGAGACCCCGAGGGCCTTGGTCCCGTCAGATCGGCCCTTTGTCTCGGCAAACGTGCGTCTGGCACACGGAGCTGCATAGAATTGATCGGATGCTTTAAAAAATCAGCACGTGTGAAGTATTGGAATTAATTGCCTGGCCTCATACATTACTGTCAGCTGTAGGATTAACAAACCACACAGGGCCACAAAGAGCCTTTTCTGGGCTCTCATTTTTAGTGCCCTGTGGCCTTTGATCTTTTCACACTTCGTTCAAAGCGTGAGGCGTCTTTGCATGCTTTTTACGCACCAGCTGAAGGTGGGTCGGGAACAGATCGGTGCAAGGAGGCTGTCTGTTCTCAGGCCCCCCTGGTGTTCCCCATGGAAGCCTCGTGGTTTGGTGGACTGATATGAGGGGGAGTTCTCATGCAGGGTAGCGGTGGGGAGACACAGGTTAGAGGGGGAAGGCTTTCTCGGAGTTGCTTGATGCCCTTGATTCTGACCTTTAATGTCACTCTTACGTCCACGGCCTCTCGCTGTCCTCAGAACGTGTCCCCTGCTGCCCTTCAAATGGGGGCTACAGCGTCTCGAGGAGACCTAGATTAGGGATGGACATGTCTGGCTGCAGGGGCCCAGCCTTCACCAGCCGTGTGGCCCTGGACGATCCCCGAACCCTGAGAACCCGCTTGCTGGCTCCAAAGTGGAGGTGGGGTCTTCTGTCTCCCTGTCCACTCCAGCCTTTCCAGGGTGCCTCTGCTCTGGGAAAGAGGAAGTCTTTACCTGGGCGGGGTTGGATTATGAATCTGCTTACTAAACTCGGTATGGTGTTCCTGGCCCCCTGTAAACACGTTCAGCAGAGATGCCTCGAGAGAGCTGAGGCAGCCTCCATGTGTCCTCTGCTTGTGGTCAGCACTGGCGAATTTGAGAGGTAGGCATTGCACAGCGAAGACATGGGCCCTGATGCACTTTGGTTAGGTTCAGTTTGCTGTGATCCTCACCCACAGTAGGAAGGGTACAGGGAGCTACTCTTTTACCCAGGAGGGTCTTCACCCTCATCCCATTCCAAGCAGGACTCTGGTCCTGCCTCTTCTTTCCTCCTTGCTGGTTGGGACCAAGGGCGGCTTATTCACCCATGGCGGCTCAGACAGTAAAGAATCTGCCTGCAAGGCAGGAGACCTGGGTGTGATCGTGGGTTGGGTTGGGAAGATCCCCTGGAGAGAAGGGAATGGAAACCCACTGCAGTATTCTTGCCTGGAGAATCCCCTGGACAGAGGAGCCTGGCGGGCTGCAGTCCATGGGGTTGCAAAGAGTCAGACACAACCGAGCGACTAACAGTGTTCGTCTCTGTGCCCTTAGCAGAGTGTTTGGCATATCATCAGAGCGTATTGGTTGACTGCCTTGGTTCAAAGTAAGCCAAGAAGATGAGAAGGAGTATTTGAAATTTAACATAATCCTCAAAATTAAAATGGAATTGTCACAGGTAGGAAAGACAGAGCGTGCGTCTGTTCACCAGCCTGGCCTGCACGCGTGCTGACTAGGGTTAGACCTTTCAGCACTTGATCGATCGCCTCTGATTTCTGTATCACCATGGGAGGCGTGTACCGTTCTGTCCCACTCACCCAGATCACCGCCTCCTTCGTTCAGAACGTTAGGAAGCTGGTCCCTATACCTGAAGCAGGACACGTGACTCCAGCAGAAGTGGGTTCAGGGTGAAGTCTGATGTTTCCCCGTGGGAGGGGCGGGTGGGGAGGTGGCGGGTAGAACAGGAGCGTGCGCTCCAGCCTCCACAGAACCACCAAGGATGGTGCCCACGCATCCCAACAGCCACGTGTGACCCAAACAGGCTGCCGGGGGCCCCCCCGCCCCCACCTTTCGGCCACTCCTGCAGTTGGCTCATGAGCTGATGGTTAAGAGACTGAAATGGGGAGCCAGACAGCCTGGGTTCAGGTCACAGCCATCTGGGGAGGCTCCCCTTGGCGGGGCAGGAGCAGGGCGTGGTGCAGGGTTCCTGAGTCAGGGCCCCGCCTTCCCTCCCAGTCAGGGGGTCGTCCACAGGCTGCAGTTCGGGAGCAGGGGTTGGGGTTGCCAACAGGGGTCCCTGCTTCCTGAGGGCTGGACCTCCCTAACCTACTTCTGATACTTTCTTTCTTAATCTCTGACTTCAGCCTTCCCCCTCACCCGAACCCCCGTCTCTCTATTTTCTGTCTTTCTGCCCTCAAAGAATTTCTTCCCCCCACCCCAACCCACTCTCTTTTTTTCTGTATTTCTGCCCTCAAAGAATTCAGATCCTTTTAGGTTAGAATTGGGGGTTTTCTTTACCCGACTCTATTTGAGGTATATCATTCAGGACCGCTACCATTTAATAATTTTCTTTATGGCATTTTTTTGGTTGTTATATGGAAGTAGTCTTCATGAGCATGTTTAGTGTCCAAACTAACACTGAGGTGTTACTTTGGGGATAAGATCTTGGTCCTCCCCTGCTCCATCCCTGGGCCCACATGGCCCCTGGCACTCAGTGGGTACCAGCGCATCCCTGCTGAGGGGATGCCTGTTGCATAAAATAACACTGAGCCATAGATTCGTGATGTCTGTGGGTTTATAGTCAGGGCTGGGATTTCGGAGCACCTCATTATTCCATTTCAACAGTCTTATCACAAAATGTCTTAAAAAACCGCCGAAGCGCACCGTGTCCCAGTTTGTCAGCGGGTCAGTTGCTGTCGTTGCGGTGGTGCTGGGTAAGTCTCCTTGAATTAGCGAGTCCTGCGGAGTTCTGGCTGATGTGGAGAGGTATGTGGTTAGCATCTGTTTGTTCTGTGCATTTATCTCTCAACCATGTTCTCCATCTATTTTAAGGAATGTTTCTTTGGGTGCTGTGTTTTTTTTTTTTTTTTTCTATTTATGTCTTCAGCATGAAAATATAAATAGATCATTTATCTCCGGTATCCTTCAAGTGGCTTGCATCATCTCATGCTCTTACATAACCGAAGTTTCTGTCCCCGGGACACATCGTTTGGGAGGTTTGAGTGGTTGGAAACGTCCTGGAATGTGAAGGCCAGCCTCCAGGGACCTGAGGCTCCCTGTGGGGCCTGAGCTGTGCCTGCCGGCTCCCTGGCTCCTTTCCTGATAATGCCGTACAGGATACTTGTGCCGTTCATCCCACCTGGCACCTGGCCACAGACCATTTAAAGATAGAGCTGAGTTTTGCTCATTCTTGGATCCTCCGCAAAGTCTAACACAACCCTTGGGACTTTCCTGGCCGTCCAGTGGCTAAGACTCCGTGTTCCTGACGCAGAGGGCCCGGGTTCGATCTCGCATGCCGCAACTAAAGAGAGCAAGGGCTGCAACTGAGACCCGGTGCGGCCAGATACATTTTTTTATTAAGTGTAGCTCTGCTCTCTGAACGTAGTTGATGCTTTCACAGGTCGTCAGTAAATTTGCGGCATAAATGTCTTTTCTAATTGAGGTGTGATTGGCACATAACAGTGCGTTAGTCTCAGGTGCGACCCAACAGCGATTCGATGTTGGTGTGTATAGCAGAACGATCACTGCAGTAAAGCCAGGTCACGTCCGTCGTCACATGTGGTTACGTTTTTCTCTTGTGCATAAACGTTTCTTGAACGTGGTGATAGCAGAAAAGACTAAAATGAGCTGTGCATATGTGTGCGCCTTATAATCAGCGTGTAACATGCACTATCTCATTTAAGCCGACAGCACCTCCATAGAGCGTGTGCATGACTGTCGCTAATACCGTGTTATGGATGAGAAAGCCAGGCTGGAGAGCTTGCATAGCTTGCCCAGAGTCCTCACCAAGAAGTGACAGAGCTGAGATCTGAACACCAGGCTGTGTGACTCTAGAGCCTGTGCTCGTAGCCACTCGCTGTAGAGAAGAGCTTGACCTGCTCGTGACCCACGGAACAAGGTCATCACACGGGGTCTGGGGTTGATCGGTGATGACCATCGGTGATGAGGCCTGAAAGTGTCCCTCTCCTGCCTTTCTGGTTTGGTCCAAAAAAAAAAAAAATGCCTTCTGACATTTTCTGACAAAGCGTTTTTCTTAATTCCTAGAAGTCTTGATCGCTGGAAGAGGTTACAGTCAGCATCCTTACAATTAGGCAAGTCCCCCTACCCCCACCATTGGAACCATTCCCTTCCCTGTTAGCAGCCCCGGCAAACTGAGGGCAGAGGACAGAGCCTGGTCGGTGGGCGGGATTCAGGGGTGCCAGTGAGGGGCTTTCAGGACCAGGCGTGGAATGGGAAGTGGTGACGGGAGACACGGAGAGCCACCTGGATCTCCGCGGGCTGGTGGTTCGCATGCTGCTGCCAATTTCAGGGGACAGTTGTCCAGCACAGGGGCCCCATGCCCCCCAGGGGTGTGGCGAGCTCTCCTGCAGAGGCCGGGGCCTCAGGGTCAGGCAGACCTGATGTTGGGTTCTCAAGCTTTTCTTCCTGGGTCCGTGACCTTCGACACGTGACTCACCCTCTCCTGGTGCGTCAGTCACCTTTTGTAAGAAATAAAGTTAGTAGACTTTTGATTAAAGGTGGCGGATTGAACACAAGAATTAGCCTCGGTTACCTCTCAGGATGTTCTGGCAGTAACAGTGAAGAGTTTGGGTTTTTGTTGTTTTTTTTTTTTTTGAAGCATAAATTAATCAAAGACCTGGTGAATGGGGTGGGGGTGGGGGACACATCGGCAATGTAAATTTGGGAGCTGATCAAGCCTGAGAGCCGGAGACTCCGGGAGCCCACCGGGGACTGAGCTGGGGGCCGCTGCCTTTCACAACAAGCCTGCAGAATTAGTTGACTCTTCAAATATGTGCAGATAAAAATAACAACCAAATTTCAGAAAGGAAGATCTGCAAGACTGTTATAAAATAGTTCCCTCTTTCTAGGAATTCAGTAAGTGTTAAGTTCAGTTCAGTTCAGTCGCTCAGTCGTGTCCGACTCTTTGTGACCCCATGAATTGCAGCACGCCAGGCCTCCCTGTCCATCACCAACTTCCAGAGTTCACTCAAACTCATGTCCATCGAGTTGGTGATGCCATCCAGCCATCTCATCCTCTGTCATCCCCTTCTCCTCCTGCCCCCAATCCCTCCCAGCATCAGAGTCTTTTCCAATGAGTCAGCTCTTCGCATCAGGTGGCCAAAGTATTGGAGTTTCAGCTTTAGCATCAGTCCTTCCAAAGAACACCCAGGACTGATCTCCTTTAGAATGGACTGGTTGGATCTCCTTGCAGTCCAAGGGACTCTCAGGAGTCTTCTCCAACACCACAGTTCAAAAGCATCAATTCTTCGGCACTCATCTTTCTTCACAGTCCAACTCTCACATCCATACATGACCACTGGAAAAACCAGAGCCTGGACTAGACTTTTTTGGCAAAATGATGTCTCTGCTTTTGAATATGCTATCTGTGTTGGTTTTCCTTTTTCTTTCAAGGCTCCCCTCATGTACAAAAGTCACCGCGTGGCCGTGTTGACTGACTGCTTTCCTCAAAGTCGTCCAGCCACCCATCAGCCCTTTCATTGTCTGTCACTGACATCCAGCAAAGAAGAGGACAGTGGGGGCGCTGTGGACAGAGGCTTCTGATCTGTGCTTGTTAACACCTTCAGGCCTCATGGGGCACCTGGACTGAGGCAGTGGTGGCCGGACCCAGGGTGTAGCTGGCATGGTTAGAGGAACCTCTGGCCTTGGTGGGAAGGGTGTTAAAAGCACCTCGCTGCATGTGAGGATCTAGTGTCCAGGGTGCTTCCTGATTGGTGGGAACAGACCAGCTTCCCCCAATCTGCAAGGAGATGGTAGCCCCAGAGGTCCTAACAGGTTCTGTTGGGGCCCCTCAACCTGGGGCAAGAGGCCCCCACCCTGAGAGGTCGAGTTTGGGTTTGTGTGTGTGTGCAGGAGAGACTAAACGTGTATATTTATAAAGCAGGCCGTATGCCACTCACTGAACATGCATTGTATTTTTGTCTCTGCTTGCTTCAGAGATAGGGAAGGCCTGCTAATTAGTCAATCTAGGCATGCATCTGGGTGTATCCACGTACATCTCAGTTGCTTCAGTTGTGCCCAGCTCTTTGCGACCCCATGAACTGTAGTCCACCAGGCTCCTCTGTCCATGGGATTCTCCAAGAATACTAGAGTGGGTTGCCATGTCCTTCTCCAGGGGACCTTCCCAACCCAGGGATGAAACCCGAGTCTTCTGAATTGCAGGTGGATTCTTTACCAGCTGAGCCACCAGGGAAGCCTAATGTCAAAGTGTATATATTGATGAATTGGTTGAGGAACTGATGCCTGCATCTTTTGAGATGAGAGCCTTTGTCTAAAGGAGAGCCCAGAGCTTAGGTCCCCCGGCCGCACACAAGTGCAGGGTCACCTGAGGCCGTGAAAGGCTGTTTCCACTTGGCTGCACTGATGAGGTCTCCCAGTCAAGCTCAGAAGAGGCAATGGCACAGGAGACCGGATGTGGGAATCCTTTAAATCCTCCTGAAGAAGCTCCCTGGGACCCAGAGCTTTTTACCATGAAGATCAGATAAGTGGCTTCAGCAGAGCTGGCCCTGGAGTTGTGCTGTTTGAGAGTCCTTGGCCCTTGGAAATGAGGTTCTGGCTACAGAGGGGTTTGGGTGTATTTGTGCCCTGTCAGGATTCACACGCTTTCAGCAGCGTGAAGCCTGAACCACATTAACCTTTTTAAAAACTGGAGAATACTGAAAGCGAACGTGGCTATTTTCAAAATTTGATGTTCATAATTGGATACAGCTGTCGGTCTTCAGTAAAAGTTTATGTTATGGTCAGTAGCTTAACAGGCTTAGTGTCAAGTTGTGGTTAAGAGAGTGGGTTTGGAGGCAGGCTGCCTGAGTTCAGATCTGCGTGTCACCGCTTATGAGCCGTGGTGCCCCAGGAATATCTCTGCATCAGCGTCTGTACCTGAGAGATGAGGAGTGAACGTCAACAGTGCCTGCCTCAGCGCTGTTGTGACGGTCACGTAGATTAACACATGGAAGCACTTAGGAGGGTGCCTGGCACAAAATAAGCACTCAGTAAACATGGGTGGTTGGGCTCCCCCAGCGGTGCTAGTGGTAAAGAACCCGCCTGCCAATGCAGGAGACATAAGAGGTGGCAGCCCACTCCAGTACTCTTGCCTGGAGAAGCCCATGGACAGAGGAGCCTGGCGGGCTACAGTCCATGGGGTGGCAGAGAGTCAGACATGACTGAGTGACTTACCATTCACGCAAACATGGGTGATTATTACTGTTGCTAAGTTCTTACTCTGCAGGGGCTGGAAGCACTAATGCATTTTTGAAAGATTTTTGTCCCCAGTAATTAAAAACCAAAAAAGCATAAAAGGTGGACACTTGAGGGGGGTGAGCACTGTGCTGGGGTCTGAGACATTTAACTGCATTTCACCTCAGTAGTTCTCTACTGTAGGCTTGCTTCTTTGACAAGTGCTTAGTACATGTTTTGTCGTCAGAGCCAAGGTGGCGTTTACATTGTATAAACTGGAGGGAAGTTGCCAAGAATTTTGCATTAAAGAGCTCAAGTTTTCCAGATTGAGATAGATACATTGTTAGCCAAATACATGACTGGAATTTCTGCCACAAATTTTCAAGAGATGCATTTTGGGAGAAATCAAACATTTCCTCCTCTAAGATAAAACCAGGTTATTAGATAATTTTAAATTCATGTCACATTGCTTACTCATCCTTCTCAGAGATGCTGGTCATATCAATATTTTATATATGTTCACATCCAACTTCAGATCAGGGTTATTTTTTATTTGAATTACTGCCCCCTGAGCTGCCAAGTTACTTGGCTCCGATGCTCACCCCTGTTTTATAATTGTTCCTGATAATGGTTTGCAATATATTGGGAGACTTCTGTGCAGATTGCCCATATTAGGCTACAGTTCCTTTACCCTGATCCTTGAGAGCAGTGCCTGCTATGATTAGCAGTGGGCAAGATTTCTAAAGTAGCTTGTGATTCGCTGTGATCAGTACACTTGCTTAGGCCCAGGCTGTCCCCGCCTTCTCCACTTGTTCGGACGGTTGATAACAGATTCATCAGATGCTCAAGGTAGAGCGGTGATGTCATCCTGCTGTAGCATTTTACCCTTGAGGCATTAGAGCCCTAAAGACAAGGCTTTTCCAGCCAGTACTAACCCTGATAGTTAGTCCAAGAGCTGGGATTGGACTTGGATTCATTTAGTAACTAAATTAAAGGGGTTGTGGTCACTCACAGCCACTCAGCTCAAAGACAGATAAAATCACGTCCACTCAGCACGAAGGCTAAAAGCCCTACCATCCTCGGGGAACGCACAGCTTAGAGAGGTGACGGTCAGGTAATTACAGAACTCGGCTGTCCGCACCCTCTCCACCCAGTGCCCCGGCTCGGGGTCATGCAGCTAGCCAGTAGATGCTGTTTCAGTCCCTTGATGCAGTTGTCGAGTAGGCAGCTTTGTTCTTGAGGCCTGTCTTTCCACTTATCCAGTCATTTCTTCTTCTGTGAGTCATTTGTCAAAGAGCACTCCTGGTGCCTGAGCTGTGCTGGTCACCAGCCTTTCTTTGGTGCCACATGCCCGAGGGCGGGAATCAGGTCCTTGCCTTCAGGTGATTTTTCGTCTAGTTGAAGGAGACAGGCATGTGAAGAACCGAGAACAGAGATGTGTCTAAGGACCTGTGATGTGACCAAGAGTGACACAGTGCATCGAAGACACCACTTCAGTCCTGCCGAGCCCTCCCAAGGTGCTCACAGGCGTGCCGTGCAGTAGTTCACGGAACGAACTTTCAAATGTTCCCTCTCGGGGGGCAGTTACACCTTACACTCGGCTGGAAATCCTGTCGGACTTACTGCCTCCTCCTTCCCTTTCTTTCTCCTCGGTTGAGGTGTGTCTGGAATGAGTGGTTCTGGAGGCGGGCGGGCTGGTGGACCTGCCCTGTGCTCAGGACTGAGAGGACCCGTCTAGAGAGAGCGTGCCCCCCGCAGCCCGGCCCTGGCTGCTGCTCGCTCGGCCGCCCTCTGCACCTCTAGTTCATTCATTCGTCTGCTGGTTCAGTTGAATGCCTACTATGCACACACGCTGTAGAGACTGAGGGAAGCAGACAGACCTGGCTGATGTGCTCCAAGAGATTATGGTCTAGACCAGCTGGAGAAGCTGACTTTAATCAAATAATCACACGTATGAATGTGACATGACAGCTGGGAGAAGCGTTACAACACGGTGCTTGAAGCACAGCTGAGCACTGGAATCGAGGGGCGGGAGGAGGAAGAGGCCGTACAGAGTTGAGGCAGCACCAGCGAGGCTCTGGCAGGGACACGGGGCCCCGGGGAGGCTGTGTGGCTGGACCAGAGGGGACGTGGCAACGAGGCTGGGGAGGTGGGGAGCCCAGACCACGGTGGGCCTCACCACGTCCGAGAGCAACAGAAACTCCCGAAGTGTGTTAAGCAAGCAAAACCTGCTAGGTGACTGGTTATGGTGTTCAGAAGGAGGTACCCAGGCTGCCCTGCAGAGGGAGGACTGGGAGGAGGAGGGACCCGGGGCCAGGAGGAGGAGGGGGGGGCGTCAGGGCCAGGAGGAGGAGGGGGGACCCCAGGCCAGGAGGAGGAGGGGGGACCCCAGGCCAGGAGCAGGAGGCACCCCGGGGCGGGAGGAGGTGGCTGCCGTAGCTGGGAACTGAGCTTGTGGCCGAGGGAATGAGGGACGTGGACATCCCAAGATTAATAGAACCAGAATCTCCAGAGCCTGACCCTTGACTGAGTCTGAGGTTATGGAAGACGGTACGCTGTGTACCACGATGTGGAAGGACAGGACTGGCCGAAGCTGGGGTTTGGGCGCACTGACCTTGAGATTCACCTGAGATGATGAGGTCAGCGTGCCGCACAGGCTTGAGGGAGCTGGAAAAGTCTAAATCTCACAGGAGACGCGGGGACTAGAATGTCAACTTGTGTGTGCGCGTGTGTGTGTGCATGTGTGTGTGCGTATACACGAGTGAGCAGCTGCTCTGTGACGCAGGTGGGAGGACCCTCCCAAGATGAGTGATGGGGAGGTCGGGTCAGGGTGGGCTGAGAACACGGGGGAGTGTCTGAAACCGTGGAGGTGGGAGCAGGCAGCTGCACAGGTGGTCCTGCGAGGGGGACGCCTGGGAGCTGGGCTCTGGCACAGGTCCTTCGTGGGATCCCGGTGCTGGCACATCCCAGCCTGCTCCCTTCCCCAGGAAACCCGCTGCCAAGCCTTCAAGGCATTAGTATGTTCAACTGCACGAAAAGATATTTTACGTTGAAAGATAAAAGGAAAGGAGAGGTGGTTTTCTGTTTGTTTTGCTCTTCTTTTCCTGCATGGGTTTATCTCTGCCGAGAGGCCAGGCCACTGGGATTTTTGTTGACTTCTTACCATGTGTTTACTCTGTGCCTCAACAGGTTTTTAAATTCATGACTTTTTTTTTTTTCCAATCTTCTTCTCTTCTCTGTCGGTTCTTTTATTACCGCTTGTATTTTTCATGTGCTGTGCTGTCCTCATCCTTACGATGCGTTGCTTACAATGTTATTACTGCTGTTCTCTATGCATATTATTACTTGAGTTTTGCAGGGCCTTCCCTGTGAACAGCAGAATGTAATTTATGAAAGATGACAATCATGCTTATAGCACCTCTGTGCTGTGAGTTAAGCTCACCTGATGGCAGTGTCGGAGTTCTTACCCAGACCGCCAGCTCCTGCAGCTGCACGTGGCCTCTTGTGTCTAGAAGGAGGCTCCCGGGCTCCCCCAGGATGGAGCAGAGAGGTCCGCCCACCCATTTATGGCATTTACCGTTTGAACTAAGTCTTGGAGAAGTATCTCCGGATTAATTCAAGTGTGTAAAAGACAAGGACTTCTCCAGTGCTCCAGTGGAGACACAATTCTCCTTCAAGTTATTAATCAAAATTATGATCGCCTGAGTAAGCAATGCCAAGTAGTCATTTTTCAGGTCCTTCCGTGAGAAGCTGCTGCTGCTGCTACGTCATTTCAGTCGTGTCTGACTCTGTGTGACCCCATAGACGGCAGCCCACCAGGCTCCCCCATCCCTGGAATTCTCCAGGCAAGAACACTGGAGTGGGTTGCCATTTCCCTCTCCAACGCATGAAAGTGGAAAGTGAAATGGAAGTCGCTCAGTCGTGTCTGACCCTCAGCAACCCCATGGACTGCAGTCCACCAGGCTCCTCTATCCATGGGATTTTCCAGGCAAGAGTACTGGAGTGGGCTGCCATCACCTTCTCCGTCCGTGTGAAGCTAGCGACGTATAATTGGCATGTGTTGTGGTCAAGAGGGAGATTCTTGGGTCAGGCCGCCCGGCTTGGAATGAGAAGGACCTCCCCTTTGCTGCCACATGTGACCTTGGGCAGATTATAACTTCCCTGCACCCCAGTTTACTTCTCTATAAAACAGACCTAATCCTACCCATCTTATGTGATTATAGTAAGGATTAAAAGAATTAATTCTCACAGAGCTCTTAGAACAATGCCTGGCATAGGGTCAGCACTTAGCAGATTCTAGCTGCGATTAGATGGTGTTCCCTCCTGCGCTGGGCACTCAGAAGGCGAGGACCGTCTGCTGCTTCCACGGTCAGTTTGTTCAGCAGACACTCGGTACTCATCACATGCACCTCAAAAAGTAGGCGACTGTAGAGTTTTTCACAATGTCTAAATATTAATCCACAGTAGTAAGATTGTGTATGGTATGAATGTTGATTTCTCTTCTCCCATATTAGTAATAAGCAATACTTGCTCCCTTTGCACTGAAAACAGCCCCCTTGGGACTTCCCTGGGGGCCCAGTGGTTAAGACTTCACCCCCCACAACGTAGAGGGCTCAAGTTCGATTCCTGGTCAGGGAGATAAGATCCCACGTGCCTCATGGCCAAAAACCCAAAAACATAAAGCAGAAGTGATATTGTAATAAATTCAGTAAATCAAAAAAAAAAAAGGTTCACTTCAAAAATAAAAAACAACCCCCTCTCCCCTAGAGGGTGGGGCTCTTGAATACAAGGGTGTGTCTTCTTTCAGCTTGGTACAGATAAAAGCATTCTTTTTCAGCCCTTTTCAACAGAGGAATTAGATGATTGACCTTTTAAGAAAACGTTCCTCCCAAGTCTGTTTGGATGGACTCGTTTGCTGCAGAGACCTGGTGTTATTCCAGGCCTCTGTCTCTCCTAATTGAAGGGCCTTGATGCTGACACTGAAGAGGGGTTGCCTTTGGGGCCACCAGCGGACAGCTTTCTTTACCGTCTTGTATTGTTAATGACTCAGAGAATGTTTTCCGATGAGATCAGAAGCAATCCACTAAAGAAAAAACGGAGAGAATGCGAGCGCTTAGGAGAGCAGGAGGAGGGATGTGAGAAATCCTAAAAAAAGACCAGAGCTGGTATGGAAGAAGGGGCGGGGCTGGCTTCCATCCCAGCCTAGCTACTCAGAATCTTTTTTTTGAGTGGGAAAGGATGACACGAAATCCTGTCTTAACCAACAGTCAAGATGCCTTTGAAATTATGTGAGGGAAGCTGGAGACTGATGTGGCGAGGTGTTGGACCAGGTCCTGCCCTGCAACTCTCGAGGAAAGATGCGTCCAGCACTGCAGTTAACCCTCAGGCCGCCGGCGTGTCTGCATGGACCAACCACGCGGCCCGGGCCGGGTCTTGTGGGGTCCAGGGTAGACCCAGACTGCTGGCTTCCTCCGCCTCCTTCAGCCTCGCTCAGCACTGCAAGGCGTCGTCTGAACACAAATTAAGTGGCAGTCTTGGGCTTTAAAGAAAAAGGAAAACTTTTTCATTTGAGAAATGAAAAATGTAATGTCTTCTGTGTCAGTTCGGTCTGTGTCCCCTGAAACGATTTCATCTCTATGCTAATTTTATGCTGCAAATAGGAACTTTCCTGCTCAGCAAGAGGAAAGGGCTAGAAATCAAAGACTCTGAGTGGCTGGGAGCCCACTAGACCAATCCCCGCCAATTCGTCAATTCAGTGCCGCCGAGAAGGTGTCCTCTGTGCTGGCCTGGCCCTTGAGGCCGCCAGCCTTGTGCTGAGGGATCCAAGGGCTTCCTCTCCCGCCTGGAGCTGACCCCCACGCCTGGGGCGTGGACTCGTGCCTTTACCAGTCTGCAGGTTCCTCCAGGCTCTCGCTCCAGTGACTTGCCTGGTGTGTCCACATCCAAAAACTAACTTCGCTGCATTTCCTCCACTTCTGTTTTCAATGAATAATTAAGACATAAAAAGCACCATCTCAAAAGTACAAGTGCCAAGTCACTTCAATTGTGTCTGACTCTTTGAGACCCCACAGACTGCAAGCCCACCAGGCTCCTCAGTCCGTGGGATTCTCCAGGGAAGAATACTGGAGCGGGGTTGCCATTTCCTTCTCCAGGGGGATCTTCCCTACCCAGAGATTGAACCCACACCTCTTACGTCTCCTGCACTGGCAGGCAGGTTCTTTACCACTAGCGCCACTAAAGCACAAAGTAACCCACGAGTCCAAGCACAGAGCTCTTTGAAATGGATGTTGTGTTATGTTTCGTCCTAGACACATCTGCTTCTCTCACTGGAACATGAGATGCTGAGGGTGGGAAGCTCAGTCTGTACCATTAGCACTAACGTGGGACCTTCCTCTGAGCAGCCACTTACTGCATACACGCTTGTTGAATTTTGTAACTCATCTGGAGATTCCTATCTGTCTGTCCCCTGGTAGTTCAAGGGCAAGTGGACAGGGAAGAGGTTGGCAGGGTCTCGTCCTCACGGCCCTTTAGCTGGTCTCACAGAGCTGCTGCTGTATAGGCTTGGCCGTGCCTGTGCCCCTGCAGCTTCCTGTGTCCTTCCACACATGACGCTGCTGGCTTTTAGCTTTCTTTATGTTGTTTAGAGACGTTTCATGATGAAAAGGGAGTATGTATGCCTGTTCACAGACAGGACTGAGGCTGTTGCGAGAGTTATAAAAGGTTGATTTCAGCTGCATTTGGAGAGCGGAGGCTGTTTGTGATGGAGCAAGTGGCCTGAGGGTGAACCACAGGGCTGGACACATCTTTCCTTGAGAGCTGCAGGGCAGGATCTGGTCCAATGCCATGCCACGTTGGTCTCCAGCTTCCCTCACGTCATTTCAAAGACATCTTGACTGTTGGTTAAGACAGGATTTCTTGTCATCCTTTCCCACTCGAAAAAAAGTAGGCTCCAGGTGGTCAGAGACTGTGGCCCTGTAGATGCTTGCCCAAGGCTCCGCTGGCCATGATGCTGACTGGCGGCCCATCTTGGACACCATCACAGGGTGATGGGAGAGATGTAGTGGGTGAATATGGGGCGGTGGTCCCTTCGGCCCTCTCTAGGGGTGGGGTGGGGACTGGCAGCAGCCCACGATGCATGAGGCCCCTGGGACCCAGTGAAGAGAAGGCCCAGAGGGTGCTGACTGGGCAGACTTGGTGGACAGGACATAACACAGCTTGTCTTCAAAGAAGAAAGGATTTCCTGGAGACTTAGTCCTCACACACGCCTGAGAGATTTGAGATGGGTAGTCAGGGAGATACAGGGGAGTGGGCATATATGCACAAGGTGGCTTCTATCTACTCAATGATAAGACTGCAAGATCTGTTTCCATCGTATCCATTTTCCCCTCGCATCAGGGTGTCTGAGCTGAAAACACAGCGCAGGGCAGGCATCTCAGTGACCTGGGAGAGAAAAGTACATTCCACACACTTTCTGGAGCATAAGGGGCTGAAAAATGCATTTCTCCATTTGCAAAGCTGGTGGAGATTGTGTCTCTTCCTTTTAACGATCTCCTTTGAGGTTTACCTGTCTCAGATGGCTATCTAATGCTTTCACTAAACAGACCCTGGAATTACTCAAATGTATGACAGGCTAGTTGCAGACCCACTGCGAGGTGACGTCTTGGCCTCCACCTTCTTTCTGTGGCATTCTCCTCTTCTCAGCAGAGGGAGCTGGTGATGCAGCAGAGTCAGGGGGACTGGGAGAGGAGACGGCTGGGGCGGTGTTGGCACTGAAGAGGCCCAGAGTGGAGGGACGTGTCTGAGCCTGTGGGAGGAGGGGGCGTTCGTCGCCACAGAAGGCCTGGGGAGCTTCCTGGAAAAGGCTCTGGAGTTCACTGACTCCCTGAGCTGAACTGAGCTCTCAGTCCTGGGTGCTTCCTGTGACCCCCAGATCACCCTGTGACCACAGGGTGCAGTGCCCTATGCTAGCAACAGTGTGCTACACAAACGGTCCAGCAATTCCCCAGCTGGCTTAGAATATGCGTTTCTTACTGAAAAGCAATATAACTGAGGGGTGGGCGGGGGGAACTAGTGGCTCTTCGTTTTTGTTTTTTCAATAATTACGATCCATTGCTGTCCAAGTTTCAAATGTACAGGCACGGGGTTTGATTTACACATTCTGTGAAATGATGACCAGTAGGTTCAGTTAATATCCATCTCCTCATATGGATTCAATAAAAAGAAAATAAAGGAGAAACGGGGGAAAATGTTCTTTTTGTGATGAGAACTCCTGGGATCTAACCTCTTGATGATTTTCTTATGCATCATAAAGCCGTGTTAGCTATAGTCACGCTGTCCATTACATTCCCAGGTACTTATTTATCCTATAACTGGAAATTTGCTCCTTTTGACCACCTTCCTCCAATGCCCCCTCCCGCATCCCTCACCTGTAATAACTGCAATTCTGACCTCTTTTTCCATGAGTTTGTTGGGGGGGGGGGTGTTTTTAATTCCATATGTGAGTTAGATCATAAAGCATTTGTCTTTCACTGTCTCACTTACTTCACTTAAGGTAATGCCTCCAAAGTCCATCCATGTTGTTGCAAATGGTAGGATTTTCTCTTTTTTTTTTTTTTTTTATGGCTGAATAATGTATCATTATGAGCTTCCCAGGTAGTTCAGTATTAAAAAATCCACCTGCCATTGCAGGAGACATGGGTTCAGTCCTGGTTCAGGAGGATCGCCTGGAATAGGAAATGGCAACCCAGTCCAGTATTCTTGCCTGGAAAATTCCATGGACAGTAGAGTCTAGTGGGCTACAGGCCCTGAGGTTGCAGAGTCAGACATGACTGACTGAGCATAGTGTATCATTATATATTGATATATAGATACATGTACACACACATATATACATACATATGACAACTACTTGTTTACCCATTCATTCGTCATGGACATCTAGGTTGTTCCCATGTCTTGCCTGTTATAAATAACACTTCAGTGACCATGGGGGTGCAGATATCTTTTTGAGTTAGTGTTGTCATTGCCTTTGGATATATTCCCAGAAACGGAATTGCTGGATCATATGGTAGTTCTAATTTTAATTTTTTTGAGGATCCTCCATACTGTTCTCCACAGTGACCATACCGATTTATATTCCCATCCACAGTGCCTGAGGGCCCCTGTTCTCCACACATGCCAGTGTTTGTTCTCCATTACCTTTTTGGTGATGGCCATTCTCATAGGTGGGAGGTGATAGTTCACGGTGATATTAATTTGCATTTACCTAATGACCAGTGATGTTGAGCATCTTTCATGTGCCTCTTGACTTTTCATACGTCTTCTTTAGAGAAATATCTATTCCAATTCTTTTCAGTTGGGTTATTTGGGTCTTTTGGTATTGAATTGCGTGACTTCTTTATATTTTTTGGATATTGACCCATTATCAGAGATATATGGTTTGCAAATATCTGTGCTTGTTATACAGAGCAAGGCACATCAATGTGCTCAGTTAGCACTGGCTGGTCGTGGCCACTGCAGGGATGTGCATTGAGTTAGAAGAGGCGGTGTCTGGATGCACTTTGTGAGACCCTTCATCACAGGAGAGTAACCAGGCTAACCCCCAAGAACAGTGTGGAGTTCTATCCTGTATGGTACCAGGCTCTGCAGTACCCTTGCCAGCTAAAGAGAGAGAGGAAATTTTAATCAATGTTTAGTGTGCAGTTCAGATTTGCCACGTACCAGGTGTATGCAATGCTAGATACTAGAGATACAAATATAGACCAAGAAAGAAAATTATTAAGAAGTGATTAAGATCGTGTCCAACAAGACCAAATTCAGGGGAGAGAAAAAGAGGTATCATTTGACATTACAGAGAGCCCCTTAAAAGGAAACTACAAATACCAATTGTGGAGCCAGCAGCTGAATCCATAGATTTATGGGAAATCTTGGTGCCAAATGAGCTTGTAGAACTGTCCCTCTTGAAGGGGAAGCAGAGGGGGAGATGCTGGCCTTCTGGTGTGCCTTTCTTTCTGGCCGCCACCGGACTTGACGGGGTTGGTGGAGGCTCATGCTTTCTCATCTTCAAATACTTCGGCTGCTGGTGACTGAAGCTTAGAGCCAGAGCAGCACTCCTGACCTCGATGGGCGATTATGCTGGCGCTGCGCAAGCTTCTGGGGGCGCTAGGCTTTCACACAGCCCCCCCAACTTCCGCTTTACTGTTCATGGCAACATGCCTTTAATGCCCAGCATTCTGCCTGCTCAGCTCCACTCTTTCAGAAATCTTTGTACACTCAGAATAAGCAGTAAGCCTGAAAAGACAAGAGGTTTTTTAATTTGACCTCCTCCTTGCCCTGATGAATGAGGCGGAGTTTATCAGCAGCTTCACTTATGTTGAATTTTACTTATGAATGCTGATGACTTATATGTGAATTTAATTTTTTTATATGTATTGTATATGCAGCCACATAGGCAAATATTTATTTACACTCTTGTACTGTTGGACAGTGGCTGCTAACATCCATAATATTGTACAGATTCAAGCTTGGGTCTACCTTTGAGAAAGCTAGGTAGATGCCCAGCACACTGTTAGGATTCTCCATGATGTTGCTAGCTGGTCAATCAGGCATTTCAGCCAGATGATCAAAGAAACCAGTGGGAAAAGAATCGCTAAAGCTTATTTAAATGAATGGTTGACTTTTTTAGTTGGTTTTTGCTGCTTGATTCAGGCAAAATGTTTAATCTGTTTTTTGTTTTTTTTTAAATGTAGCAATAGCTGAAGCAAAAATCTACAGCTTTGAAGACAAATCCAAGTTGGAATTCTAGCTTTACCTCTCAGTTGCTGTGTACTTTGAGCAAGTTATTTAACTTTTCTGAGCCTCAGTGTTTTTACTTGTAAAAATGGGGATAGTGATACTAACTGCATAGTGTTTTCAGGAGAACTGTGTTTTAATAATAAATATAAGGTACTTAGCACAGTCACTGAAAAAAAAACAAATGTTAATTCCCTTCCTCCTAAGAGAGTGATCTTGGATGGATGGATGGATGGATGGGAGTCAGCTCAGAGAGCCTAGCAGATCGTGTTGTTCTGGCTCTCATGGTATTTCAACTGCAACTCAAATCCTGCCTTGTGGGTCACTCCTGCTCGTCATGGCTCCTGGTCTACACAGGAAAGAGTGGGCCGCCAGGGTGGCACCCAGCTGGGCAGAGCACTCAGCAACCCCAAGCCCACGCCCTCCTGTCTGCCTTCGAAGTTCCTGTGAAGGAGGCGGGGAAGGAGTGGGCAGAAGTGAGTCTGGCTTGAGGAACGTGTTGGTTGCATCCCACCCCCCACGTAGATTCTTTATTTTTATTCATATTCCAGCATTATTTTATGGTGTAGTTTCTTTTGTAAGCCTCTCTAAATCCTCCATGGAGCTAGGCGAGATGTAAAACCACGAAGCAGCAGAGACCTGTGTCCAAGTTAACTGTGGCATGCAGCGGATGCAGGCCCCCACCCATGGGACGTGATGCCCTGAACATGTATGTGCCAAGGACCTGTGGGGATCGGCAGCGGTGGGTGATGCAGTCATCCGTCAGGTCCCATTCTGGCGTCTCCCCTCGAAGGATGTAGACCGGGGCCGACGGCTGCCGTTGTGCTGGAAGGTCACCCTTCGCTCATCAGGGCAGAGACCAGACGCAGGAAGTCATCAGGGCTGTGTCTCCTCACCCACTTCCAGAGCGCAGAGGCCCTGTCTTAGGTTCTTCATCCCTGCCATGCGGGACCCTCAGCTGATGCATCATGAACACACGGGGCACGAATGGCCTAATGAGCATGTTGCACATGGGGAGAGTATTCAGAATAAATGAAGTGCAGAATTTCAGAGTGCCTGCGAGGAACGGCGTTTCGGACAAGTCGTCACTACTCGTAGGTGCTTCCAGAAACACACACAGTCTGCTCACAAACGCTGCTAGGTGAATAAGTACCTGCTTTAAGAGATGAGCTTGGTTCTGATCATCGTGCTCGGCACTGAAGCCCAGTTTGTTGTCGTTTTTTAGTTGCTAAGTCATGTCTGACTCTTGGCAACCCCATGGACTATAGCACTCCCAGCTTCCCTGTCCTTCACTCTCTCCTGGAGTTTGCTTAGATTCAGGTTCATTGAGTTGGTGATGCTATCTAACCATCTCATCCTCTGCCACCCCGTCTCCTCTTGCCTTCTGTCTTTCTCAGCATCGGGGTCTTTTCCAATGAGTCAGCGCTTCACATTAAGTGGCTGAAATATTGGAGCTTCAGCATCAGTCAGTCCTTCCAATGAATGTTCAGGGTTAATTTCCTTTAGAATTGACTGATTTGATTGCCTTGCAGTCCAAGGGACTCTCAAGAGCCTTCTCCAGCACCACAGTTAGAAAGCATCAATTCTTCAGTGCTCAGCCTTCTTTATGGTCCAACTCTCACATCCAAACATGACTACTGGAAAACCCATAACTTTGATTATACGGACCTTTGTCAACAAAGTGATGTCTCTGCTTTTTAATAAAGCCCAATTACATTTTTTTAAGCACACTTTTCAAGCGTTGCCATGCAGCTTCTTCTCTGGGAAAGCTGACTGTCTGATATATGGCATTCAGGATTTACGTTGCACAGCAGGCCCTGTCCTGACAGTGCGAAGTTCCACCAGGACCCTCCATGATTGTTACTAGTTCTTAACGAAGCCCCAAAGTCAGGTGACGTCACTGGATTTGTATGTGACTGGAACATCTTTATTTTTCCTGGCCTTGTTGTGCCCACCCAGCACAGTATTCTCCGTGCCTGACTGTGTAAGAAATCTGAAAGTTCACCCACTGGAATACATACCTCATGTCAGTGAGTGCCGCATGGTGAATCCTGAGGTAATTACTTTCTGCCTCAGCTGGGGACTTATGGAGCAGAAGCTAAAATTATTCCCGACTGGAGACAATCCCTGAGGTGGCGGTGAGAGTTAAATATAATTCCTCTGCCTCATGTCTATTACGGTTACTTTTAACTAGCTTGTGGCCCGCTGCCGGCCAGCAGCTGAGGAGGAGGAGGGAGGGTCCGCGTCCACGAGCTCCTCGGAAAGGCAGTCGAGGCTCCGGGCGGCGCTTCCGGGACCGCGCTTCCGGGACCGCGCGCGCTTCCGGTGGAGAGCTGCCCCCGCAGCCCCGCCCCCCCCCGTCCCCGGAGCCGCAGGCGCTGGGCAGGCGAGCGGTCCCGGCCGTGGCCTCGCCAGGCGCCAGAGGGGTCGTCCGCTGGGCCGGGGGTGTCCTCCGTGCTGGTTTGGGTCCAGAACCGCCCCCCTCCAGCTGCAGGAAGAAGCCCACGTCCAGGGTCGCAGTCAGACCGTCCCGGTAGCGGGGTTAATGTCCTCCTTTCCTCTCCACACCCCGAGTGGTGTCTTCCCCGGCCTCGCAGCCTGGGAGAGGGTTTGCTCTGGAAACGAGCCGAACGTGTGTCTTCAGAGGTCGGCTTGGCCACTGCAGGATGGTCCCCGGGTGAACGCTGTCTGGAGCGGAGTTGACCCCGGAGAGGTCCCCACGCTGCCCGCCGCCTCCTCCCCAGAGACGGCGAGGGATCCTCTCTGCAGAAACCGCTCCGGGGTCAGCTGCGGGCCTCAGGGACCATCGAACTGTGTCCAGAACAAAAGTTAAGAATTGCGGTAGGTGACCAGGGACTCCGGCAGGACAAAATTCTGACTGTGCAGAGAGCACCGTCTTGCGTTTTCACGTCTCTACCTGGGACACACGTGCGCTGTTCTAACAGCTCAAGGGGCGGGCGCAGCTGGAAGAAGTCGGGGAGGTGTCGGTGAGCTGATAGCAGCCGATAGCGGGGGTCTTGGCGGCTACAGGGTGGTTACGGAGCAGCAAAGCCAAAGTGGGGAGCGGGGCCTGGAGAGGGAGTGAACAGACAGCACTGAGGTCCGTGGGGTCGGACACAGGATCGCCAAGGTTGGGACAGCTTCCTTACCAAATGCAGGTGCACAGTCAGCAGGGCAGACCCGCTCACCATGCCCTGATGCCCACCCTGGGACTCCCCCAGCACAGCTGCCCCACCGCCCACCCTGGGCACAGCCCTTCAGACCCCCAGAACTCAGCTTCCAGAGGCCGAGTTCTGACCGTCCAGCTAGCGCTCTGTCCTCTGCACCACAAGTTGCTTCCCTTAGGCCCCAACTCTTCGGAAAACCCCGCTTTTCCGTTTCAACCAGATTTTCACCATGGCAGTCATTTGTGGATTGAGTGAACAAGCTGCAATATAAAAAGTAAACTGTAGAGGTTCCATAACTTCAGGGGCAGGTTAATGATTCCAAGTGTCAAAGTGGAGATTTAGTTTAGGCTGTTAAAATTCAGGAAGGCATCATGAAGTCTTCCTGTGTCTCCTTCCTCCTCCTTAAAAATGGCATCTGAAGTCTCCTCCTAGCTGAGTCACTGCTTGGTGTGATCAGGGCTAGGCTGTAACTGGACCTGTCAGAATGAGGCCACCATGATTCATGATGGACGCTAAGCCTGGTTGCCACGGACAACGTGTTCCTCTCTGTTCTTCCCTGGAGTTTGGCAACGCCATATTTTGCTTTTGGAGTAGAAACCCTTTTCCATAATGACAGTTATGGGATGAGGTGGCTCTTCCCCCTGTCACCCACAGAATTGTTGTTTAGTCGCCCAGTTGTGTCTGTTTTGTGACCCCATAGACTGTAGCCCACCAGGCTTCTCTACCCATGGGATTTCCCAGGCAAGAGTACTGGAGTGTGTTGCCATTTCCTTCTCCAGTGCATGAAAGTGAAAAGTGAAAGTGAAGTCACTCAGTCGTGTCGAACTCTTTGTGACCCCATGGACTGCAGCCTACCAGGCTCCTCCATCCATGGGATTTTCCAGGCAAGAGTACTGGAGTGGGTTGCCATCTCCTTCTCCAGGGGATCTTCTCGACCCACGGATCACACCCAGGTCTCCTGCATTGACAGGTGGTTTCTTTACCACCGAGCCACCTGAAAAGTCCCACCCACAGGGTTCCTCACTATTTGTTAGGGGAAAGTGTGTAATTAGCATAACTGAAGACCTGTGGAGAACACAGTTGTACAGGACGGGTATTTCATCTACCACTGCAGCCTGCTATCAAGCCAGGCCACCAGCCAAGTGCCCAGCACCTTTCAGTTCAGTTCGCTCGCTCAGTAGTGTCCAACTCAGCGACCCCGTGGACTGCAGCACACCAGGCCTCCCTGTCCATCACCAACTCCTGGAGTTTACTCAAACTCATGTCCACTGAGTTAGTGATACCATCCAACCATCTCATCCTCTGTCTTTCCCTTCTCTTCCTGCCTTCAGTCTTTCCCAGCATCAGGATCTTTTCAAATGAGTCAGTTTTTCACGTCAGGTGGCCAAAGTATTAGAGTTTCATGAGCACCTTTCATAAGCCCCAAACTAAGCGTCCCACTGAGGAGAGACAAAAGATCGAATAGATGTGGTCCCTACCCTGGAGAGAGCTTCTCAGGTGGCACTTGTGGTAAAGAGTCCACCTGCCAGTGCAGGAGACATAAAAGATGTGGGTTCGATTCTTGGATTGGGAAGATCCCCTGGAGAAGGACATGGCCACCCACTTCAGTATTCTTGCCTGGAGAATCGCATGGACAGAGGAGCCTGGCGGGCTACAGTCCATAGGGTCTCAAAGAGCCGGACACGCCTGAGCGACCTAGCCTGCACACACACTCCCCTGGAGGAACCTGGGGAGACAGAGCCAATGAAGGCAGCAGCCTGCACTTCCCACGTCGATTCTAACCACATGTGTCTGTTCCCAGCCAGCTTTCTTGAAGCAAGAGCCACGCCCTGTGCTCATGGGGCAGGTGTCTGAGGGGTCGGCGAGTTTGTGGACTTGAGGAGAGCTTGTACTGCCCGCAGCCCCCACCTGCCCCCTTCTGCCATCAGGACTGGGTCCCCACATGGTTCCTTCCTGCCTTGCCGGGGGCATGGCTTTGGGCCAGACCACCGAAAAGGTGCGAGGGTCTAGGGAAGCCGAGTGCAGTTGCCGTGGTTTTTTTCTCGAAGTGGGGCTTGGGCAGGAAGGAACCCTGTACTCCTGCATGCGTGCAGAATCCGGCTGCACTGCCGTCGGCTGGACCTGCGCCAGCTCTTGGGAAGTGAGGGCAGAGATCAGGAGCTCAGGTGCTCTCCAGGAAGCAGAAGGGCTTCACCGCAATGCCGACGATGCCTGTTGCCAATAAACTCAGATTTATGGGAGATGAGATGTCCAGAAGAGGGTGCCTTGTAGACAGATGTGCGCAGAGAGGCAGGGGTGCCAACGTGAGCTCTCTGGACACCTGGATACGCGGGAGTATGGGATAGATTTTGTCTGTGGGCATAGATGAAGAAATGTATATAGGATATACACCTACCTTCCAGAAGAGAAGAAGGATGTACCGCGCGATGTTAGCCCTGCTTGTCTCTGGATCATAGGGTTGTGGCAGCCTTTAACGTTGTCTTTGTATTTGTTTTCATTTAAATGTGTTTATTTTCATTTAAAATCGTTTATATGAATCAATCATATGATTTTTTTTTAAGTCAACCAAATACTAAACAAAATGTTGAAGTTAGACTTTCCAAGAGTAGGTGGTCCAGCCAAAGACCTATTGTGTGTTATATTCCAGCACTGAGTTAGAAACCATTTATCCTGAAGATATGTCCTTTTTTGGGTCAGTTTAAAGATAACTATTTTCAGGCAGTGCATCATTTTCCAAAAAAAGAAGAAAAGAAAAAAATAGGAATGTAGATGTCATAAATTCACAAAACAGAGAAAGTGTTCCGTGTTGATAATTGTATTTTCTTTGCATCTAAACCTAATATTGGTAACAGCCCAAATTTTCTCCATTTGTGGGTATTCTCATAGTTAACCTCCTATTAAGGTGTGTTTGATAGAAATATTAAGAGGAACGCTTACTGGTCAGAAATGTTCCCTTGATAGAAGACTGATGCTGGGAAAGACTGAGGGCAGGAGAAGAAGGGAGTGACAGAGGATGAGACGGTTGGGTGGCATCACCAACTCGATGGACATGAGTGTGAGCAAGCTCCGGGAGTTGGCGATGGACAGGGAGGCCTGGCATGCTGCAGTCCATGGGGTCACAAAGAGTCGGACACAACTGAGCAACTGAACAACAACAGCTGCTGCTCAGATGTTAGTTCTAATTGTCCTCCACAGCCCACGGAGGACGCCGATGGTTGACCCTTGGAGGGCATGGGAACACACTGAGACAGTAGACTAGCAACTGGGAGAGGCTGCTCACCCTCCACGCACCCGCAGGCGAGAAGTAATGCCTTCACAGGTGCACTGCGTGGCCTGCTGCACTTAGGACACGTGTAGGCCATCCAGCCTTGTTTCCTTCGCAGGAGCTCTGGGAATGCCTGACTTCTTTTTACCTAGGCTCAGATTCTAACTGGGAGTTAGAAGGCACGATACATACGTTTTTCTCAAATTGGAATGATTTTAACTTAAATGAGATCAGTATCCCTAAGTTCTTCTGGGAGAAGTGTTACTTTCCCCGTTTCCAGCATTATAAAATACTTCCATATTTGTGGCATTTTGTTCTCCAAGGAATTCTTTAGAAGAGAGCGTGTGCTTCAGTTTCTTCATTATTCAAAAGAAAAAGCTGAGCTCAACACCATCAAAAGGAAATGCCCAGAGTCCCCAGAAGAAGCTGGTGGCGGGGCTGGGGCCAAAGCCCCGCTAGCTCTCTTTTTACTCCTTTTAATATGTGGAACTTTTTACCTAAGATTTCCAGCTATTATGAGGAACCACAGCAGTGTTTCCTAACAATGTAGGTGGTCAATCAATATTTGATGAAGACATTGTTTAATAAACTTGCATATTTATTGACCCATTGAATCGATAAAAAGTATAGCACATCTGTATATACACACATAGGTAGGTAGGTAGGAGAATGGGTGGATGGATGGACGGACGGACAAATGGATGACGGGTACTAGGTAGCAAGCAGCACCAGCATGCCCGCTCTCTGTCTGCACAAGGATTTAGTTATTATGTGTCCTCGATCCACCTGGCTCTCTTCAAGGGAAGAGGCTCTGCTGCAACAAAGACCCAGCACCACCTAAAATTAAAATTTTCTAAAGAGGCTCTGGGGAGGAGTGACAGAATTTTAGGAGACAGGGAAAGTATACTCCTTTTCACTGCAAACCTGCTAGGTGAGAAAGCATACACAGTTGCACACGGGTATTTTGGTATCAGCGTAGTATTGTCTTCAGTACCCATTTAGTCAGAAAATATGTCACCTGACACTCTGCAGGTACCAAATGGTGCCAGAGAGACACGCTGAATGAGGATAAATCATAGAGCATGTGTAGGCGGAACGTTACCCTCATCATCCCATGCATCTCTGTTTTGGATTTGTGTTTTCCAGTTGCTCCTATTTTATTTTGAAGGAGTAACTTAGAAAACCTTGAAAGAAGAGCTCACCGACAAATTAGAGTGAAAAGGTGCAGGCAAATAAAGTCACGTGGACTAATCCATAAACACCCTGCAGAAGCTACCTTCTTTTCGTCGCGTCTTCTGTTGGTTTGGCATACCAGGCAGAAAGGTGAATTTCTCGCCTCCTTTACGCTGTCACAGAACATATCTTCTTAATCACCTTTTGCACATGTTGAACCCCATCTTAGTCATAACTGAGGCATATGCTACATTGAAACCGTGGTGAAATCATGCTTTTTCTTCCCCCTTAGGGAAATTTCCCTGCTTTATTGAATGAAAGAGGCATTTAAAGTACAAATTAAAGATAACTACTATTAATAAGTTTGGTTAGGCTCATAGAGACAAATAATACCAGTCAAAACAGCCTGACTCACGTTTGCTATAAAAAAACGTTTAATCCACTGCCTCTAAGTATGCAAGAAAAATTTCCTGATGGAGATTCTTTACTTATTTTGGCTTCTCTGGCTCTTCGCTGTGGGCCTGTAGGCTTTGCTGCCTGGTGTCAGGTGGGATCTTAGTTTTCCAACCAGGGATCAAACCCACATCCCCTGCATTGGAAAGCTGATTCTTAACCACTGGACCACCAGGGAGGTCCCCCTAATGGTATTTAAAGATGTCCATCGGCTTTCGTTATCAAGGCTACTCACTTGAACAGAGCATTAGATGAACAGGGGATCTCTGTCATTTCTATTATTGATGATCTATGTTATTTACTCCTTCTTCTTCTTCTCTCCTCCGTTCTCATATTGGGCCCTTAGGCATTCAGTTGGATTTTGCATTTGTTAGATAAAAGCAACAGCATACCTATCAGACTGGAAACTTATTCAGAAGCATGCATTTATACAATCTTCCATTTTTAAATCATGAGACTAACAGCGTATTTTACTGTACATGCCTCTGGTGCCCTAGTTTGGGACCTGCTTAAATTCTCAGTGGCATCCTAAGAAAAGTATCACAGAGAGCAACATTTACCCATAAAGACATTCATAATGTCACACTGAGGTAGAGTGTAAGTTGTGTGCTTTGTAATAATACAGTAAATGATTGCAAATAGTGTTTTATATAGAAAAGGTTCAAAGTGGTTTGAAAATTTTTGTATGGAGCCATTTTTTGAATATGAAAGTCTCATTCTGTTCACTCGTGTATTAAATGCTCCCAGACTTAATAACCGGAAACTTCTGTGTTTGTATTGTATATCAGGAAGGGAAGGGCCTTAGAGTCGATCTTAAGTGTTGGTGTGCCCCATTTTGCCTTGGGGATCATGACTCCAGCATTCCTTCCCTCACTCTTGTGTTGTCCCGTGATATTTGCTGCTTCCTGAAGTCAATATAGACGGATCTGAGCCAACTTAAGTGTTGTCTCAATATTTACCTACAGAGGAAATTCCATTTGAGAAAACCGCAGAGTATGGCCATTCCTGGAACAACCGGGAGATGGTTATTACTGTCGGAAAGAACTGTCTGCTTTGCCCTGCTTTACTGTAAAAGAGACCAAATGAGTGTTTTAAAAATCCAGCTCAAATTCAGAGGCATTTTGTATATTTAAAGTATCCACATATCTAAGACTGTTCATGACTGGCTTCATAAACTGCTTTTCTTTCAATTAACAATATTAGAAATGTAGTATCTTAGTAAAACTTTTACAAAACTTTGTGAATCAAAACAAATCCTTCATCAAGCGACACGTCCTGCATTTCTTTTCTTTTTTAAATACAGACTTGGTATAAGTGCTGAGACTCAAACAAACATCGTTAGAAAGGACTAGTCCATGAGAGAGCCAAGAAGCAACGTCTGTGTTCAGCTGCCTGCATCCTCTCCTCCCAGCTCCTCCCAACAAGCTTGCTTCCTGCCCTGTCTACCTTGCCCCTGTGCACCTAATGTCTGTTCAGAACTCGGTGATGAGTCAACGTCGTAAAATTCCATTGGCAATGGTGCCTCACTCCAGTACTCTTGCCTGGAAAATCCCATGGACGGAGGAGCCTGGAAAGCTGCAGTCCATGGGGTCGCTGAGGGTCGGACATGACTGAGCGACTTCACTTTCACTTTTCACTTTCATGCATTGGAGAAGGAAACAGCAACCCACTCCAGTGTTCTTGCCTGGAGAATCCCAGGGATGGCGAAGCCTGGTGGGCTGCCGTCTCTGGGGTCGCACAGAGTCGGACACGACTGAAGCAACTCAGCAGCAGCAGCAGCAGCAGCAGCAGGCCTCTCTGACCGCGGGGCCCTCAGGATGCTCTGTCGCAAACACTTTCTCATCACTAGAACTGCTGCACAAGGACACAGGAGCCGCCTCCAATTCCTCCCGCCCACGGCAAGGGAGGTCCTGCAGGCAGCGGTGCGTCTCTGCTGCTGGCAGTGGCCTAGTCCCACTGCTTTGGGACACACACCTGGCTTCAGTGAGGAGGACGGTGGGGAGTGGGCGCCCACCCTAGATGGAGACCCGCTGGGGACTCTTGCCAAAGCCAGGTCTTTTTTCCTTCACCCGTGTGCTCATGTAACAGAGTATGTGTGTGTGCGTTTCTTGTTTTGCCTTGCACGTGTTTGAAATGGTTGTTTGCACATCTTATTTTACCCACTTGATTCGCAGTTCCCAGGGGGCAGCGTTCTTGGTCACTCCTGCACAGAGCAGGCGTGCAGGAAATGTGTGTAGAGTGACTGAGTGAAGGAACCTGTCAGACGGGTGCTTGCTTTTTCCACGATCCAGCAGATGTTGGCAATTTGATCTCTGGTTCCTCTGCCTTTCCTAAAACCAGCTTGAACATCTGGAAGTTCATGGTTCACATATTGCTGAAGCCTGGCTTGGAGAATTTTGAGCATTACTTTACTAGCATGTGAGATGAGTGCAATTGTGCAGTAGTTTGAACATTCTTTGGCATTGCCTTTCTTTGGGATTGGAATGAAAACTGACCTTTTCCAGTCCTGTGGCCACTGCTGAGTTTTCCAAATTTGCTGGCATATTGAGTGCAGCACTTTCACAGAATCATCTTTCAGGATTTGAAATAGCTCCACTGGAATTCCATCACCTCCACTAGCTTTGTTCGTAGTGATGCTTTCTAAGGCCCACTTGACTTCACATTCCAGGATGTCTGGCTCTAGGTGAGTGATCACACCATCGTGATTATCTTGGTCATGAAGATCTTTTTTGTACAGTTCTTCTGTGTATTCTTGCCACCTCTTCTTCATATCTTCTGCTTCTGTTAGGTCCCTACCATTTCTGTCCTTTATTGAGCCCATCTTTGCATGAAATGTTCCCTTGGTATCTCTAATTTTCTTGAAGAGATCTCTAGTCTTTCCCATTCTGTCATTTTCCTCTATTTCTTTGCATTGATCGCTGAAGAAGGCTTTCTTATCTCTCCTTGCTATTCTTTGGAACTCTTCATTCTATGGGTATATCTTTTCTTTTCTCCTTTACTTTTCACTTGTCTTCTTTTCACAGCTATTTGTAAGGCCTCCTCAGACAGCCGTTTTGCTTTTTTGCATTTCTTTTTCTTGGGCATGGTCTTGATTCCTGTCTCCTGTACAGTGTCACAAACCTCCATCCATAATTCATCAGGCACTCTATCTATCAGATCTAGTCCCTTAAATCTATTTCTCACTTCCACTGTATAGTCATAAAGGATTTGATTTAGGTCATACCTAAATGGCCTAATGGATTTCTCCACTTTCTTCAATTTCAGTCTGAATTTGGCAATAAGGAATTCATGATCTGAGCCACAGTCAGCTCCCGGTCTTGTTTTTGCTGACTGTATAGAGCTTCTCCATCTTTGGCTGCAAAGAATATAACCAGTCTGATTTCAGTATTGACCATCTGGTGATGTCCATCTATAGAGTCTTCTCTTGTGTTGTTGGAAGAGGGTGTTTGCTATGACCAGTGCATTCTCTTGGCAGAACTCTTATTAGCCTTTGCCCTGCTTCATTCCGTATTCCAAGGCCAAATCTGCCTGTTACTCCAGGTTTTTTTTTACTTCCTACTTTTGCATTCCAATCCCCTATAAAGAAAAGGACATCTTTTTTTGGATGTTAGTTCTAGAAGGTCTTGTAGGTCTTCATAGAACTATTCAACTTCAGCTTCTTCAGCGTTACTGATCAGGGCATAGAGTTGGATTACCGTGATATTGAATGGTTTGCCTTGGAAACGAACAGAGATCATTCTGTCGTTTTTAAGATTGCATCCAAGTACTGCATTTTGGACTCTCTTGTTGACCATCAAGGCTACTCCATTTCTTCTAAGGGATTCCTGCCCGCAGTAGTAGATATAATGGTTCACCCATTCCAGTCCATTTTAGTTCACTGATTCCTAGAATGTCGATGTTCACTCTTGCCATCTCCTGTTTGACCACTTCCAATTTGCCTTGATTCATGGACCTGACATTCAGGTTCCTATGCAGTATTGCTCTTTACAGCATTGGATTTTGCTTCTATCACCAGTCACATCCACAGCTGGGTGTTGTTTTTTCTTTGGCTGTATCCCTTCATTCTTTCTGGAGTTATTTCTCCGCTGATCTCCAGTAGCATATTGGGCACCTACCAACCTTTGGAGTTCATCTTTCAGTGTCCTATCTTTTTGCCTTTTCATACTGTTCATGGGGTTCTCAAGGCAAGAATACTGAAGTGGTTTGCCATTCCCTTCTCCAGTGAGCCACATTCTGTCAGATGTCTCCACCATGACCCGTCTGTCTTGGGTAACCCCATATGGCATGGCTTAGTTTCATTGAGTTAGGCAAGGCTTTGGTCCATGTGATCAGATTGGCCAGTTGTCTGATTGTAGTTTCAGTTTGTGTGCCTTCTGATCCCATCTCTCAGTGCCTACCACCTTACTTGGGTTTCTCTTACCTTGGACGTGGGGTCTCTCTTCACGGCTGCTCCAGCAAAGTGCAGCCGCTGCTCCTTACCTCTGACGCAGGGTAGCTCCTCTTGGCCGCTGCCCCTGACATCAGGCGCAGGGTAGGTCCTCTCGGTCGCGCACCCTTGCTTAGGGTGAAATCGGTACCCTGAGCCCCACGTGGGTGTCCTCTGGGCCATGTTGCCCCAGCCACCCTTTGTGACCCAAGCGTTGCCTGGACACTGTCTGCACCGTCTCAGGCCCCTGGAGCCTCAGCCACGTCCATCCCCACATCCCGGAGAAACACACAAGATGTGAGCGGGGGGTGGGGGGCCAGGGCGGGTGTGCTCGCTGGGGTCCAGGAGCCACACAGCAGGTGTCGAGAAGGGCCTGTCTTCAGTCCCAGCCCCCCACTCTTGCACGCCTTGCACGGAGCTCCTAAGGGCGTCTCTAAAACTGCCGGACGACACGATGCCAGGTGCTCCCGAGTGTTTGTCCGCTGCGTCTGCTCCTGGCGACTCAGGCTGCAGCCTCTCCTTAACCCAGAAGCGCGCCCTTCTGGTCAGAGGAGCGTCTGACACCCGCGGCTCTGGGGTTGGAAGGGAGAGCTGGGCGCTGGGCCATCCTGCCAGAGGCCTGTCCTCAGGAAACCATCTCACGGGGTCGTCTGCTGGTGAAGAGTTGCCCGGTGGCTGCTGACCTTCCGTTGAAGCCAGAAGACGGGTGACGGGTGGGCCTTGTACCTCCTGTTCCTTCCTTTAGGCTGTGCTTTTCAAGGGGTGACACCCTCGATCTGGAGAGACCATGCCAGCAAGACGCTAAACCTAGGACCTCGAAATGAGTGATCCTGGGCCTCAGGAAGGTCATCGGAACTAAATGTGCCCTTGGGTCAGGAGACTTCTCTCCCCTTTTCTAACAACGTCCGAGCACAGTGTAAGCCCTGCTTTCCCGGCCGCCCTGTTGAGGGTCTCTGCAGGGTTCTCAGAGCCATGACGTCCTGCCGTCTCCTCCAGCCCTGAACACTTTTCCTGGGCCCCTTCTGTCACCCCTGCTCCTTGTCCCGCCACGCTGCAGGCCATCACTTCCCCGCGTTGGCGCCTGTCTGTTCCCCAGGACGCCCTCAATGGCACGAACGTGTGTGCAAAAGGTCAGACGTAATGGAAAGGAGACTAAAGCTGAGCCTGGGCCCTGCGATCCTGGCCGGTTATCAGGGCGAGTTGCCGTCCGAGTCAGTCCCTGGCTGCCCCCGTCTTGTCTCCTGGGTGACGCTAGGAAGCTCCGGTCTCCTTGGGGGAAACCCAGCCTCGTGTCCTGGCTCCCCCTCAGGGCCTCTCTTCCCCAAACACCCACCTCTCGGGCCTCACCCCAGGAAGCCCCCTCAAGTCAGTTCCTTCACCCGAGCCCTGTGGGATCCTTTACTTCACCGTGTGGACGGCCTCCCTTTCTCTTCTTCAGCATCCCTGTCCTCAGGGCCTCACCTTTCATCGGAAAGAATTCATTCACCTGTTTTTGCAGAATAAAGAGTTGTTCTGCCTCTAAAGCTAAATTTTATCTGCTAACCCAGTGTGGAAATAGCTGCATCCAGGTGTAGGTTGATAGCCCTTGTTTCTTCCTGCTATCCAGTGAAAATCTGATTTTGGCAAGCTCTGCTCCATGGCCACCATTACAGTGCAGCTCACTGCTGAGGCCCGGGGATGTCTGCAGACCCGCTGTGTGATCAGAGCCCCAGGGTATCCTTGGGTGTTGTGCCAATATAGCAAAATTGGATGCAGCCCACTGCCCTTCTGGCAAGGAGACACTTCACCAGGAAAACAGGGCTGCAGCCGTGGCGTAAGAGACGCCCAGACCACTGTGGAGAGCAGTATGGAGGCTTCACTCGCGGCTCAGCTGGTAAAGAGTCCACCTGCAGTGCGGGAGACCCGCGTTGGACCCCTGGGTCAGGAAGATCCCCTGGAGAAGGAAATGGCAGCCCACTCCAGGATTCTTGGCTGGAGAATCCGTGGAGAGCAAAATCTGGCAGTCTACATACAGTCCATAGGCGCGCAAAGAGTCAGACAGGACTTAGCGACTAAACCACCACCAGGAAATGAAATACAGAATTGCCATGTGATCCCAGCAGTCCCACTCCTGGGTGTATATATGCAGGCAAAACTGCTCTAATTCAAAAGCAAACGTGTACTCCAGCGTTCATAGCAGCACTCTTCACAACCACCAAGACCTGGAAACAAGGTAAGTGTCCATCTGCAGAGGCATGGAGGAAGAGGGCGCGGCACATACAGACATGGACCGCTGCTCAGGCTTAAGAAGAAGGGAAGAATGCTGGACCTAGAGATGCTCATGCCAGGCGCAGGAAGTGAGATGGAGGCGGACAGGCACAGCATGAGATCGTTTATGTGTGGAGTCTAACATGGAACAGAGATGAGTTCATCTGCAGAATGGAGCTAGCAGCACACACAGAACAGAAACGGGCTCACAGAGAGAGAACAGACTTCTGGTTACCAATGACAGGGTTGTGTGGGGGTTGAGGCTGAGCAGATGCAGACTGTTACGTGTAGGATGGATAAACAAGGCCTTCCTGCACAGCGCGGGGAGCTGCGTCCTCTGTCCTGTGACGAGCTGTAGAGGAGAAGCAGATGGCGAGGGGTATATATGTGTGTGAACTGGATCGCTTTGCTGTACAGCAGAAATTAACACCATGCTGTATTTACTCGATGAAATAAATAAAACAGTGACCCTGCGTCATGCAAGTCACCCAGCCCATATTCTTTATCCCCGGGGTCGAATAGAGGAGGATGCCTCGTGGGTGTCTGTATCAGGGATGGGGGTGGACCAGGGAGTGTGAAGTGGGGATCATGGTGAATCAGGGACCTGAGCTCCGGTCCCTGCACACCTGTCCTGTCCACCGCCGTCATCACCGCGGACAGCACCCCTTGGATCACGGCTTATTGTCCTCTTTTCATGGTGCTGAGAAAATTCAGCCGGTGCTCCTTCCACCTAATGCCTAACATGGTTAGCGTTTTATTGTGTTTCCTTCTAATCTTGTTTCCAAGCTTTTTTTTTTTTTCTTTTGCAGAGTTGCATTTTAAATATATGTAAATGTTTTTTTAGCTTTCACAAAGTAAGATTATAGTGGCACAATCAGTGAAAAAAATCTCTAGCTTTAATAGAAAAATGGACAGTTCAGTAGAAAACAGTTCACTAAGCAGTTTATCTAAACTTATAGCCGGAAAACAAAATTTAAAAGTTCAGCCTCTCCAGCAATCAACGAAATGCAATTTAAAGTAATGATTTCATTTTTCATCCACAGTTAAAATAAATGAAAGCAATAATGATGTAACGAGGCTGGTGCAGGGCTGGGCGCGTGTGTAGAGCTCCAGGAATGAGTGCATTCTGCCTTGTGGCTGAGGCTTTAGGCGTCCGCACCCTGAGCCAGTGGTTATGCAGTTTCAGAAACAATCAAAGACGTCGGCACTGTCTCATCTAAGAGAGAGAATTGAGGAGCACCCTGAGTGAGATAGCATCCTGTCACCAATGAGGGGACAAATCAACCACGTGTCTCTGATCCCAACAGTGAACTATTTTGCACATATTTAGAACATCTTAAAGAATCGTTGCCAACATGGATGAAGAGGTTCGCTGTCTAACTGTAGGTGTACAGGGTGGCGGGGTGTGATCAAGTGTTGTACGAACGTGGACGGAAGGGGATGGTGAGCAATGCAGCTGTGTCGTCCCGGGCTCTCAGGACTGCAGGCAGTTTTCACTTTCTTCTCGACAGCTCCCCCTGTTTCCCAGATTATTTTCAGTGAGTGGGTGTTTCCCTTGTATACAGAGGAGGAAAAGTTATCTAAAGAGGAAAAAGAAGAAAACCGCACTCTGGTTGTGACATCTCATAAGCGTGTTGACCAGTGCAAGATGGGGAAATCCCAGGACACACGGCGCGTGCCCGGCCCCTGACTCTGCCTGATCCATCTGCTAAGAACTGCTGACTGTTTTCTTGAGGGATCAGAGGAAGAAGGCAGGCCCTGGCCCCTGGCTGGTGCCTTTATTAGCATCTTTTCAGGTGGCTGCCAGCTGCCCCTGGCCCCCTCCTCTGATCCCCCCGCCTCTCCCTTCCGTCGGTGGTTTTTCCTGAGGCTGCTCGCATCTGGGCAGTGGTTGAAGTCCTCCTTTCATAAACAGTTTGTGAAATGATTTGGAGTTTTCCAAGGACAGTGCAGGGTGCTGGAGTCAACCCAGATGATCGTCCGAGCTCAGGGTGCTTACAGACAGACCACCGTGTTTGGCGAGGTTTGCATTCTGCTCAAAGGACAGGCCCAATCCTACCTTGATTTAGAGAAGACTAGACATCTTGATGGAATATTACACAGTCATTAGACACCACAGACTAGGTTGCAACATCAAAACATGCTATGAGAGGCAGCAAACAAATTAATACCTATTTATGGTTACAACAGTGTTGAAAACATATTACTCATATTGAAAGGAAACAGAGGGAGCGTGGAGAAGTGAAAATGATTAATTTGATGGCAGATGATAGGTTTTTCTTTTTTCCTCAAATTCTCTGTGCATGCATGCTAAGTTGCTTCAGCCATGTCCAACTCCTTGCGACACTATGGACTGTAGCCCGCCAGGCTCCTCCGTCCATGGGATTCTCCAGGCTAGAATACCGCAGTAGGTTGCCGTGCCCTTCTCCAGGGGATCTTCCTGACCCAGGGATCGAGCCCAAGTTGTTTATGTCTCCTGCACTGGCAGGCCGGGTTCTTTACCACCACCAGTGCCACCTGGGAAGTCCTTTAATTCTGTAGTGAATGTGTACTGAGCTCTCACCGTACGCCAGACACTGGGCTGGGCCCATGTATTCATTTTTAAATGTGGTTATATAGTATGTAAACTCCTAAAGAAATACAAGGCGGGGTGGTGGAGTTCATCCGCAGGTCTGTCACTAGATCTGTCCCTGGTTGTCCAGTGAGCTTTCAGAATCCTCCTTCCAGTGCAGGGGATGTGGGTTCAGTCCCTGGTAGAGGAAGATCCTGCATGCCTCGGGGCAGCTAAGCCCTTGCTCTGCAGCTGCAGAACCGAGCCTCGTCCACGGGTCCTCTGAGGCAGCAGTTCCATCCCGGGCACGTGGTTCCGTCTTCCTAACTGCTGTCTCCTGCACTCTGTCCCACCCGCCTTTTAGAGCATGGTAGACAGGCAGCGGTGCCGCCCTTCCACCCGCCGTCCCGTGCAGTGAGCTCTCCCGTCTGGAGTCGTGGCCCAGAGCGTGTGTGGGAACACGTTGGAGAGTCACCCCAGTGCCAGCTCTGCTGCAGAGCCCACACAGCCCGCAGCCCCGCTGGGCCTGTGCCAGCCCCGCCGTCCTCCCATCAGGAGCCTCGCCGGGCACTGCCACTCAGAACCCGCGCAGGGTCCCCTCGGAGAGCAAAGCAAGGTGGATCTCATGAGTCCCTGGGGCTCCGGAAGTTAGGTTTGTCTTTTGTTCTCTAAGGATTCCTGCCATCTCAGGGGCTGGTTTGTCTTCATCACCACCGCCCTCCAGGGGCAACAACACCAGCCTTGTTTCTGGAGACGCTTCCACCAGACTCAGCTGGACTGAGGGACACGAGAAGCTGACAGAGGGCACCAGCCTCTCTCCTCCCGGCCCCTGCGGGTCGGCAGGCCTCTGTCCGCGCTTCCTGTCAAAAAGCGAACGCGTCAGTCACGCAGGCATGTCCGACTCTGTGCGACTCCATGGACTGTAGCCCACCAGGCTCCTCCGTCCATGGGATTCTCCAGGCAAGAATACTGGAGTGGGTTGCCATTCCCGACCCAGGGATCAAACCCAGGACTCCTGCATTGCAGGTGGATTCTTTACCATTTGAGCCACCAGGGAGGTCCCTTCTCCCTCTCGAAGGCCATGTTAAACAGGCCCAGGACTCATTGCCTAAGGAGACAACTCACACACGGAACGGAGAGGTAGAATGGGTTTGAAAGGACATTGGGGGTGCTAATCTATACCATCTTGCCAGCGAGAGTCTGTTAGGTCGGCGGAAAGACTCTATGAAGAGCAGCTCCTTTAACACCAGGTCCTTGATTCAGCTTCCAGTCCTTCAGGCTGCCAGGCCCCTGGCCAGCGAGGGGACTCGTGTGTGCTTTCCTACAGCAGTTAGGAAAAGATTAAGTGGAGCCAGAGATCAATCTCCTTTTATAATTTTTCTTCCCGAAGTGGAGAAACTCAGAATGCAGCATCCAGAACCCGGGGGATTCAGGGAGGTCTGTGACCCGAGAAGACGTGCGTGTGCCCGCAGCCAGCCACGTGGAGGCAGGGCCACAGCAGAGCGAGGTGGACCCCCCGCCCCCCCGCCACTGCCACCAAAGGAGGCTGAGAGCGCAGGAGACGTGGTCCTGTCCTTTAGGGACAAAGCCAATCGATAATTGCTTCATTTCTGCCAGTTCAGAGAAAGAATGTGTTTCCTCCTGGATATAATTGCTTTTGCGTAAGAGATTCATTACTTGGGAGTCAGGTGAGGGGTCTGAGACGCCCCCCACCTCGGCTTCCTGCCCTCTCCTCCATCCTTGGTCCCCATCTGGGCTGCAGGGCTGGTGGCCAGCTTCACACTGTCCTGTCGGACCCTGCCTGACCGCCCCCCGAGCCAGCCAGACTGTAACCCTGCGGGTCTGCGGGCCTCACAGTCACATCTTGCAAGTCGCTGTTGTGATGGGGAGGCTCTCCTCCCACAGTGGCTGACCTTGATCTGTGAGCACCACGGAAGGAGAGACATTTCCAGAAGCTCGGTGGACTCTGCCCCACAGAGAACAGGAAGGACATAAGAAGAGTTTGAGGACAGGGGGTCACAGAGAGTTGGACTTGGCCTAGCAATTGAACGACATCAACAGAGTTTGAGGACCAGGTTTAGACTCTCCAGACCAGGGAGCTCCTTCTAAATTCGGACTGAAGTGAGAGAGCGTCTGAGGCTCCAGGTGCAGGGCTGTGCTGTGGGCAAGAGGCCCCACCCTCTCCCGGACCAGCCTCGATGGGGGCCCCCGGCGCCAGAGTGAGGCCACGTTGAAGGCTGCCCGGAGAAGGCTCGCGTTGCATCCGGTCTCGCACTATTCAAGTCTGGTTACCTTGGCAGTATTTTCCTGGGTTTTAGGTGAGGAAACCTTCAGAACAGAGCCAGAAGAACAGAGACTGTAATTCAGAAAGGATGTTAGTTAGATCGAAGACCCTTAGAATCCAGCCTCCACCGTGTCACTCAGCAGATGGTCGGGCCTCTTTCTGCTCCCTCACGTGTAAAATGGTGAAATGATGCCAGAGAAGATGTGAGAAGGCCCGGAGCAGCTGAAGGAGGTGCCTGGACCACAGTGGACCCTCAGGATGTGTCCGCACAAGCTCACAGGTTCACTCTTGCTAGTGAGAACTGACTTGGCTTCCATGAACCTTTTATCCCACTTAAAACTGATCTCAACTCCAGCTTTTAAAATAGCAACTAGCCACTTTCCTTTTCTAGCCATCAAAAACGGGAGCTAAGCTCTCGCTTTCCACCGCACCCTGAGCTGGCCGTTGTGCAGTCATGTCCAGAACTCACTTTGAAAGCAAGATTTTTGAAAACCTGGGAGGGAGGTAAAACCTACCTGCAGAAGTCATGCTTGAAGGTTAGAAAGTTGACTCTATTCACTGCTAACCAACCTTAGGAAAGGAATGCTAAATTGTGTTTATAATATACCTCCTCCCAAGTTTCCTGTAATAGATGCCGATGTGAAAATGTGTGTGTACCAGTATACCAAATCTGTGCCAGGCGAACCTGTGGGGTGAGGTGTGTACGTGGCTTTTGTGCATCCCTACCTTGCGTTCTGGTCCAGGTGTTCAGAACGTGCTGTTCCGAAACCATATTGATGATACTGTCCTCAGACCCCTCAGCTAGCTGCTGACCATCCCGGGTGTCGGGTCATTCCAATGCCTTAGCCTATGGTCCCGACTCTTTTGCCACCAGAAAGGAGGGTCCTTATGCTGCTGCTGCTGCTGCTGCTGCTGCTGCTGCTAAGTCGCTTCAGTCGTGTCTGACTCTGTGCGACCCCATAGACGGCCGCCCACCAGGCTCCACCGTCCCTGGGATTCTCCAGGCAAGAACACTGGAGTGGGTTGCCATTCCCTTCTCCAATGCGTGAAAGTGAAAAGTGAAAGTGAAGTCGCTCCAGTCGTGTCCGACCCTCAGCGACCCCATGGACTGCAGCCTTCCAGGCTCCTCCATCCATGGGATTCTCCAGGCAAGAGTACTGGAGTGGGGTGCCATTGCCTTCTCCAGAGGGTCCTTATAAACTCAGGTTAATAATACTATGTCTCCTGAGCCCCATCCCCACATTGAACCCTCTATCAGAGAATTAGTATTTCATCTGTTTTGCAAAATAAATTTTAACGATAATGGTCAGTCATTGTTGCACTCTTTGGACACACTCACACGCAGCCTGTTAGCCGTCCACACAGCAGTCCAGTCTGCATTCCTCTTCAGTGTTCTCAGGATAAATGGGTTGAACTTTTCACAGCCGCAGAGACATTGTCAAGTGCTGTCAGGTAAAAACCGATGAAAGAGAAAAATGCAGCATCTGAAGAGTGACTTTCGAGGTGATGTCGATACTTTATTTTCCTTTTGGAAAGCCCTCGCCAGGTCTGCCCCTTCACCACTAATCTCTGAGCAGCCCGGTGATTTACAAGGCCCTGTTGTTCAGCTTTTAGGCTGGGAGGAAAGGGAAACCGCTGCTTCCGGGGTGAGGAGAGGCTGTTCGCGGAACATTCCCGGGCAGTGTGGCTGGTGCTGTTGCATCGGTCCTGCAGACAAGCGGGAGCGCTCCGGGCGGTCGTTTATCCTGAGCAAGCTGCAAGAAGGCTGTTCTTCAGTGGACCTAGAATCAGCAGCTCGGTATCTCCGGCTAGTCTGGCTATCTTCAGCCGGGGAACTAAGTGCCCCCGCCCCGCTCTGCTGACTGTGTTATCCTTGTTTGTGCAGCCGTGTTCATGTTCTGTGGCGTCGGGGCACAGTCGGGGAGAATGCACCAAGGGTGGAGTGAGGCGTCTTGCCTCTGGGGTCTGACAGAGGCTCCAGCGGGACCTCTGGGGTTTCGGCAAGAGAAGACATCCCCTCCGTGTGGCCGGAGAGTCCTCGCCAGCGGCCTCAGCTCTGTAAAGTCTTTATAAGGTGGTTGACGGCTCCAAGGGCGAGTGTTCCAGCTCCGCTCATGGTTAGAGAAGTACAAGTTAATATCTGCATGTTATACTTTGTCATCTGTTGAATTGGCAAAGATTATTTTAAAGTTTATAATAGTCTATGCTGTCAAATGTACAGGGGGTGATAGGCGCTTTCATCTGTGTTATTTGTGGAAATGCAAATCGGTACAGTTCTTCTGGAAGGCAGTTTCACAATATCTATCAAAATTTTAAATACACACTCCCTTTGATCCAGATTTTATCTATCCCATAAATATCTTAATATAGGTATTCAAAGATGTTTGCCTGTGTGTTTATTGCCATTTCATGTAACGTCAAAAACTGTTCTTCCATGGATGACTGATGAAGTTATACAGGAAACTAGTCACCATTATTTCATCCACCAATAAGAAAAGATGACCAGGATATATTGAAAGAACCAAGTCTTGCATGATTCTGTAGATGATTATCCCATTTTCTGTTTTTAATAGACATATATACTTCTCTTGGAGAGGAAAATGGCAACCCACTCCAGTATCCTTGCCTGGGAAATCCATGGACAGAGGAGCATGGTGGGCTACAGTCCATGGGGTCGCAAGGAGTTGAATATGACTGAGTGGCTAACATTTTCACACTTTCACTGTCATAGACGTTTCTACGCCTAGAAAACATCTAAAAAGATACAAAGGTAGTTGTAACCCAGTGTTCTCTCTGCAGCAGGGCACTGGAATTGGGGATATGTTCTGTTCTTCAGTTCATAACCCCCTTCTGTATAATTTAATTTTTTTACTATGAACATATATTATTTTTATAATAAAACAGTAATTTTAAAACCCAGGGTGGAAGACATTCATTTATTAGGGCTCCCTTTTTCAGAAACAGCCTATATAAATGGATCAGCCCCTGTTGACAGAACTTACCCCACCATCGAGAACAGGTATCAATGACTTAACAAGCAGTGAAGGTAATAAAAATTTTAGGAAAACCAACTAGAATCTCTTGGGGGATAAGTCTCTGCCTAGATGAGTTTTTCAGCCTAGTAGATATAGGAAAAAATATTTTGAAAGGAAAGACACTTTCTGAGTTGTCATCTAATGCCATGCATTTTATTTGTTTTTTTCTTTTGAACTTTTTATTTTGTATAGCCAATTAACAATGTGATGATAATTTCTGGTGAACAGGGAAGGGACTCTGCCATCTGTGTACATCCATGCCGTGTTTTCCTGTCAGCCAAAGTGGCACATTTATTGTCAAAATTTGGGAAATACCAATTAGCTCAAGGAAAAAAGTGTAATCTCACATTGGCTTTATTTTGGGGCTTCCCAGGTGGCTCAGCTGTAAAGAGTCTGCCGGCCATGCAGGAGAAATAAGAGACACCATTTTGATCCCTGGGTCGGGAAGATCTCCCGGAGGAGGGCATGGCAACCCACTCCAGTGTTCTTGCCTGGAGAGTCCCAAGGACAGAGGAGCCTGGTGAGCCACAGTCCATGCGTTGCAAAGAGCCGGCCGTGACTAAAGTGGCTGAGCATGCATGCACACAGGCTTGTGTACTGTTACCATGCCGTGCTCAGTCGTGTCTGACTTTTTTCGACCCCATGGACTATAGCCCGCCAGGCTCCTCTGTCCATGAGATCCTCCGGGCAAGAACACTAGAGTGGGTTGCCATTTCCTCCTCAGGGGCTCTTCCCGGCTCAGGGATGGAACCTGTGTGTCCTGCATTGCAGACAGATTCTTTACCTGCTGAGCCATCAGGGAAACTCTTAGGCTATAAATTTAGACCCAGAGAACAATTCCAAGATTACATCTAAGCAAAAAGCTGGACTGAGGACTGATTGGAATGAATTTTGAGAATTTTTTTGAAACTGTCATGAGAGGTGAAGGAAGCTGACTGATGGGTAGAGAGTTAAAAGGTGTCTGTCTGAGAGAAGAACTAAAAGCGTTCTTGGAAAGTACTCTGATTTCCAGCCAAGATAGGGTCACATTTCCTGTGAGAGGGAGTCCTAAAGCCACGTTGCAAAAACTAGAGATGAAAAGACATCGAAGTCCATCCTGCAAATGAGAAGTCTGGGTTTGTTTATTCATTAATTGAATTTAAAAATATTTATCGAGTACCCCACGCAGTACTCTTTCTACTTCCTGAGTATTTTCCTAGGACACTGCTTATTATTCACTTGAGAAGCCGGTCTGACTTTCAGTAAACAAATACAAACCATGAGATACACGGGAAGTTGATGATTGGCCTTTGAAGTGCTTTCAGGTCATTATTTTCATACTGTGTTCACGCGAGACCTGATTTACATTCATTTGCAGCCTTCAAATATCTAATTTCGGGCAAAGCTTGGCCGAGGGACATAGGCGGCCTCTGAACTGTCTTTGGCTGGGTGTGAAGTGAGAGGTTGGGGAAGAGTGTCAAACTACATCTCAGCTTAAAAGCAACACTTTTTTTTTTTTTAATTAAAAAGTCATCTGATATCATTTGAACCTTCTTAACCATAGATTTGTGTCACCCTCTTTAGTTAAAACTCTGGGTGTGGAAAAGAGGCTTGGAAGGAGTCTGGATGGAGCAGAGAGCAGAGGTGGAAACCCAGTAACAGTGGCTGGGCCTGCCCCGCCACCGTGCAGGGCTGAGGAGCCCCTCTGAGACGTGGGCCTTGTGAAGCGTCCTCCGAAGCCTCGTGGGTCACACAAGTCACCAGGACCACACTCCCAGCCTCATTGGAACTCGGGCAGCTCATCAGCGGTCTCACCAGCCACTGGGAGCCTCCGATCACCTCTACCAGCCTCCTGGGACTGGTCCCCAGGGAGGAAGGCCGCCGGTCGGTATATCAGTCAAGACTGCGTGCGTGCTAACTCACTCAGTCTTGCCCAACTCTTTGCGACCCTATGGACTGTAGCCCACAAGGCTCCTCTGTCCATGGGATTTCTCAGGCAGGAATACTGGAATGGGTGGCCATTTCCTCCTCCAGGAGATCTTCCCAACCCAGGGATTGAACCCAAGCCTCCTGCATCTCCTGCGTTGGCAGATGGCTTCTTTACCACTGAGCCACCTGTGAAGCCCCTTCTCAGTCAAGATTAGCCAGGTCAAGTCTGCACTGCCAGATAATCCGAAAAACACCAGTTACCAGGAGTGTACTTCTCACTCCGTCTCCCTGTCTGCCTGTCCACACTGCAGACACATGGTCACTGCAAGACGGCGGGCACAGGAGTGCCCCCGCGTGCCTGGCAGGAGAGGGGAAGGGTGGGCGCAGGGCAGCACAGTCTGCTCGCAAAACTCTGGCACTCCTCCCGCACTGTGTTTCAGTTCCTCAGACCTCGGGGAAGGACCATGCACTGAAGTAGACGCTTTGTTTTTTTTCCTAAGTATGGGATATTACCAATAGCATTCGATTTATCTGTTTAATTTTTATTTTATATTGGTGTATAGTTAGATTTACAGTGATGTGTTAGTTCCAGGTGTATGGCAAAGTGATAATTCAATACCCGTTCAAGCATCTATTCTTTTTTCAAATTCTTTTCCCCTTTAGGTTATTACAGGTTCTTGAGCCGCGTTCCCTGTGCCATAGGGTAGGTCCTTGTCGGCCATCTGTTTTAAATATAGTAAAGTAGGCTCAATTTTCGTGGTCTTTGAGTGCCTAGTAGAGCTTTTTACAAGTGCAGCCTGGAACAGCAGCCCCTGCGGGGCGGTACTGGGTAAGATAGGGGGTGACTTGTCTGGAGGATCCATTCTGACTTGTCTGACCCCCTCTTGGCTGCTTCCTTACTGATCCCCTACTGCTTGCCGCCGCTTTGAGTCTGCTTATGCCCAGGGCTGTTTGGTTCATCTTTGCAAAGCTCAGCTTTGATGACGTCACCCCCGCACACAGAAATTTGTGGTGGTTTCCGACTGTCTCTGGTTCTGCCGTTTAAACCAGTCCTCTGGCCACGGCAGCATCCCCAGGTCATGTTAAAATGCATCTCTGAGGCCCGACCCCAGACCGACTGAATCAGAATCCGCATCTTCACACAGTCCCGGGAGATCTGTGTCCACGTTGAAGTTTGAAAAGCTCTTAACTGTAGCCCTGGTTCTCACACTCGGTAGCGCATTTGAATTACCCAGAGACTGAAAGAAGAATTGCTAGGTTTCCAGGTGTGGAGGCAGGTCTCGCACCAAGGCTCTTAGAGCGCCTTGTTGTGCGGCAGAACCTGAGAACCACACCTGTGCAGGAACCCAGGTGACCTTCACAGCCACCTTTGGGGCCTCCCCAAACCTTCCCAGGGCTGTTTCTACTCCACTGTGCCAGACTGACCTCTGACGCCCAAATGCACCCTGTGCTTTTGAGAAAGTGCAGGTTTCATCCGTTCCCAGCAGTCACCAGGACTCTGTACACGACTGGAGAGGGCACAGAGCCCCACGCCTGAATTTCCCTTTTGAAGATGCCATGACTGCAAGTCACGGGGATACAAATCCTCCCATTTACTAAACTGTCCATTTAAAGTATTTCCCAGACTAACAGAATTTCAAACTTGATGTCCCCAGACAGAAGGTTGTTTTCCCCTGGTTCCTTCTTTGTTCTATTTTTTTCTGAACGTCAGATCTAGAGTAGATAATGGAAAGAATGTGCTTGATTTCACTTAGTTAACTTTTTGGGGTTATAAAAGTTCATGTCTGGTTCATGTCTGCTGTCAAGATTCCCACTGCTCACTCCACTTGTGCTGGGGGACACGCATTATCAAATAAAGACCCTCCACGTCTCTGATACCTTTCCCAAGGAATTGAGATGTCAGATACACAGGCGCCTGCAGGGTTCACTGACGCCCGCCTCTGTGAGACGCCCCTGCTCCTGTGGGTGAAGTCCCCGCCCCTGTGGGCGGAGTCTCTGCTCCCCTGAGCGGAGACTCTGCGCCCGTGGGCGGGGTCTCTGCTTCTGTGGGCGGAAACTCTATTCCTGTGGGCGGGGTCTCTGCTCCCATGGGCGGAGACTCTTCCTGCGGGCAGGGCCTCTGCCCCCGTGGGCGGGGTCTCTGCTTCTGCGGATGGAGACTCTTCCTGTGGGCGGGGCCTCTGCTCCTGTGGGAGGAGTCCTCACTCCCATGGGTGGAGTCCCCGCTCCTGTGGGTGGAGTGTGTTCCTTCTCAAATGACTTAGGAAGAGGATGAACACACTACTTCCTGCTTCTGCTTGAGCAAGGTGTGCATTTTCAGCAGGACGTCTGTGGGCCCAGCAAGCAGCAATTGCTCTTTTCCCATGAACATTAAATGAGATCCAGGGCCTGAGAAGACTGCAGCGCAGGCCAGGAGGCTCCCTGGGGCTTGGTGGCCGAGGCAGACAGGTGGGCCGCCAGCCTGTGGCCATCTGCAGGGGTGTTGGGGGCGTGGGGGTGGACCTGGCACCAGAGCCTGGGGTCCTCTCATCCATCAGGGTGACCTGCTCAGGCCTGCCTGTTCCCAGCTCTGGGAAGGCCCGGGCTTAGTGTGTGTGCTGTGTGCTCAGTCGTGTCTGACTCTGCGACCCCATGGGCTGTAGCCTTCCAGGCTCCTCTGTTTGTGGGATTCTCCAGGCAAGAATACTAGAGGGGTTTGCCATTTCCTTCTCCAGGGGATCTTCCCGACCCAGGGACTGAACCCATACCTCCCATGTCTCCTGCACTGCGGGCAGATTCTTTACCACTAGTGCCACCTGGGAAGCTGGGGTTAGTGTCAGTCACCTCTTCCTGTGAATACGGAGCATGACTGTGAGCGTGGAGCTGCGTGCACCCCTAGCTGGGCTCTGGGAACCAGACACTGCGTGTGCACACGGCAGCATCTGGTGGGGGATGCAGAATGGAGGCGTCTCATGACCCTCTTGGAACCAGAATGATGGGTTCTTTGCAGCATTTAAAAAAAAAATTGTTGTATTGATGTGTGGTTGATTTACAATGTTGTGTTTATTTCTGCAGGGCATAGTGACTCTTTTATACAGATGTGTACATTGTGTTTCATATTGTTTTCCACTACAGTTTATTCCAGGATACTGACTACAGTCCCCTTTGCTCTACAGTAGGACCTTGTTGTTTATCCACCTTATATATAATAATTTGCATCTGCTCATCCCAAACTCCCAATCCTTCCCTTCCCAACCCCCTCCCCCTTGGCGACAGCAACTCTGTTCTTTCTGTACAGACAGTTATTTAAGCACTGGCGTCAAGACCTGACACGTCTGGTCCTGGCAGGACTTTGGTGTCTCTTTTCCTCTGGCACCGTCCCTAAAAGAGCAGTAGAAATGAGGAAAAAATGTCATTAAGTGAAATAAATGAAAAGCAGAGAGCGGTTAACTTGATGTCAACTTGAAGATAACAAGAGTGAATGCGAGGCTGGTTGCAATGCATGGTGCGTTCCAGCAAGAGCTTTTTATTAGTAGTGGTTTTGTGCTTTAATGGGACGCCCGTGGTGTGTGTTGAGTGCTGTCTACTGTGCAAAGCTGGGTGTGATACTCTTTCATCAGGGATCTAGAAGTTTCCGCTCTGGATGTTCATTGCACACTGCATCCCTGAGCTCCCCTTGGAAGGTCCCTCCACACTAAAAGATGCTACGTGGGTGCAGCCTCCTGGCCTCTGCTGCTTCTGGTCTCCACGGCTCCCGGGGTCCCCCGGACCCTCAGTCCTTCCCCGTGTGGACCCTGTACCTCTAATCCGGTGCCCTCTCGCCTTCCACTCGCTGCCTCTCTGGGAAGGTCTGTGTCACCTCCCCTGGTGGAGCTTTAAAAACACAATGCCAGGGGACGTCCCTGGGGGCTCAGTGGTACAGAGTCCGCCTGCCGACAGGAGACACGGGTTCCATGCCTGCTCCAGGAAGGTCCCGCATGCCCCAAAACAACTAAGCCTGTGCACAGCAACTCCTGCGCCTGTGCTCCAGAGCCACGGACCCGCAAGCACTGAGCCCACGTGCCCCGACTACTGAAGCCCGCACGCCTGGAACCCAGGACGGTCGGAAAGAGAAGAGCCCGCAACGAGAAAGGAGCCCCACAGCCAGAGAGTGGTCCCCGCTCTCTGCTACTAGGAAAAAGCTCTCGCAGCAACGAAGACTCAGCACGGCCAGAAATCAAATAAGTAAATAAAATTATATATACACACATAGAGAAACACAATGCCAGGTCCTCCTTCCTGTGATGGATGGGGTGATCAGAGTTTAAAAGCGTGTCAGCACTGCAGAGACGGGGCAGCCCTCTGGCCCTGCGCCCCCAGGGTGCAGAGTTCGGGCACGGCTCCTGCCCAGCCGAGTGGCAGCCCCAGAGAACAGAGCATGAGAGCTCACCTCTGTCCTGTTCTACCACGTCTCTCAAAGCCCTGCAGCTGAGTCCATATGTTTCAGTCTCTTCTTGGCTGATCGCTTCGTGCAGTTGATACATAGCAGTACAACCAAACAAAAATTTTAAATCTGTTTTGGAGCAAACTCGAATGGGAGAAAATGCTGCCGTTCTCTGCCGAGAGCACATGTGAGCGTATAAATCCCATTGTGTGCGTGTGTATCTGAACGGCGCTTCCAGAGTGCCATTTATAAAATATTTATAGCAGCTTTACTGATTTCGGTTCATGCAGAGCTTTTTGTGACTGAAAAGGAGGCAGAGCCCTTTGCTGATTTAGGAGGTGGTTTGCAGGGCCGTAGGAGTGGGATCCAGGGCAGACGCCATGCTGGTGAAGAGTCCAGGGTTAACGGGAGCAGAGAGACACAGCCGCCTCTGGGCTGGGTACAGCTGAACACGAGAGGCGCCTCCCAGGAAAGGGGTCGGGGGCTCACCCGGGGGCCTCTCTCCTTTTCTCTCCCCATGTCTGTGGCCATCGGGTGGGCGGGGGGGGGGGGTCGGCCTTCCAGCATGGAGTTGACCGATGTAGCTGAAATTGGTTTCCTTACATCTCCAGCTGCTCTTCCTAAATCCTCATCTGTAACTTGAAGCCAAGTAGAAAACTGACTCCCTCACTCACCAAGAATAGAACCCTTGGAACGACAAGCTCGTTCAGGAGAATCAGAGAATATCTGTGTAGTTGCTAAGTCATGTCCGACTCTTTGCGACTCCCATGGACTGTAGCCCGCCAGGCTCCCCTGTCCATGGGATTCTCCAGGCAAGAATCCTGGAGTCGGCTGCCGTTTCCTCCTCCAGGGGATCTTCCTGACCCAGGATCGAACCCACATCTCCCGCACTGGCAGGCAGGTTCTTTATCAGTGAGCCGCCGGTGAAGCCCCTGAGCCTGGGTTTGTATGTGTTGCGTGTATGTTCATCTGTATTGGTTTTAAATTGCACGTAAGACATACCATCGAGAAGGCAATGGGACCCCCTCCAGCACTCTTGCCTGGAAAATCCCATGGACCCGGAGCCTGGAAGGCTGCAGTCCATGGGGTCGCTGAGGGTCAGACACAACTGAGCGACTTCCCTTTCACTTTTCACTTTCACGCATTGGAGAAGGAAATGGCAACCCACTCCAGTGTTCTTGCCTGGAGAATCCCAGGGACCGAGGAGCCTGGTGGGCTGCCGTCTATGGGGTCTCACAGAGTCGGACACGACTGATGCGACTTAGCAGCAGCAGCAGCAAGAGATACCATACAGTATCATATAAGTCTCTTCTCCACTCTTCTATACTCTGAGTAAGAAGGACAAAGCTGAGGGAGCATCTGGAAAAGTCAGGAAGGTTCTGGGAGCATCTACTCGGTGTCCATTATCGCTGTGGTTTCTGAGGGAGATGCTGAAGAGATAGATGCTCCTGAAAGGGCTGATACGAAGGGAAAACGAACAGCAGTTGAGAATAGTGGAAGCCCGCTGCTGTTGAGCATTTCCTACGTTCCTGCACTGCACCGTGGGCTCTAAATGTATAGCCCTCGTGTCATCCGTGTAAACCTGTAGTGCCCCCGTTTTACCTTTACGGAAACTGAAGTTCAAAGAAGTTAAATGTCTTGCCAAGGCTGCACATGCACACATGCATGTTAAAATTTTAAATGTTATTTTAAGTGATTCAGACATGCTTACATTTATGTCTTAATTCATTTAGACAGAATCATGAAACCATTACCTGTTCACAAGAATCACACACGGGTATGAAAAATAACTGGAAGTTTTAGTGAAAGGAACCTCAGTGGTTTACATGTTTTCTTTGTTTGTTTTCTGTTTTGCTTTTCGGCTGAACCATGGGGCTTACAGGGTCTTAGTTCCCTGGCCAGGGATCAAACCTGGGCCCACGGCAGCGAAAGCTCCGATTCCTAATCACTGGGCCGCCAGGGAGCTCCCGGTTTGCACTCGACTCTCTCTTGTGTCCCTGCCGTAGTGGAGAGAGCTGGCTCCCGGTATCGGCTTCTGTGTTCCGTCTGGCACTCTCACTTGTTTCGGCTGAAGTATATGGAGGATTTGACTTTGCCACAGATAAGCTATTGAAAAAGAGAGATGTGTTTTAATCTCCTCTTGAAATCATCATGGATTGTCTTCTTTGATATTACGCCAAAAGTCAACAATAGTAATTCCTTGAAAGTGAGCTGTACTGAGGGATCCGAAACCCTGTCGATGAACTGCTTTGTTGGTTCCGTTAAAACCCGTCGGTCTTTCTGACCGTCTAATGGATCCTTCTCCATTGTTTTTTGACAGTTATGAGAGGCAGTTGGAAAATATCAGTTCACTGAGTTATGCAGCTGCTTCCAAGTTGACACCTTTCATTATCCAAGATCAAAAAACATCACATTCACTAATATCACCACAAATCTCGTCAGAAACATCTTAAGTGTTGGGAGGCCTTGGCAGAAATAAGTTATCCAAAATTCAGATTTTCACTTGAAAGCTTGCAGTTTATCTTTGTCAAAAAAAACACACACACAGACACACAACACTGTCAGTTCTTGAAGCAGCAAGCTCATTGCGTTCATTTTCTGAGAAAATCTCACCATCATCTGTCTGCAGTTCTCGCACCTGAAATCGCTTTTCCAGGAAGAAAAGTGCCTGCAGCTCAGTCACAGAAGTGCTTTTCCTCAAGACGACCCTTGTGTGTCAGCGTGTAGCAGGAATGCTCCATGTCCCCGAACAGTCGCACAGAGTACACAAGCCTGGTGCGCCCTGAGGGGAAAGAGTCAATAAAGGTGAAGCTTCAGTGGAACCAGATTGAGGTTTTTCCTGCAAGTGAACCTTCCGTGAACACCAGCGTAGTTGATGCCGCTCCTAGGGTCTGTGTTAAGGCATAGGGAGTCTTCTCCTCATGGGCCTTTGCACCGATGTTTTAAATGTCTACGCATGAGCTTCCCTGGCAGCTCAGTGCTAAAGAATCCATCTGCCCGTGCAAGAGACACAGGTTCGATCCCTGATCTGGGAGGATTCCACACGCCACAATTAAGACCTTGCACCACAGCTATTGAGCCTGTGATCTAGAGCCCGGGAGCCGCAACTACTGAGCTCACGTACCCTGTCAATTCAGTTCAGTTCAGTTCAGTCGCTCAGTCGTGTCCAACTCTCTGCGACCTCATGGACTGCCGCATGCCAGGCCTCCCTGTCCATTACCAACTCCCGGAGTTTACTCAAACTCATGTCCATTGAGTCGGTGATGCCATCCAACCATCTCATCCTCTGCCGTCCCCTTCTCCTCCTGCCCTCAATCTTTCTCAGCATCAGGGTCTTTTCAAATGAGTCAGCTCTTTGCATCAGGTGGCCAGAGTATTGGAGTTTCAGCTTTAGCATCAGTCCTCCCAGTGAATATTCAGGACTGATTTCCTTTAAAATGGACTGGTTGGATCTCCTTGCAGTCCAAGGGACTCTCAAGAGTCTTCTCCAACACCACAGTTTAAAAGCATCAATTCTTTGGCACTTAGCTTTCTTTATAGTCCAACTCTCACATCCATACATGACCACTGGAAAAAAAAAAACCATAGCCTTGACTAGACAGATCTTTGTTGGCAAAGTCATGTCTCTGCTTTTTAATATGCTGTCTAGGTTGGTCTTAGCTTTTCTTCCAAGGAGTAAGCGTCTTTTAATTTCATGGCTGTAGTCACCATCTGCAGTGATTTTGGAGCCCCCAAAAATAAAGTCTGTCACCGTTCCCACTGTTTCCCTATTTATTTGCCATAAAGTGATGGGACCAGATGCCATGATCTTAGTTTTCTGAATGTTGAGCTTTAAGCCAACTTTTTCACTCTCCTCTTTCACTTTCATCAAAAGGCTCTTTAGTTCTTCTTCGCTTTCTACCAGAAGGGTGGTGTCATCTGCATATCTGATTGTATTGATATTTCTCCCGGCAATCTTGATTCCAGCTTGTGCTTCATCCAGCCCAGCATTTCTCATGATGTACTCTGCATATAAGTCAAATAAGCAGGGTGACAATATACAGCCTTGATGTACTCCTTTCCCTGTTTGGAACCAGTCTGTTTTTCCATGTCCAGTTCTAACTGTTGCTTCCTGACCTGCATACAGGTTTCTCAAGAGGCAAGTCAGGTGGTCTGGTATTCCCATCTCTTTCAGAATTTTCCACAGTTTGTGGTGATCCACACAGTCAAAGGCTTTGGCATAGTCAATAAAACAGAAACAGATGTTTTTTTGAAACTCTTGCTTTTTTGATGATCCAGTGGATATTGGCAATTTGATCTCTGGTTCCTCGGCCTTTTCTAAAACCAGCTTGAACATCTGGAAGTTCATGGTTCATGTATTGCTGAAGCCTGGCTTGGAAAATTTTGAGCATTACTTTACTAGCATGTGAGATGAGTGCAATTGTGCAGTAGTTTGAGCATTCTTTGGCATTGCCTTTCTTTGGGATTGGAATGAAAACTGACCTTTTCCAGTCCTGTGGCCACTGCTGAGTTTTCCAAATTTGCTGGCATATTGAGTAAAACACTTTCACAGCATCATCTTTGAGGATTTGAAATAGCTCAACTGGAATTCCATCAATTCCACTAGCTTTGTTCATAGTGATGCTTCCTAAGGCCCACTTGACTTCGCATTCCAGGATGTCCGGCTCTAGGTGAGTGACCACACCGTCGTGATTATCATGTACCCTATAGACCCATGCTTCACAACAAGAGAAGCCCCCGAAATGAGAAGCTCGCACAGCGCAACTAGAGAGCAGCCCGAACAGCGCCGAAGACCCAGCGCAGCCAAGAGAAAGTAAATAATGCGTGTCAGCACGGCAGAGAGCACGCAGAGTCTTATGTAGTGAAAGTGCTTTTATTTTTTTGTCCTTATGAACTCCTGAAAGAATCTCAGGGACCCCAGAGTCTGCACCAGATACACAGCTGACCTCCGCAAGGCCTTTTCTTCGTGGAGGAGGAAGACAGATAATAAACCTCAAATGCGGGTCATGCTGTCACCAGCAAAAAGCAGGGGTGTGTGACAGGGGCTAGTTTAGGTCGGACGGTTATGAGAGGCTTCTCAGAGAAGGTAACTTTTGGCTGAAACTTCCAGCAGGCAGAGTGGGTCAGGCTGCTCAGCCTCCAAGGCCAGAATGTTCAAGAGGCAGAGGACCCGGGTGCTGAGCATAGGAGTTCATCTGGGGAGGGAGGGGTTAGGAAGACAGTCAAGGTGCCCCACCGGATTGGGCCTTAGAAACCAAGGTGAGGAGTAGGACTGTATTCTCAGGTCAGTGAGGACTCAGAGCCCCCCGAGCCCACAAGCAAGGTGACGGCCCCCGTACCGCCCCCAGGAGGTTGGGTCTTCACCAGTGGGTGAGTACAGCTGGATTTGAAGTCCTAACGCTAACCCTAGCTGTAAAAACTCTGAACACAAGTGGAAAAAGTCCCACAGATTACACACAGCGTGATCCTGTCTATAAAGGGAAAAATCGCTTCTAACAATATTACAGTTTGTGATGAGGCTGCCTGAAAAGGAAGCTGCGGGACGAGAGACCTCAGCACGGGGGTCAGGAGGGCCACTTAGGGGGAGTCTACCTGGAGACGTGGGTGCTCTGACCTTGAGTGGTGGGATCCTGGGTGTTTACTGTCTTATCTCATTGGTGGTGGTGGCGATTCAGTTGCTCACTCACATCCGACTCTTTGCCACCCCATGGACTGTAACCTGCCAGGCCTCTCTGTCTATGGGATTTCCCAGGTTCGGTTCAGTTCAGTTCATTTGCTCAGTTGTATCTGACTCTTTATGACCCCATGGACTGCAGTATGCCAGGCTTCCCTTTTCATCACCAACTCCCAGAACTTGCTCAAGCTCATGTCCATCGTATCGGTGATGCCATCCAACCATCTCATCCTCTGTCATCCCCTTCTCCTCCTGCCTTCAATCTTTCCCAACATCAGCGTCTTTTCCAGTGAGTCAGTTCTTCACAGCAGGTGGCCCAAGGATTGGTATCTTAGTCTTAATTAAGTATCTTAATCTTCCCAGGTTAAGGGCAGAAAAGTAAGAGAAAGCAGGCAGCCACGGGTGGACCCTTTGTAAGAGTGTGTCCTGGATCCGTGGAGCCCTGGATCACGGCTGACCCGGGTGTGTACACCCGGGGTTTGATATAGAAGGAAGATGAACGTGGAGAAGAAACACGTCTGACACCTCTTTCCTTTCTTTACAAACCAAAAGGCAGCGTTTTGAGCTCTGATGACCGATGTGCAGAAATGAACACAGCATCTGGCTAAGAACGCGGGTCCTGGGCTGAGGCCACCTGGGTTCCAGCCCTTGCTTTGTGCACTGCCAGCCGGGCACACACCACCAACCCTCCCAGCCTCATCGAGGTCTTCATCCACAACGCGGGCCGGGGGCAGATTCCCTCTCTTAGACTCGCTACGGAGGTGGAATAGAACAATGGTGGAAGTGCTGGTTCCCAGGCTCCCAGTCATCTGTGAAGGGCATGCGAAAATTCCCTTTCCTGTAAATTCTCCCCATTTCTTTCCTTTTGTTCTTTTTTTATGTAGCTGGGGAAACCAAGAATGAAACAGGTTTGTTTTTTTGTTTTATTTTGTTTTTTGAGGAAAAGGTTGTTGAATCTGTTCTTAAGAATGTTTGAATTAAATTCTCTTTGCCTGAGGTGATATTTTTATCTTATTGTTCTTTGAACAAGCAGTAAAATATATATATATATATACACATTTATATATGAAATTGGGAAGCTGCATGCTTTCTTCTGAAAAGAGGCTTTGGGCTTTGGGCCAAGATGTGGCTTGAAACAAATTTTAGCAGCAGCCGCAGCAGCAGGCGGTCTCAGTGGTGAGGGGCCCAGGCCCCGGCACAGCTGGGCGCCGGCAGAGGCGGGCGGGGTGGGAGGCCCAGGAGACCGCACCAGGCCGCCCTGTTGAATTTCAGGGGTCTTCTGCTGCTGCCCAACCTCAGCTTTCCCATGGGAGCTTTGAATCTGCCTGACCAGGCGGCTTGCAGAGCTAAGACCCTCCTGTAAGGAAGGGGTTGGCGCAGGGCTGATAGCCACCAGAGACCAGGGTGGCCCCAGCGCCACCCCCACCCGGGGCGCCCCAGAGCTGCCTCCCAGCGCTGCAGTTCCCGGGAGACCATCACCTTGCCCCGTCGGGAGGCTCCCCCTGCAGCAGCTTGGGTAGGAAGGGCACGAGGGTAGAGTTTAGCAGGCGCTGAGTGGAGGTGATTTGAGAGCAAGAGGCAGGTGGGGAGATGGGCTGTGTGTGGAACGGACGAGACGGAGGAATGTCAGGGGACTTCTGTGGGTGGTTTCCATGACGCTGCCAAGGCGGGGCCTAGGTGACTGAAGGGAGGCCTGTCTTACTGGGTGGGCCACAGCCAAGGCAGGGAGGTTTTCTGTTTGTCTTACAGTAAGTTTCCAATGTACTTCAAATATTCAGAGTCGGGGGCTGCGGGGGCTGAGTGTCTGGGAAGGAAGCTCCTGGAACAGAAAAGCAGGTGAAAGTTGGAACTGGGGGTGGGGGCATCCCAGGCCGGCTCCTGGGGGACAGAGGCCAGGAACAGTGACCCCGGGGCCTCATGCCCGGAGTCGGGCAGGTTGAAGGGAACACATGGGGAGAACAGCGCTTGCCAGGAGGCTGCGTGGGGCTGCACGTGTCAGGCTGACAATCAGAACTGAACCTGATGGTCAACAAGAGATGAGAAAAGAGATTGGGGAAGAAAAAAGGTCTGAGTTTTGAAGTACTTATTGGCTCCAGGCAAGGTCTCTCCTGCTGCCCGGGTTCATTCCTGGCTGTCTCCAGGCCTGTTTCCGCATGTGTCAAACAGGAACAATAATACTACGAACTTGTGAAGACTGGATGAGTTGATGGGGTGAAGCTCTTGAAACAGTCCTTGGCATGTGAAAAAGCACCGTAATCGTGTTCTCCTGTGTTCATCGCGGGTCGTGGGCATTATTTTAGGAACACTGATCAGAAGGAAGGTGGGTGAGTTTGAGCCGTGAGGTGACTGTCACAGCAGGGCGGTAGGCCCACCCGCCTCTCAAGGGCTGGGTCTGCTCCCCCATGCCCCCACCCCCTCCGCCCCCCGTGGCGGCTATTCCAGGTTCTCCCCTCCTCCTCCTCCTCCTCCCCTGCAGTTGAAACACAAATAGAAACTCGGCTTTTGTTCCTTTTTAAAATCTTTCTTAATCCCCACTTGGGTTAATCGCACTGGAACCCCTTAGTCAAAGTGCAGAATGGATATGTGTGCGTGGACTTGGGGAAGGAGTCTCAAGCGTCCCCTCCCGAGCCAGCAGGCCCTGTGCTGGAGACCCCTCGCTGAGGGCTGGAGCCCACCACCTAGATGATCACTGGGGACGGCAGCAAAAAGGAGGATGATCAGACAGTCATGTTAAATGAAACGAAGGCTAAGGTTGCACACGCAGAACCGTCATTCCCGGTAAGACTGTAGGCGCAAACGAGCAAGGGCGGCAGAGAGGGGCAGACGCAGGACTGCACGCATCATACGAAGATGCAGAGTCTGAGCCCATTGTTTTCTTGTAATGTTTCTGCGGTTTTAAAATAATGTTTAAAAAGTTTTAAAACAGAATGAGGGAGCTGTTGTTTCCGGAGAGACGAGAGGCCACAGACAGGGTGGGGTGGGGACCTCAACAGTCAAAAGAAAGCCCAGGTCCCCACTGCCCTCTCTTCAGCCCCAGAACACAGCGCCTGCTCTGCTCTTGGCAGCTCCCGCACCAGCTCTCAGCAGCAGACAGCACTCCCCGGGGACTCCGGCCCTGGCAGAGTGGGCTTCCGGGGTGAACTGGACACGGGATGAACATGCCGCATCCTCAGACTGTCTCAGTGATGGGCTCAGTGAAACAAACATGATGCCCGTTCCAGCTCTGTCTCTCACCGTCCCGTGCAGATGGTGTGGCCTTGGGTCAGACTCTCAGCCTTCTTGAGCCTCGCTTTTGCCATCTGGAAAATGGGATTCATATTACCTTGGTTGGTGGACTGTTGCGGTAGGAAAAGCATGACTCTGGCCGTTGGCACCCAAGAAGTTGCTCTTAAACGCTGGGGCTGCTGCTGCTGCAGTGGTGGACGGTGGAGTTGTGTTCTCCACCGTGGGTTTCTCTGGACAGAGCCAGTGTCCCGGGGTCAGCTTCCCGGCCGCCACCCGCAGGGCTTAGGCCCCTTCCCCTGCCAGGGCTCTCTCCCCTGGTCCCTAGAGTGCTCTGTTTGCACCTGTTTCACCGTGGTCGTGGTGTCGTTTGTACTCGTTATCGCTTTTCGGAGGTAACAGCGCAGTACTCAGCAGCCAGAGTGAAATAAAGACCAGGCCAGGGACTGTCTGTCTAAAGGCCGGACATGCTACCCTGGGGGTTTCGGGTAATGGCGAAGAAAGTGCACGCGGGGACCTTCTAGTCAGGCTCTGTGACGTGGGCTGCAGCCAGGTCTGGAGCAGGCAGTGCGGGGCATCGTCAGGAACAAGGGGGGCCTCCTCGCGTCTCCCACCTCATCCTTTCTCCACGGTCCCCGGCTCCACGTGGGTGAAGGCGGGCCAGTTGTCCGTGTGATCAGAATGTGGCTCTGAACAGGCTGAAGCGCTCAGCTGCCCCCTTCGTCCCTGCTTCTGTGTGACGCTCGTGGCCCTGCGTCCTCAGCGCTGGGACGTGTTGTACAGGGGGGCGCCCAGAGAGGGTGATTCTCAGTGAGCTTCTCACCCTAAGGCCGAGGTCAGTCTGCCCAAGCAGAGAGAAAGGCATCAGGTGCGTGGAGTGCCCGAGGGGCCCCACGGTGGGCGAAAGCCCACTCAGAGCTTAGCTCACCCTGGGTACTTAACGGATGCTGAGTAACTGGCAGTGGGAGATGGGTGAGCGGTGGGCTCATGGGCCGTGATGAGCTGAAGGGGCCCTCGCACGTTTGCACACTGGTCATTGATGTTTCATCAGCAGCGCCTGCCTCCTTCGTTAGTCCTGAACGGCAGGAGGAGTTGCCAGCCACAGGGGTGGCTTCATGAGGAACGTCAACAGAGGAATCATGCCTGGCCTGCAGTTCCGCCCAGGAAGGGTTTGTTTCAATAGTCTCAGAGGCGGAGATGTTCTAGTACCGCCTGCTGATGTGCTTAAAGGGACCCGGCGCTTTCATACCATGGCATTTGGAGGGGAACTGTGGATTTTAGAGCACGGAGGCTTTATTGGATTGTTTGCTTTTTTTTTTTTTTTTGCTTCCATGCCTATTTTTGAAGCAAGGTTTGCTAAAGCTGCAATGACTGTTTATTCATGCCGGGGAGGGAAGAATAATTTTGCTCATCTAGAAAGGATGCCTTCTTCAAAATGAATTTTTGCTGTTGGCAAAGCTGAGACTGTGCTCACATGATTCTCTGCCTGCAGTAAAGTGACAGGAAAAACAGTGTGTGCCATGGACAGCCGCAGCTGGCAGAGAGGTGGCTTCAATTGGAAAGCACGCCCTGGACTGGAAGGGAGGCCCAGCCGCGGGAAGTTTATGGAGGCTTGGTGTCAAGTCCTGGTTCCGAGCTCCCTGTGGTTGGGTTTCCCCAGGAGATACCAGGTGCTTGCCCCCCGGGAGCTGTGCTTTTTGGTAGGATTTTCTACTCCCTGCGGCTGTCCCTGGCCGCCATCCAAGGCCGCAGCTTCGTAGGGGTTCCGAGCCTGCTGTGCTGAAGCTGTCCCATGCGGAACCTCCCTGAGTTCACCTGGGCTCACCACCTCTTTCCCCACTGACTTCCGAAGGCGGTTCAAGGGCCCCTAGTCTGTAGCACCAGGCGGCACACTTGTGCCAGCACCCAGCCCGAGCCCCACAGGGAGCTGGCAGTGGGCACAACAGCTCTCAGGTCCACAGTGCCCACTCACGCTGTGGATGGCAGTGACTCCTGTGTTTCACAGCTCAGCTGCAAAGGGCACTTAAACAAAGCGGGCCTGGGTCCCCGGTGGCATCAGTCTTCTCTCTGCAGGAATGGGTGGGCCTGTGCGGCCGGGGGTGGACTTGGTCTGGGGCATGTGCTGACTCGGCTTCCTCTCGCAAATGGCCTGTGAGCATGAGGTGAGCATGGGGCCCCCAGAGCCCCGCTGTCCCAGGCCCTCCTGAGGGCAGGGCAGGGCGCCAGGCTGCCTGAGCCCCTGTGGAGCCCACCAAGCTCCAGCCCGGGCCAGAGGGCTCCCAGAGCCTGGCCCCGGGGCTGGGCCTGGATGTGGCAGAGAGCAGGGGTGGACGAGCAGGCAAGCGAGGGCGTCTCGGGACCCAAGGCGGGCAGGCGGGGGAGGCGTGCGGTCTCAGCAGAGACGGTTGTTCAGAAAAGGCAACACGCATCCAACGCTTGGCGTTTCCAAAGCTGACGTCTGTGCTCATTCTTTTTCTCCTTGGAACGTTTTGGTGTCTCCTGCGGTGCTTGGGTTCCTGTGGGTTCGGAGCCCTGTTCTTCCTCCAGGCGGCGGGAGCCTGGGTCCCTCGCGGGGGCCTCTGTCCTCACTCTTCTAAGCACCAGGCTTCCCCGTTTTCATCTGCTTGTTTTTGAAGCACAAGCGTCCAAGGATGAAATGACTCACTGCATTCCTCTCTTTCTCTCAAAACACCTGCCCGTTTCCCAAGGGACTGACTCTGGTCAGCCTAAAGCCAGTCTTCTCAGCCTCAGGGGTGCTGCCATTTGGACCAGATCCTTCTTTATTGTGGGGCCGGCTGGTGCTCTGGAGGGTGTCCACCCACTAGGTGCCAGGAGCATTGCACACTGCCTCCCACCAGGCTGTGACAGCCCGCAGCGTCTGCGGTAGGAAACACCGCCCCCCCCCGGAACCATGCCAGGGCAGCCCCCTCCCCTTTCCAACAGGAGCGTCATTCTTGGCTCTTGGATCTGCGTGTTGCTTTTTCACTCGTTCAGCTGCCCAGAGCGAGGTGGGAGCAGGTGAGGGCTTAGGGGACAGGGAGGCGAGGGGCCCAGGAAGCGGCCGGTCAAAGACGCGGTGAGATTCCCAGAGCGCAGCATCCCGGAGGCTGAGAGACAAGAGCGAGTGCTGGGGCCGAAGGTGGGTGGGCTGTGCCTTCTCAGGCGGGCCTGGCGGGCAAGGATGGGGCAGAGGTGACAGTCTGTTCGCAGAGGGCACGTCTGACCAGGGTGGGCGGCCTTGGTGGTCAGGAGCCCAGCCCTGCTTCTCCAGTCTCAGCGAATGGTCCCAACGTTCCGGTAACTGACCCTCCTCACCGTGGAGTTAGTCCCTTCATCATGTGTTTATGGTCCCTGAGCTTCACTCAGATCTCGCAGCCCGCGGAGGTAGAGGGGGAAACGGAAGCCCAGCGAGGCAGACTCACTTGCCCCACATCACACAGCTGCTCAGCGGATCTGGGTCCCTGCAGGGTGGCAGGGGAACACCGCCCTCGCCTGCCCCCACGGGCTGACCGTGCCGGACGGTCAGCTGACACGCCTGGGGCATTTAAGCAAATCCAGAATGCCAGCCGCCCTTGTGGGACGAAGCACCGCTCAGAGGCAGGGGGCTCCCTGTCTGTGTTCCCCTCCTCCATCCTGCGCCTCCCTCCTCCCCTTTGCAGTCCCCGCCCCCGCCTGCAGCCCCCTCTCTACTGTGTGTACGATCCCATGTGCTCCCCCTTCACCTCTGCCCTCAGCTCAGTCCTCCCGCACGTGGAGCCTGATTTTTAACGACCAGCTTCCCCTGTCCTGCCCTTCATCTGCTGCACGTCCCTCGTGGGTCACATTGTGCCGGGGTGGGGTGGGGGGCAGAACCGGAAGTGCCGTGTACCTGGCGCTCACAGCCCCGTTGCAGTGAAATCCATCCGAGGCCGGGGCGCTTTCCATCCGGGGTGCTTTCAATCCGCGGCGCACTGTTTGGTGTCCATCTTCTCAGATGTCCTTTCTCATTAATAACTAAAAATCATGAGAATGGGCTTCCCGGGTCCCTCTCGGGCCTCAGCCTTCACTAGCGTGGTGGGGACCTGGCCCTTCTCTGGGCCCCAGCGTGATGGATCGAGTCCTGGGCCTGTGTCCTCTGGATGGGAGCAGGGCCGGCCCTGCAGACCCTCAGCACCCCCGCTCCTGCCCTCCTCCCGGGGTCCTGCGCCCCCGCTCCTGTCCTCCTCCTGAGACAGGCTGGCGGAGTCCCCCCGTGGAGTGCGTGAGCCTGGGGTTCCAGCCTCACCCACACTGTGCCCTCTGTCCGCTCTGCGTGGCTTCTCCACGAGCATCCTTCCAGTCTCATGTGCTGGACCCGAACCCACATAAACAGCACAGCTCAGCGGTCAGCACCGGGTACCTCTGAGGGCAGGGACCACCTGGAGTTCAGCCCCGAAGGGCACTGGGTGTCTGATGGGTTCCTGCTGGGCCATGTGAGAGGGGGTGCTCGGCCCCCCGGTGTCAGCTATCCCAGGCTTGTCTCCCTCCAGCCCGCTCCTCACCTAGTTCCAGCATCAGGTGTACTTGTGTTCAGAAAAGCTTCCAAATAAAAATAAATGAATAATTGAGCATCACGGCCCTGGGAGAGAGCTTGAGAGGCTGGGGGGAGGAGCGGGCGTTCCTGGAGGCCTGGTGGGGAGGGGAGAGACGGGGTCCCACGGGTCTCCCTTCCCTCCCGCGGAACGACCAGGCCCCTCAGCCCCATCACCAGTCCCCGGACGGCCCCCAGTGAATCTCCTCTCTGTTTCTCTCCTTATCTTTGTCCAGAAATAGGGCCTTTTTAGACACTTTTTTATTTTAGAAACGAATATTTCAAAGCCTATACCTCCATTCACTGTCCCTTAAATTCAGGTCACTTCTGCAAACGTTTGTCAAGTTCCTCCTGTGTGCCCATCCTGGGCTCTGAAGATAAGCCCAGATGGAGGCCCTGCCACCCTCACTGGCAGGGCGGAGGTGGGCAGGACAGACAAGGGACCCTCCGGGCATGGGTGCCCAGCCAGCTGCACACCACACCCTCTGACAGCGAGACAGGGAGCCTGAAAGGTCATGCCTGGATTCCCTTTTCCCAGGATGAGGTTTTGTGCGATTTTTAACTTATTTGCAGATAATTAACCCTCAGGTCAAAAAATCGTACCCTTCTGCCTCTGCAGAGATTGAAATCAGATTTTTGAAGAGCAGCAATTGCTGTATAGAATTAAAAGCTTCTTGATGAATAATGCTGCCGTTACTTAGGGAGGAAATTACAGTAGCACTTTCTGCGATGTAATTAAAAAACCAAAAAAGCAGAGATGAATGGAAAACCCACCAGTGGAAATGGGATTTGGTTTTCAGCAGAGGAAATTGAAGCTGTGTCGGTCACGTGGGTTCCAGTTTCCAGTCTTACATGAAGTGAGTCCTGACCCATTTCAGATTATAGCAGGGAGATTCATGGCGTGTTTTCTTTAACCTTTATACAACCATGGCCTAAAAAGTGGGGATGGAGTGTTGTTCCAAAAACATGGGGTCTTTCCAGCCACTGACTTTTCTTTCTACAAAGACCAACCCCGTGGGCCAAGCATCCTCGTAGAACATTCAGTCCACATTCTTTCCAAGACTCGCCAGCTGGACCTGTGGATTTTATAATTGATGGATTGTATTGAAATGCAGAAAGCCCAACTGATAATAGTTGTGTTGAAACAAAAGCTAGAAACATATTGTCAATTTAGCCTCAAGGTTTATTTGTTTACTGTATAAAATGGTAACACACTCCAGTATTCTTGCCTGGGAAATCCCGTGGACAGAGGAGCCTGGCAGGCTGCAAGTCCATGGGGTCTCAAAGAGTCAGACGTGACTTAGCAACTAAACAACGAGAGCAAACAAACCCTTGGATATTTGTGACAGAGATGAGTACAGATCCTTAATTATAAAGCAGCATGAATTCAGCTCTTATTCATTTCAAGCCGCCAAAGCTGCTAGAATCTCCGTCATTCAGTCCAGAGGGGAGTGTTGTCTGAGAGTGATGGTTAGTGCAGAAAGATGGAAATCTGTGTGTGTCTGTTGCCGCCCAGGTACCGCCTGGGATTGGTCAGGGAATTTCGGTCAGGTTCCAGGTAGGGTAGGTTTGCAGCTACAGCCACATAGTGTACGGATTTGTCAGGAGGCAACAACTCAGGTTCAAGTTTCAGTAAAGTGGGCAGCGCACGTAGGCATACCTAACCATTTCTCTTCCTTCTTCCAGATTTTCTGGTATAAGGAGAGTTTATCTGCCCACCTCATGCTCAGCCATTTGGGCATTTGATTTTTCATGGAGTGTAATGAGTAAAATTGATCATGAAGTCCATGGTACGGGAAAACTCGTTTATGTTTCTTGCATATGAACCTTGTCAAAGCAGGCACCAGGCATTCTTAGGAAGACCTAGGATTTATGTCAGGTCCCTCATTAAAGTGTAGGAGGAGGCAAAAAAAAAAGAGTGATGGTGAAATGCAGAGCAAAGCAGTCCGCTGCTGGATTTCTGTGGTGTATAAATGCAGTGATGTGCGCCCCGCCTCACTCTTCTCCTTCCTGTCTATACAGTTCCCGTTAGTACGGGGGCTGTTCCTTCCCTCCCTCCACACTAAGCCCGATGACTCGGGGTGAAGACATTGATTTAAACCCACTCTACTTTCACTTCGCCCTGTGAATTAGTGTAAGTTACGGAAATGAAATCAAACCTCCTGGCTACCACTCATTAGCAAGACAATCAAGCTCTTGTGAAGGAAGATCACATATTCACTAGCTTCTTATAAGGAAACTTGAGCAACCAAAGCCTCTTATATATGCACTGAGAAGCATGCTCCCAGGGATTCTAGAAGGCCATGGAGGAAGCAAGAAATAGACACACTTCAGAAATAAGCTCCTACCGGAAGGAAGACAGCCCCTCCCCTTTCTGCAGCAGCACGAGAGGCGGGTGACACTGGTTGGCTGTCCTGACCCCCATCCACAGCTCTCTCATCGTGGCCTAGCAGTGACCATGCAACCCCGCTCTGACCTATAACAGCAAGCGGAAGTTTCTGGATGCAGTTTCCATGCTTTTTGCCCAGTCTGCAAAACTACCCTCTGTCTGCAATGAGGCCTGGGGCTGGCACAGCCACCTTGTGACAATACCTTGTTAAGGCTGGTGGGGCAGAAGGAAAAGTGGTCCTGACCCCTCGGCCTCCTCGACTGCCCCTTTGGCCTTTGCTGTGTTCAGTCTCTCAGCCGTGTCTGACTCTTTGTGACCCCGTGGACTGCAGCATGCCAGGCTTCCCCGTCCTTCACCATCTCCCGGACTTCGCTCAAACTCACGTCCGTTGAGTCGGTGATGCCATCCAACCATCTCGTCCTCTGTCACCCCTTCTCCTCCTGCCCACAATCTTTCCCAGGATCAGGGTCTTTTCCAGTGTCGGCTCTTTGCATCAGGTGCCCAAACTATCGGAGCTTCAGCATCTGTCCTTCCAATAAATATTCAGGATTGACTTCCTTTAGGATGGGCTGGTTTGATTTCCTTACAGTCCAAGGGACTCTCAAGAGTCTTCTCTAGCGCCACAGTTCAAAAGCAGCAATCCTTTGGCACTCAGCCTTCTCTGTGGTCCAGCTCTCACACCCGCAGATGACTACTGGAAAGACCATAGCTTTGACCATATATAGACGTTTGTTGGCAAAGTGATGTCTGTGCTTTATAATACACCGTCTAGGTTTGTTCCCTTGCCTTGGGCCTCTGGAAATGTTGCATGCCCTGCAGCCAGTTCAGCTTTTCGTGCAGCATGGCGCCGAACTCATCAGAACTGACACACAGTTGTGGCTTCGAGCTCTGCAGATACAGAGTATGTGGTTCTGTTGCGAAAGTCAAAGGAAATGGGATCCTACGTGAACAGAACAGGATCCTCGAATGTGCATTCCTGAAATGTAGAGAGAGCTCGATGAATAAGAAGCTGTTCAGAAGCTGTCTCGGAATGAATGACACAGAGCAACACATCATTTTTACTTAGAAGTAAAGGGACGAGGAGAACAGAATCTTTCCTGTTTATCAGATACAAAGTTATCTATATAATCACAAGGAATGTTTTTATTGCCAGAAACATCTAACTTTTTTAAAAGCTTAAAGTGATTTTTTTATCATTATTTCTGCAAAATGTTTTTATTAAAGGAAACACCATATGGTAACAGCAAGAAGAGTTACTTACAAGTCACGAAGCTAGTCACAGATTCCTTTCCAACACTTAAATTCAAAATACTCATCACAGGTCCCTGCATTTAGAAAAAAAAAAAATTCAAGTTTCAAGACTCCTAAAAGTATAAAACTTTCATCAGAGTGCTGTGCACTTGTTTTGCTTTTTGTTTTCTGTTCTCATCCTCTAGAATATATAATACAGTCTTGTGAGACCTAAGGGTCATGTTCTAACAGTGAACAGCCAGTGCAGCGTGGGCACTGTTCGAGCAGCCATCAGCCACAGCCGCAGGTGAGCTGGCCCTTGGTGCAAAGTCTCAGGGCATCAGCCCCAAGGTCTGCGGGGACAGTGTGTGTGCGTGACGCTGACACGTATCTCCATTCTTCTGCCCTGCTCAGGGTGACCATCTACAACCCAGGCAACCTTGAGCCATCAGAGTCTAACACACTGGGAAGTAGGGTGGGCTGTGTGGCTTCTGGTTCTGTCTCTGCAGTAGCTTAGTGTGGTTTTAAACACTCTGGATTTAAATGCAGAATTAGATGCAGTGAAAGATGGCCTCACCGAAAAAGAGAGCGGTAAGACGCAGGCGAGAACCCTCACCTCTAGCTCAGGAATCTCCCACGCTGAGGAAGTTAGGGCTCTGCGGTTGTTGGAAAGATCACCGTAATTTATTTTTTATTGAAATGTAGTTGACTTACAGTGTTTCTGCTGTATAACAAAGTGACTCAGTTGTGCACACACGCACATACACACACGTATATATACTTGTTCGTAGTTTCCCACTATGGCTTATCATGGGATAGGGAGTTTAGTTCCCTGTGTTCCACAGGAGGACCTTGCTGCTTATCAGCCTGTCTATAATTTGCATCCGCCCGTCCCAAAGTCCCAGTCTGTGTGTCCCCACACCCTCCCCACTGGCAGCCACACGCCTCCTCTCGTGTCCGTGGAGCTGTTTCTGTGTCATAGATAAGCTCATTTGTGTCGTAGTTGAGATCCTACCTGTAAGCGATATCGTGTGGTATCTATCTTTGCCTGACTTACTGTGCTTAGTATGATAACCTCTAGGTCCGTCCAGGGTGCTGCACATGCCTCAATTCTGTTGGAAGATAACTGTACAATGGCTCCCTGAGGAGCTGAGCGGAGGGTACGGGTATGCGTGTGCACACGTGTGGTGTGTGTGTGCAGACCGGTGTGAGCACTGCCCAGGCTCCTGCCGAACGATGCCGTCGTGAAAACCCACTCCCCTGCGTCCTCTTTATAGTCACAGGCTCTCCTCCCCCCGCCGCCCTGCCCCTCGCCACCACTCATCTCTATATTGCTGCCATTTTTCACCTCTATGATTTTGTCATTCTAAGAATATTAAAGGAATGGAATCACTCAGTATATGACTTTTCGTGATTGGCTCTTCTCACTCAGCATGATGCCCTTGAGATCTGTGCACAAATCAAAAAATTAAACACCCAGGAATCCTAACTTCTGGCTCAGCCACTTCCAACTGTGTTTATCCTCTCAACAGCTATCCAGAGTACTCACCTCATCATACCGGTGAAGCCTTGAGGCTTGGACGCCCACCGCCCAGCGGCATCCCTAGGACGTCCACTCCCTCCCTCCCTCGCCCTTCACCTCCCAGACAGGAGCCTTGAGGACTGACCTCTCTCTGGTCGCAGGGACGTCCGGGTCCCCAGGTCCCCGGGACTTCTCCTCTGTGTCCGTTTCTAAACTCAGCCTTGGTTGCCATCTTGTTCCTCTGAAGTTTCTGTGTCCATGTGGTCTTGGGAAAGACAACCCCGCCTCTTCCAGTTCTAAGATGAAGGGGTCCATCAGAGTGAGCTTTTCCCCAAAGTGTGCCTGGACCTCCAGGTCTGCCGAACCCTGAATCTCCTCTTAGGATCTGTTACCAAGATGCTCACGGAGCGACTGGGCTCCTTTCCCGTGAACCCTGGTAGCACAGCTTTTCGCCCCCTGCAGTGTGGCCTTTAATCATCACCCATCTCTGACTTTGTCCCTTCTTCCTGCATTGACACCTCCCCAGATCTCTCATCCCTTTGATTCTAAACATAGCTTCTAATGAAGAACCAAGTCACTTATTCTAAGGGCCGAGTGGGGAAAAGAGATGGCAGTTCTCAAAAACTGTAGCAGGTTGGTTTTTATTTAATAGATTTCACTTGTTCTCATCATATGCCATCTAAGTGTGAAGTTCAGTGAACTTTGCTGGTGGAAGCCTTTGGAAGAGTTGGAGATTTTTTTTTGTCAGTACAAAGTTTCGTGTTGGTTTTCGTCTGGCAGGATTCTCCTTTAGTTGTTTGGTTTTGTGTCTGGCCTTGTTCAGCTGGTTGAGTGCTTTTACTTACCCTCCGTAACCTTCACCACTTCCTCTTCCCTGCTTGCCTTTCACTTTTTAAGTGTCTGCAAAGAAGAAGATGTGTTTGAGGGTACTGAAAACCAGGAAAGGGGATCTGGGAATAGTATTGTAAACAGGTAAACGTCCTGTCCCATAAAGGTTTCTTGAAACAGAAGCGTCACGGTCTGTGAAGGAGATGCGGAGAGAAGCTCAGATCCTGCAGAGAGATGGGTCCCAGAGCTACAAAGAGAAATCACGCTTGTGCCTGATGTCCCATGAGGTGCCTGAAGGTGTGCTCAGGCTGGGGGTGTGTGTTAGATTATGGGGCAGTAACACGTCATGTGATTCGAGAGATGAGTAGAATCCTGAGTTCGCCGCCCTCTCAGCCGCGTCTAGTCATCTGAGCTCTGCAGACGCTCCCAGCTATGATGCAGCCTCTGGAGAACCCGAGGGCAGTTCCTCAGCGATCCGGTATCTTACCCAATAGCCACTTGCATACGCTTGAACCTCCCTGTCACTCATCTCTGAAGCTCTCTTGATGGGACCATCTGATTAGTGACGGTCACCCTGCAAACTGCTCTGCCACGTAGGAAACCATGGAGGCCTCCTTCCGTCCATCCCAACCCTGACACCAAAGCTTCAGCGATGGCCCCGGTGGGGGACGCTGACCACAGGCTTGGGGGGAAGCCGATGGGCCCAAGCTCACACATCAGCTTTCCTACGGCGGCTGAAAGGCGCCGGCGCCGGTGTTGGTTTACGGGGCCACTTAATCAATGGCCCAGGTTCTGTTGTCTCTCCGCCACTGTACAAACAGCTTGAATATTAGAAAGCGAAAGCCATGCTCTCTAATGACCCTGTCAAAGTTTCACGGGAGCATTTGATCAGTGACAAACCTCGCTCGGAACAAAACCGTGTTTCTGATGCCGTGGCCGAAAGCTTACCCTTGCTGCTGCGCTGAGGTTGCCTCCAAGTTTGGGAGGCTGGGTCGGGGTCATCGCTGGCAGATGCTGCAGTCTGGAGGAGCTGGGAGAGGGGGTGAGCAGACGGGGAAAGCAGCCTCTGAAGTCGTGCTGGGCCTGAAGCCGGCTGTCTCCCTCTCCTTTGAGGAAGTGAAAAACCAACGTATTTATCAGGACGCATTTAATAAATATCTGTCATGTACGCCACAGCCAGCAACAGTGGACTCCGTTCCTCGAGGGCTGATCCCTGCCGGGAGCGTCTCATGTACACGCGCATCTCTCCTCACCATCCTGCCACGCTCACGTCTGGGCACTGAGCCCAGCCGGTCGCCCTCAGCTGCTGACCGCCGTTTCATCTCTTCCTTCTGACCAGTCAGCTCCCGGCACCAACGGTGACAGGGAGCGGCTTCACGTGGGCAGTGACCCACCTGTGGCCTGCGACCCGCCGGGGAGGGTGGGAGGCAGTGGAAGGGACACTCCTGAGGGACACCCCAGACGATGCTTTCCTGGCCTGGGGACCGCAGTCTGGGGCTGAGGGAAGAGCAGGGCTGAGCAAGAGGCAGAGGAACCAGACTGGCTAAGGCCAGCCCTCTGGCCCGCCCCGCTCTTACCAGGGCAGCCTGACCCCATGCTTGCCGTGTGCTCTGAGTCCCTTTGCCCTGGGGACTGTGGTCCCCACGGCCAGCCCTGTGCTGGCAGGCTGGACCCGTGTGGCAGAGTCACCGTGACAACTGTGCTCTGCACGAGCCGCTCTTAGGGTCTCTGTCAACAGGTGAGACACACAGGCTTTGGGGGCTTACATAGCTTCATCAGGGCACATGGCCACGAAGTGGCAGAGCTCGGATGCAAACCCAGCTCTGTCTGAGTCCTAAGCCTCCTTTCCTTCCCAGGGGGCCCCATCCGCTCCCGCCTCCCGACGGGCTTTCTGTTGGGAAGATGCTCCCTTTTCCAGAGACGGGAGGAACCGCCCCATTTCCGTGCTGTACTCCGCATGGGCACTCGGTGACTCCTCCAGAGGTGGCCCCAGGAGTTCCAGGCGGGAGCTGTGATTTCTGCACAGAACCCTCTAGGTGGGCAGCACATGAAAACGCTTCACCCTTTTATCGCTAAATACAGCACACGTGCAGATTAAGTGCCAGCACAAACGTACAGTCTGATGAATAATCGTAAAGAAGCCATCCCGGTCAAGATCTGTCTGGATCTGGTCATTAAACATTGGTGGTGGTGATGGTGTTCAGTCACTAAGTCGTGTCTGACTTTGCAACCCCGTGGACTGCAGCATGCCAGGCTCCTCTGTCCTTCACTCTCCCAGAGTTGGCTCAGGTTCGTGTCCATTGTGGCGGTGATGCCATCCAACCGTCTCATCCCCTGCCGCCCCTTCTTTTGCCTTCAAGCGTTGGTGGCAGAGAACTGGTCACGGTGATCTTGGTCTCTCTGCCCAGCCTAGTCGCTCCGTTACCTTCATCTGCAGCGTCTGGCAGTCTTCAGGAGAAGCAGTGGTGTTTATGCCGTGATCTGTAACGTTTATGCCACAATTAACACCCACAAATAGACCCACAAGATGGTATCCTAGAACAGAGCCGTTAAAAAAAATAATAAAGTTCTGAATCAGGGCTACAGTGATGATGAAGTTATTATTAGCCCTGTTCTACTTTCGAGCTCATGTGATGCCAAATTCTTAGGGGGGAAAATGGCCTCCCCAGCGAGTTCCTGGAAATCCTAAGTTAGGAGTGGGTCCAGGGCTCTCGGGGCCATGAGATGACTGCTCCCCACCCGCAGCCTCGCCCCTAGCCCTTTTCCCTTTCGTCGGGAAGGGACGAGCCTTTCCTTTGAGAGCCAGACATGCTCACGTCTGCGGTAGGAGATCTTATGTAGCCATGCTTCACTGTGTGTGCCTGTGGTTTAATGGTCTCTTTTACTTTTCAGCAGACATCCCGCCTAGATAAATACCAGTTTCTATTTGTGTGTATCTCTTGTAATTGATTCTTTATTAGCTTTTCTCAAAGACAGTGGAATAAAAAGACCTGTTTGAAGAAAGCACAGAATGTCCATCGCTGCCATAAGAGAAGAAATAATCAAGGGGGCTTTTGTACCAAAGGGAGCCCTCTGTGACCCTGTGTGGTGGAGTCAGAGGGGAACCCTGGGAGCGGCTCACCCTTGAAAGGAGCCCCAAAGCCTGTGATGTGGCCCAGGCTCCAGCTGGCCTGCCCTGCAATTAGGAGCGGATCCGTCAGGATGTGTGTCTCCAGTTCAGACGTTAACCCTTACTTAGTCTTCAGTGTAAAAGGAAAACAAAAAAAATGTCTTTCAGCTCTGATGAGTCCTTTCATTATTTTAATTACTATGTAATCTGTAATATTGCTATTTAAACTCCCAGGCAGCCAGCAGGTAGCTGTCTGTTTCACTACGGAGGGCAGCCCAGAGCCGAGCAGGCTTTATTCCAGAAATCAGGTCCACCCTTGCAAACAGAGACAATGGCACCCCCGAGGAAACACACATACACGCACACACACGCACACACGTGCACGCACACACTCATCTTCCACACCAGCGGCATCCAGTTTCTGTTCAACTACGTGGGTCCTTGTCTACCCGCCGGCCATCCACGCACACGTGGTGCGGTTCCAGACGGCGGCTTTCTGGGTCCTGGTCACCAACTCCGGCCACTCAGAGTCCTCAGCCAAGGAAGGTGGGTGGCCCGGTGCTCTTAATTTTTTCAAACCAAAGCTCTTTTTGGATAGCCCTGACTCAGGCCCGGGTCTTCAGGGAAGGGATCCGGCCTCAAGGCAGCAGCCTGACTGGGCTGGTGAGGCTGGGGCGTGGTCAGGAGGCTGCAGGCCTCCGACCCCCCCCCCCCCCGCCGCCCCCCAAGGGAGTCTGCTCTCTGCCATTCGGCAGGCGTCTGCTGAGCCGCCGCTATGGACCAAGCATCATCACAGTGCCCGGCACTAGGCAAGGAATCCTGCCTTCTGGGGGAGTTGGGGGCCCGTGCACAGACAGGTGATGGGTGTCACAGCCCACCAGCACAGGGATGCCAGGGAGAGCTTCTCAAGGGAGGAGCTTCCAAGCAGAAACCTGAGGAAGGAGTAGAAATTTGTTAATGGGGCACATAGAGGGAAGGTCCCCAGAGTTTGAAAGCAAGGGAACACCCATCACCATGCTGGGCTCAGCCTTAGATGGGAGGAAGGATGGAAGAGAAAGGGAAGGATTCTGTGAGCGCTGGCAGGCTGTGGGCTTGCTGACGGGCACCTACCTGGAGGGGCTTCTTGGTGACATCCTCTTCCTGCCTGGAAGGAAGACAAGATCATTTAAGAGATGACCGTTACTAGTAATGGGCTTCCCAAGTAACGCTAGTGGTAAAGAACCCGCTTGGAGATGCAGGTTCCATCCCTGGGTTGGGAAGATCCCCTGGAGTTGGGGCATGGCAACCCACCCCAGTATTCTTGCCTGGAGAATCCCATGGACAGAGGAGCCTGGCGAGCTACAGTGCATGGGGTTGCAAAGAGTCAGACAGGACAGAGTGTGCGTGCATGCACGCGTGTATGCAAACACACACACGCACGCACGCACACGCACACGCACACGCACACTCCTATCTGGGAAAAGGTGGTTTTGTGAAGGGTCAGGCTCGCCTGATTCCTCTGCTCTGCTGTGCAGAGGTCCCGGGAGGGGGCGAGCTGCGACTCACACGAAACACTTCTGCTTCTCCCCACCCTCCTCCTCCAAGAAGACATGGTAGCCAGCACATTGGGCTCCAGCTCCGTGGTTTCTGCCACATCCCCATTGAAATCTCTGCACTAAAGCTAAGTCCCAGGGCATATTTAATTAAGAGACAAATGGCAAAATGAGGTTGTGGTGGGTGCTTTCTAACTGTGGCCTGCTGGATTTTAATTGCTCCTCGTAAACCGTGAGAGCTCCTCCCAGGCGCTGCTCTGCACGCCCCTGTCCTTTTATCATCACGAAGGAGGTGTTCTCAGCCGCTGACAGGCCGGGCCTCCTGTCTCCACAGAGAGACTTGATCTCGCCCGACAATGACTCAGCAACTTGCCGAATCCAATTAGCAGCTTTGCAGCTCCTTCCTCTGAGTGGCTATCGTTAAGTCTGGCTGCAGACGCCTCCCCCAGCCGCATCGCCCAGCCCAGGGTCTGGTAATCACCAGTGATTACTGCTGCTAGAGTGTATGCACCGGTGCGGGGCGCTGGGGGTCCTGGTGGGTTTCAAGCCTGCTTGGCCCAGGGTCCTTGCTTTTCTCTGTCCTTCGCCGGAGGTTGACACGGAATGCCCTGAGACACTCATGGTTAGAGCAGCCAGAGGTTCTGGGCAGGAACTGAGGCCCAGAGACAAGAAGGTGCTTGCTTGGGGTTACCTGGGTATTTAGGGAAGGGCTACGCTTCGGGGTCCCGGGTGTCAGGAGACCTGTAGCCCCCGCCATGGTCCCTAAAGACTCTGCCCCAGCTGGCATGGCAGTGAGGCGGGAGCCATACAGCCCCTCGGGCTCCCAGACTCAGTACGTGACCCTGACCTCTCAGGTTCTCCTTGATGAGACCCTCAGCACCCGAAATTCCCTTCTGTTTTGATTCGGGGACAGGAGGCGGCGGGCCGAAGAGAAGGAGAGAGAAAATGCAGGCGTGAAAACGTTATGAATCGGCCACTCCCACAAACACTGGAAAAAGCAGGTGGCCAGAGGGGCTCTGCTTTGGGGGGGGGGGGGCTCTCTTGAGGGGGAAGAAGAGGGCTCCCTCTGGTGTTGTGCTCAGGGGCCCAGGATTACACTGGGGCCTCCGTCCCAGCTCAGAGCGCTGCCGGCGTCTGTCCATGGACGCGAGATCCGTCTGCAGCTCTTCTGATGGACACTTGCCCGTGTTTCTTGAGTTGCTGTTTTTGTCATTGGAACAGACCTGGGTCCACACCTGCAGGCCGGGTGAATGAGCATATTTTAGTGAACTGTGAAATGATCGGCCACGGCAATCAGCCGTCGGACCTGGGCGCCACCTCCCCGTGTTAATGTGCACGTGAATTTCATGGCTGCGTCCCGTCTGCTGAAAAGGGCGCCACAGACCTGGCACTTCTCTCTGCTGTGTTTTGATTTTTCCTGTGCCCTGAGGTAACTGCAGAGAGTGGTCTTTAAAAAAACAGAACCAACCAGAATATGTCTTCCAAGTCGAGCATAGTCGCCACAGTGTTTCAGAGAGAGACCCACCAGCCTCTTCCCTACCGTTTGGATACGAGCGGGCGGTCCAGACTGAACCCATGCCCCAGAGGTGCTGATGGAGAGGCTGCTCAGGTGTGGGCCGGTGGGGGTGCTCACGGGCCTGGACGGCACGAGGGTGAATGGACACAGCTGAGCACCTGGCGCCCAGTACATCACAACTAATGTCAATGCCCTTGTTGTTTTTTTTTTCTTTCTAAGTAAATCAGGGGACACATAACTTTTTATTAACCTAAATAAATGTATGCCCTGCTCATTAAACAAATCAATTACCAAGGCTTATAATGCTAACTATGGTAAATGCTGTCTTTTACTGAGTATTCATTTTGTACCAGGCATTATGTTATGATCTTATCTCATAAGTCTATTTGTGTTGGGTTCTCAGTCGCCCAGTCGTGTCCGACTCTTTTGTGCCCCTATGGACTGCAGCCCCCCAGGCTCCTCTGTCCATGGGATTCTCCAGGCAGGAATACTGGAGTGGGTGGCCATCTCCTCCAAGGGATCTTCCCAACCCAGGGATGGAACCTGCGCCTCTGGCATCTACTACACTGGCGGACAGATTTTTTTTTTTAAACCACTGACCCACCTGGGAAGTCCGTGTTTTATTAGCCCTACTTAACGGTGTCGAACACTACGCTCAGAGAGAGTCAGGAACTTGCCAGAATGAGAGCGGGTCTCTCAGTCCCTCTGCTGGCCTGACTCACCGCGTTTCACGAGTGGTGAGGTTCTGTGGGAAGCCCGGAGCTGATGGTAACAACCAAAACAGAACGTCAGCTTTCCTGAGTTATTTACCCCAACTGAGGGCATCTGGAACAGCATGCAAGGTGGAGAAGCCCCTGGAAAAGTGGGACCTCTGAGACCAGCCTCTGTAAGCAGCTCTGCTGGAGCGTCAACCTGGTTCTCCCTCCTCTATGATCTAAGCCATCCTGTGATTGCTGCTGGCTTCTTTTTGAGTTTGGTTTTCTTCCTGAACAATACATTCATAGGGCTTTCATTGCAGGTGTTGAGTGGTAACTTTTCTCATTTTGTCTCACTTTGAAAATGTTTTTCTTTTGCCATTATTCCAGAATAACAGCTTAGCTGAGCGTAACCATACTGGTCCACGTTTTGTCGATATTGTTCCGTCGTCTCCTGACTTCCTTGGAGCCACTGAGAAGTCTCGTGTGTCTTTAACTGCTCCATTTTGAGTTTTCTCCTTTCCCTCTCTAGTTGCTGTGAAGGTCATCTCTTGGTCTTAATTGTTCTGTAGTTGCATTACCATGTGCTTAGGGCAGAGTTTTTTTTTAATCCCATTCAGAACTTATTGTGCTTCCTGAGTCTGAGGAGTTCATTGTTTCTGGAAATCCCCAGCCATCATCTTCTCAGATATGGCCTCTCTTGTCCTCTGTTCTTCTTCTGGGACTCTGATTCATCTGATTTTTTTTTACATTCTCCAGGATTTTCATTTCTACACTTCCCTCCCTGTTATGTTGTGCTTAGATGCTCAGTCGTGCCCGACTCTTTGCGAGCCCATGCTCTCCAGCCCACCAGGCTCCTCTGTCCATGGGATTCTCAGGCACGAATCCTGGAGTGGGTTGCTATGCCCTCCTCCAGGGGATCTTCCCAACCCAGGGATCAAACCCAGGTCTCCCACATTGCAGGCAGATTCTTTACCATCTGAGCCATCAGGGAAGCCTCTGTACTTCCCTTCAGTTCAATTCAGTTGCTCAGTTGTGTCCGACTCTTTGCGACCCCATGAATTGCAGCACGCCAGGCCTCCCTGTCCATCACCAACTTCCAGAGTTCACTCAAACTCATGTCCATCAAGTTGGTGATGCCATCCAGCCATCTCATCCTCTGTCGTCCCCTTCTCCTCCTGCCCTCAATCCCTCCCAGCATCAGAGTCTTTTCCAGTGAGAACTCTTCGCATGAGGTGGCCAAAGTACTGGAGTTTCAGCTTTAGCATCAGTCCTTCCAAAGAACACCCAGGACTGATCTCCTTTAGAATGGACTGGTTGGATCTCCTTGCAGTCCAAGGGACTCTCAAGAGTCTTCTCCAATACCATAGTTCAAAAGCATCAATTATTTGGCACTCATCTTTCTTCACAGTCCAACTCTCACAATTATACATGACCACTGGAAAAACCATAGCCTCGACTAGACGGACCTTTGTTGGCAAAGTAATGTGTCTGCTTTTGAATATGCTGTCTAGTTGGTTGTTACTTTCCTGCCAAGGAGTAAGCATCTTTTAATTTCATGGCTACAGTCACCATCTGCAGTGATTTTGGAGCCCCCAAAAATAAAGTCAGCCACTGTTTCCACTGTTTCCCCGTCTATTTGCCATGAAGTGATGGGACCAGATGCCATGATCTTCGTTTTCTGAATGTTGAGCTTTAAGCCAACTTTTTCACTCTCCTCTTTCACTTTCATCAAGAGGCTTTTTAGTTCCTCTTCACTTTCTGCTGTAAGGGTGGTGTCATCTGCATATCTGAGGTTATTGATATTTCTCCCGGCAGTCTTGATTCCAGCTTGTGTTTCTTCCAGCCCAGCATTTCTCATGATGTATTCTGCATATAAGTTAAACAAGCAGGGTGACAATATACAGCCTTGACGCACTCCTTTTCCTATTTGGAACCAGTCTGTTGTTCCATGTCCAGTTCTAACTGTTGCTTCCTGACCTGCATATCAGTTTCTCAGGAAGCAGGTCAGGTGGTCTGGTATTCCCATCTCTCTCAGAATTTTCCACAGTTTCTTGTGATCCACACAATCAAAGACTTTGGCATAGTCAGTAAAGCAGAAATAGATGTTTTTCTGGAACTCTCTTGCTTTTTCCATGATCCAGCGGATGTTGGTAATTTGATCTCTGGTTCCTCTGCCTTTCCTAAAACCAGCTTGAACATCTGGAAGTTCACAGTTCACGTATTGTTGAAGCCTGGCTTGGAAAATTTTGAGCATTACTTTACTAGCGTGTGAGATGAGTGCGATTGTACGGTAGTTTGAGCATTCTTTGGCATTGCCTTTCTTTGGGATTGGAATGAAAACTGACCTTTTCCAGTCCTGTGGCCACTGCTGAGTTTTCCAAATTTGCTGGCATATTGAGTGCAGCACTTTCACAGAATCATCTTTGGGGATTTGAAATAGCTCAGCTGGAATTCTATCACCTCCACTAGCTTTGTTCGTAGTGATGCTTTCTAAGGCCCACTTGACTTCACATTCCAGGATGTCTGGCCCTAGATGAGTGATCACACCACTGTGATTATCTTGGTCATGAAGATCTTTTTTGTATAGTTCTTCTGTGTATTCTTGCCACCTCTTCTTAATATCTTCTGCTTCTGTTAGGTCCCTACCATTTCTGTCCTTTATCGAGCCCATCTTTGCATGAAATGTTCCCCTGGTATCTCTACTTTTCTTGAAGAGATGTCTAGTCTTTCCCATTCTATTGTTTTCCTCTATTTCTTTGCATTGATCGCTGAGGAAGGCTTTCTTATCTCTCCTTGCTATTCTTTGGAACTCTGCACTCAGATGCTTATATCTTTCCTTTTCTCCTTTGCTTTTTGCTTCTCTTCTTTTCACAGCTATTTGTAAGGCCTCCCCAGACAGCCATTTTGCTTTTTTTGCATTTCTTTTCCACGGGGATGGTCTTGATCCCGGTCTCCTGTACAATGTCATGAACCTCCATCCATAGTTCATCAGGCCCTCTGTCTATCAGATCTAGGCCCTTGAATCTATTTCTCACTTCCACTGTATAGTCATAAGGAATTTCATTTAGGTCATACCTGAATGGTCTAGTGGTTTTCCCCACTTTCTTCAATTTAAGTCTGAATTTGGCAATAAGGAGTTCATGATCTGAGCCACAGTCAGCTCCCGGTCTTGTTTTTGCTGACTGTATAGAGCTTCTCCATCTTTGGCTGCAAAGAATATAATCAGTCTGATTTTGGTGTTGACCATCTGGTGATGTCCATGTGTAGAGTCTTCTCTTGTGTTGTTGGAAGAGGGTGTTTGCTATGACCAGTGCGTTCTCTTGGCAAAACTCTATTAGCCTTTGCCCTGCTTCATTCTGTACTCCAAGGCCAAATTTGCCTGTTACTCCAGGTGTTTCTTGACTTCCGACTTTTGTATTCCAGTTCCCTATCATGAAAAGGACATCTTTTTTGGGTGTTAGTTCTAAAAGGTCTTGTAGGTCTTCGTAGAACCATTCAACTTCAGCTTCTTCAGCATTACTGGTTGGGGCATAGACTTGGATTACCGTGATATTGAATGGTTTGCCTTGGAAACGAACAGAGATCATTCTGTCGTTTTTGAGATTGCATCCAAGTACTGCATTTCAGACTCTTTTGTTGACCATGATGGCTACTCCATTTCTTCTAAGGGATTCCTGCCCACAGTAGTAGATATAATGGTCATCTGAGTTAAATTCACCCATTCCAGTCCATTTTAGTTCGCTGATTCCTAGAATGTCGACATTCACCCTTGCCATCTCTTGTTTGACCACTTCCAATTTGCCTTGATTCATGGACCTGACATTCCAGGTTCCTATGCAATATTGCTCTTTAGAGCATCGGATCTTGCTTCTATCTCCAGTCACATCCACAACTGGGTATTGCTTTTGCTTTGGCTCCATCCCATCATTCTTTCTGGAGTTATTTCCCCACTGATCTCCAGTAGGATATTGGGCGTCTACTGACCTGGGGAGTTCCTCTTTCAGTGTCCTATCACTTTGCCTTTTCATACTGTTCATGGGGTTCTCAAGGCAAGAATACTGAAGGGGTTTGCCATTCCCTCCTCCAGTGGACCACATCCTGTCAGACCTCTCCACCATGACCCGTCCGTCTTAGGTGGCCTCACATGGCATGGCTTAGAGTCACTGAGTTAGACGAGGCTGTGGTCCGTGTGATCAGATTAACTTGTTTTCTGTGATTATGGTTTGTGTGTCTGCCCTCTGATGCCTCTCGCAACACCTACCGTCTTACTTGGGTTTCTCTTACCTTCAGCATCGGGTATCTCTTCACAGCTGCTCCAGCAAAGCTCAGTGAAGTGCACTACTGCATTCTAAATAGTTCCACACATCTGTCCTCCTGTTTTTTAAATTCTGCATTCAGTTGTATCTAGTCTATTGTTTAGCCCTTCCACTCATTTTAAAGTTATAACTATATTTTTATTTCTATACATTTTCTACTAACATGTTGGTCTTTTTCAGAGCTGCTATCATTTATAATGTTCTTTCATATCTTATATGTCTATAAGTATTTTTAAATGTTTCACTTTTAGTCACTGAAAACACTTTTTGGATTGTTCTTGTGTTTGGAATTCTCGGGATACTGATTCTCCTGTGTTTTGTCTGGTGACTGGCACGTTCTAGGCTGTCTCCTCACGTGCTCTGTGTTTCCCAACTGCGATTATGTTCACCAGGGCCTTTCCTGAAGTGACCCCACGAGGCCCCTGTGTTCTCCAGGGCTGTTCTGCACTCTCTTCTGCCAGGCAGTCTAGGGACCCTACGGGCAGCATCATCCCAGGACCGGTTTTGTGCTGACGTCTCAGCTGGAAGGTCCGCAGCATTTTCTAGCCTACTGTCGCATCAGGGATGCTGCCCTTCGGAGTTCCAGCTTTGTGTGGGAACTGCAAGTCCAATTTCTTGCTTCATGTGGACCAAAGCCTCCATCTCCTGTTCTCAGGTAGACATTAAAATTTAAACTCTGGGGTACAGTAGCTGATTCTGCTCCCTCCTCTGGGCAGCACGAGTTCTAGACACATGTTATTACAGGGGTTTTTTTTCTTTCTTTATTTTTTGCACCTGGAGATTTCCCCTTGCTTTCATAATCTACTTAGCTATCAATGTTTTCAAGTGTTATTCGCAAATCTAGGAGTATGTTTCAGTAGGAGCTTTAGTTTATCATGTTTCACCATCATCTGGACTCTTCTTGGCTCAGTACTATCTTATTCTGAGCTAATTGTCATACATGGAACAGATTGTGGAAGAGAAAGGGACAGACTTAACTCTCTGATCACCTGTTCTAGCAATCTGTCCAAAGCACAGCCCAACTGAGTGCCCAACGTTTAGTCCTTTGCCCAGTAAAAAACTCAGCCTGAAGTAAGGGAGCTGGAAGCTGTTGGCCCACACGGTATCTCATCAAGGCGTGGCAGTGTCAGACTGGACCTCAAGCCCACGATGGAGGTGTCTTGTTGACACTTTGCCTTTGAAATTGACTCCTGAGCAGTCTTGCTGAATCTCACCTAAACATTTATAAGGAGCAGAATTCAACCTAGAAAATGGAGTATGTTTTTCTCCTGTACACCAGAAATGTAAGCTCAATGTGGGTTTTTTTTTCTTTTTTTGAAGTAAGAAAATATCAGGAAAGGAACATTTTTTTCCCTTGAGTTTGAAAATGGACAACCACAACTCAATTATATTTTGATATGGTTTATTGACTCTGACTTTTACTTTATTAGTACTTTCTTCCAAGTTGCTGACCATGCTTTGTTCACATGACTTCCATTTTTCCTAACTGAGGGACTAGTTGGGAGCAAACAGCATTACTTTGGTTTTATTGAGAGCTGGAGAGGTCAATAGATTTATGCACGAAACAGAGATGGCCAGACCACCAAAACAAATGCTGTGCACTTGAGCGGACCCACCTCCATGGCCCCAGACAAAATTGCTTTTTCTTGGAAGTACATTTTAGAGCTATTTGCTGAAGTTTCATCAAGGGAATAGGCTTCTGAAACCCACAGCTGCCTTGAAAGAGCAACATGGTTGAGACCCTGGCCACTAAGTCAGGCAGCAAGCCGGGGACTAAAAGCACAGCTTTGGAGGCAGCTGGGATCCCGCCACTGTTGCCTGTGACCTGAGTGATCTGGGAAGCGGTGTGGTGCCTCTGTGAGCTGTAGTTTTCTCACCTGCAAAATAGGGGTGGGGGGAATCCCCATTACGATGGGACTGTGATGAGAATTAAAGGAGAGCTTGCAGCCAGGCATGCTAAGTCACCCAGAAACCCTAATGATGACTCACCTGAAGCTGCGTGTGTGGAGCCCACCTAGGCTTTTCTCGGGTGGATTTCCTCCTCCGAACCCCTACAATCTCTTCTCCCCTCGGGCAGTGAGGACCTTGGGACTGATCCGGCTTCTTCCACCGTGGCCGCGAGTTCTAAACCGGATTTACCTCCTCATTCATTCAGCTCACCACCTGCATATCTGTGCTCCGTGTTTTCCAGGTCTGACTTTGGCGTCATCAACCTTATGTTTTCCCTCATTCTAGCTTTTTTTTTTAAATCCATATTTGTTATACAGGGCAAAGATAGAATGAAATATTCAAGGGCCTTGCACTTTATGCTTAATAGACCTTTCTTTCCTTCAAAATGTTTTTCTCTCCTCTTTTGCCCTCTCTTTCTTCATACTTCCTACGCTTTCTCTGCTGTATAATATTTACTAACAAATCAGCCCTTTCCTTTTTGTGATAAAGTCCTAGTCACGTTTCAGAAGGCATCCGGTAGTTCATCTGTTACTGGGATATCCCTTTGAAAAGCAGCCAGCGGTGACTGCAGTGGACATCAACAGCCCGGAAGAGTGCAGCTGGGAGGGAAGATGAGCCGAGTTTAACGCAGGGGGAGGGAGTGGGGTTCCAGCTTCGGCCCCCACCCGCTCACGCCGTCTCTGCAGCCTGGCCCTGCTCTGTAAGCAGAGGCGACAGCGTCCACCTCTCAGGACTGCCCCGTGGTCACAGCCAGTGATGTCATGTGGGCGTGAGGTTCTAGAAGCTGCATAGCTTTATAATTGCCAGCTTTCCTTATCGCTGCTACTGTTACTATTGACAAAGTGGCTTCAGTTTTTTAAAAGGTGTGTGATGCCAAGGCCCAGAGCTTTCGTCGGTGTTGTCAATATTTGGAATTTAAAATTTGTTTCCATACCTAAGTCATACAAGCTTCTGGAACAGGTTTGTGTCAATGTGTTTCCTGAGAGTAGACGTCTGGGGTGGTCATTTTGAGTGTCCAACAGAATACACGCTGTGTGGTGGATGTTCATTTCATTTGTTGACCAAATGAGAGCGTGAATGAATGGCGTGGAGAGACAGACAGATGTCTAACCTCCCAGGGAGAGGTGTCAAACATTACAGGCACTTATCCCAAGGCCCTTTGTCACTGTGACCACCACTGGTCCTGGGGTCCCCACCAAGACCACCAGGCTGCTTTGCTGCTGACAGTGAGCTGATGGGTCAGCAGGGCTGTTGTGGGGGAGAAGGACTGGGGAGCCCTGGCCAGCTCGCCGTGGGGCAAGGTCCCGCTCAGCCTGTGCTGTGGGTTCCTGGGTGGGCTGCCCCGGAAGCGACCATCACAAGGGTCTGCCGCGAGCACTCCACCCTGGACCACAAAGTCTCCACGGTCCCTGGATCCACGGGATGCTGGATCCCGTGATCCCATGAAACACGTTGCTCGGATGATGAGTGTTTAATCAGCTCTCCCTGCCATATTCCAGCCTAGAGTCTATGTCCAGAGGAAGCCTGTGCTCCCAGCTGAGGCCCTGTTTGGTTGCTCTTGCCTTCAACTTCTCACTGTTTGTCGAGGGATGACGAGACTATTAGACCCAGAGGGTCTCTCCTCAAAAGCATTTGCAAAATAGGTGTAAATCATGGACATATGTTTAAATTTCTCTTTACTAATGTATGCTTCCTTTGTAATTAACCAGTCACTGGGTCTTTTACCATAGTCAGCCCATTTCTTCCAGGACTCATTAAAGAAATAGAAGCTGTAGGACATGCATACTCATGGGGGGCTCCACCACACACTCCTTGGTTGGGTGGCTCTTAATTCAGACGGGTGACATGGTTTTTATATAGTGTTATACCTCTGGAACCCTCCGTTGTTGGGGGCTGTAAAAGCTAGTTTAACAACCTCTGGATGCAGTGAAACTGCCAGGAGCAAGGGCCCACCCACCTTTCACGGGCTTCCTTAGGCACCCAGTCCTGAACTCTGGTTTCAGTTGAGGCTTCTTTGATGTTGTTTAGTTGCCACGTCGTATCTGGCTCTTTGTGACCCATGGACTGTAGCCCGCCAGGCTCCTCTGTCCATGGGATTCTCCAGGCAAGAACACCAGAGTGGGTTGCCATTTCCTTCTCCAGGAGATCTTCCCAACCCAAGGATCGAACCCATGTCTCCTGCATTGCAGGCAGATTCTTTCCCATCTGAGCCACAAGGGAAGCCCTGAAGCTTCTTAGCCAAAGTTTTAAAGCCGTCTCCCTGCAGATCAGGCAGCCTTCGGACGGCTCTGCGTTGGACCCCTTATACCTGGAGCATACACTCAGCGTCCTTTGCTGAAACAAAAGACGAGACATAATGAACACCCCCACCAGTAACACGTGTGTTGTTCACCGCCTGGCGCAGGGTCCTCGCCCTTCACCTGCCACATGCTGCTCATGCTTAAGATCTAGGTGTCAGTTCATCTCCGCGCCAGTCTTTTCTCGCCCTAAAGTCACCTACAGCCTGTGCCATGCATCCAGCACTCGGCGCTAACAGCCTTGCCTGGGGGTGGCCACGCCACGCACCCACGTCTCAGCCCCCACACAGGCGGTAATCTCCCCGCTTGAGTGTCTTGTTTTGGGGTGCTCCTTCCCCTCACCTGCCGCTGTGTCAAGCACAGAACGGCCACTGCGTGAGTATTTATGTGTTGATGAAGCAATGCTATTCCCCATTCTTTGTCTCCTGCAGTTTCTGCCTCAACGCAGAATACATCATCGCAGGTCGACTGACTGAGCTGAAAATGTAGCACGTCACCTACCAAAAATCTTGTGTTTTGTCCCCAACTCATCCACTGGGATGCCAGCTCGTTCGGGAAGCCGCCGCGTACCAGCCTGAAGTTAAAGTTAGCTGTGTCGACTTGGGCTGGGCAGACGCAGCCGGGGAGGGAAAGAAAACCTCTTCCAAATTTTCCCCACAAAGGAAGAGCACGGAGCTTTGGAAATCTGTGCCGCATGAGACGTTACTTCGTTTGTTAGAAATGTAGGAGGGCGGCTTGGAAGACAATGGAAATGTTGCAAAGAATTTTTCGAATGTGGTAAACTCTGCGGCAGCATGGTGAGCTTCGAAACCACTTGTGTGAAAGGCAGGGCAGCCTGGTTGCTGAGTTAGTGACGCCAAGAAGCTGAGCCGTCTGGGCAGGCGGAAGCCAAGCACACCCTTCTCTTAGGATGGTCCTGCCCCTGCTGAGCAGGGCCTGGTGGGATTTTTCATCATTTTCGATTTGTCTGTTTTTAGTATAAATTTGAATTCCCAATTTCCATTTCTAGTAATGGCCAACTAGGTGGTTTGGGCCAACTCTCCTCCAAAAGGAGAAGTTTAAGGTGCTGAAATCCACAGAACATGAAATTCACCCCCGCCACCATTCTTCAGGGACACTGATACCATCACACTCCGGTGCGGCCGTCACCACCGTCCGCCTCCTGAACGTCCTCATCTTCCCCCGTCACCACCACCCACCTCCTTTGCTCAGCGGAACCCTGCCCGCCTTGAACACTGAGTCTCCGTCCCCTCCCTCAGACCCTGCGACCACCACTCTCTCCTCCATCTCTGTGAGTCTGGCTACTCTTGGGAACTCGTGGGAGCAGAGCTGTGTAACCTCTGACCTTCGGCATCTGCCCCATTTCACCAACCAGAACGCCTCCTGGCTCCCCCCAGGCTGCAGCTGTGTCTTCTTGGATCCATTTGTACAGGTGAGGGGGCTGCAGCTCAGGCTTGTCCGAGGTCTTTGCGGCCTTTCTCTGTGGCCCCAACTGAGGCTGCAGAATCTTTGGGCGCACGAATAATAAGACCAGTTGTCAGCTGTAGCCCCAACTGGACGGAACACGTGACATGTATTATCGTCGTTTGGTCCTTCAGAAACCCCGTGGGCCCGGGGTCTGCATCTTAGAGTGAGAGCCTGGGTCAGTGACGAGGAGCTGGGCCAAGACCCGGACCAGGGAAGCGGTAGGGCTGGGCTGAGCTGCCCGTCTGCCTCCCCATGAGAGAGGCTTTTAGGAAGCGTCCCCAGAGCAGTTGCTTTCATCAGAATGTGCAGTGGAGGCTAAGAACTCCGGCCCCCAGCCCAGAAGGCCAGGGCAGAGTCTCCTCCTCCTGATCTCCTGGCGTGAGACACCCTCCCCGCACCGAGAAGACAGATGAAGAGAAATTTCCAGGATCCTTGAGAATGAAGTGGGCGGGGAGTCGGGGGAGCTGACGCCTCCCTGAGGACTTGACAAGTATCTGATGTGAAGCGGCTCGCCTTGCCGGCAAAGCCTGCGTCTCCGAGGACCTCTTCAGCTGCCGGCGTGCGGGCAGCCGGGGAGCCGGGGCTGCTGGGGCCCGGGGTGGGGGCCGCTCTGGAAGTGAACCTCTCTCCCAGCTCCCCCCCAACCGCTCCGTCGGGGCCTGGAGTAGAGTTTCGTTCCCCAGGCAGTGACTGTCAGAAGAAGCATCTGGCTGGTTTCTGGTGAATGACTCCAAGAACAGAAATCCCTGTGGGAAGAAATTGCCGCTACAGAGGCTGTGCAAGGCAGTGGTGTCCACCTGTGAACACGGGGGCGTGCTCAGAGTGGCCCCTGGGAGCGGCAGGCCTGAGACCGTCTGAGCCTGAGACGTGAACGACACTCAAAGCATGTGACGCGGGGAGGGGTGGCAGACAGTGGTGGACGGGGGCTCAGGACGGCCCGGGGGCTCTGCTCTGACCCAAGACCCACCTCCTGCAGGCCGTCCCCCTTGGCCAGCCCGCCCGGCTCTCACCCGCCCCTGCAATGCCAGCTACTGCCCCTGGCTTCCACCACCAGTGCCCCCAGGGCGGCTGCACCCCGCTCTGCCCTTCCCTGAAGCCCCTCAGGTAGGCGCCCCTTCCCCTTCGTCCACGTGGACTCAGCAGAGGCTCGGCCCGGCTGGCTTGTTCCCCTGGGACCTCCGCTGTTGCCCGCAGTGTCGCCTGGGATGCAGGGCCAGGGTGAGCCAGCCATCGCTTGGTCCAGCCCACCCCCAGGAGGTCGCATGGCCGGGGCTGGGGCCTGGGTGCTTTCTTGCATTAAACCCTCGAAACCTCTGTTCTCGGAAAGCCCAGGGCAGTTCATTAGGAGCCAGGCACACAGTCCCTGGACCCGAGGTCTTGTGACCGGGATTTCATTTCTCCTCTCCCCTTTGGCTTTTTTAATATAGCGAAGGTCGGAGAGGGGGAGGAGGCTGTGGTTTGCTTGGTGTGCAGAGCGCTTGTTTAAATCGTGTCCAGTTCCAAGCGGTAACTCTTGTCTCTCCCTGCCTCCCAGCCCACTCCTCACCAGCCTTCCCAGCCAGGCCCCTGGGGTGCTCATGCCCTATTCCCTCCCCGGCACCCCTTCTCTCCCCATCAGCAGCACGAGTCGGGGGTGGGGCAGACCGCCCAGGGCCGTCAGGGTCTCATCAGCATTTCTGGGTCCCACACTAGCAGACCAGCCCAGGAGGCACGTGTCACCGTCACACCGCAGCCTGGGAGCCGGGTCCCACGGACCGCAGGGGGCGGGGGAGGGAGTGGAGGCTGCAGCTCCGGGTTCTCTACGCCTCATGCCCCGCCCCCTCCTGATCCCCTTTCCAGCGCACTGTTCCCTCTCCTGAGCCTCCCGGTGGGGCCGGGTCTGCTGTGTGGCCGTCAGGCTGGGCTTCGGCATCACTTGAGCCAGGAGTGAGTCTGGGGCCGCACTGCCCTTAGCTCCAGGAGCTGCACCCGCCCCAGGACCGCTCTTTGCCGCGGGAGCAGGTGGCGCCCCGTGCACTGCGTGTGCGGCGGCCCATTCCGGGTGGCGTCCAGCACACCGCTGAGGACGGAAGGAGCTGGCGAGCAGCAGTGAGCCTCACGGGACCTTCTTCCCACTGACGGGCTGTTGGGTTACGACACGCCGTTGGTTTCGGCTGCACGTCCCAGCGGTTCAGCGTCTCTTGTAGATCGTACTCCGTGCAAAGTGATTATAAAGCATTGGCTGTTCTCCCTACTGTGGGTCCCAGCCTCACCGCTTACTCATTTTGTGTCCAGCAGCTTGCTCCTTTTCATCCCCCTTCTCTTTTTGCCCTCCCCCAACTCCTCCCCTCTGGGAGCCACTGGTGTGTTCTCTGGGAGCCTCTGTTCTCTGGGGTGTGCACCGAGAGCGGGGTACACATGGCAGCTCTGTGCACCCGGCTCACAAGGTAGCTCTGGGCACCCAGGTCAAGTGGTAGCTCTGTGTCCCCGGGTCACGTGGCAGCTGTGTGACGGGGCAGCTCTGGGTACCCAGGTCACGTGGTAGCTCTGTGTGCCCGGCTCACGGGGCAGCTATGTGTCCTCGGCTCTCTGTGTGCCCGGCTCACGGGGCAGCTCTGTGTCCCCGGCTCCCGTGGTAGCTGTGTCCCCAGCTCACAGGGTATTTCTGGGTACTTGGTCACGTGGTGGCTCTGTGTGCCCGGGTCACATGGAAGCTCTGTGTGCCCAGGTCACATGGAAGCTCTGTTTAACTTGTTGAGACACTGCCCTATTGAACACCCTTGCCTGGCTCACGTCCAGCCCTGACTCGCTGTGTGGATGTGGCCCAGCGACCTGTGCCCTCTCTGCCTCCTCATTTGTGTGTCGGGACGGTGGTGTGGTCTCCCTGTGAGGGCCGTGGACGTGGACATAAAGGGCTGAGCACAACGCCTGGTGTGTAAGAGGGGCTGCGTCCGTGTCTGCTGCTGTTTCTCTGATGGGGGAGCCGTGGCGGATGAAAGACTCAGAAGCTTTTGGGCTGAAAGAAGCCACATTAAGAGGATGTGGAAGAATCAGAGAGGCCCTATCCAGACCGTTGGGGCTGGCCCTTCCAGGCGTCCCTCCCTGTCTGGGGACTCCATCTTCTCACCTGCTCCACGCTGAGCTGTGCAGACCCTTCAGCTCTGTGGTCTTCATGGCTGGGCCACTCCTCGGGGGTGGGAGATTCGGTCCTGCACTCAGACAAGGCCCAGGTTTCCCCGCCAGTAAAAGGAGGACCAGATACGTCCACTGTCTGAAAGCTCCAAATACAAGTCTCTAGGAAACAGACAAAAGGCACTCCTTTCTCCATCTCACCAGTGATGCTAGGAAGAGGCAAACCTGGTTGGTTTTCAGTTGAATCTACTGAATTATCGCCAGCTATTCTGCCAAATACTGTTTCTCTCCATTTTTAAAATTAATCCATATGTTCATGATTCATTACACCCAGCTCCTCACAGTGTTTTATAAAAGCTGTTTGAAGCCCAAGAATCCTTACAGGGGCCTTCTCAGAAGCACTCAGGAGCGAGGAGATAAAACTTTGCCCACTTGTCTTTGGTGGGAAGTCTCAGCCTGGCGAGTCTGTGTTTCAGCTGAGAGACAGAGGCCTGCGTGAACCCCTGGAAAAATGTAATAACAGTGGCGTGAGGACACTTCCATCTCGCACTCGTGAATCTTGAGAGTGTCCAGGCCGTGGCGCCCTCTGCCCGCGTCTCCTCTGCGGTCGGGAAAGGTCGTCGGAGTTTGCACTTGCCCCATCGATGGAGACGCTGGGGGTCAGGACGTGTGTCGTAGCCTGGAAACGAGGCGCCGGCTCGAGGCCTCCAGGCTTGCAGGGCCTGTGTGGTTGGGGAGGGAGGAGGAAGATGCGCCCCACGCAGGCCTCAGGGACCCACCTCCCTGCAGGAGACTGTCCTCCGACCTTGCTGGGGCCCTGTCTGCTGACAGCCTGGGCCCAGGTCCCGCCGCCACGCCTATTCTAGTAAATGTTTGCAGCCCGTGGTTTCTCTGCCCTTTTTCTCCTCCTTAACTAACTGACCCTCCCCTAGAACCCTCCGTGTCTCAGAACCCTTGACCCAGGAGCCCCCAGCGGCCGCGGGAGGCTGTCCAGCGGGGCCCAGCTGGGCTCCACCTCTGCACGGGCGCGGCTGCTTGGGGACCTGGGCAGTTCAGGCCTTGCCCCTCCAGCCCCACTGCGAGGCCTGCCTGGGAGCCTCCTGTAGCTTGCACACAGCCTCTGCATCAGGTGCCCATGGCCTGGGGTCCCCCGAGGGCTCCACAAAGGCTTTGCTTCCGGGAACCAGGAGGCACAGTGGAGACGAGGCTCGTATGGGCCGAGAGCTTGGGGCACCCCTGTTGACCCTCCCTCCCATCTGCCATCACCTCGGGATGCTGACAGCATTGCCTCCATCACTGTTAGAGGTAGGGGTGGGAGGAGGGAGGGAAAGAACAGGGAGACCCAGAGGGCCGAACAAGGCTGGCCCGCCCCCACAAGGCCTGAACGCAGACAGCCGCCCCAGGGTCCGGTGATTGCACGGGAGTTCATTCAGCAGCTTTTATGCAGCACCTGCTGTATGCCAGACACTGCTCTGGGCACCAGAAGAGCAGAGTGTGCAGCCCGCCAGGAGCGCACCGCGTCAGCACGGGCCTACCTGCAGCCCACAGGGCAAGTCTTTGCTTCTGGTAGGACAGCTTTATTGAGACGTGATTCAGACATCCTACACCCATTTAAAGTGTTCAGCTTAGTGGTTTTTATAATATTCATCACCATCTCACTCCAGACATCCCATTACCCTCAACAGACACCTGGACCCCCTTAGCAGTCACGCGGTCGCCCAGCTGCGCCCCCAGCCCGGGGCTTCAGGAATCTGCCTTCTGTCCATGTGGACTTGCTGTTCTGGACGTTTCGTTAGATGGAGTCGTATAAGGTGTGGCCTTTTGTGCCTGGAGCCTCTCAGTGGAGCACGGGGCGTTCAGGTTCGTCTGGCCTGTAGTACTAGAACGTCCTTTCTCTTCATGGCTGCGTAATTCTCCACACGGAGGGAGAGTGTTTGTCCACCCACCAGGTGAAGGGCTCTTGGGTCGTTTCCACTTTTGGGCTGGCGTGACTGCTGCTGCTCTGAACATTCGCATGCTGATTCGTGTGTGGACACACGCCTCCGCTTCTCTTGAGTGTATACCCAGGGAGGCATCACTGGACCGGAGGGTGACGGTGCGTTTCAGCATTTGAAGGACTGTCGGTGGGTGACCCTCAGGCTCCTCCAGCTCTTTGCCCAGCGGCCGCATGACTTGACGTCCGCACCAGCCAGGGGTGTGGAGAGGCCACCCAGAGGCCCTCAGCTCAAGGGTCTGGGCGGAAGGCACATGGCACATGGTGCCGGGCTGACATCCCTGGGCCTTGCCCGCTCGTCACTCCAGCTTCGTCACCTGCGGCGGGGACGGCAGGGCTGGCTCAGCTGGGGCTGAAGAGGAGGGATTTGGTGGCTTAGTTTCAGGAGAGAGATGGAGGTGTCCGTGGGGGGGGGGGGCGCTGGAGGCCCAGACTTGCCAGCTGGTGCCCACACCTCCCTGCTGAGGTGTTGGGCACCCAAGGGTCAGCAGCTGCCGCGCTGCAGACGTGCTGTCACGATCCGCATTGCGACATTACCCAGCTGCGCCGTGGGTCCACGCCCGCAGCCGCCTGGTGCAGGCGGGGATCGGTGACTTGTCTGCACAACACGGGGAGGGCACCACCATCTGTGTGCTGCCCGTGGCCTGCAGGTTCCTAACCCGCTCTGCTGGTCAGAGTCCCCCAGGGAGCCCCGGGCCCCCCAGCTCCGACTCAGTCTCCAGGAAAGCCTGCTGCTCCCTCCCTTGGCACACCTGCCCACACTCACACCTGCCCACACTCACACACCTGCGCACACTCACACACACCTATCCACACACACACCTGCCCGCACTCACACACTCACACACCTGCCCACACACACCTGTCTGCACTCACACACCTGCCCACACTCACACCTGACCGCAGTCACACACTCACACCTGCCCACACACACCTGCCCACACTCACTCACACCTGCCCACACACCTGCCCACACTCACACACCTGCCCACACACACACCTGCCCACACTCACACCTGCCCACACACCTGTCCACACTCACACACCTGCCCCCACTCACACACCAGCCCGCGCTCACACCTGCCCACACTCACACACCTGCCCCCACTCACACACCTGCCCCCACTCACACACCTGCCCCCACTCACACACTCACACACCTGCCTGTGCTCACACACTCACACACCTGCCCGCTCTCACACACCAGCCCGCGCTCACTGCCTTTCTCTCCTGTCCTCCAGGACACACAGGACCAGCCACTGCTACCGCATCACCTACCGCCACATGGAGCGCACGCTGTCGCAGAAAGAGGTCGGGGGCATCCACCAGGCCGTGCAGGAGGCGGCCGTGCGGCAGCTGGGCGTCGAAGGCAGGTTTTGAGGGCCCACTTCCCGGGCGTGGCGCTCCTAGGGCTCCAGGGTTGCTGAGTGAAGGAGAGAAGGATCCCATCTGTGGACTGAGGCATCAGTCATCCTGCGGTAAACGGGTCGGTTCCAGGACTCTCAGAAAATAAAGCGTTGCTCTCGAGAACCTGTGGACACTTGTCTTTCATTTGGGAGAAGCGGGGAGGCACGGGGAGGCGAGAGCGCCCTTCCGCTCCTTTCAGAGACGCTTCGCCTGTGGGCGCTCGGCTGCCTAGTCAGTCCCTGGAGTCCACTAAAGTGTAAACACCAGACGTGATTTCTTGCCTGACAGGCTCTTCCCGCCCCAGAATGAGTGAAGCCACACCGGGGGACGGACTGCAGACCCCGGAGACTTTCCTGCATCGGCTCCCAGCCCATCTCCCTCCTTCTGTTCCTCAAAGGGCAGGAGCGCGGGGTGCGGAGGAGACGCCGGGCTCCTTGGAGGCAGAGGGAATGGGCAGGATTTTATTTCCTTTTCACTGGAGCCCAGCCTCTGCCCCAGGGCCTGGGTGAAGTTGCCTCTGTCCCCAGGGAGGAGATGGAGACTTGGCCGCAGGGCTGGGAGGCCCATGACCTGATGGGACCCGTCCTGGAAGCCCGGGAGCTTTTGTTCCCTGACCAGCGGCCTCTGCTTCCGAGATGACCTTTATGGGGGACTGCGGCACTTTGGCATCTCCCCGTTTCCATGCCCGGCACTTCTGTAGTCTGTCTGCCCCACTCCTGACCACTTTTCCTAATCAGATTCCCTCCCCAGCATGATGCTGGAGGCTGATGGCGGACCACATGCGCTGGGATAAATATCTGATGAGAGCGCCTGTTCGCAGCTGTCGGTGGGGTGGGCAGGCGCTCTAGCGGGAGGCACGGCCCCAGTGTCATTTTGCCCTATTATCTGCGGGTCGCTTCCCGTGGACTCTCAAGGGAATCCGATGCAGGCCGCACGCCAGCCGGGCCAAGCCGCGGGCCAGGGCCCAGGAGCGGACGCGCGTAGTGCCCCAGGGGACTGCTGATCTTTGCACCAGGGGCCCCTGCTTGCAGACACTCCTGACCCGGCCTGGGATCCCTTTGAGCCCCCAAACCAGTTAGGCATTCATGGAAATGCTCCCCCCAAACCAGCTGAGGGGGTTACGCTCAGAAAACATGGCTCTGTTCATTGGCCAACCACCAGAGCTCAGAGATGTCTGGGGCCAAGCACTGCGTGGGGGGGCAGGGAGGGCGGATGTTCGGGCTGGCGGGGGTGAGGGGGGGGTCTTACAGAGGGCTTTCCTGAAGGTTCCTCTCAACACGATGAGATGTAGTCAGCCCTCTCATGAGGGGCCTTAACCAGGAACATGCCAGGCAGGGGGAGGCCTCACCCGAGCCTGCTGCCCCAGATTCAGAACCTGCAGCTACACGGGGTTGCCAGGTCCCTCCTGCTCCCAGGCCTTTGTTCTGTTTCCACAAGACCTCAGCCCCGTGAGTTTATGCGACCCCCTCAGTCTGCTCTGGGTACTGGCGCTCCTGCCAAAGGTGGGCCCGCCTACCAGGGGCACCGGGGGACGCCCAGCTCCTGACTTCTTCATGGGAGTGAAAAAGGAGAATAATGAAGAAGAAAAGAAGAAAGAAAAGGTCATCCCTGAGATGGCCGGCACTCTGCACTTGGGGACGGACGACTCTGCTTCGGGCAGCGTGGTGACCAGCACCAGGGCCATCGCCACACCCGCTGGGGGGCCCGCCCCTCCTTCGCAGAGCAGGGACCGTGGTGCGACCCTGCGAGCTGAGACCACGAGGCCAAGGACAGGCCCAGGGTCCTCCGGGCGGCGGGGAGCAGAGCTGGAACTCGAGGCACCCCCTCTGTAAGACCAAAGCCTTCCCACCAGCCCTGTGCCTGCCAGGACGGACGGTGGACGAGCACACGGTGCCCACGCCTTGCCTTCTGCAGCCTCAGGCCCAAGCCAAGGGGTGTGCCCCCTACGGTCTCCGCTGCTCGAGTGCAAGCCAGCGCGTGCGCGTGTTTGTCTACTGGGACTCCAGCCTTAAAGAGGGCTTGGTGTGCACATGCTTCCAAAGGACGCGGGGTGACCAGGCCACACTGAGCTAAACAGGAGACCTCAAGGAGGGCGTGTGAACCTGGTTAAACCCCAAGGATCCATCAGTGTAATCAGCGAGTTCCGCTCTAAAGCCGCACGTCCAGCCGGGTCCCAGCTGCACCCCGGCTGCTGGCGTCCGTGTGCAGGACGGGCACCCAGGGCCGGAGCCCAGCTGGGTCATCGCCCTTCTCTCCCAGACAGGAAGGGCTTTCACGGGCAGGCGTGTGAGCCTGGCACTGTTACAGGGCACATTTTGAAATCTGCTTTTAACAGCTTCCAGTCTACTGAGTGGCTCGTTTGAAGTCATCTTTGCTTAATAAGAAACAACTAGGATGAAAAGCAAGTCAATGGAAAAAGGAAAGTCTTTTCAACAGGTGTTGCCAGAGCAACTGGTTCTCCATGTTAAAAAAGAGAAAAAAGAAAAAGGGGGACTTCCCTGGAGCTCCGGTGATTAAGAATCCACACTTCCACTGCAGGGGGGGCAGGTTCGATTCCTGGTCAGGGAACTGAAATCCTGCATGCTGCAGCCAAAAAAAGAATTTTTTTTTAAATTTTAAAGATGTTATTTAAAAAGAAAATCATCTTAACCCCAATTCTACACTTCACAGAAAAATCAACTGAAGATGGAACATGGGCCTAAATATAACAGTGAAAAACTTATCATCAACCTTAAAGAAGAAAACATAAGGGATTATTCTTGGGACCTCGGGTAGGCAGTGACTTCCTAGCGAGGTCACAGAGGGAGCTAGCAAAGAAAAAACTGATACACTGGGCTTTTTCAAGATTTAAAACATTTACTGTTTGAAATACATCATTAAGAAAATGAGTAGGAATGGATGGACCTAGAGAGTGTCATAGTGAGTGAAGTAAGTTAGACAGAGAAGGAGAAATAGCGTATGATGTCCCTTATATGTGGAATATAAACAGAAATGATACAAATGAACTTATCTACAAAACAGAAGGAGGCTCACAGGCTTGGAGAACGAACGTACAGTTACCAGGAGGAAAGAGCTAGAGGAACGGATAGTTAGGGAGTTGGGGATGGGCGTGTACAGACTGCAGTGTTTAAAATGGGTCACCATCGAGGACCTGCTAGACAGCGCAGGGAACTCTGCTCCAAGTTACATGGCAGCCTGGATGGGAGGGGAGTTTGCGGGAGAATGGCTGCCTGTATGTGTATGGCCAAGTCTTTTCACTGTTCACCTGAAACTATCACAGCGTTGTGAATCAGCTCTACTCAAATATAAAATGAAGAGTTTTTAAAAAATGAATAGGAAACCCACAGATTGGGAGAGAAATTTGTGACACATATATTCAACAAAGAAATTTATATCCAGAATACACAAAGATTTACTACAATTTAGGAATAATTAGCACCCCACTCCAGTACTCTTGCCTAGAAAATCCCATGGATGGAGGAGCCTGGTAGGCTGCAGTCCGTGGGGTCGCTAAGAGTCAGACATGACTGAGCGACTTCCCTTTCACTTTTCACTTTCATGCATTGGAGAAGGAAATGGCAACCCACTCCAGCACTCTTGCCTGGAAAATCCCATGGGTGGAGGAGCCTGGTAGGCTGCAGTCCATGGGGTCGCTAGGAATCGGACACAACTGAGTGACTTCCCTTTCACTTTTCACTTTCATGCATTGGAGAAGGAAATGGCAACCCACTCCAGTGTTCTTGCCTGGAGAATCCCAGGGACGGGGGAGCCTGCTGGGCTGCCGTCTATGGGGTCACACAGAGTCGGACACGACTGAAGCAACTTAGCAGCAGGAATAATTTCTTTAAAAAGTCTTGAAAAATGCACAAAGATTTCCTACAATTTGATAATTAAAAAACTAAAAATAAAAAGAACAAGCACTTCATGAAGACATTTGTAAATAACCAATACGACGGAAAGGCTCAACGTCGTTGGTCACCAGGGAAATGCATCTGTGAAGCTTTGAGCAGACAGGGTTCGTCCGTGGCCGCAGAAAGCAGACTGGAGGTGGCCTGCACCTGGGGAGGGACTCACCGGGGCGGCCTGCGGGGGTTTGAGTGACAGGAATCGTCTCCGTCTCGATCGGCACACAGGTTACGCACACGGTGCGTTTGTCAAGACTCCTCCGACTGGACGCTTTAAGACCTGTGCCTTGCGCCACAGATACATTACGCCACAGTAAGAGAAAGAGACGACCAACGCAGGCTGCATCTCACGACCCGGTGAGCAACTGCAGCTCCACCGAGGAGATGGCAGCTCGGAGCCGGAGCTGGGGGAGCGGGCAGAGAGGCGGGCGTGGGAGGGGCTCTGGGACTTAGGGGACAAGGTCACGCTTGAGATGGGCCGCAGCTCTCCAGGAAGTGTGGGTGGGGAGAGGTGGGGTGGGGGCTGGAGCAACAAGGTGCCTGCACATCTCTCTCCCACGGGGGGAGGATAACACGTGGCCCTGCTGAGACTCAGACCCCATGAGGCTCCCTCCCTGCCTGTCGTCAGCCCGCTTCCAGCGGATGCTGTGAGGACCACAGCCTGCCACAGGAACCCAGCCCTCAGCCCTTCTGGACCACGTGTCTGAGCCGCCCGGGTACCACCAGCCAGCCACGTCTGCGCCCAGCTCCCCCCATTCCCCGTCCTCCCCCTCCCTCCTCCCCTCCCGCCATCCTCCACTCCCTCCCTGCCTCCTGCCCAGCCGTCTGGAAGAGGCTGCTCTGGCCTGGATTAACTCAGACCCAGACGATGAGAATGAAGCCACAGGCTCGCCGGAGGGAAACACGTCGAGCCTGTTCACAGGCTGACCCCTTGGATGAAGGCACACCGCCTGGCAAAGGGCCCCTCCCTGGCGAGGACTGCAGTCAGCGCCCCTGTCACTGTGTGGCGGCTCCTCCTCGGGCCAGACTGGGCGGGCGGCCCGGCCTTCTCCTGGCTCCCAAAGCCCCTCCGGCCCCACCAGCAGCACCGGGCGGACGGGAAGCAGGCTGCCCCCCTGCAGGGCGCGTCGGGGCTGGAGGCTCTGAGGCATTGCTCTGGGGCATTGCTCTGGGGCATTGCTCTGAGGGTGCAGGGTGGGCCGGGTGCTCAGATGAGCAGCCTCGCCGCCTCTGTGCCAGCCCCTCCAGCAGGCTCCCGGTGATGCTCACTTCAGCTCAGCCCAGGCCAGGAGAGCCTGTTAACTCCTGGACTGAGGCCGCGTGTGGGCCTCGGGGCCTGAAAAATACTGTCGAATGGGGTCGCTTCAAGCATGTTTTCAAGAAGCCAGGCGGTTTAGCAAAATGGTTGAAAACGTGGGCTTTGTCCTCAGGCAAGCTCAAACACGGGCTCCGTAACCCCTTAATCTCTCGGGGCAAACCCGCACTCGGTGTTGTAAGGATGACGTGACCCTGTGTATGGGAAGCTGTTCGCATGCGGCCGGGTAGGCAGACAGTGGGAGGAGAGCCGGCTGTGGGTTCAGAGAGGGCCACCCTCCCAACTCAAGTGACCGAGGGGTCTGGGAAATTGTGGCACAGGGCGGTACCCTAGAAGGTCTAGACTCCAGGGGAACTTAGAGATCATTTGTCCAGTGGCCCCATTTTAGGGGTGAACTGCTGAGGCCCAGGGCAGTAAGATGACGTCTGTACTACATGGGGGAATACCAGTGCAGCCTGGCTTAGACAGTTACCTCACGGAACAGCGAGTCTGGAGGAGCAGGGCGGGTTCACTGGCCCAGTGCTTGACCGAGACCCCAGGCTCTTCCTTCCCTGCCAGCTGCAGCAGGTGGGCGAGGCCTCCCCCTCACGGTCACAGTGTGGCTGCAGGGGCACCGACCCGCATGGCTCCACACGCGCCCCAGCAGAAGAAATGGAGGGGCCGAGGATCTCTCTCCCTTCACCACTTTCTTTTTCTCACAGAGAAAACTGCCTTCCCTTCAAGCCTCATTGGCCAGGATTGGGTCCACAGTCCAGCTTCAAGACTTGGGAAGGGGAGTGTCTCTCATTTCTAGCCTCTACTGTAGGGAAAAAAGATGCTACCAAAAAATAAATAAACACAGATAAGGGGAGTGGGAGATGGCATTTCATAGGCAAGCTGTAGTGTCACCCAGACTGGCCCAAAGTCAGCCAGCTACTTGCCAACCAGAGCTCGCAGGGCCGGGACGAGAACCCGCTTCTCTCGGTTCCAGGCCCAGCGTCCTTTCTAGGTGTCTCCTCCTGGACGTTGCCAAACCTTGCTGAGCAAGAGCATTAGGAGGTGTGTGGTGAAGGGCCGGGTGAAGGACAGCTAGTCTCCGCCGGAGAACTAGTTATGCTGAAGCTTGGAGTCCACACTGAGCAGGAGCCCAGGCTGAGAGGCAGCGGGGGCCGCCCCTGTGTACGCAGGAAACCACTCAGCCTAGAGGTTCCCGGGCTCCTGATTGGGCCCGCCCCTCCAGACCCTGCTGTCTGGATATCCGTCAAGCAGGGTGGACACAGCACTGGTGCACTCCTCGGGCAGGGGCGCTGGTATCCGTGGCCTGGGCTCCGTGTCCCTCCGGAGCTGGCTCTTCACCGAGTATTTCGATCACTGCCGGGCGCCTGCTTCTCTAGCGTGTTTTAGTCCTTTGAGTGTGGGTTCATTCGTGTCTGGTTCTTTGTGGCCCCATGGACTATAGCCGTCCAGGCTCCTCTGCTCATGGAATTTTCCAGGCAAGAATACCAGAGTGGGTTGCCATGCCCTCCTCCAGAGGATCTTCCCAACCCAGGGATCGTACCCAGGTCTCCCATATTGGAGGCAGACTCTTTCCCACCTGAGCTCCCAGGGAAGCCCTTTAGATAACTCATTTTTGTGTGTCTGTAATTCAGTAGATGGCAACTGTGCTTTCCAGACAGGTGGACGGACTGGTTCAAAGTCACATAGGAACCCAGCATCCTGGTTCCCTGGGACTTACCGCATTTGCTGTCAGGAGCACTGCGTGTCACCAGATATCAGAACGCAAAGCCGTTTGTCAGTTTTCCAAGCCAAATGTCAGGAAAGCAGTTACGGAAGCCCCAGAGGCTCCCACCGGGTGGGCTGCACATGCCTGGGCCCAGGTTTCCAGAAGGCTGGTGAGGGATGGACCTGAAAGGGCAGGAGCCATGGCTGCCTTCAGTGCCAAGGAGTGATGTGGCCACAGCTCTGTAGGCAAAGAGCAGAAGAACATACCCGTGACCTGAGAAGCTGGCCGGGGTTGGGGGGTTGGGGGGGCCTGCCAGGAGGAGGCAGCTGCAGTCCCTGCAGGAGCCGGCTGTGGGGAGGAGAAGGCTGCATGGACAGGAGGCTAGAGAGATGACGTTTCCAGGGCCTGGCCAGCCCAGCTGATGAAGACGGCCAATGGCAGCGTCCATCTGTGAGCTGGAAGGACAGCAGGGGTCTGGAGGGACACAGCTGTCCTGGGCCTTGTCGCTTGCAGGACCTGCTGCCACTGATGATGCTAAGATGCTGGCAGAGATTGGACTGCATGGCCTCCCCTGGAAGACACGGATCTCTCACCTGCCACCAGCATGGGTCAGAATCCCAGGTCATGGGTCCCAATAGGGGTCCCGGGGGGTCCCTGGGGTGCCTCAGTGAGGGTTCCTATCTGAGAACCCTCAGAATCCCAGGCCCACACGATGAGTCGCCCCTTTACAGGAGGGATGAAGGGACTGAGGCCGCTGTGTGCCAAGCAGGCTGACACTTTCATGAATTTATTTTTACCAAGAAACTCATTTGTAATTTTTCTCCCCCAGGACCCCATGTTTTAAGAGATTCTCATCTAGCAAACAAGTGCATTTACCAAGCAATAACTTATTCATTTTCTCATTTTTAAAATTAATCAAAGATACACAAAACTGCCAACCAGAGCCTCTGATCTGCAGGAGATAACCCTTATTACCACCCTGGCTTGATTTAATTTCTTCCCAAAGCAAAGGAACTTAACATTTTTGATAGCCCTCTCAGCCTCGCTGGGGGAATGTGGGGATTTTCACTCTGCGCTGTGATGTGTTCACAGCAGCTCCCAGACTGCCCCTCACTGAGGCACCCTGGGACCCCTATTGGGAACCACGGTGCCATTTCAGCAGGAAGTGAGACACGCAGGGAATCTCACCATCCCATCGCAAGCACGAATCGCATAATCATCGGCTATTTCACAGGGAAGTCGCTGTCCACCTGTCACCAGTATAAAACACGCTGCTGTGAACATCTTCAGGTCCACAGCTTTCCGTATCTTGGGGATTAGTTCATTCAGCTCGATTCCCAGGTGGGAATTTCTGAGTCAAAGGGCTCAGTTTTATACCCAAAATCATTTCTGATGACCCAGACAGAGACGAGGATAAAACAGGGGGAACCCAGATTTGCAACCGACCACCAAGAGCAGATTCAGAAATCCTGAGGGAGAAGCAAGGGGCTGTGTCCAGCGGAGATGGCCCCCGGAATCCCGGGGCTGTTGGCGCTGTCTTTCTCGCTGTCTGCCGGTGAGGATGCTGACCGTGGCACACAAGCAGTAACGGAACGTGGGAATCAGGTCCTCCCGGCAGGGAGCTGCAGCCACTCGAAGTCTCCCGTTAGCAAGGGGACCTTCGCTTTCCCCTCTTCTTTTCCAGGTTAATGGTTCTGAATCTGTGCGGGATGGTTGGAGAGAATTCGTTTAAAAGGGGGGAGAAATAAAGAAAACAGCTCTAAAGACAGTTTAACGGCGAGCTGAGGAATCGGCACCAAACACAGCAGAGCCCCTTCTGGTTCATTCCTGTTTCTGTGAGACTTCACGGTTTGATCTTTTCTCCGTGGTGAATTTATTTCCATTTTCCTTTAATAAAGCAGAACCACCGGCGTGCTCTGCCGCGTCTAATGACACGCAGCCTGTGGCTTGTCGAATGTCCCTGTCCCGATGGGAAGTGTACACAGGCAGGCATAACGCGATGGTGATTATGCCGGGGAGAAATTAGGAACAAGGAGGCTCAAACTCACTCTTCCGATCCCGCGATGACCTGCTGCAGCCAGACAGGTTACCCTGGCGATGCTCGGGGCCTGGGAGCGTGGCCCCGCCGCTGGCAGGAAGCTCGAAGCTTCCAGCACCCTTCTCGCCGCCGACTTCTCCCAGCCTTAAAAGCCAGCCTGGTGGGTTCTGCTCGTCACCAGGTACCCGCGTGGGAGTCAGGCGCTCCGGTGGCTGCTGCCTCCTCCCGGTGTGCCCCTGCTGTTCGCAGCCGCACGCCCGTCCCAGCCTGCGCTGCAGCTGTGCGCAGACAAGGCCTGCAGGGCAGAATTCGCCGCTTCACGAGGTGTGGCGGGCGTGTCTCACGGCCCGTAGACCGGATGACCTTACCGTGTCCCGATTTCCCCAGTGCGTTTTCCCGCCCTAAACTTGCACAAGGGCAGGCGGACTGTGTGACTGAGCTCATCCCCAGAGCCCCTCCCCTCCCGGCCCGGGTTCACAGAGTGCGGATGCGCGGTCGGTCGTCCATTTGGTCCGCGGGCGAGCACACACCCAGGCTGCGGCGGATAGCCGGCAGGGGCGGAGGGCCCTGCAAGGTCAGGCGCCCCCGGGGGCCCTTTCCTCTCCGGGATCTGCCCTCTCAGAGAGGCGGGCATGGGTGGCTACGGCAGAAGTGGGCAAGCCCCTCTTTCAAGCCTGTTTCTGTCTCTTCAAGGTGCTCGGAACCCCTCTCCCCGGGTGTTCGGGGTTTCCCACAGACAACAAAGCCTCCAGGAGCTCCTGTGATGGCGGAGGCAGACCCCGCCTCATGCTTCCGCGAGGGCATTGAGCATCGCGCTGCTGACTTGCTTGAAGAGAGCAGCGGCTCTGAAGAGGCAGGTCCGGAAGACCCCCGCCCCACTCAGCTCTCTCTCCTCTTCCCCCTCATCTTTAAATAGACCTCTGTCAAATTACCTCCCTTGAAAACATATATATGCCAATTACCTCCCTTAAAAAATATATATATATATATATGCCAAAGTACCCCCCTTAAAGGTCCTATCATCCTCCAGCCTTCCCTGGTGGTCCAGTGGCTAAGATTTTGCCCTTCCAACAGGGGACGTGGGTTTGATGCCCTGCCAGCGAACTAAGGTCCCACGTGCCAAGGGGGTGCCACCAGAAAGAATCGGGCACTTCCTGTACAGTCCCGTGGTTGAGACTCTACACTTCCAGGGCAGGGGGCCTGCGTTGATCGCTGGTAGGGAAACAAAGATCCTATACGCTGCAGGGCAAGGTCAAAAAACAAAAGCCTTGCAGTGTCACAAAGAAGCTGGGCTTCTCACCGAAGTGTGCTCTCCTCTCTCAGTAAGATGTGACCTGTGTCTCCATCTCAAGTTGACTGTCCAGTATTAACTTCCACCACCTGGTGTGTTGGTGGCATTTTCTCCCGCTGCCCTAGGGTTGAGCGTGGACCCTGGGTGGATTTGGGCTCTTGGAGCAGATGGCCAAGTCTCAGGTGGGACAGGAAGAGAGGCAGGCCCACCGCCTGGCAACGACCCAGCTGGGCAGGGCTTCCATCTGGCAGCTGCCATCTTACTTGGCTCCACACTGGGGGAGGCGGGAGCTCAGCAGGAGATGTGGGGCCTCGAACAGTCAGGAAGAGTTGATCACGCTGCCCACCCGAAGTTACCCAGGGCCCTTCAGAGATGGTCCTGACTCTGGGACTGGCCACCTGCCACCCAGGAAGGTCCCCTGGAGAAGGGAATGGCAACCCGCTCCAGTATTCTTGCCTGGGAAATCCCGTGGACAGAGGAACCTGGCGGGCTACAGTCCGTGGGGTCACACAGTCGGCACGACTAAGCAACTAGCACTTCACTTTTTTTCGCCTGCCACCTACGACCAGCTGAGGGCCTCCTATCACTGTTTCCTACCAAATCCAGTACTTCATAAAAATAAAGACATTCTGAGCAAGTTGGGTTTCTCCCAGAAATCCAAAGCTGGTTTAACATTAGAAAATCTGTTAAGATGGTGGGCCACAATGAGAGATGGAAGGTCCTAGAAGGTTCACAGCAGCATTTCTTTAAATGTTCATCAGCAGAACAACAGATTCACAGACGGTGGTCTATTCATGTGCAGAGTACTGTGCAGCCGTGAAAAGTGAAAGAGCCAGTGTGTTATGTGTTAACATTCTTGGATTTCAAAAATGCAGCGTTGAATAAGGGAAGCAAGTTGCAGAAGATGACATATACTGAGATTCATTTATATTGAAAATAAAACATAGAAATGGTACTACATCGCGTAGGGATGAATGCATATGTAGTGACTGTGTGAAGCAAAGAGCAGTGATTGTAAGGCCTGATTTCACAGTTTACCTGTTCATGGGGCGCTGATGCTGTGAAAATTTCGAATGTATGGGCAATGTTTTGTTTCTTCATTCAGATGGTAGATGAAGAGCAGTGCATTGAATTTATTCTACATACAATGCGTACATCTTAAATATTTCACAACACCTTCAAATAAGTGTTGAATTAGCGATGAAATTGAAACGTGAACAAAGAAGCAATAATGGGGACTACTACCTAGATTAAATTTTGATCTATGAAGAAGAATGAGTAAAAATCTTGGGAGAAAGGAAAATGTTATTTGAGGATTCGTGGCGCTGGACATATATGTATATACTCTAGATTTTAGGGGAAAAACTTTCAATGTATATATATAAATACGTAAGTTTATATGTAAACAAGGAAATCAAACCTGAATATTCATTGGAAGGACTGATGCTGAAGCTGAAGCTTCAATACTTGGGTCACCAGATGTGAAGAGCCAACTCATTGGAAAAGACCGTGATGCTGGGAAAGATTGAAGGCAAAAGGAGGAGGGGGCGGCAAAGGATAAGACGGTTAGATGGCATCACTGACTCAATGGACATGAACGTCAGCAAACTCCAGGAGATAGGGGAGGACAGGGAAGCCTGACATGCTGTAGTCTATGGGGTCGCAAAAAGTTGGACACATCTTAGCGACTGAACAACAAAGAAACCACCACCATAGAGTCCAGGCCAGGGCACGACATCGTGGAAGGACGTAAAGTGGGGAAGTCTGGAGGGTGGAAAAGACAACGAGGCAGCGGGCGAAACTCAGGCGCCTGACGGGGCCCAGGGCCAGGCAGGCGCCGTGGGGAGGAGAATGGGCAGAGGCCTTGGGGGCATCTCTAGGGGTGGCCTCCACGGGGCTCGGAGGCTGAGCTGTGTGGATTGAGGGTGAGAGGTGTGATGCCTCGTCCTGGCTTGGGTGACTGGCGGGAGAAGGGGCGGCCCGCAGAGGGGAGGCGTGGAGGCCAGCTGCAGACACTTAAAGTCTTGGGAGCCTGTAGGACTTGTGAATGGTGGGTGGCTAATTGTCTCTGTGGAATCAACCTGACTGAGGCATGGGTGCCCAGATAGTTGGTCACACTTATTCTAGGTGTGTCTGGAGGGTATTTCTAGATGAGATTTGCTCTTGAACTGGTAGACTGAGTAAAGCAGATCTCCTCCCCCCCGATGTGAGTGGGCTTCCCAGTAGAGAACCCGCCTGCCAATGCAGGACACGTAAGAGATGCAGGTCTGATCCCTGGGTCGAGAAGATTCCCTGGAGGAGGGCACGGCATCCCGCTGCAGCCTTCCTGCCGGGAGAGTCCCGTGGACAGAGGAGCCTGGCGGGCTGCAGTCCTCGGGGTCGCAGAGTCAGGCACGGCTGGAGTGACTACACACGCGCACACCCTGTGGGTGGGCCTCGTCCCAGCATCTGCAGACCAGACGAGCGCAAAGGCCGCGGTGTGGGGCCTCGCCCTGCCCAGCTGACGGGGCCACCCCGTCCTGCCCGCCGGCTGGCTCTCCTGGGTGCGGCTGCAGAGCCCGGGGCGGCTCAGTCTCAGCAGCTGGGGGCTGGGGTTCAGGTGTGAGGGCTGCAGGGAGGAAGGGGCTTCTGCTCCTGTGCCCTTGAGGGTTCGGCCTCCTCACCTGGATGGGGCTGGTGGCCCCACCTTCATCACACAGCCGTGGGCGCCTCCCTTGTGCCACGCTCGCCCCTCATCTTCAGACAGGCAGATGCAGCAACTGGCTAACAGACAGGAAGAAAGACTTCACTCACCCTTTCATCCATCCATCCATTCATTCAACATATCCATTCACCCATCATTGTCGTAAGAGTCCAAGGAAACATACAGGGGCTTTGCCATTTTCACTGTCTCAGGAAGTTTCCTTAATTTCATGAGCTTAAGAAAAAAATATGTTAACACTCACAAGATGATGTCAAGTGCCTGGCACCCAGCAGTTGCCCAGTGAATGGTTCTTATTAATATTGGTCTTGTGCCAGGCTGGGGAATCTGTAGGTGGATTAACTGCGAACCTGTCCTCGGGAAGCATATTCTGTGAAATCTTTTGTTTCTTTCCAGCAGATGTCGTGGAAGCAGACGTCTTGGACGGAAGTGCAGTGGCCCGGTCCTCTGGGAGCTGCCAACCCCGCCTGGGAGCAGAGCCCCCAGCCCTGAAATCGCTGGGCCAGGGCCAGGCGGGACAAATCCCCTCTCCCCGGTTGGGCACTGGTGCCCCAGGCCCACCCATTGAGGACACCGGGGTTTGCACGACAGGGCAGGAGAAGAGGAATGCGTTTGGTCACTGGTCCCACGGGGGCCTGGAAGCCCGGGAAAGAGACAGAGGCCCGCGGCCTGCCTCCCGGGCTCAAAGTGAGCAAGTGTTGGGGAAGGCGGGTGCCGGAGCGGAGCTGACTTTGCTGTCGTCCCAGCCCCTGCTCAGCTCAAGTCACACGTGTGAACAGGCTTCTGGCTCCAGGCAGCTGGTAGACTCTGGCTGACAGATTTGGGATCTGATAAGAGACTGTTGATTTCATCCGCGTGTGCGATGTCGGAGATGGATTTTAACAGTTAAAACGGGGAAAGGCAAAAAAGAGCCCTAGACCGTTGCCAGCTCTGCAACGCTGGCTGTTGCTTCTAACGGCTTTCTCCAAACTGTTAACTCCTCGACTTGGAGGTGCCTGTGTGTGAAGGGGCACTATTGTGGCGTGCCATCTGGGGGCGCCGAGAGGTGCGTGGAGCAGAAGCGAAGAGAGCTCCACATGGAGGGGGCGGCCCTGTGCAGCTCCACGCCCCGCTTCCTCTGGGCCTGCTCTCCTCTTGCACACACCAGCGGTCCCCCAGGCTAGCCTGGCGCTGTCAAAGCAAGCAGGGCTCTCTGCTGAGGCATGGCATGGGATTCTAGCCCAGAGGGTCCACCCATAGACACAGGGATTTAAACAGCGTCATTAATTGTCTGCTACAAAAAGAGACACCAAAACTAAAGCTCCCTTTCCCAGGGAACTCTGATGAGAAGCTTACAAATTTATATGTTTAAATTTACCATCAAAGGATTGGTCGTTTTGGAAGCCACTCAGACATGCCTCATGCCACCCCAAAGAGTGGCTGCATCTGTAACATGGTGGGGTGGGCACAGATGGCTGCCACCACCAACCGCCCTGTGTCTTTTTAATGAATCTTTATCAGCGTTTGGGGCTTCCCAGGTGGTGCAGTGGTAGAGAATCCTCTTGCCAGTGCAGGAGACGTGAATTCCATCCCTGGTCAGGAATCAGCTCTATGCTGATTGATAATGTTGCCTTTGTTTCCGCTTACAGCAAAGCGAATCAGTTATGCGTCTACACGTTTAGATCCTTTTCCTATCCAGGTCATTACAGAGAGTTGAGTTCCCTGTTCTGTAGAGTAGGTCCTTACACGCTGCGTCTTGACTTCTCTGCCAGTTGCATTCGGTTGAACACGAATCCTGTTGCCCACACTGGTCAGTGGCAGGTCAGACAATGATTCCTTAAATCCAGAACTCTCTATGCAGTTTCCAGGGTTTTCCACCCAGTCTGACCTGAAAACACTCCAGGATGCAGACACGGTAGGCATTTGCAGTCACTAAGGGGTGTCTGCATCCTGGGGTGTTGTCGTGTGAGATGGGGTGGAAATCCCTGGAAACTGCATAGAGTGTTCTGGATTTAGGGAATCATTGTCTGACCTGCTGCTGGCTGGTGTGGGCAACGGGGTCCACTTTCAACCAAATTTGCACTCGCTAGGAGTTGAAGCAGCTGAGGTCTAAGGACAAAAATCCCAGAAGCAAAGACTCAACTCCAGGCCTGAGGCCCTCTGCACCACCTCCCGAGGGAGAAGGTGCCCCGGTTCCCTTTCAAGGGGGAAAGGCACTTTCGGCAGGAGCTGAGTCCACACCCCAGCCGTCCCGCTCACCCGCTCGGGGGCCGGGAAGGCCCTCCGAGCCGCCCCCTGCGCCCATGTGCAGAGCCCTCCGTGCCTTGCGCAGGGTGAACGCCCTGCAGGGCTAGACGGCTCCGCCTCCGGGGGGACCTCGGCTCCCCTCCCAGGCACTGTCACTAGCGTGACCAGCTGGGTCCCTGTTAGGGGAGGTTCGGAGCAGACAAGGGCATGGCTCGTTTACCAGGGACGCATGGCAGGTGTGGAAATTGGGCCTGGAGGGCAGGAGCTCTCCAAGATCAAGGCTCCCAGGGCGGTTCTGAGGGCAGAGGGGCAGAGACAGGCGGTGACAGGGCTGGGCTTATCCTCTGCAGGAGGGGCCAAGTCTAGAGCCCTGGGGGCCTGGGAGCACCCCTCGGTCACTGCTGGGACGGCTCCGTCTCCTCTCGTGGCTGCCTGAACCGGGGGAACAGGGCCCCGTCCACCCAGCACAGCGCCTCCTCCAGAGCAGGGCTCGTGGAGCGGAAGGCATCTGCTAACGGGGCCCTGACCCTCGCAGGGTGCACAGGACGGAGGGGACGGTGACCCTGAGCCTGGTCTCCGCCCGTGATGCGCGTGATTGGACCCCGCTGTGCCTGACTCCAGCCCGGACTCCTCCGGTCAGCAGTACCCTGCGGGGTCCCTGGGAGGGGGCCCGCCTCTCCCCCACCTGCCTGTGAAGGGCCCTCCCCTGTGCCACGCCTTCCAGAGAGTTCCCCTGCCTCCAGGGCAGCCAGGAGGAGAAAAACCCTCAGATGTTATTTCATCCAGATGAAAACCGGGCCAGCACCCCCACTCAGGGGACCAACATCTGAGCATATTGGGCCAGCAGGGCTGGGGGCAGGGGTCTCTCTCTCGAACCCTGCAGGGCAGGCAGACTCTGCACTGAGCAGAAACCTGAGCTTGGCTAACTCATGGCAGGGCCAGAGCCCCAGGGCGGCCTTGGGGAGAAAGCAAGACAGCCGCAGGGCCCCAGTGACCAATGCCGCCGGGGAGGGAGGCCAGAGACCCTGAGGAAGGAAGACCAGGCCCAGGACGTGGAAGCCGGGCTCTGAAAACCAGGGCAGGAAAGCTGCCCCTCCAGGTTTAGAGGCAGAGGACGCCGGGCAGGCAAACAGACGCAGGAGGCGGAGGGAGAGAGAGAAGCTGAGAGAAGCCGGGACCTGGGACTCAGCAGAGCGGCCTCACGATGTCCAGGGTGATGAAATATTTATGAATGGGGAGGCTGCCTCATGCTGCAGTGCAGCGCCGGGGAGAGCGAAGTTTCAAGAAGACTGTAATAGCAAAGCCCTCCATTAATTATCGGAAGCAAGCTGTAACACCAGTTCCTATGGCAACGGGGTCCCCAATGGATTTTGTGCTCTTTTTTTTTTTTTGAGCTGCTCCCATTTACTGCGGTACATGCATTTGTTTCCCACCAGAGACTTGAGCTTGTCCTCTGCAGACGAATTCCTCCCGTCCTCACAGTGGCTGGAGCGGAGCCGGCAGGCCAAGCCGGGACGGGAGGGTGGCGGGGAGAGCAAAAGCTTATGCAACTTTGGGCTGAAGGTGCCAGGAGGATGAGAAGCTCTCAACTGGGGGCTGAGAGCCTTCCGCCGGGGTGGAGGTCGGGTGGGCAGCAAAGAAGGCAGGGGCGAAAGGCCGCTGCAGGCGGCTGGCAGAGAGCACGGGTCACTAGGGGCGTCTAGGCCAGCACCCGCTCCCCTAACTAAGGTCTTTGCAATCCAGGCTGGCACTGGGGTGGCGTCCTCGAAACCCGCTCTGGGGGAGGGCGGGAGAGAGCACAGGGCTCCGGTTCCCTGGGAGCAGTCCAGGCCAAGCAGCCACCCTTCCCCGCCGGGCCGCGTCCCCGCATCCCTTCTCCATCATCACAGCCCCATAGCTCCCCCCGTCCCCCAGGCCCCACCGAAATGCGGCTTTGATTTGGCGCTAGCTGGAAAGCAGTTCTCCCGGGGGGCACAGTCCTGAGACTGCCTGCCCCGGAGTGCTCTCAGAAATGCTCTATCCCAGGCCACAGTCCCCGGGCCACTCCGGGCGGGGTCAGAGGTCAGTCCAGCTGGTGAGCGGCTCTGACCCCCCAGTGCTGCTCCTTCAGGAGGGGGCGCGTGACTTCCCCACTGGGGGCAGCAGCCTGGGGCCCAGGGGCCTGGTGTGGGTCGTGAGAAACGGCCTTGACTTGGAGACAGCACACCTCCACTGTGCTATTCAGGCCAAAAATAAATCCCTGCTGCTCCTGGGGAGTTTTTCTGGGTCTACTCTGCTTTCTAAGTTGCCAAAGAGACTTATAGGCACTTGTGGGGAAAAAAAGAAACCTGGGAAGATGCCGAAAGAAGAGGCAAAGCAAAGCAATGTCTGTGTGCTCATGGGCTTCGCTCCGGCCGCCCCTCTCATGGGGCTGCGGCGGAAGGCATGCCCAAGAGTCAAAGGGGAGCCTGGGGGCTTTGCTCCCGGGCCATCTCCTCCGGTTTAGATTCATCCCCAGGACTGACTGGGCTTCCCAGATGGCTCAGTGCTAAAGAATCAGCCTGCCAATGCAGGAGACTGGGGTTCCATCCCTGGGTCAGAAAGACCCCCTGGAGGAGGGCATGGCAACCCACTCCAATGGTCTTGCCTGGAGAATCCCATGGACAGAGGAGCCTGGAGGGCTACAGTCCATGGGGTCACAAAGAGTCAGACACACTGAGGCGACTGACCACACACAGAACACACAAGCTATCCACACAAGTAAATGAGCTAACATACGCATGGCCTGGCCTCGGCCACCATTTCCTTTGCTTTGCTTCCTTGGATGAGGATACTTGAGACCTACCCTCTCGGGACACTTCAAGCATGCAGTGTGGCACTGTGTCACCCAAGGCCACCACGCTGTCCTCTGCATCCACAGAACCTGCTCATCCGGCATAAATGAAGTGTTGTCCCTTTACCAGCCCCCCTTCCCAAGCTTCTTTGCCTCTGTAAGTTGGGCTGTGTCAGAGCCCACGTGCCTAAAAGTACCACTCTCTTTGGGTTTCTGCGTCTGCTTTTTTCCCTAAGTGTGAGGTCCTCCAGGTTCATCCAAGTTATTGCAAATGGGAGCGGTCCCCCATTTTCAAGGCTGAATAATGTTCCATTGTAACCAAGCAGGACCCCATGGGCCTTTGGGGAGGGGTGGGGCAGACCCTCCCCACGTCCTCTGCCTGAGTGCCTCTCTGAAGTACCCAGACTATAGCATTTGAGACACATTTCCTGAGCGGTTTTGCAGATGTAGCCCCCTCACCAAATGGAAGATGCTAACTACTTGATGACCTTAAGCACAGAGCCCCAGGTGTCCTGGAGCCTGAGGACTGGCACAGTTCACCCTGTGACCCCACCTGTGACCCCACCTGTGACCCCACCTGTGACCCCACCTGCTACGTCCCGTCAGCCGGCCAGAGACGTGTGTGTGAGACGGTTACAGAGCCCGCGATGCGACCCCGCCCCTGGCTTCTAGAAGTGCTTTCCCGAAACCCTTCGGGGAGTTTGGGTCCTTTTAGGGTTTGGGCCACCTGTCTCCTTGCACGGTCCTGCAATAAACCTTTCTCTGCTCCAAACCCCCTTTAGGTTTGTTCGACCTCACTGTGCACAGGGAACAGGCATTTGTGTTAACGTGTAAAAGCTCCATCCTTGACTTTTTGCGGCCCCTTCGTCCTGTTCTCCATAGCGGCCGTGGTCCCCTCTTCTCTCCTCATTCAGGTGAGACCTAGACGAGGCCGCCGGGGCCCACAGCCCTGCATCCACACGGGCCTTGTGGGTTCCCCGGCCCCAAGGACCCTCCTGCCAGGCTTCAGGCGCCCTCCCTGGAGATGGACTCCCTTGAGTCTTGAGGGCTGGATGCCTAGTCCAGGCCACCAGGTCAAGCGTTCGGGCCCTGGGGCGGAGAGAAACTAGGTTCAGATCCTTAGAGCTCGGCTGTGGGACCTCAGGAGACAGGACCGAGTCTCCAGGCTTCAGCCCTTCCTCTGTAACCGGGGCTGTGGTGGGTCCCACGTGGTCTCCACACGCAGTAGATGGACTCAAGCCTGTGGACACGGGTCACGTGCCGGAGGGCGCCACAGCCCTCAGCTCTAATTTCTAATCATAACAATTTTTATATAACATGGATGGTGATGGCGGTTTAGTCTCGCCGTGTCTGATGCTTGTGACCCCATGGACTGTAGTCCACCAGGCTCCTCTGTCCGTGGGATTCTCCAGGCAAGAACACTGGAGTGAGTTGCCATTCCCTTCTCCAGGGGATCTTCCTGACCCAGGAATTGAACCCAGGTCCCCTGCATTACAGCCAGATTCTTTACCAACTGTGCTATAAGGGAAGCCCCTATATAGCATTAAAAATAGGTGTAAATAAGTTTGTTAAATACTAATTGCTCTTTGTAAGAGAGAGAGAGCCCTGGGTGGAGTGCCTCACAAGTGTTTGTTGACGGAAGGTTAGCTGACCGCGGAGAGCGGGGCCTGCAGGTATAGAGCCGGGGGGGGAGCTGGGTGCCCGGGGAGTGAGGGGTCAGTGGTCATCGCATGGGGAGACGGGAGGCTGAGGGAGGCCCAGACCCCCTTCTCAGCCTCTGGTTCTGCCTCAGGCAGTCCTTGGCCTGCAGGGTGGCAGGAGGAGGGCTCCAGACATCCCTCCTGGTTTGGAGAGAAAGACACACCATCCTTCTCTCGGGTCAACCACACCTGTCAACCTCGGGCTCACAGGTCACCCGCTGCCCAGGCAAGGGCCTGGGAAGGTGTGTCCTCCTCCGGGCCCTGTGGTGTGGGGGCCTCGGGGAGGCTGGAAACCCTTTTCTGACCCCAGCCACTTCCCACCTTCAAGGAGGGACCTCTGGGGAGCCTGGCTGTGTGCCCGCTGTCGCCCCCAATACCCCCCACCCTGAGTGGTCCCCAAGATGTGAAGACAGTTAGCACCTGCTCTGCGCTCCCAGGAAAGTACCCCGTCTGTCTGCCGGGGGACCCCCTCCAGAGAGGCTTCCCCAGAGGAGCCTGCCTGTTGGGCATTTGCTGACGGGAGCCACATGGAGCCCAGGGCGTCCTTCCAGGGCAGGGAGTGAGAAATCGCCTGCAGGTTATACTGCGATGCTGGGAGGGGAGAGGGCAGAGGGCTGTCGGGGCCTGGAGTGGGTGTGGGGCAGAACCGCCAGAGGCCTGGGCTCCACGGCTCTTAATGGGAAAATGAGATATTTCCCCGGCAATTTCTTTTAAGTGACTATTGAAATTAATGCCTCATTCCAGCATTACATCTTTGTTTGAACGTTTGCCTCTCAGAGGGAGCAAAAAAAAAAAAAAAAAAGGAGGGGAAAAAAATAAAAAACCTGAAAGGAGCACAGCGAAGCTGCTGAAACGGCTGAGGACGGGGGTGGGGGCGGCGGACCAGGGCTGCTGGGCCGGAAGCGGGCTCTGGGGTTCCATCAGCACCACTCAGGACATGCAGGGGGCCCGGGCTGAGGTTCCGCTCAGCCGTCAGAACCCCACGGTCCAAGCCTCGGCTGGGAGGCTCAGACCCTGGATGCGGCCTCTCACCAGCTTTGTGGCTGCGTCCCAGGCCTCAGTTTCCCACGGGTGGGCTCACTGCGCTGTCAGGGCGATTTAACAGCTACAGTGTTTGGGCACATCCTAGGTGTGGGGCCCGGTCCTGCGTGGGGTGGGGGGAGCTCTGTGGCTGGAGGCCCTGAGCTGGGGTGCTGGGGAGGGTGCTCTGAGCCCCAGTTTGAAGGGTGGGACTGGTACCCGAGTTTGTCATGAGAATTTCTCTGAGCTGATTCACAGGCCTGCCTGGCTTCACTTGAGGCTGGATAATATTTGTATTTGCTTCCTAAAACTGTTGTCATTGTTCAGTCGCTCAGTCGTGTCCGACTTCTTGTGACCCCATGGACTGCAGCACGCCAGACTCCCCGTCCTCCACCGTCTCCCGAGGCTTGCTCACACTCATGTCCATTGAGTCGGTGATTCCATCCAACCATCTCATCCTCTGTGTTCCCCTTCTCCTCCCGCCTTCAATCTTGCCCAGAATCTGGGTCTTTTCAAATGAGTCAGCTCTTCCCGTCAGGTGGCCAAAGTATTGGAGTTTCAGCTTTAGCATCAGTCCTTCCAATGAATATTCAGGGTTGATTTACTCTAGGATGGACAGGTTTGGATTGGACCGTAAGTACCCTCCACATGGACCACCCCTCTCCTGGGCCCGCCTTGAATCTCCTTCTGAGACGAGACCTCTCCCACTGGTTCATGGCCCACTCGCCTCCCTGGGGGCCGGGCTGTGGGGAGCCCGCCACCCAGGGAGGCTGCTGGTTGGTGAAGGGCGGGCTTTGCTGGCTGCAGTGGTGACCTCCTGAGCTTGTTGTCCCTGTGGTTTGAACGACACTTCCCCGGGCTGTGCGCCTCCAGGAGGAGCTGAGCCCCTGGTCCCACCTGCTCTGTTGGTGGCCCTTGCTGGAGCCACTTCCTAACCCAGGCCCACTGGGTGGGGCTGGTAGAGAGGCCAGTCTTCCTGAGCTGAGAAACAGGCCCTGGATGATTAGGGCTGTGTGGACAGCAGGGGCCCAGCGGGCCCCCGGCGGGGGGAGGAGGTGGGGCTTGGGAGGGGTCTCTGGTCCCCGAGAGTCCTGGGCTAGCAGGCCCTGAGCTCCATCTCCCAGATCCACGAGGGGACACGTCAGGACCACTCAGACCAAACCCTGGACTGTGCAACCCTGGGCCGGTCACTGAGCGTCTCTGGGCTTGTTTTGGTAAAATGAGCAGCGGATGCCTCTGAGATTCTGGCCATTTGAGCTGAAACTCTGTGACTCCTGCTGGGATCCCACGGGAGTTTTTCTTCCAAGGATGAGGCAGGAGTGCCAAGTGCAGAAAGTTGTCATGGGGTAAAGGGGGGGGAGCCCTGGGCACAGAGATCACGGGTGTCCATGCTCCCCTCAGACGTGCCAGTCTGCTGTTTCCATGACAACACCGGGCACTGGGGGGAGGTCAGTGTGCTCCCCCAGGGTCTGGACGAGCAAGCCTGGGGGAAATTCCAGCTCGAGGCTGAAGCGAAGGATTTGGGGTGAGCTGAGGGCCAGTGGCTCGTTCCCTGAAGCTGAGCTGTGATCACATACCCAGGCAGGACCAAGCCTCCCCGGCACATTCCAGGGCGGCTTTACGTCTGCAGAGGTGGTGCTGTGACCGGCAGGGCAGACACTCTGGACAGCCGGGCTGTGCCGTGGACCCTGCCATCAGGATGCCCGGGGGATGTGGACGGCCAGCGTGGGCTGTGACCCGGGCAGCATCTGCAGGCCGGGCACCCAGAGCAGACCCTCCCCAGGGACAGGGACGGCTGGCTGCCTGCTCCACCCACTGCAAAGAGGCAGACCAAGCTCTGGGGCTTCCTCTCTCTCCCGCAGAGAGAGAACAAGCAGGCCTGGAGCTTGGCGAGCCGCTCTCAGGCCCCCCCTGGGATCTGGGGAGAGATGGGGCCTCTAGCAGGTGTAGGCGTGTCCTGAGAGTCATCCCAGGCCCTGCGGTGGAGGGGATGAGAACAGAGCTCCCCACAGGTGGCGGGCTGGCAGCGGTCTGTCGTTACTTGCACAAGGAAGGGAGCCAGTCAGGGCAAGGAAACCCCAGAGCCAGGCTTCTCTGGGAAACAGCAGGCAGGGTGCTGGTGCCGGAGGCCAGCTGGATCCGGAGGCCAGGCATCACAGGTGAGGCCTTTTGAGTGACGCGTCTCAGTTTCCTTCTGGGTGTGGCTGAGGGAGCGTGTGGAGGTGACTCCAGGCACATAATAAATGCCCGCTTCCTACAGGATGGGCACCAGTCTCAGAACTTGTTCCATGACCTAGTCAGAGGAATAAGGAATCCTCTGCAACTCAGCACTGTATCTTCTGACGAATCTCCTGGTCAGCTGCGCATTGAGGAAGGGGTGGGGTGGAGAGGAAGGAGAGTGTGAAGCCCAGCCTGAGAACACACCATGGACGTGCCATCTTGTATCACGGGTGATACGAGAAGCACAGGATCCCAGGCCCCCAGACAGAAGCGCTCCCTGAATCCTGGCTCATTCCCTGTCCTGCAGGGACAGTGAATAAGTGACCAAAAGGTGGGAGGAACGACACTTGAAGCAACTGCATATCCGGGGTGCATTTCACTCTGGATGAAACGTGATTCTAGAAAGTTCCATATGACATGGAAATGTTATAAATTGAATCATACTCCAAGAAAGGGTTTTTTTTTTTTTTAATTAAAGTTTAATCAAGAGCTTCCCAAGTGGTGCAGTGGTAAAGAATCTACCTGCCAAGGCAGGAGATGCAAGAGATTTAGGTTTGATCCCTGGGTCGGGAAGATCCCCTGGGGAAGGAAGTGGCAGCCCACTCCAGTGTTCTTGCCTAGAGAATCCCATGGACAGAAGAGCCTGGCGGGCCACAGTCCACGGGGTCCCAGAGAGTCAGACACGACTGAGTGCGCACATATACGTCCTGAGAAGCTCACACATCACAAACTGAGCACATCTGCGCATTGAAAAGCAGAGACGTGACTTTGCCAACAAAGGTCCGTCTAGTCAAGGCTATGGTTTTTCCAGCGGTCATGTATGGATGTGAGAGTTGGACTGTGAAGAAGGCTGAGCGCCGAAGAATTGCTGCTTTTGAACTGTGGTGTTGGAGAAGACTCTTGAGGGTCCCTTGGACTGCAAGGAGATCCAACCAGTCCATTCTGAAGGAGATCAGCCCTGGGATTTCTTTGGAAGGAATGATGCTAAAGCTGAAACTCCAGTACTGTGGCCACCTCATGCGAAGAGCTGACTCATTGGAAAAGACTCTGATGCTGGGAGGGATTGGGGGCAGGAGGAGAAGGGGACAGAGGATGAGATGGCTGGATGGCATCACCGACTCAATGGACATGAGTCTGAGTGAACTCTGGGAGTTGGTGTTGGACAGGGAGGCCTGGCGTGCTGCGATTCATGGGGTCACAAAGAGTCTGACATGACTGAGCAACTGAACTGAACGGAACTGAGCACACCTATGAAGACCCCTCCTTGAACCCTCCATTCACTTATCCCCTTAGGACAACCTCTGTCCTGACTTCTAGGAGCATAGGTTAACGTGGCGAGGTTTCACTTTATCTGGAAGGATTCATATGATCTGTGCTCTTTGTGTCTGCCTTCTTTGGCTTGCCTTGTGTTCGTAAATTTCATCCACGTTGTTGCATGTAGTTGTGGGTTAATTTTCATTGCTGTGGAACACTCCATCATGCGACGATGTCACTGTGTATCAGCCACTGACTGGCATTTGTATAATGACCAGGTTTATCTACAACAAATAGTGCTCATCGGCACATCCTAATCTGTGTGTCAGTGGATAGACGCATGCACTTCTGTTGGGTGGAATCTGAGTCAGAGGTTAGGCATATTCACAGTTTTAAAAATGCTGTCAGTTTTCTGCAGAGGCTACACCAATTCCCCATCTCACGAGCAGTGAATGGGAATCTCAGTCGCTCTGTGTCTCCATCAACACTTGCTATTCCCTGTGCCTTACGTTTCAGTCATGCAGGTGGGTGTCTGTTGACATTAGATTATGCTTTTAATTTGTGTTTGCCTGATGACTAATGCAGTGGAGCATACTCTTCTATGCTATCAGCCACTTAGATAAACTTTTAGAAGAAAAGCTTGATCAAATGTTTTGTTCATTTTGGTTCAGCTGTCTGTTCTACTATTATTGATTTGCAAGAGTGCTATGAGAACAGTTCTTTTGAAAACGGGAGAATCCTTTTGTGGTATGAGGAGTGTTTGACTCTACATTTAGGAACCTGAATATCAGATTTTCTCAGAAGTAAGTCACACAAGTACTTACAAATTTCAACACGGAGGTTAATCTAAGTGTGGGGGAAATTCAGCCTCAAACTTTTCCAGCTACAAAGCCTCCTCTTGAAACACCATAAGACAGTCGCTTTTTCCTCCAGTTCATTTCACGCTAGTTTGCCAAGTGGGGACAGGCATGGTCATCCCGTTGGGGGCTGGAATGAAGAGGACAGTGGGCTAGTGGGCGGAGGAAAGGACACAACAGGACCAAGGAGGGTGCGAGGTCCTGCGGTGATGGGATGTGTAACCAGGCGCAATGACACGCTCAATGAGAACGCCTGGGATGAAGCTTCATCCGAGACATGAACAAGGGTGGAGGCCTCCTTAGATGGGCAGGTGCCTGGAGAATCAGTGTCAGCCCAGCCAAGAGGAATGCTTTTGCTTAATTTGGGGACAAACCGAAGAGCCAAAATATGGAACAGAAATATCTCTGGCAGCAACCACGCCCCTCCTCGGTCCAGATTAGCACAGGTGTGCCACTGGGCAGCTTTAGGGCCCTGCTCCTGTATATCTAGGGGTGTGAAGCGCACGGACCCAAACTCACCCCGAGGCCCCATGTCAGAGGGTGGCCCCCAGCTGTGCCCCACCAGCCCCTCCACCTACGCTATGTCAGGCATCCTGCCCAAAGACAAAGTTTTACCCTCAAAAATCTCACAGTATTGTGGGAGAAGTAAAAAGTAAATAATTAATATCAGGATAACGTAGTGGTTGTGAGACAGAGGTTTCTGGGGTGTTAACAAGGAAGGGGTCCTACCCAGTGGCTGAGGAGGGGGACCATCGGGGTGAGAAACCTCGGGAAGGGCTTCCTGGAGGAGTCGCTGCCTGTGAGTGTATTTCTTTCCATCATTTGCAAAGAGGATATATTTGAGAAAAGTTAGGAGTTCACAAAACCCCTCCCCGCATCAGAGCAGAAGGGAAAGATTTCCAATTTCCTATCCTATTTAAATACCCCATGCTGTTATACCTAGGGTTCTTGTGACTTATGTTAATAAACCGTTTTCCCCATTTTGAACATGAACTCAGTGAAAGTTAATTAAAATGCTGTAAAATGTGACCTTGTGTGAATTAATCAATGTTAGAAAAAATGAGCCTATTTTCTCTTCCTTCCTGTTCCTTACCTTTGGAAACCCAAGGAAACAGTCACCGGCCATGTACACACCGTTGTCAGGACTCACGGTTTTCAACATCCTTCTCGTGCTCACAACCACAGGAATGGATGGCTGGGTGACCAGGTGCAGACTGGAGGGCCTGTCGTGCTGTAATTCAGCAGAGACTCTGTTTACCAGGTGGGGGAAAGATGAGTGGATGCCTGAGTAAGGGACGTGGCTGGGAGTTCATTGCAGATGAGGGTTGGGCGTGTAAGCTAACAGTCTCTCCCAAAGCCCACTGAGCCAGAGACTGAAAGAGTCAGAAGCTCACATGTGCTCTCCTGGATGGAGTCTACGACAAGACATCAGCTGAATCCACTGAGGTGCAGATGGGTGCAAGCGGCAGAAACCCTGATTCGCCATCATCTCAGCAGCGAAGTGGTTTATCATCTCACGTAGTGAGTCCAGACGGACAGCCGCTCTGGGGTTGGTTAACGCACCAGCTCACCAATGTCTCAACGACCGAGGTTATTTTCATCTTTCTACTCTGACATCCAAAATATTTTGGATTGTCCTCACTGATTGTTCTCCTGATGGACCCAAGAAGACTGCTTTTAGGAACAATACACAGACTCCGAACCCAAAGGCTTCCTCAGTGGATTTCCTGCTTAGGTCCATTGGTCAAAACGGCACCCCACACCCAAGCCTGAACAAATCATTTGTCGGGACAGATCCTTCCAACACATTGGCCTTCCAGCCAAGGCCATGGACTCTCACCCCTGGTAAAGGCGATGGCCTAGATTTCCCCAGAGGACTTGAATGAGGATGAACAAGATCAGATTCTGTTGCTAAGGCAGAACAGAAGGCCACCAACAAGAGGTTCCTGCTTCCTCTGCTTGGAGTTGAGGGCACAGACTTGGGGATTCAGGGTTTGCCCCCTTGAGCATCTCATTTCTTCTTTTCAGGAGCAAGTAGGCACTGGAGTCACAAGAGACAAATGAGTGTAGTCAGTCGTGTCCGACTCTATTCAGTCCATGGAATTCTCCAGAGCAGAACACTGGAGTGGGTAGCCTTTCCCTTCTCCAGGGGATCTTCCCGACCCAGGAATCGAACCGGGCTCTCCTGCGTTGCAGGCAGATTCTTTACCAACTGAACTATCAGGGAAACCCAGTGTATAATGAAGAAACAGGTTTATCAGAATGAGAACACTGGGGACCAGACCCAATATGAGCAGATGGGGGAAGCCCTTAGCAAAGTTGTGGAGTGCCCAGAACTCAGCTTCTGATGCCGGGGGGGGGGGCCTCCCTGTTTTGTGTCCTCCCTCCCCAACCCAGATTCCACCCAAGGGACCCAGGGAATCCTCCTCCCCTCTGTGCCACCAATGCCTGCAAGTGGGAACGCGTCAAAGTCCACACTAAGCTTTACATAACAGTGAGCCCAGGAGAGGGCCTAAAAACAGACTTGAGTCCCAGCTCTGCCACTTGCTAACTGCTGAACCATTCTGAGCCTCAATTTTCTCACCTACAAAATGAAAATAGTGATAACTACCCAACGGGCTGCTGCTTCTGCAGTTATCACTGTTCACTGTGAGAGGGCAAGCTAACTGCCAACAAGTTGAGCATCCCCGTGCCTGCAATGCAGGAGACCGCCTGCAATGAAGGAGACGCAGGTTCCATCTCTGGGCTGGAAAGATCCCCTGGAGAAGGAAACGGCAGCCCACTCCAGTATTCTTGCCTAGAACATCCCTGGGACAGAGGAGCCTGGCAGGCTACAGTCCATGGGGTAGCAAGAGTCGTTCACGACTTAGCAACTGAAACAGCACCACCACCTCTCCTTAATAAACATTTATTTCTCACTAACACAGAGTCCAGCAGAGATGATTCTGGTCAGCCAGCTCTCCCGCGACCCAAGGACTCAAGGATTCCTCAGGTCCTTCCATTCTGTGGCACCAGGATCTTCAAGATCCAGGGGATCTTCCCAACCCAGGGATCAAACCCAGGTCTCCCGCATTGCAGGCAGATTCTTTACCAGCTGAGCCACAAGGGAAGCCCAAGAATACTGGGGTGGGTAACCTATCCCTTCTCCAGTGGATCTTCCTGACCCAGGAATCAAACTGGGGTCTTCGGCCTTGCAGGTGGATTCTTTACCAGCTGAGCTATCAGTGAAGCCTGAAGGTATCTAAGGGAACGTCATATCTGCTTTCACTATCTAGACCCAGACACAAATTCCTTGCTGTGAACTAGGACCTCCTGAGATCCAAGGGAGCTGGAATAGAAAACTGCTGTGTGCCAGGAAGAGAAAAATACACGTGCTGGGCATCAGGCCGGTCCTTGTCGTTGCTGTTATCAGTAGCACAGTTACTGAAAAGGTGGTCATTTTCAGAGTAACTATGGCCTGTGATGGTTCATTGATGGTCCCTGTCATTACCCCAGGGAGCCAGCTCTAGGAGATGATGACCCTTAAAGGCTGGTCTGGGATGTCAAAAAATCAGACCCCACTGCTGATGGAACGGTGAGATATGGTGGCTTCTATCTTCTCCGAGGTACCAAGCACAGTCAAGGACACGGCAGGTGTCTGGAGAGCAGGAAGCACCTGGGATGCTCCTCCATCTGAGACAGCCCTTCACTCCCAACAGGCAGGTGGAGGGCTCCTGCTCCACCCTTGGGTGGGTGAGCCGGTCACCTGCGAGCCCAGGGCCATGCTGTCTGCACCTTCTTCCGCCTCCATCTCTGTTTCATGCTTCCCCTCCTCTGCCCGATGAGTCACTGTCACGCCCTCCTCATCTCAGGCCAGCTTCTGGGGAACCACTTGAAATTTCAGGTAAACTGGAGCGTAAGAATCTCCAGAATCCCAGGCCCTGTTGAATTAAGTAGCCGAGAGGGGCATTGGGGTACATCAGTATTCACCTCCACCTCAGTTTTCACATTCACAAATCAAAACATCACTGACGCAGACTTTGGTGTGAAATAGAATCCCTGAGCCGTGCGGGGACTCAGAGAAGTTCACGGCATCTCATCAGCACACACTTGGCCTTTAAAGGGTTCTGAGAGTGGGGCTCAGCCCATGGGCAGCCAGGTTCTCTGCAAACGAAATTGGAATCAGCAGAGAGGGCCTCTGTCGGCTGAGTTAGACTTGCTTTTCTCAGCAAGTCTACCACATTGTGGATGGGGAGCTGCTGGATCGAAGAATAGGAATTTCCCAAGATCTGTGTTCAGATCACACTGTCTGCCCGGGGGGTGTCTCAGTGCTACGCTGACCACATGGAGCCCTTCCTCTGCCTTCTGCCGCAATGTACTGTCTCCTTGGCTTTGACTGGGTCTGCCCTTGCTTGGGAACTCCTGATTGCCCTCAAACGTGGAGGTCTCTTCACTGAGGACCAAGAGCAGGTGTGTACATGGCTGTACCTCCAGTCACCTGGGGGGCTTCTGTGGCAGGGAGCAAGGCTGTTTGTGACCTCAATGGGGACCCCGTTCTCAATACCTGCACTTAAACTGAAAGTGAAGTCTCTCAGTCGTGTCCGACTTTTTGTGACCCTGTGGACTGTAGCCCTCCAGGCTCCTCCGTCCATGGGATTCTCCAGGCAACAATACTGGAGTGGGTTGCCATTTCCTTCTCCAGGGGATCTTCCTGACCCAGGGATTGAACCCAGGTCTCCCACATTGCAGGCGGACGCTTTACCCTCTGAGCCACCAGGAAGGCACCTGCACTTAAGGCGTCCTTATTTCAATAAATAATTATTGAATAATGTGTTGTTTACACTTCTGCATAAAACTGCATCTAAAGAAAGGATTCTTAGCTAAACCCAGTTTGGAAACAACTGCAAGAAAGGGCACCATATCAAACGAGGAGCAAAGGATGCTCTTGGTGCTTCTACTCAGATTCCGTGGGGCAGAGGAATGGTTGAGGTTTCCTCCAGACCTGCCCACGCCTGGAGGAAGCAGCCGGCCGCTGTCCTGGGCTGACGCTGCAGCCTGGCTTCACCTCGAGGGCAGGGAGCTCATTTTCCTTCTGAACTCACAGCCTGCTGCCGGTGGGGGGTGGGGGGACACCTGCAGAAGCTGCTGCAGGACTGTCTGGGCATCAGAGGAGGCCACTCCACTATTCCCTGGGTCCTGGGGGCTCAGCAGGTAGGAGGCGGACAACTGGCGGGCAGCTGCACCCCTCTGGAGTCACCCTGCCCCCTCCGCCAGCACTACCGTGCCATCTGCACCCGGCTGCCCAATCCTGGTCAGTGGCTGCAGTTGGTACAGGACCATCCAGAAAAGAGGATGCTGTGACTCTGAGGAGGAGGGGCACTGGGATCACCGCTAACCTCTCCACCTCCTCTTGCACGTAAATGAGCTGGTCAGGAGTGGAGATGACGCCCAAGGTCATGCAGGCAGTAAGGGGGAGCTGGGAACATGATGCAAGCCCAGCCCACCTCCGATCACAGGGCACTCCCTGGCCCTGGGCCAGATGCCTTCTCCCTGCTTCCTCCACTCTCTCCCCGCTCTCCTTGTGGCCCCATCTGCATTCCACCTTCTCTGACTGCTTCAGTCCCAACCCGCAGCTGCGGGGATACCCAACACGCTAGCAATGCCTGTGCCCGTACCCTTCTCCCCCACCATGCGATGTGCTTAACTCAGCTTGGGGCTGGGGGCCTGGTGGCCTCTGACCACGTGGCCACTGCCTGACCGAAACTCTCTGTGACCTCAAGTAGGAGCTGCAGTCTGGAGGCCAGGGGTGCGCTTGGCCGGGGCACCTGCAGCGGCCTGGACTTGCTGACCCTCTGCGCAGGCACCGGCATTAGTAACTCCCCGGGTGAGGGTGAGACAGGTCCTTGTCCCACAGCCTGGTTCTCAGACGCCAGGCCTGCTTCCCTGGGATAAGAACACTTTGGAGGCCCCTGAGCAGTGTGCGGGTTTCATCTGACAAGCTCAAGGGCTGACTTGTGTCTCCAGCTTCTCCTGCCTTCCTCCTTGGTGCCACCTCCCTCCCCCGTCTCCCCACCCTCCACCCGCCCAGAGAGAAGTTGTTGCTCCCTTCTTTCCAGCCGCCACGTACCTGGTGTGACTTACACCCTGATATCCTGCAGCTGTATTGCAGCAACCTGCTCTGTTCTCTGCCCCGGGTTTTCTCACCTGAGACACTCTGAAGGCAGAACCTACCTTCTCACCCAAGGCTGCAGGTGCTGAGAAGGGCCTCGGTCACTGTGGGCTGACTGGGATCCTGGGCACCTGGGGTCCACATCAGGGTGCAAAGGGCAGGCTGGGAGGCAGAGTGAGGCTTCCCCCTCCAGCTGGGACCATGGGTGACCAGGGCAGCTGCTGATTTCCTGTGACATCACAACCCTCAATTAACCAGTAAATAGTGTTAACCCTCAGTTAACTGAGAAGAAGGCCTCAAGATGTGTATGAGGGGCCCCTGAAGCGAGCCTGACAAGCATTCCTGGAGTGACCCGGGCCAGCAGGAGCTTTTTCTAGAGCCTGTCTGTGGAACGCTGAGTCCCCACGCTCTGGGAATAATAAAAGGTTCTGAGACCATCCAAGCGTGAGAAAGGCATATCCCTGTGAAGCTTCACAGCGCCTTTTGGTGTATTAAAAGCTCTGAGCGATGCTACAGTAAGAAATGTGAATTGTAAAACTATAAAACCAGAACCTAAATAATATGAAAGCAATCCCTCCCCTGACCCAGAAGTCAAGTGAGTGCCTGGGAGCAGAGCCTTCTGTCCTCACAAACAACACTGCACTCCGTCCACCCATCTGGGCTCAAGTCAGCCCCTCTCCTCTGTAATTTTGTTTATGCCCACTTTCAATTTCTAAAAAAAAAAAAAGAAAGAAAAGAAATAGTTTGAGCCCCAGAAAGACAGCCGGCCAATGAAATGCCGAGCTGGAGCATTACAGCATCAGCGAGGCCGCTCATTGGCTGGCTGGGCCTGAGGAGATGGCTGCAGCTGCCTGGCCCCGCCCCTGAGCCCCAGCCTTCCGCAGCTTCAGCGAGGACCAGGGGTGCTGGAAAGGTCGCGATGCCCTTGGCCGTAGGCCCCCATAGCCTGTCAGCCTGGCCATCGTCAGCTGGCAGCTGCCGCTTGCGAGCCAGTGGCAGAGAGCGCCTGCCTTCCAGCCCTGGCCTCACATCACACGCTCCTGGGTTGCCATGCTGCCACGGTGGTTTTTCGTGCTCCTCCTGGGGCAAGGGTGCTGCAATTTCTTCCTTGAGCGGATTAACCCTCCCTTCAAACGTAGCCCTTTCCACTGTGCAGCCCAGGTTGACATTAAGCTCCTCCTAATTTCTCAGTGACTCATTCGTGTTGGCACCCATCATCTGGCACTTGCTGCGGATGTGGTATTGTGTTGCAGGGCAACATCCACTCCTGCTTTCTAGTATTATACAACACCTTCTGATTTTACCTGGGCGCACATATTCTGGAATAAAGACTACCTTCCTAGTTCCCTTACAGCTAGATATGAGTAAGCTCTGGCCAATAGGAAGTTCAGCTTCAGCTTCAAGAAAGTGTTCGTAAAGGGAAGTGTACCCTGTATGTACCTTCCCCTCTCTCGCTGGCTAGAATGGAGATGTGATATCTGGAACTCAAGCAGCCAGCTTGACCCATGAGGTAGCACACTAGGATTAGGGAGGAGTGAGATGAAAGGCCCTGATGCTGGGAGGGATTGGGGGCAGGAGGAGAAGGGGACGACAGAGGATGAATGGCTGGATGGCATCATGGACTCCATGGACGTGAGTCTGAGTGAACTCCGGGAGTTGGTGATGGACAGGGAGGCCTGGCGTGCTGTGATTCATGGGGTCGCAAAGAGTCGGACATGACTGAGCGACTGAACTGAACGGAGCTGAAGATGAAAGAAACCTGGTCCCTGATGACTTTGGAAACCAGGTATCAGTCCTGGATTGCCTCCTCTGGACAAACGTTTTTATAAGTTATTGGGTAACTTTGGAGTTTATGATTGTGTTAATCAGGGTTCTCCAGAAAAACAGAACTAATCGGGTATATATGTATCTGTAAAGAGATATTTGTTTTAAAGAATTATCTCACACAATTATGAAGACTGAAAAATCTGAAATCTGCAGATCTAAGAAAGAGCTGATGCTGCAACTCGAGTCCAAAGCCAGTCTGGAGGCAGAAATCCCGCATCTTCAGGGCACTGCACTCAATCTCTTCTCTTACAGCCCTCAACTGATTGGACGAGGTCCACCCACATAATGGAGGGTATTATGTTTTGCTCAAAGCCCACTGATTTCAATTTTATCTGCATCTAAAAAATACCTTCACAGCAGTATCCAGGTTGTTGTTTGACCCCACAGTGGGTACCACGGCATTTATGGGCTGAATTGTCCCCTCTAAACTTTTACATTGAACTCTTAGCCCTCTGTACCTCAGAACATGATGGCATTTGATGACAGTATCTTTAAAGAGGTAATGAAGTTAAACTGAGCTTGCTAGGATGCATGCTGATCCAGTCTGGCTGATGTCCTTAGGAGAAGGGGAGGTGAGGACACACAGAGGGACAGCAAGTGTCCAAAGGGGTGAGCATGTGAAGACGCAGCCAGAGGCGGCTGGCTGCTCCCCGAGGAGGGGCCTCAGGAGAGACCGGCCTGCTGCCACCGTGTCCTTGGACCCCAGCCTCCAGAAGCCGGCCAGCCTGAGCAAACCAACACAGCGGGCCTAGCCGAGCTGCCAACACGATGGGCCTCCCAGTGCTGCCTCCTCACCGAGACCGGGAGGACTCGGGAGGCAGGCCCAGGTTGTCCATCTCTGGTGGCCAGGCAAAAGTTCTTATACCACGCAAGGAGCTTAGGCTCCAGATTCCTCAGTGCTGGTGGGTGATGGACTGTGGTGAGGAGGGGTGTGCTGTGGTCAAGCTCGGTCTCTGGAGAGGTCGCCCAGGACCCACAGATGGGTAGAGGAGGGTGAGCCTGCAGTCAGGAAGGTTGGTTTAGAAGCTGGCACAGAAGAATAAAGAGATGCCAGGGGCAGTGACGGAGGTAAGAGGACAGCAGAGCAGCGAATCGCCTGCTGAACCAGGGAGGGGAGTCTGGCAGGAATTCCACGGGTCCCGTTGGAGAGGCTGTGGGGACGGGGACGCACCAACCCAAGAGGAGCCTGCAGGCCGTGGTGGGCACGGCCAACAGCTTGTCTGGTTTCAGGCATGCTGAGCTGTGTGTATCTGGGGGACATCACTGAGGGCTTCCGAGGTAGTTTCACATGCTCATTTGGAACTCAAGGGGCAGTCTGCTTGGAAACCCGGATGTCTATGTCTGTTTCTCTCCAGCAATTAAATTTTTAGGAGCTGTGAATATTCCCTCCATGTGTGCCTGTCTCAAACTTTCCCCAACATACCTGGCTCTGTGGTTTTTCTCTTTTCTTTAATACTTCCCTAGTTTTGATTTTGTTTCTATCTGTAATCCATATAAGACTTGTTTTTGAAATGTACTAAAGTAGGGATTTATGATGGAGATAGCCAATTGTCCCAATATTTTTATTCATTTATTTATCATCGTGGCTGCACCATGTGTCATGTGGGATCTTAGTCCCCGACCAGAGGTTGAACCCACGGCCCCTGCAGTGAAAATGCGGAGTCTTAACCCCTGGACCTCCAGGGATGTCTCTTCTTTTTTTATTGTTTATTTTCATGGTCAATATAATGAAAATTTTAGAAAAGCAGCAGACATTTTGAGGACTCCCTGTCACGTGAGAAAAGTGCAATGTCATAGCGAACATAACTCACATTTTACTGGCATGGGGTCTTTCCTTCATCCAGTATCTTTGACTCTCTCCTCCCAATATTCGGGACTGCTGTCGTGCTCAGAGGGACCTGCCCTCGGGCTGCACGAAGCGGCCTGGCTGCTCTTCTAAAGGCAGATTACCGTAGAAAAAGCTTTTTTTTCCCCACCTGGAACTGTTTCCCAGGAGCCAAAACCTATTCCTGGTGAAGTCCTCCCTGCCAGGAACAATCGTGTCGGGAAAGAACAGAACGCGATCAGGAGCAGCTTGGCCCTTTAGAGCTTGCAGTTGACTGTCCCTGCCAACTGTGACCCCGGTCACTCTCTTGTTAGTGGGCACCTGCTCTGAGCCAGGTCCCGAGCTCTCTGGTGACATCTGGGCCTTGGCATCCTCATTTAACAAAAGCAATGTTAAAAAAAATACCTGTCTTGCAGGGTGATTGTGCCACATAAAAGGAAGTAATCCATGCAGAAGGGCCTCTCACCACGCCTGCCTCGGGGCAGGAAGTCTGTCAATATCAGGGTATCCTGTGGCTGAAAACCTGGCCTCTAGTTACTCTCTTTCCCTCCCCAATTAAACACACCGGTGGCAGCAGCGGCACCAGCAAGATGCAGTCCAGCTACTTCTTCTAACCGTTTCCTGCTGGAGGGACATCCATCTCCCCGGTTAGTTGGAAATGACAGGCTCCTGGACCTCGTGGGAAGCCCTGAGCTGCTTGATTCGTTGGTTCCCATCCCTGCACCTCGTTCTGAAGGCTTCTCATCTCGGGAATTCACGGGCTCAGGCAATGGCGTGTCACCCCCAGTCTAGGAGGTGTGACAGCCACCTCGCCTGGCACAAAATGAAACAGAGTGGGATTAACTCTTTGTTGCCCAGCAAGGACCTCTAGTCCCCAAAGACCTAAAAACCTGGGGTCTCCCCTACAGGGGGAGGGCTCCTCGTGGGGAGGCCTTTGCTCCCTCCAGCTCCCCAGGGAAGACGCAGAGATCTCAGGGCTCCCCTGCCAGGCCCCACTGGGCCAGCTCTCAGGACCAGGTTCCTGCCGGCTGTTCTGCCGTGTGATGGGACAGCCGCCATAAGGCCCCTCTAGCTGCAGACGCCCAGCCCCGGACGAGGACACTGCAGTCTGTCTGTTTCTCCTTGCGAACACTGATGGCGTCCTGAACATCTCTGCAAAGTGAACCTTCCCTAACTAGCAGCTGAAGGAGGGCCACACGGGCTGGTTCCTGAGCTGTTTTCCATCCAATCCTCAAGGTGACAGCGGTGGTGATGAAGGTGCTAATGATGGTTGTAAAGCCCTCAGTAGCTCCCGTTTATTGCCCTGTTCGGCTAAAGACCTGGCGGATCAAGGCCCCTCTGGCTTTTTACTTACTGCAGGCCGGAGGCAGCTAAGTGGCTTGTGCGCATCCTAACGCTTCCTCTCCCCACTGTCCAGCTCTGTCCCTATCTCACTTTAGAAACAAGAGGCAAAGAGGTCGTCCAAGGCTGGGCGGTCAGCAAGTCCGCCTGCGTGAAGCTGGCACTTGGCTGAGCTCCTGATGGGGGCACCACCCGTGCCCCTGGCGGGCTGCCTGGGCGCCCTGCCGGGTGTCCTTCCTGCAGGGCCCCTCGGGCAGGGATAGAAGGAGCGGGGTTGGCTGGGGGGTGGGGGGTGGTCCTGTGTCAGCCCCGCCAGCAAGGAGAACGGCAGGGAGGCGGGATGTCTATTGATTGACTGAAATTGGATTTGTTGACACAAACTGCCAGCGTTTCACGGTGATGAAAGGATTGCCCACCAGCCTCATAACAAGCTGAGATTTCCCTGAGGGCTGCCCGAGCTGCTGGTGCGGTTCTTTGTCAGGAGAAGAAAGCAATTAGGAGCATGGGGGAAGTTATTAGGCCTTATTGCTTCGCTCGGCTCCTGCAGCGGGGAGGGGCGCGGATTTCGGGCCCCCAGGCTACGTGCTGTGGGTTCTGTTTTCGCGGCATCCCCCGTGTGCAGCCCGTCGGAGGGACAAACAGTGAGGACGCTGACTCCAAAGCAGGTAGAGAAGGCGCACACAGACCGGGTCGCCCAAAGAAACCAGCAGGTGGAACCAGCGTTTGCTGGCTTTAAAAATAGCATCGTTGTATTCTAAGCACAAACCCAGAACGCACGGCGCACACACCTCTCTACTGTGCTTTGCGCATCCCGCTCCACGTTCTGTCACGTTAAAGCTGTTCAGGCTGGCGTAGTTCAAAAGACACATTCAGGGAAGATGGCCCGCTCTACGCCTCTGCAGCGCGGCGGGTAAAGGAGGAAGCAGTACTTCCGTGGGGGGAGGGGGGCTCAAGGAATCGCTTTAGCGGGTGTTACTGGGATCTCAGAGATGCCCAGGAGTGTGGGTGAGCAGGCGGGGGGCGGACCATTAGGGATAATGCCACCTGACATTTGTGCAAGTATTACACCCAACAGAGCACTTTCACTGACACTGCTTTACTTTTTGTTGTGATAAAGTAGACGTAATATTTTCCATCCTAATCCTTTTTAAGCACACAAATCTGTTCCATTAAGCACGTCCTTGTCCTGCAATCATCACTGCCATCCATCCACAGACATTTGTCCTCGCCTCAAACTGAAACTCTGCCCGTATTCAACACTTCGCTCCTGTTCCCCCAATCCCAGCCCCTGGCAACCACTGCTCTTTCTGCCTCTAGGAGCTTGGCTGTCTAGGCGACTCAACATAATATTGACCTTTTACTGACTGGCTTATTGCACTAAGCATGTCTTTGGTTTCATCCACTTTGTAGCATGTTCCAGAATTTCCAAAACTGAACAATGTACCATGGTACCCACGGACCACATTTTGCTCATCCGTCCATCCATCAGCGGGCTGTTTCCACGTTTTGGTTGTTGTGAGTAACACTGCCATAAAGACGGGTGTACAACAGGTCAGACCTCTGTTTTCACTTCCTTTGTGTCTCTACCCTGAAGCGCAACTGTTGAATCGTATGGTGGTTCTGTTTTAGGTTTTTGAAGGACTGCTGTGCCATTTTCCACGGCCTGCACCATTACATTCCTACCAGCACTGCACAAGGGTTTACCCTCTGCGCATCCTCACCAACACCCGCCACTTCCTGTCATTTCTGATATTAGCCTTCCCGGTAGATGTGAGTGGTAACTCATGGTGATATTGATTTGCATTTTCCCGATGATTAGTGACGTCGAGCATCTTCTCTTATACTTGCTGGTTATTTTCATATCTTCTTGGAGAAATGTTTATTTGAGCCCTTTGCCTGTTTGTTTTTTTTTAAATTGTTTTAGTCACGTTGCTTTTTTATTCTTACAGTGGCTGGGGCTAGAGTTATGGATAAACCCCATTTTACAGAGAGGAAAAAAATCACAGATGTCTTAAAACTTGCCTGCAGTTTCCCAGGTGGTTGGCTGTCAGCTCTGACTTTCAGAGCCTCTTTCTCTTGGCCTCTGGAACTGCTGATCGGGGTAGAGCATTCCAGGCTGAAAAAGAGTAGCTGGTGGCCACACCTGCAGGGGCTGACAGGTGTCACACGCGAGGTGAGGAGGAACTGGGCAGGTGAGGGGGGAGGAACGTCAAAAGCAAGGGACGAGTGTCGTGCCCACGCCCACATCTGCACAGGCCATCAACAAACGCCCGCGAAGTGTTGGCCCCATTCCAGGCTGACATGTGGGAGGTGAGCAGGAGAAGAAGGTGTTGCCTCCGCGGTATTTATGTCCTCCAGCCGCCCTCACGTGGCCGCAGAGCCCTTAATACCTGGGTCCTCTCCACGAGAAGTGCTGTCAATGCACCAGAGACCAAAAATGGAAAGGACTTCATGAAAACTTTTCCCTATTGGTTACATGTTGGAAAGATAACGTTCTGGGTGTCTGGGGCTAAATACAGAATATTACTGCTTCCTTCTGCCCTTTGATGTGTGGCGACTATTAACTGGACGATTACATATTAGGCTCATGTTGCATTTATACTGAACAGCGCTGTTCCCGCCAAAGCCAGGGACACAAGTAAAGAAGCGAATAAACAGATATCGCCACATCAGGAAGTGAAGGGTGGAGTGGACTGATGAAAGCTGGGGTGGAGCAGAGGGGCTCCTCTCAGGGGCTGGGCCCTCTGCGGAGATGGTGTCTGGGCAGAGACCTGAAGGCGGGGCACAGGGCAGTGTGGCGGGGAGGGGTGAGCCTGGGCTGGGGAGGCAGGCTGGAGAGGCCGGCGAGCAAGGTCCTCCCGCAGCCGCAAAGGCTGGCTGACTCGCCGGGGTGACTGACAGCAGACCCAGGGAAGAGTGACAGCAGCGACAGAGTCCCCACGAGGTGCTGAGCCAGCCAGACTCGGGGGACATCAGGGGCTGCTGGTTTGGGATGGAGGGTACCCCATGGTGGGGCCAGAATTCATGTCTACCCCTGAATCTGGGACCTCATTTTGCCCACAAAGGTCCATCTAGTCAAAGATGTGGTTTTTCAGTAGTCATGTATGGATGGGAAAGTTAGACCATAAAGAAGGCTGAGCACTGGAGAATTGATGCTTTTGAACTGTGATGTAGGAGAAGACTCCTGAGAGTCCCTTGGACTGCAAGGAGATCCAACCAGTCCATCCTAAAGGAGATCACCTCTGAATATTCACTGGAAGGACTGATGTTGAAGCTGAAACTCCAGTACTTTGTCCACCTGATGAAGAGCAGACTTATTAGAAAACACTCTGATGCTGGGAAAGATTGAGAGCAGGAGGAGAAGGGGACAACAGAGGATGAGATGGTTGGATGGCATCACTGACTCAATGGACACGAGTTTGAGCAAACTCTGGGACATAGGGAAGGACAGGGAAGACTGGCGTGCTGCAGTCCATGGGGTCACAAAGAGCAGACGCGACTGAGCCAGTGAACAACAACAACTTGAGTCTGAGTTGTGCTGTGGCATTTGAGTGGATATATGCAGTTCTTGTTTGGAGAGAGAGGTCTGGAGCTTGGAAGAGTCGCTGAGATGGAAAGGACAGGGCATTAGAGGCCACCTTGCAGGACACCCTTGGATCCTTGCGCACAGACGGGGTCATGAATGTTCCCCGGGGGGTGATAACTGGTCAAATCCGGTTTGAGTCCTGGCTCCGCTGCCTCCTGCTGCTGTTCGCCTCTTCATCTGGGGATGGACCACAGACCTGTGGGTCCTTGTGAGGTGCCTCCTGCTTCCTCGCTCTCAATGTGGGCTGGCCCTAGGATGGCCTGGCCAGGGACTGTGGTCCTCTGCTGGCCCGAGCCCAGCCCTAAGGGGCACAGCAGCAGCTGCCTCATCTCTTGGTGCCCCAAGCCCTTCGTAGAGACTCGCCTGTCCTGAGGTCATCATGTTGGGAGAAAGCCCCCTGCTCCATGAAGGGGCTGGATAGGGGGACAGAGAGAGAGAGGCCCAAACAGCCCTGGCCTTCCAGACATTCTCACCAAGGCCCTGGAGCACAGACTGGAGTACAGACTGTCTGTCTTTGCCCCGCCTTTTGTGACCCAAGTTTATGACCCACAGAAGGGCGAGGTATAAGCAAAGTAAGTTGTTGGTTGAAGCTACTAAGTTTTAGGGTAGTTTATTCAGCAATAGATAAACAGAACAATAGGTGAAATGGGAGAATAATACTTATTTGGTTGTTGGGAGGATGATGTGAAATTTGAAGCACAATTTTTGGCTCTGGGTTGGTACTAAATAAACTTCCCTTTTCTTTCCATTGTACAGCTTATGCTATAAAGTCAGAAACCTGTCTTGTCTTAGTTCAGCCTTGCAGAATGGCAGAGAGGGAACTGAAGCCCTATTTCATGTCATATATATATATTTTTTAAATGTATGGAAATATTGATCATGAAATTATAATAGATATTCTCTATGTGTTAGTCAACTCTTTTCGACCCCATGGACTGTAGCCTGCAGGGCTCCTCTGTCCATGGGGCTTTCCCAGGCAAGAATACTGGAGCGGGTTGCCATTCCCTTTTCCAGGGGGTCTTTCTGATGCAGGGGTTGAACCTGGGTCTCCTGTATTGCAGGCAGAGTCTTTGCCATCTGAGCCACCAGCGAAGCCTGATATTCCCTACATTCGATTGAATATCTCACCTTGGTTACACTGGTTTTGAGTCACATTTTGCCTTTCTTTTGTTGACACCTGTGTTGAAGGTGCCAGACATACCCAGGGAGCTCTTGGATGACTGAACCTGTCAGTCAGGCTGCTCAATCGATGTGCCTATTTTCTTCTTTTTTTTTAATAGATCATACTTGTCTTTATCTTGAGCCTTCATTTTTTATTGCAGTATAGTTGATTTACAATGTTTTTTTTTTTTAAGTTTCAGGTGTACAGCTAAGCGATTCAGTTATTATTTAGTCGCTCAGTCATGTCCGACTCTTTGCCACCTGAGGACTGCTGCATGCCAGGCTTCAGTCATACACATATATCTCTCTCTATAGAATCTGATCTTTTCCATATTCTTCTCCATTATGCTTATTACAAAATACCGAGTAGAGTCCCCTGTGCTACGCGGTAGGTTCTTGTCAATTATCTCTTATGAACTAGATTGTAGAGTGCGGATGTTAACCCCAAACTCCAGATTTATCTCTCCCTCATCTCTTCCCTTTGGTGACCATACGTTTGTTTACTACGTCTGTGAGTCTGTTTCTGTTTTGTAAACGAGTTTATCTGTATAATTTTTTAGACTCCACATGTAAGTGAGATCATGCAATGTTTGCGTTTCTTGCTCTGATTTCACTTAGTATAATTGCTGGGTCCATCCATGTGCTGCAAATGGGCATTCTTTTTTTAAACTCTTTTTTATGGATGAGTAGTAGGCCATTTTGAATAAATGTGTGTGTATATATATATATATATATATGCCAATTTTATTATTTATGCCTGTTCTGACCCCACACATATTTTTGCTCATAATTATTTAATATGTGAAGCAAAAGTTGCTCAGTCATTTCTGACTCTTTGTGACCCCATGGACTATACAGTCCACAGAATTCTCCAGGCCAGAATACTGGAGTAGGTAGCCTATCCCTTCTCCAGGGGAATCTTCCCAAGCCAGGGATTGAACCCAGGTCTCCCACCTTTGCAGGCAGATTCTTTACCAGCTGAGCCACAAGGGAAGCCCAAGAATACTGGAGTAGATAGCCTATCCCTTCTCCAGGGGATCTCCCCAACCCAGGGATTGAACTGGGATCTCCTGCATTGCAAGCGGATTCTTTACCAACTGAGCTATCAGGGAAGCATGATAAAAAACTTCAGTTTGATTTAAATTCTTTATTAAAGCGAATCCACTATGCTTCACCCAGGTTGAGTCTTTAATGAGAGGAATTACAGAGAAGATTATGGCCAAGAGGAGCAGTTTTGCTTTGCTTCTCCAGGAGGAAGCTCTGTGTAAAGATGGGAGAGGAAGTGCAACTCCCAAAAGTACACCTGTCCCCTGAGAGCAGATGGAGCTGACCAGCAGGCAGCTGACCAGGCAGCCTGTGAGCTCACAAGGGAGTCTGTGACCGAAAGGCTTCTGTTTCCATGCTGTTTAGTTGTGAGAGCAGAGACAGTCGAAGAAGAGATCATTTTGGTGGTTATAAATCTGTGTTTGTTTTTTTATTCTATTTTATTGTTTGATTTATTTATGACCAATAAATGAATTTTTAAATTACTGATGCTGGAAAAGATTGAGGGCAAGAGGAGAAGGGGGTGACAGAGGATGAGATGTTTGGATGGCATCACCGACTCAATGGACATGAGTTTGAGCAAGCTCCGGGAGTTGGTGATGGACAGGGAGGCCTGGCGTGCTGGAGTCAGTGGAACTACAAAGGGTTAGACACAGCTTAACAACTGAACAACACCGGCAGTTCAGTAGCTGAGACTCTGCTCTTCTATCGTAGGGGGCACAGGTTTGGGAACTAAGAGCTCACGTGAGAAGTGATGTGGCCCTCCCCCAAAAAATTAAAAAAAATAAAGGAAATGCTTTTAATATTTCGCCACTTTGTGTAATGTATGCATGTATATTTATAGACTGCTGCTGCTGCTGCTAAGTCGCTTCAGTCGTGTCCGACTCTGTGCGACCCCATAGACGGCAGCCCACCAGGCTCCCCCGTCCCTGGGATTCTCCAGGCAGGAACACTGGAGTGGGTTGCCATTTCCTTCTCCAATGCATGAAAGTGAAAAGTGAAAGTGAAAGTGAAGTCGTGTCCAACTAGTAGCGACCCCATGGACTGCAGCCTACCAGGCTCCTCTGTCCATGAGATTTTCCAGGCAAGAGTACTGGAGTGGGGTGCCATTGCCTTCTCCGATGTTTATAGACTAAAAAATCATTTTAAAGAAATTTTCTATCTTAAGAGTAAAAAATTAAATGCTATGAGTCTTCCTTAAAAATCATGAGCAACTGTTACTAATTAATTTCTAACCTACATCTGCTTTAAAAGATTCGAAAGGTTATCTGGATTCTTCCCCTCTTCTGTCCGTGAAGCCTGGAATACTGGTTTCAAAATTAGATAAGTAATGCTCACACTCATGCTTTCATTCATTCACTCACCCATCAAAACTCTCTTGAATGCCTACAATCTCTGAGATGCTAAGACAAGAAATAGATCAGCAATTTACAGAGATTTACCAACAGCACCTCATGATTCCTTTGGGTTTTGGTGTTGCTTTTCAGAGCCAAGGAATTAGCCGAAGAAATGCTATTCTAAGTGGCCCTGAGATCATAGGAGATAAAAAGGATCACTGTATTGTGGAGAGATCTCTAGCAGACACCAAGGAATAATGAAGTCAGGGAGCCAAGACCTTACTCCTGGAGGTGTAGGCGCTTAGGTTCCAGAAGACACCCAGGGCCATTTGTTTGAGCCAAATGACGCTCTTTCGGACAGCTATCCAATTGTTGCCTATATAATTCCAGCCAAGGATAAAAAGTTCCATAGATCATCACTGTCTGCTGTAATTGCTAGGATGATTTTTCTTAAGCCAAGGTGAACTCTCCCGCCTGGTACTCTTTTCCAGTGATCTCACCATGCCCCGCGCTTCCACCGAATGTCAGCCTCTTTCTTTACGGGTCCTCGGCCGAGGAGGATCCAGGTGTGATGCCTCCTCGGGATTTCTCCAGGCTACACTCGCCACCCCCAGGTCCTTCATCACTTCCTCATGACGACTCTTTCCTAACTGCCCCCCGCGCTTCCTTTGCACACACCGAATTTGTAACCGTCTCCCCTCGAACTTAGTGCCAGGGTCACGTGGCATTCTCCACGAGCCGGTCGCATCCTCCAGCCTCGTCACCTCCACCTGTTCCACCTTCCCCACCGTCATTCTCTGAATCAACCCTTGCTTGTCTTTCAACACCTGGGCACCTTGGAGAGTCTCGTCGGTGTTCTTAGGAGTGGAGGTGGCCCAGAAGAACATACATCCATTTCTCCAGAGGGAGGCTGCGCTGTGTGAGCAGGGCACCCCCAGCCCTGTGCTAAGGAGAACAGTTCTCTCTTTAATGTTGCTTACTTTCCATTGCGCTGGGTCTTCGTTGCCGTGCGAGGGCGTCTCACTGCACGGCTTCTGCTGTTCCACGGGCTCCAGGCCCGTGGGCCACGGTGCTTGTGATGCACAGGCTTAGTTTCCTGTGCACGTGGGGCCTTCCCGGGGCCAGGGATTGAACCCATCCAGCGTTCCATCTGTCCCCGGGACTGGCAGATTCCTAACCACTCTACTCCCGAGGAAGTCCTGACAACAGTTCTTTCTGTGCTAAGGCGTTAAGAGGCTTCCTTCCACAGTCCCAGGCAAGGAGACACTGCGTGGGACGTGATCACTATACAGAATAGCTCTTAATAATAAATAGAAAAACGCACGCATGTTTGCTGTGACATTCGCCATTCCCTGGGATATGCAAAATATTCGTAGTGTCAAACTGTGGTACCAAGGAGCTGTGGGGCCCTGGCTGAACCGCCCAGCTTCTCCCATCCTCGGTCCTTTTTCAACTCCCCTGCTGGCATGGCAGTGACAGTCACTTGCTAATCCGCCTCCCAGGGAGAGAGACCCGTGTTGGGCCTGCCGGACGCAAGCGAGCGTCCTTGTCACGGGGACTGTGGTTTTGACAGATGGGAAGAGAATATTATCAACGCAGCACAGCCCAACTCAGACGTGGCCTGCCTTTGCGCTCTTCAACTGTTCCCAATATCCCCTGCAGGGTTTGTCGATGCAGCTGCTTTAGAGGCCACCAAGACTCTCAGAAGAGCCTGTTGAATGTTGTCACACCTTATCCTGGTTCTTCGTCAGGGGTGCTCACCTGACAGCCTCCCTGGAGCAGAATTTAGTTTCCATTAGGCAACAAGCTTCGTTTTCATCGGTCCCTCCGTTAGTCACTCACCCCCTGGCTGGTGGCCGGTCCTCTTATTGGATGTGAACACTCTGAGCATCCCGGTAGCAAAACCCCCAGAAACCCAGGCTCTGTCCTGAGGCCCCAGCTCCCACTGTGGTCTCTAGTCCCCGCTGCCTCCAACTATGGAGTTCTGTGCCTCAAGTCTCTTTAACCTCCAACGGCTGAAGAAGAATAAAAGGTACACAGACAACCACAGAAAACAGCAGTTTATTAACCTGGACTGATCCAGAAAGGGCTATAAAACGAACACCCTAGCCTACGGAGGGTCATAAATAACAAAGATAATTTTCCCATGTTTTACGCACGTATAATTTTTGGTGGTAAACAGTAAGATGATATATATGTGTACTTCCTATCCCAAACTGTACACAATTAGCATTTAGAAGACTGTAATTATAGCTTGGTTGGGCTTTTGGTAGGTGCTAAAATTGATTTCTTGGCTGAATTATTTTGCAACAGACTTAAACCACTAATTGTACACCTAAACGAAATTGAGTGTGAACAAATCGAATACCTTTTATTTTACCTTGGATAATAATTTATTGATGCAAATAAAGCTCCTTAATTAAATCTGGCATAGCCAGGCCTGTGGAGGCCCACATAAAGACACTCTGTCACCCAGCTTTAGTGGTGATTTTAATTTTAGAATAATGCTCTGCTATTCTTAGAGAGAATTGTGTATCTATTAAGGACTGTGGAGGTAGTGAGTTGTTTGAAATCAGTGCTTCTTTGAATTTCAGATGGATTTAGGACAGATCTTTTTGGGAGAAGTGCTGCTGATTTATAAATTAGAATTAAATATAGCCAAAACTGAAACTTAGGTTACTATTCCTGAAAATAACTTCTTAATTCAGAAGCTTCCAAAGTCTCTCAAAAAAGAGAAGAAATGGGTCAGTTGTGGAGACGCACTTTTATTCTGATCAATACATGTTAGAAACTTGATCAAAGAGAAATGATTAATACAACTGCATTAGTTTCCTAGGGCTTCCATAACAAAAGACTGCATACCAGACAGCTTAAAAAAAGAAGCGTCTTGTCTCACAGCTCTGGAGCCTAGAAATCCAAAATCAAGGTACCAGCAGGCGCCTCCTCTAGCTTCCAGTGGCTGTCGCGTTCCTTGGCATCCTTGGACTTGCAGCTGAATGACTTCCGTCTCTGCCTCCGTCATCACACAGCTCCTCCCAGCGTGTGTCTCTGTCTCCACGTGGGATATGAAGGCACCAGTCATCCTGGAATACGGCGTAGTCCTCCCACTCTTCTGCTGTGTGACTTCATCTTCACTAACTACCTGTGTCCAAATAAAGTCACATTCCCAGGTACTAGGGGTTCAGACTCCGACACAGATATTTTGGAGGGGGACATAATTTAACCTTTAATAATAGGAAAAAATATCCTTTCCCAGTTCTACGTATCTACTTGGGGAGGCAAACAGAAACTTAATGAGCAACTCACGCAAACAAGAATTGCTTGATACGTATATTCTCAGCCTCTTTTAATTCCCCTTAATCACATCCTAAAGGAGATCAGTCCTGGATGTTCACTGGAAGGAATGGTGCTAAAGCTGAAACTCCAGTACTTTGGCCACCTCATGCGAAGAGCTGACTCATTGGGAAAGACCCTGATGCTGGGAGGGATTGGGGGCAGGAGGAGAAGGGGACGCCAGAGGATGAGATGGCTGGATGGCATCACCGACTCGATGGACATGAGTTTGAGTGAACTCCGGGAGTTGGTGATGGACAGAGTGGCCCAGCGTGCTGCGATTCGTGGGGTTGCAAAGAGTCGGACAGGACTGAGCGACTGAACTGAACTGAATCACATCCCAATTGAATATAAAAACCATTATACCCTGAAGGATGTAAAAGTACCTGGTGAAATGAAGGCAACTTCTTCCTGTTTCCCCTGAGGCTAGAAGAAGACTGAGGGTGCACCTGTGGTAGGAGAGCCTTAAAGCAATACGCACTTGCGTCAAAATGGTAGGGCATCATGCGACTGGGAAGCCGCCCCGGGCCCTTCTCTGTGGGGTGTTAGTACCATGGACGGTTCTTCCCTGCCAGAGATGGACGGACTGGAGACAGTTTTGGAAGAAAGAGGTGGATTGGCTCAGGCTTTCAAACTGTTTCCCAGAGCCTTGAAGTTGTACAAGGCACATATGTGGGGTTCGTCCATGCAAACCCCTTCACTCTATAGAGGAAGAAGGAACTCGCTCTGTCCTGTGATTCTCCAGACATCGAGTATATTTGAGTTCATCAGGCTGTTTATGTTCTTCAAAAGCCTTTTCCTCTCTAATCTTTGGCTCGTAACTAGTCTCCCACCCACTGGCGATGTCTTGATAATGTCTTTTGTGATGCAGAGAGCCAGCTTCTCCTGTGTGGCTACAGTGGTATTTTCCTTATAGTTGTGTGTGTGTGTGTGTGTGCGCGAGTGTGCGCACAGACATTGTGAGCATATGTTCTCCACAGGACCTTCTGGAAGGGTCTCCCCTCAGCATTGTCCCTAGGGCCGCCCCTGCCAGAGCCGCAGTGTTGACAGTGGTCCACTGCCAGCCAGCACTGCGATGGGAACCGATCCATCCTCGAAGCGGGAACAAGCTGTTTCCCCGCCTTCACCCGTGACTCGTAGCAGCCCCCGCCACCCCTCCCATTGTTATAAAGCTGAGAGAAGTGTCAGGACAATGCAGGGAGGGGACGTGGAGCCCTGGGTCGCCTTGTGGCCTCTGGACTTGCTCGGGACTGATCCTAAATGTACCTTTTCCATCAGATGCCTGAGTGACGTGGTGAATGTGATGATGTCCTCCTGTGATGAGCAGTTCTGGCCATATAATCACTTGATGCTCCATTTTCAGCCTGATTGCTGTCATCTATCATCACTTCAGGAACGTCTATCGTTTTTATTTTAAAACTTTTTCCAAGTTCTTCCTAGTTTATTTTATTTTTTTAATTCAAAATCTATCTTTATTATTATTTTTAAAAATGTCTTAATTTTTAAATTAATTATTATTATTTTTTGTTGCTGCACCGCACAGTATGCAGAATCTGAGTTCCCTGGCCAGGAACTGAAACTGCACACACCCACACACACACACACCCACCCCCGGACCCCCACCCTCCCACCGCCACCCCCCGCCTTTGGAGCATGGAGTTTTAACCACTGAACTGCCAGGGAAGTCCTGGAGCTGTTTTGTTTTTTGTTTTTATTTTTAAGCTTTCACTCAGTAAGTTTAATGACAACACTCAGTTCAGTAGAGTACAAAATAGGATAACACAGCTTTGGGTGACTGGCAAGTCCTTTATTCTATGTTGTCCTTTTAGGGTTTTATTTTTACACCAATACTGTGATATGCTTAAAATATAGATCAGTAAATAAAAGTATTAAAAATACAAGTACAGAAAATACATTCAATAAATTAAATCAAAAACAAAGCTCTGGAACAAGATGAGCCTTAACCAAAACTGTTTGGATATACCTAGGGAGCTACTTTTTTGAGCCTTATCCCAGGTTTCTGGTCTCAGCGACCCTATTTAATATGCACATCAGCCAAGAAAGGCCTGCAAAAGGTTTGTTTTAAAAGGTAAGCAGATGTAGACTAATTTTGTAATACACAAAGTGCTGATTTCAGTAGATCCATTAAAATAGAAAACATCTGAGAAAGATCATCAATCAAACAGTCAATCAATCCAGATTAATGTCAGACATCAGTTTTACAGCACTCTTAATATCTACATAAATTTCAAATTTTTGAATAGTTTCTTAAACTTTATAGAAAACTCTCTACAATCTCAAACGCTTATTAACATAAGCATACATGAAATACCTTTGTAATAGAAACAGTTGTTCAAATGTTACTAAGGTACTATCTATGGTCCTAAAATAGGCCACTTCCATCTAATAATTATGGATCATCATAATAGGTACATGAATGTATCGTGGTAAACAGAACCGCTGTGTACATGAGCCGTACCTGAGGCTCCAGTAGTCATGGGTGTGAGGTGACCACAGGACGTCCATTTCTGGAGCCTCCACAGGGTGCGCGGCTGCAGGGCGACCTTTGGGATCTTCATCGGTGCACATGGAGAAGAGCTCCGTTCCTCTCTGGTACGTTTCACCCAGTTCTTCCATGGTAATAGGCGGCCTCATTCCCAAAGCTGCCTAGCAGGCATCATCGTCAAAGTCACTTTTATCAAAAGTTTCATCATTATCATCGTCTGGAAAACTGATGTGTGGGATAGATAAAGTCATCACTGCCCACTGAGTAAGGCCAAAGGCAAATTCGTCTGCCTTGTCGGTAGTAATACCATCCTCCTCCAGAGCTTCCTTAGGTCTCCCAGGCTCAGTGCTAAAGGATCAGGTCTCAGGGTCAGTCACGGTCATGCTTTCATCCAATGGTAGAGAGACTCCTACATCACAGATTTTAATTGTTTCAAAGTCACCTTTAATAACAACGTTTGAAGACTATATCTCCACAGAGCAGTTTCTTATCTTGGTGTAGATTCTTTAACCCTCTTACCATGTTCAAAGCAACTTTTAAAATTATGGCTGCTGGAGAAGGATCTTGGCTGTCTTTATTTCGTTCTTCTATTAAGTCATTCAGAAACTTTTCACCTCCATATTCCATAGCAAGGTGGACAACCATCGCCAGCTTCAGTGAAAGCTATAATGTTTGGATGATTGCGTCTTTTCAAATTCTTAGCTTCGTGAGTTAGTCTCTTTAGATACATACTCTGATAAACATCATTACATCTAGGATTAATCTTTTTCACAGCCCAAGGAGAGTGAGACAAGACTCTTGGAGATCTTTTCTTAAGGTAGACATTTACTCTAGTACCAAAGCCAAGCTTCTGCATAAATGAAGAGGCGGGGATATTTACACATGGCGTTAAACATGACGCAGACTTCCTATTTTCACATTATCTGCTCGGTGTCTTGAAACTATTGGTTTCTTCCATTGTAATAATCGCTCAAGGTCTGGAGCCACGAGGTAGGACGACGAGACATCCAGGGAAAGGCTATTTTGAAAACTGGCCCCGAGTGGCCCCAAAGAGTCCGAGGCCGCCTGGGGTTCCCACCTGCCAACACACGGACTCAGCAACTGTCATTGTGAATCTGCCGGGCTTTTCTCAGGAGCTGGTTTTTAAATAAGAGTGTTTTCACAGTAAGTAGTCCCTGAAATGGAATGGCCACGACCTCGGTCTAGAACCCTCGATATTCTGCACGGTCGACCTCCCACCAGGGCTCGTCTGAGGTCCCTCACAGGATCTTATTCTACTTTGGACACGCCTAGCACTGATGGGTCTGATAAATGACGTGGCCTCAGTAGCAGGATAAGCTGCACTGAAACCTAGAATTTCTGGAGAGCCGCTTATACTGTGGGCCTCACTCAAGCCCAGCACTCAAGAAATAGTATCAAGCGCAATATAGGCTGCCCCCCAAATCCAAAGTGTCCCCAAGCCATGGAACGTTTTATACAGGGTAATCATTTACCTTAGAGGGCACCCCTGTAAGAGGCACCGACCTCTTAGGTCTTCATCAGTATGGCAGGACTTAGGAAGCTTAAAGAATTGTTATGTTCCGACACACGTGTTTCACTCTAGCCTTCAAAGCCCTCACTACTTCCTGTCTGCCCTTCCAATGAGCATGATGCCAGAAGCACAGTAGACCAGCATGGTATTCTGGGGACTGTCAAGATGACAGAGGGCAGGAAGATGAGTGTGCCCGTGGGGTAAAGCGCTGAACCTGCGTTTCTGTCCTTTTGATGTAATGCAGCTGCTTTTGGCTGTCTCTCCTAGGAAGGTTTTAAAAGAACTCACTGCCAGATGGATAGTCGCAACCCAAGTACCAAAGACTGTGTTGATCTGTTCTGGTCTAGATTAGATACCAGCTCTAATTCATCAGCTACAGTTGGGACTACTCATTGGGGAAGTTTTTGGTAATCTACCATCAGTCATGAAAATCCAGGGCTTCCCTGGGGTCTCAGCGATAAAGTGATAGCCCACCTGGTATCGGACTTCCCTGGTAGTCCAGTGGGTAAGACTCTGAGCTCTTGATGCAGGGGTCTTGGGTTCGATCCCTAGTCAGGGAACTAGATCCCACATGCCACAACTAAGACCTGGCGAAACCTAGACAAACGATTAAATAAAATATGAAAAATAAATGCAGGAGCTTCTGGAGACTTAGGTTCGATCCCTGGGTCAGGAAGATCCCCTGGAGAAGGAAATGGCAACCCACTCCAGTTTTCCTGCCTGGGAAATCCTGAACATGGGCCGAAGAGACTGGCAGGCTACAGTCCATGGGGTTGCAAAGAATCAGACACATCTTAGCAACTGAGTACGCACCCGTGAAAATCCATCTGATTTTTGCAGAAACTATAACAGATGAATTGAATGGGGGTAAGATGGCAACTTTCACCCGTGTTCGTTAGATTCCCGAGGGTAGCACCCATCTCAGCCATTCCGCAGAGATTTGCCGTCTTATCTGAGGGTGCGGGTCACCTCCTGGTGTTTCCACTTGTTCCTTCCTGTCTTCTTGGTTGGGTTTCTGCCAGCTGCTCAGCCTCTACATTCTAGGTGGCATCCTGGGACAGAGGAAGTGACCACAGGGTTCTCAGACCCTCAGAACCGCAGGGAGACGAGCCTGGGTGCTCTGCTGTCTTTCTCTTGAGCTCTTTGCCAATTTATTTGCAGCAGAAAAGCTGCGAAGATAAGCAGGAAGTGGCTGCTCTGAGGCTGAGAAGCTCAACAGAGATTTCAGCAGGCTGATAGTACTGGGAAGACAGAACTGTGGATTCAGCGTCTCCCCGGGAGGAGGGGTCCTTGAAGAAACCCCTGGCTGGCAGGTGGAACCCCAGCAGTAAGGGCGAGTGAGAAATGAACCAGCCTCTGAGGCTGAACCATGTTCTGGATAAGCTCAGTCACAGATTAGATTAAAGTGCTCTGTTTGCCAGAAGCAAATAAATCCTCTCAGGAAAAAGGACATCATTCACAGACCTTACAAGTTTCCATGCACAATACTGGTATCCAGCCCAAAGAGCAAAAATAGACAATAGAAAAAGGCCTGCTGCTAGCAGATATGCAGGTGCATCAGATGTGAATTTTAAATAACAGTGATTAGTAATAAAGAAAATAGAGTAAATGGTGAAAATAGAATGGCTAGAAATCTGATGAAATGAACCAGCTATTGCTATACACTGAAATGTCACTGAAAAAAAAAAAAAGCCAGACATAAAAGACTCGTATAATTCCTCTATAGTCATATAAATTAAAAAAAAAAACAAACAACAACTGGGGACTTCCTTGGCAGTCCAGTGGTTAAGACTTCACCTTCCAGTTCAAGAGGTGTGGGTTCGATGGGAAAGCTAAGATCCCACGTCTCATGGCCCAAAAACCAAAGCACAAAAGTGCCAGGAGCCAGCGTGAGGAACTCCGCCCATGGCAAAGGTCATGAGGAAGGAGGCTTGGCATACGCAAAGGCGTGATCAAGCCTCAGGAAACCCCCTGTTCCCGAGCATCTAACCCCAAAACCAGAGTCTGTTTTATGCTCTCACCTACACCTCTGACTTTACGGGGGGCTCTCCCCCATAACCGTTTCTCTCGGAGAAGGAGTAAACGTGCAGCTCCAAGGCAACAAAAATTCCTGGGCGTGACAAGAGTGTTTCAGCTTACGGACTCCTCTGAAGGTTATCTAGCCCGCCTGTATAGGTTCGTCCAGCCACATGTGATTGTTTACAGCCTCCAAATCTGAGAGGCACGAGATGTTTCAGACTTAGTAAAGGCAAATTCTTTTGGGGAGTTAGAAATTATTAGTATAGTGGGTTGGTTAGGAATTACATTGGTGAAGGGTTTTTCATTTGTTGTGTCAATAATTGCTGCTAATTCCCTGCTCTGGGTGGGACAAGGATGTCTCAGGTCAAACCTCTCTGCTGACAGACTAGCTTGTGTGACAGGATTATCCATACTCCTGCCACTGCGCACATGATTGTTTACTACCCCTTAACCATAAACAGTACAGAGAGTTTTGGAGTATTTTGAGAGTCTTAATTAGCACAGGGCTTTTTCTTCTTGTTGAGTCAATGATTGCCGCCAGGCCTCCATATCCTTAGGCACCTGGGAATATATTAATCAATGTATTTGGAATATAGAAAAGGAAATACAGTAGTTTTTGATGTTAGCAATACTAGACTTTTTGAGTTAATGGATTTTCTCTTTTGTAATAGATCACTGTGCTTTGTTGTAAATCATTGTGTCCTTGCTATATAAAAACGTAACTTTATCATATCTTAAGACCAAATAGATCTTAAGGGGAACATTGGTGAAAGGATTTTCATTTGTTGGGCTGATGTTTGCTGCTAAATCTCCGTGTTCCCCACCCTTATAATGAATATAACTAGCATATAGGAAGAAATAAGCATTAACCTTTAAGCATATAGGAGAAATAAGTATTAACCTTTAAGACTAGTCATGTTAACCTTGGGTTAAATAAATTCCTTTCTTGATTGTAACTCACTATACCCTCACCCTATAGGAATGTAACTTTATTTGGAGGGTGGTGCCTGGTTTAAGAAAAAACACCCTTGGAAGAAATGTTTTTTGGTTATCAGAAAGAAAGGATCATAAAATGTCAGCAGGTCTCACTCATGGCCAGAAGATGATGTACCTTTTTTTATACATTTATGTGAAGCACCTGATTTTGATAAAGGTCAGGACTGCTGACTCCTGCGTGACTCTATATTCATCCCTATGTGTAACAAAAGGTATATAAGCAAACCCAAAAATAAAGGGATCGGATCAGTTTCCGGAAAGACTGATTCCCCCATGTCGCTTCTTTCTTGCTCCCGTTTTTCTGGCTGAATTCCCATCTGGAGCATGGATGCTCTTCCACGTAATCCAAGTTATTCAGCCTCTTTTTCTCCACTAATCTTCCTACTACACTATCCATTTCTAATCTCTCTATATCTGTGATTAAATACGTATTTTTCCAAAGACGCTGACTCTGTCCCCACCTTCGAATCACCCTGGATCCACTGGGGCTGGACCCCGGCACAAAAGAGAACCAATACTGTAACAAATTCAATAACAAATTTAAAAATGGTCCAGATCAACCTCCCAAACCACCCCCACCCCCCGCCCCGCCAAAAAAACCCCTAATCCACACTGCTCAAGGCTACTCACCTTTGGAGAAGAGGGAGGGGGCTAGGAGGCACAGTGAGGCCTCTGAGACTGCCATTTGGGCGGCAAGTGTGTTCTTTTTGAGAATATTTATCAAAATCTACACGGAGAACTTATACACTTTTCCATAAAAGTTAGCCAAAAAGAGAGAGAAGCGGCCGCATGGCCTCAGGCTTGAAGGTACAAATAATTGGTATGTTAGAGAGAGAGTTCGGAGGGCCCTTTCCACTTCTATTGCTCCTGGTCTATTTCGAGCCACCATCGGCTCTTGTCTGGGTTCACGTGGAGCCTCTGACCTGAACTTCCTGCCCCAACCTCTGTCCCCTGGAGTTACTTTCAACACAGACACAGAGGATCCTTTTGAGACGAAAGTTTGTGGTGTGGCAGCTCTTCTGAAACCCTGCAGTGGGCTCCTAGCTGCCCTCGGAAAACGGCAGAGGTCTTCTCTGGGGCATCCAGCCCTGATCACTTCCAGCCCCACCTCTCACTGCTGGCCCTGGACCCCTGGAGCAGCCACCCCAGCCTCCTCCATCCTTGGATGTGCCAGGCACCACCCTTCAGGCCTTGGTCCTGGCCCCTCCCCTCCTGGCTCCCTCCTGCAGGTCAGGCCATGGTCCCTACACTCTTCCAGACGTTCTTGCCCCCTTTTCCTGCTCAACTTAATTTTCCTCTCCATAGTTACCACTTTCTAAAGTGTTGTACAATGTCCTTTTCTTCTCATACTCAAAACTCATTATCTCTCTCCCCTGCAAGGCAGTAGACTTCACAAGGACAGGATGGATTTTTGTTCACTGGGTGTATTCTATGCACAGAACAGCGCTCAACACAAAACAGATGCACAATAAATATTTTAAAATATATGTTGATGACGCAGAAGCAAACGGAGAAGCAAAATCCGAGGACAAACAGGTAACTCGGAAAGAGAACTGGGGCCAGATAGCAGAGTTTTTGTCTCTAAGCTACAGCTCGTATTTACAAGCTGTAATTAAAATGTACATGTTTATATCAATAAATCTCTGCGTTCTCAATGGTCTGTTTCTGCAGTAAACAATCCTATTCAGTGTTGCATCGTTGCAAGAGGATTGACACTAGATCGAGCTAAGTTAGGGGTTTCCCCAGTGGCTCAGAGGTAAAAAATCTGCCTGCAATGCAAGGAGCCACCGGAGAAGCAAATTTGACCCCTGGGTCAGGAAGATCTCCTGGAGGAGGAGGCCACCCCAGTATTCTTGCCTAGAGAATCCCACAGACCGAGGAGCTCGGTGGACTACGGTCCAGGGGTTAACACAGAGTCAGACACGACTGCAGCGACTTAGCAGGCACGCAGAGCTAAGGGCGCATCCTCTGCGCCGTTCCCCACTCCCAGGGTCCCGAGGAACCCGCGGACCCTCTGGGGTCTCAGTTTCCTTGCGGTGCGGGATTGAACGCCACGCCACGCGTAAACCCACAGCCCCCGCGTGCGTTCAGCAATGGTCTCTCGAGTACCTGCTGTGCTCCTGGTGCTCTCCCAGACTCTGGGGGCACTTGAGTTATTCCTCATTATATGTTTACTGAGGTCCACTCGCCCCACTAGTACAAAACAGGGCAAAGCGCCTGCCCCGGAGCTCACACTGCAGGGAGGGAGACAGTGTAGGAGCGAGACACAAGAAGCACACGTTTGGTAAGCTGGAGGGAGGTGGGGCTTCGGGAAAAGTCCAGGAGAAGGGCCAGGGCCGGGGGGATGCGTTGGGTCGGGGTGGGGAGGGTGCAATCTTCCCATCACGGAGTCTTTTCTTTTTTTAAATAACGTTACTTTCCTTTTTGAATTATTTTTTAAAATTTTACTTTTTTGCTTTTGGCTGTGCTGGGCCTCCATTGCCGTGCGGGCTGTTCTCTGGCTGTGCTGAGTGGGGTTACTCTCTAGGCGCAGTGCCTGAGCTTCTCCTTGCGGTGGTTTTTCTTTTTTCTCTTGTTTCTCTTGTTGCGGGCACAGGCTCCAGTCAGCCTTCAGCAGCTGTGGCTCCCGGGCTCTAGAGCACAGGCCCGGTAGTCATGGTGCATCGCCGCCCTGTGGCACGTGGGATCTTTCCGACCCAGGGATCCGACCCTCGTCTCCGGCACCTGCTGCATTGGCAGGCGGATTCTCTCCCCCGAGCCACCTGGGAAGCTCTTCATCATGGCAGCCTGAGCTTGGGGATGAGCCGTGGTGCCTGCCTTCCAGGGCTCACAGCAGAGTGCCTCTTCCAGGACACATGGGCACAGCGTGGACTCCAGGGCTGACCTCTGCTGTGGTGGCAGATGGTGCTTTGCTATGGAGGGAGAAGTCTGAACGCGAGGCCTTGTGAGCCCGCAACACGCCTGCCGGGTCAGGGGTTGCTGACTCAGTTGCCCGCAGTCGGCAGGCCCGGGGAGGTGCCCTGTCCTAGACCAGGGGATCGCTTCCTTCTCTAGTGAAAGTGGTGACAAAGGCTGGGCATTTACAGGATGGGAGAGAATTAGCCTCGTGCCGATGTCTAAATCTGCACAATTTGAGAACTAAAGTAGACCCAGGTCCAGAGAGGATAAAACGCTCATTTTGTGACTGTCATAGTTACAGACTTTCCAGAAAAGGAGAAAAATCCATTATCTCCTCTAAAGGATGTGATAGGCAGCTTCTGCTAAATATTGCATCAAAGGAACTTGAACCAATTCTTCGCACTGAGTTTATGGTGCAGTCTACGGCTCCCCTAAGACAGTAAATGATGATGGAGTGAGGAATATTTACCAAAACTGAAAGTGGGAGCCATTTATTTAGTCATTAACTGTGAGACTGGCAATGCTAAAATTATTACGCTGAAGAAACTCATTTCTTAAACACATAAATAACCTCGAGCACATCATTTAAAAGTTTCCGTTTTCACTGTTCATTTAAAAGGAGAGGATTAGTTAAATAATCCTAACTCTATTAAGGTTTTATTTTAGGGAGATAGGAACATTTCCATAGACAAGGAGGCTGGGTGAGCCACCCCCGTGCACCTGAAGTAATAGAGCTTCCTGTGAAGAGGGGGCTTGAGTGTTCCTCAGGGGGTTTCTCCAGAGAAGCCGTCGTTGTTCACTGAACGGTTGTAAAGACAGCAAGCCCTTTGTTAATCGGGAACTTTCTCCTCTCCTCTGTGCCTGCCTTCATCTGGCCCTTTTCTTTCTTTAGGACTGAGGTCAGCTTCTGCAACCTCCAGGCAGCGAAATCCCAGCACGTCTTTCCATCCTTCTTGCTCACCTTTGACACCCAGGGTCTGGGCTGCACACGGCGTTCCTCCTTCCCCCCACCTGAACGTGCTGCTTCTTCCAGCAGCGCAGGAGACGGACCCTCAACAGCCAGCTAGAGCCGATAGGTGTCCCCAGCGACTCCTTTTTAGATTAATTTTTGTTGGAGTATGGTTGCTGCACAGCACTGTATTGTTTCTACTGCAGAGCGGATGAGTCAGCCACACATAGACACGAGTCCCTCCCTCCTGGACTTCCTTCCCATTCAGGTCCCCACAGAGTGTTCCAGAGAGTTCCCTGTGCTGCACAGCAGGTTCTCATTCTTCATCTACTTTATATACAGGATCAACAGTGCACACGGGTCAATCCCAATCTCCCAACTTCTCCCACCCTCCCCTTTACTCCTTGGTATCCATATCGCTGGAGAGGGTGTGGAGAAAAGGGGATCCTCGTGCACTGTCAGTGGGGGTGTAAACTGACACAGCCACTATGGAAAACAGTACGGAGTTTCCTTAAACAACTAAAAATACAACTAGCATATGACCCAACAATCCCGCTACTGGGCATATACCCAGAAAAAAGCCATAATTAAAAAAGATGCGTGAGCCCCAGTGCTCATAGCAGCACTATTCACAGCAGTCAGGACATGAAAGCATCTAAATGTCCATCAGCAGAGACGTGGGTAAAGAAGCTGTCTTACCAAATCATCCTGGAGACCATTCGGGGCACTTCCTGTGTGTTAGACAATTTGTTATGAATTACCACTGAAACCTTCCCAAGTGTCTGCTTCCTCTGAGTTCACGAGGCATGGACCCTCTTCTGCCTGAGATGGTTTCTGGGAAATAAAGTAAAGATTTCCACTTCTTTACTGCCTTCTCTCTTTGGAACAATAACATCTTTAGTAGCTGTAATTACCATCAGGACCACAGAGAGCGTCAAGGATTGACCTGGAGGAGAGTTCTGTAGCGATAGACGCAGGGATAAAATGATTTAAATGACTTGCTTTATTTTTCCTAGTTAAAGAGCCATGCCTGTACATATTGGGAAATGTAGGAATTAAAAATAGGCAAAAGGAAAAATAAACTCTATCATAAGCCCTCTCAAGGGGACAGTTCAGTTGACAGCCTTCTCGTATTTGTATCCGCACATACATCTTTCCCTTTTTCCAAGAATGGAATAATTTTGAACCCACTGATCCACAGCATGCCTTTTCACTTAGAAACACGTCCTGAGTGCTTTCCCATGTCCTTGCATTGTCTCCTGCACGTAGTTTGGACTGATCTGCTCTTCTTGGCTTCGGTCTTTTTAAGTCCTGGATACCCTGTGGGGGCAAATTCTGCCAACCCCACCTTCACAACAGACCCAGAAACCCGCCTCTGCTTGCACCCTGGTCCGGGGCATGCTCATCTCACGTGTGGAATATTGCAAAGCTTTCTTGGGGCGCTCCATCCTCTGAACCTGTTCCTTGAGCCCGTCCCAACACTCAGCATAGAGTGGCCTTTGGAAAACTGGACTTCACGTCGCTCTTCTGCACAAACCTGCACGGCTTCTCCCTGCGTGGAGGAGACGGCGAGGCCGTCACTGAGGTCAGACTTCCCACGTCCCCTCCCCGCCTCTTTCCCTCTCATTCACTCCACTTCAGGGCAGGGGCTTCCCTGCTGTTGTTTGAACATGCTCCAGCCTTAGGGTACGTGATTGGCAGTGGCTTCTTTCTAGAACATTCTCTCCCCATCACCCCCACATCTGCTCCGCAGAGAGGATGTAGGCATGAAGAGCATAAATGGACGATCCACTGACTTGCCATCTGGGGCATAATCATTTCCCCTCAGGCTTCTTGGGCCCTGCTGCTTAGACCTCTGCCCCCAGCACGCTTCCCACGCAGAAACCCTTGCTCTCGCTGGGAGCTGGGTGGTGAGGAACTGGTCCTCCCACAGAGAAAGCTGATGCTTGTCTCTGGCTTCTGGGAGGTCACCTCCCTGCCTGATCAGAGAGTCTTTGCTGTTCAGTGCGGGCTCCTTGGACCTCACATGATCATGTATGCTAACGGGGGCGGAGTGGCTCACGACCCTCGGGCCAAGTGATACCAGCCCCGACTCCGCAGAGAGGGGAACTAGCCTGGGGTTCAACCTCGGGCGCCACTGGCCCATTGCATCTGCCTTCATAACAGGTGAGCGTGCCAGGCTGGGGTACCTGACGCAGACTGTCACATGCTGATGCTGTTAATAAGAGGCTGGGAATCCTGAGGACAGTGGAGGCCTCGTGTTTGGGACCCCAGCTCTACCTTGTGTGTGTCTGTCTGGTTGCAGTCTTTTCCCTACAACAAACCCTAGTTGTGAGGGTAACAGTTTGAGTGAGGGCCATGAGTCCTTCCAGTGACCTGTTGACGGTAGGGGCTGTTTCAGAAAGCTCCTGACCTTGAAGGTGGTGTCAGAAGCCAGGGAAGCCTTGGGGGCTGTTCGCTCAGACTTGCAGCTTGACTGGCTACAGGTAAGGCCCCGTCTGCCTCTGAGCCGCCCTTAGACAACAGACAACCCTCCATTACCTTGTGTTAATAATCCAGGTGTTCCACCGTCATCCCAAGAAATGGTCACATGCTCTTAACAAAGGTCCATCTAGTGAAGGCTATGGTTTTTCCAGTGGTCATGTATGGATGTGAGAGTTGGACTATAAAGAAAGCTGAGCACCAATGAATTGATGCTTCTGAACTGTGGTGTTGGAGAAGACTCTTGAGAGTCCCTTGGACTGCAAGGAGATCCAACCAGTCCATTCTAAAGGAGATCAGTCCTGGGTGTTCATTGGAAGGACTGATGTTGAAGCTGAAACTCCAATACTTTGGCCACCTCATGTGAAGAGTAGACTCATCGGAAAAGACCCTGATGCTGAGAAAGATTGAAGGCAGGAGGAGAAGGGGACAACAGAGGATGAGATGGCTGGATGGCATCACCAACTCAATGGACATGAGTGTGAGTGGACTCTGGGAGTTGGTGATGGACAGGGAGGCCTGGCGTGCGGCAGTTCATGGGTCGCAAAGAGTCAGACACGACTGAGTGACTGAGCTGAACTGAACTTATGTTGTTCAGTCACTCAATTGAGTCCCACTCGTTGTGACCCCATGGACTGCCACACACCAGACTTCCCTGTCCTTCTCTGTCTCCCGGAGTTTGGTCAAACTTAGGTCCATTGAGTGGATGGTGCCATCCAACCATCTCATTCTCTGTCACCCCTTTCTCCTCCTGCCCTCTGTCTTTTCCAACATGCTCTTATAGCTTATGGTAGATATCAAAGGCGTTTCTTGGGGGAAATAACGAGGTCTTTGTCATTGATGCAGTTCCGTAGTATATATCATATACTTACTAGGTACCCGACTCCGTGCAGGCAGGTGTGTGACCTGCCCTCTGTACAGCAGAGGCTCTCACTTGTGCTTGCCACGGGCAAGTTCATTTTTGCTCATCCTCAGACAGAATATTTACAAAATAAAGCCAAACGCTTCTATTTGTGCTTACTCTGACCTTTCACATGAAACAAATTTTTAACATTGGCAAAGGGCTTGACAAGCATTTAGTATTAATTAATCCTTGCCCGTCTCTGGGGAGCAGGCAAGCATTCTTGGGAACAATATGGACTGTTTCATTAGGCAGGTAAGCCGTTCACCTCGAGGCTGCATTTGCCTTGAGGCTCAGGCTGCTCTTGCTGTCAGGATTCCTCTGGCCCTTGGCAGGCCTGGGGGTGCCTCCTGTCTCCAGGCTTGGAGGCAGGGATGGACAGGGCCCCGCCCTGCGCCTTTGTCTCTTTTCTTCTCCTTTCTCTGACAGCCTCATGCCAGACTTCTCCAGTTCTAGCTTTTTCCCCGACTTAGGAAATGAATTGGACTACAATTCCCCCACATTTACATGTGATGATCAAAAGAAGGTCCCACTGGGGTCTGTGGCTGACATCGTGTAAACTTTGCTCAGGCTAAATGTCTGTCCTTTGAAATCTTCTGCAGTTTTCCAGGTAATTATTTTGTTATTTCTAAAATTTGCACCATGACTTTTGCCTGGAAGGCTGTGTGGGCTTTCTCCTCTTCCGTCCTCCCTGCTCCTCCCCTGTAGGCCCACGTCTCTCTGTCCAGACACAGGCTGGAGGCACTGATGGAGCGTGGCCGGGGCAGAGGGGGTGGGGGGGATGTGTGTGTGTGTGTGTGTGGCATCCTTCGCCAGACCCTAGGTCGTCCAAATTTTCCCTGCCTGCTGGAAGTGTCTTCCCAGGCGGCTCAGTGGTAAAGAACCAGCCTGCCAATGCACAAGGCATAAAGCATAAGAGATGCAGGTTCATCCCTGGGTCAGAAAGATCTCTTGGAGGAGGGCATGGCAACCCACTCTAGTATTCTTGCCTGGAGAATCCCATGGAGAGAGGAGTCTGGTGGGCTACAGTCCATGGGATAGTAAAGGGTCGGACATGACTGAAGTGACTTAGTGCTGAAAGTGTCAGTCATTAGAACACCGCGCCGGCAGCCTTGCCGCATGTTGTGTAGCCATCCATTAGACTGGAGGAGTATCGTGATTTTAGCTTAAGAGACAGCAGACCCCTCTCCCCATCACCCCTGCTTCTCTGCTGTTTGCACGGGCATAGCTGTCCCACCGTCAGGCAGAGGCCTGCTTGTCGTCCCTTTCTTCTCTCAATGAGGGCTTTGCACATCCCTAACACACCGTGTGGTTGGTAGTACTCTGATTCTCCAATAGGCAGTTCTCTTCTAATTTCAGACTGCAGTCCTCCACACCTTTGAATTCAGGTGTGGCTGGGTGATGAGCTCCAGAGCAGGATGTGAGAGTAAAGAGGATGCACGTTCTTCCTGGGCGAAGGCCTCCCTCTTCTGCCCTGGAGACACTGAAGCACCCCGATGGAGACGGTGGGGTTTTGAGATGGGGTAAAGTAACCTTGGAGACGGCAATGGCACCCCACTCCAGTACTCTTGCCTGGAAAATCCCATGGATGGAGGAGCCTGGTAGGCTGCAGTCCATGGGGTCGCTGAGGGTCAGACACGACTGAGCGACTTCCCTTTCACTTTTCACTTTCATGCCTTGGAGAAGGAAATGGCAACCCACTCCAGTGTTCTTGCCTGGAGAATCCCAGGGACGGGGGAGCCTGGTGGGCTGCCATCTATGGGGTCGCACAGAGTCGGACATGACTGAAGTGATTTTGCAGCAAAGTAACCTTGGAGCAAATCCCTCCCCACCACCAGCCATTCCTGGACATGTAACACAAAGGGAAATAACCTTTTAGTGTTCTCAGCCTTTAAGATTTGCTGGTGTTTGTTATTAGGACCCAGACTAGCTCTTGGTTTGGAAAACGACTGCTCCTGGGCTGAATCTGGCCCTCCACTTGTGTTCATAAATAAAGTATTATTCTAACACAGCTTCACACATTCGTATATACCCATTACACATACATACAGTTGCTTTCATGCTGCAATGACATTGGGGAAGCATTCCAACAGAGATTGCATGATGCAGGAAGCAGAAAATATCTTCTATTTAATATTTGACCCTTTAGAGAGAAAGTTAGCTGATGCCTGTGTATCCTGATACACTCAATGAAAGCTTCTTGAATTATTACATTGACAATGTAAAAGGTAGAAGCCCCAAACTGATTCTAAAATGGCATCTGATTATTTTGAGTGATGGTCAGTGCAGCTTAATTGGCAAGCACTAAAGAAATGCCATAAGTGTTAGACTTGGGGGCTTTCTCCTTGGGGCGCTCTGGGCTTGCGAGTAGGGGAAGTTTCTCCCTGCTTTTGGGAAGTAAGGACTCAAAGTGAGAAAGAGAAGGTAAGAAAATAAAAAACCCAAGGACTCTGTGTGGGCTGAGGGACTTCTCACCACGATCTCCATCAAAATAAATCCACTCACTCACTCACTTGCTCACTCATTCATTCACCAAGCATGTTGTGAGCTGCTGTCCCTAGGTCCACGGCTGAATGGAAGGCCCATAGCCATCACGAGACAATCTCACTCGCAGGTGATGCTCGCAGAGCAGTGGTACCGTCTGCCAGTCAGGGTCTCCCCTGACGTTTACCCCACCCTTGATCTAGCCAGCGTGGTAGCTGGTGTCCCTGAGGCTGAAGCCAGGCAAAGTCTAAGAACTGCTGATTCACCTGCCGGAATACTTGGGAATTTTCCTCCCTATGAAGTAAGGCCTGGAACAATGTCTTCACACGCAGCTTCTCACGGGGACAATTCCTAGATCATTGCTTCGGCCGGGACCCCCCTGCTGAGGCTCATCACACATGAGAACTTTGTCCAAGCACTTCTGCCCTTGGCTCTTTTCACCTGACCCCCCCCGCCCCCTCCCACGACAGCCTAGAAAGAAGCATCATCCTGATGATAACAGAATGATCGAAACTTGGGTTTTCTTTTGGAGGGGGAATGTCTGGGGAGGAAGGAAGGGGGTAGGTGAGCCAGGTGGGAGGTAAATGAGAGGAAGATACACAGCAGCAGAGGTGATAGTAAATTGGCAATGCGGTCTGCAGTTTTATGTGAAGTTTGCCTTCCCCACGTCTCTACCTCCAGCGAATTGATTCGGTACCCAGTTCCAGCCATCGTCTTACTTCAAGTTCGGTTGCCTAGGAAACAGAGGCACACTGCTGGGACAGTCTGCCTGTGTCCTGTGCCGACTGAGGCCATTAAAGCCCATCAACTTGGCCTCCGAGAAGCAGCTGAACACGGAGGGTTTCAACTTCCAGCCGGGTTCTTATTTATTTATTTTACTGCTCGGCAGCAAAATGAGGTATCGAACCATTCACTCTATCGATTGGGGCGGTTTTCCCCTGCACCCCTCGGATGCCCGAAGCCCTCCGGAGCTGGTGGCAGCCCAGAGGCCTTTTGTTAACGGTGGGTCCTCACCGGGATAGCTAGGTAGCTTCCAGCCTCCGACCCCCAGGGCAGGGGCCCAAGCGAAGGGGCACACGGACCATCAGGCTTACAGAGCCTTTGAACATGTGAAGAAAGCCACTCATGGGCCTCTCACAGAAAAACACACATGCGCACAGAACTTTGCATGCATTTTAAGGAAGGAACTGGATTCCAAGGCTAAACAAGTTTGTTCTGCTTTCATTTGAAAAAAAAAAAAATAGGAAATACAGGTCAAAGGTGTCCAAGATTTAACAATCCACTGTCCTGGGGACCGTGTGACCCAAAGAAAGAAATGCACTTTGCTGCACCTCCTGGGTCCTCTCGACCTGCTCGAAAGACAGAGGACTTGACAGACACCATATCTCGGTGTCTTCCGCCTGCTGTATGGTTTTGTGATCTGAGAATGATTTTTACATTTTTAAGTGTAAAGTGGAAAAAAAAGACTGTTAGGTTTTTGGGGAGACTGGTTGCTTGATGAACTGAGGAAGTTGCTTCTTGGCTCCAAAGCCTAAAACACTTACTGCCCCGTCCTTTATAGAGACTGGTACACTTGGTGAGGGGAGGGGCAGTGATGTCAGGGGCACCGCTTGGCTTCATCCACTGTGATGGCTCTTAGCCCACAGGCCAAGGGCCCAGTGTGGATGCTGGGACAGCCTCCAAGAATGTCCAGCCCACTTAGACATTCGGAGACGGGGAGAAGGGGCACCAGGGGTGACCTGCGGACCCGGGGGCCCCGCTGTGAGCCGGGGTTAGGCCAGGTCTCCCTTTTGGAGTCTGATTGAGGCAGACAGACATGACATTGATTTGAGGTTCTACAACATCAGTTCGGACCCGTGTCTAATGGTCCCCAGGCGCTGGAGTACTTGACTTTCCTCAGTGGCCAGTCTCCCGTGTAAATGGCCACGGCCCTTTGGGGGAGACTCAGGAAGCCGTCACCCTTACAGTTGCCGCTTGCTGCAGCCTTTCCTCCCTTCCGCTCTCCCCCTCTTCCTCCTGGGGACCAAGATTCTCCCTCAGTCCCTGGACTCTGGACCCCAAACCTGGATCCACTGTGGAAACAGAGCAGACTGGGGCCCGGCCCTGAGCCTCCAGTGCGTCCAACCCAGGCATCTTGGACCATGCAGACGGGACGCTCGCCTCACCGACTGCCTGTCCGTTTTGCCTCTAGGGCCCACGCTGCTGCTGCTAAGTCGCTTCAGTCATGTCTGACTCTGTGCGACCCCATGGACAGCAGCCTTCCAGGCTCCTCTGTCCACAGGATTCTCCAAGCAAGAACACTGGAGAAGGTTGCCATTTTCTTCTCCTTTAGGGCCCACGACTACCCTGCTAACTCCCCATGGGTCAGGCCCTCCGGCTCCTCTCTGACCCCACACCCCCTGTGATAATTGCCTCCACCCGCTTCTGCAGGTGACGTGCTGCAAAGCGGCCTCTGCTCTCCCTGTGTCCTCTCGTCCCCTTTCCTGGGGGGGGAGCCCGGTGCTGCGGCAGTGTCTCCTGCAGAGTCAGCCCTGACCCTGAGGGCAGCTGGGGCCCTCAGGGTGGGGATGGTGAAACCGGGGGGCTGGTGGAGCCCACCCTCAGCCTCTCACGGTGCGTCCACTCCACTGCGCCCACCCCTCTGGGAGTTTAAACTTGTCTGCACCGCCCGCCACGGACATGCCAGCATTTCTGTCTCACCTGGCTCAGTTGTCACCTCTTCCATCTCTGGAGGCCATCCTGGTCGTGTGTTGGCACCGTCTCCTGGTCCCTCACCTGGATGTTCTGCCCTGATTCCCAGCAGAGTGCTCCCAAGTCAAGAACACTTCCTGGCTTCCAGCTCCCCAGGGTCCGTCCTCCCACACGCTGCTCCCCTTACCCCACCCCACGGCTGCCCTGAGCTGCAGTCCCTTCCCTGTTGTCTTGGCTGGAGTCTGGGGTTAGCAGATCCAAACTATTTTCTGCAGGCTGCTGCTGCTGCTGCTGCTAAGTCGCTTCAGTTGTGTCCGACTCTGTGCGACCCCAGAGACGGCAGCCTCCCAGGCTCCCCCATCCCTGGGACTCTCCAGGCAAGAACACTGGAGTGGGCCATTTCCTTCTCCAATGCATGAAAATGAAAAGTGAAAGGGAAGTCGCTCAGTCGTGTCCGACTCTTGGCGACCCCATGGACTGCACCCAAAAGAGTACTGGCGTGGGGTGCCTTTGCCTCCTTCGATCTACAGGCCATCTATCTGTAAGCAGCAAGGTCGTACTGCACAGCACGGGGACTGTATCCGATGTCCTGGGATAAAACATGGCAGAAATAACTGAGTCTCTTTGCTGTACAGAAGCAATTAACACAACAGTGTAAACCAACTAGTCTCCAGTAAAATGCATTTCTCGGAGAAGAGGTGTCAGTGGTCTGCACCCTGCCTGTCACCCTATGAGAAACGACTGTTTGACTTCCTCTCTGAGGGGCCTTCCTTGGCCTCCCAAGCAGAGCTCCCCATTTCTCTGCTAAATGGCTCCCTGGCACTTGGAAAACAAAGATGCAAACATCTCCGTTACTGTAACCAGCTCCTTCCTAGGTTACATCTTCCTGGGAAATTGACCAGAGTTTCAGAAGAGCAAGTGACGGCGGTGACGGAGGTGGCGATGGAAGGAGGGGAGGAACTGCTGATTTCGACGGGAAGGTTGAGACCATCTCTCACTTAATCAAACTGTCACATCAGAAGGCACATACCTGGGGGAAGAGTGTCCAGGGCAGGACTAGCAGGTGGGAGAGGTGGAAACAGGCTAGGCATTTCCGGGGAACCCAAAGGGCTGCAGTGATTTAAAGGATGACAAGGAGGCAAAGATGGGAGCTGAGGCTGGAGAGGGGTCCGAGCAGACGTGGTTAAGGAGGTGAGAGTTTCAGGGAAATGCTGGGAGAAAAAGCAGTTAAGGTTCTGTTAGTCGTTCAGTCGTGTGACCCCAGAATCTGTCAACAGCATTTTCTAGGCAAGAATACTGGGGTGGGTCTCCATTCCCTACTCCAGGGGATCCTCCTGAACCAGGGTTCTGCATTGCAGGCGGCCTCTTTACCGTCTGAGCCACCAGGGAAGCTCTGGGTCGAGGCAGACGCTCAACAGAAGGGAGCGTCCTTTGTGTTACAGTTGTTTGTTTGGTTTTGGCTGCCCCACTCGGCACGCGGGATCTTAGTTCCCCGACCAGGGATCGAACCCACGCCCCCTGCAGAGGAAGCTCGAAGTCTTAACTGCCGGACCACGAGGGATGTCCAGTAGTTGTTTAAGGATAGTGGGAGGCTGGGAGAGGCGAGGGGCATGGAGCGCTTCTGGGCTGATGGGACAGACTTGGGAAGGGAAGTAAGAGCATTCACTCCACTTCCTGGAACAGAGAGAGTCTAAAGAAACGTGCAAACAAGGGGAAAAGCCCTTTTATATTTCCCCAAATCTTCCCATCTTTAGGCCTCTCTTTCCTTTGCGTGGATCTGAGTTTTCACCTGGCGTTGTCTCTCTTCTCCCTGAAAAGCTTCCTTTTCTTGTAGAAAAACTGTGAAACTTCCCTCAACTTTTTTTTTTTTTTTGTATCATAGGTCTGCTGGTGACAGTCTTCACTTTTTTTGTTTTTTGTCTGAAAAATCTTTGTCTTTATTTTTGAAGAATGTTTTTGCTAGATACAGGATTCTAGTTTGACAGGTTTTTCTTCTAGAATTTGAGAGGTGTCGCCCCATTGTCTTCCGATTTGCACAGTCTCTGACAAAATGTCTGTTTTAATTCTTCTCTTCCTCACTTTTCCCATAAAATGCATCTTTTTTTCCTTGACAGCCTTTAAAATTGTCTTTGTTCCCCCCACAGTTTTTCAGAATTTTGACTCCGACGTGCTTTGGTGCAGTTTTATTTATGTTTTTCTGATTGGAGTTCATCATGCCCCTTAGATCTGTAGATTCTTGGATTACTGTGGCCTTCAGTGAACTTTGAACCACAAAAAGGCAAAGAGAGTTTTCTCCTCTGTAGAATGAGGATGAGAAAGTGCTGTTTTGGGGGCTTCCCAGGCGGTGCAGTGGTAAAGACCCCACTGCCGATGCAGGAGACGTAAGACACGTGGGTGTGATCCCTGGGTGGGAAGGATCCCCTGGAGGAGGAAATGGCACCTCCCTCCAGGATTCCTGCCTGGACAATCTCATGGACCGGGGAGCCTGGCGGGCCACAGTTCATGGGCTGCAGAGTCCGAGGCTGCTGAGCACGAAACCAGGTGCTGCACTCAGCTGGAAGCAGGGACTGATGACGAGATGACAACGAGATACACAGAGAACTAAGCGGACGGCTCTCTTCCCGCCCGGAACAGTTTCCTCCACTTTGGTCTGCCGGAGGCTGCGGTTGGCCCCACACCAGGATGGTGGGGCCACCAGTCTCACTGTAGGTCAAGGTTCCTGCAGCCTCTGTCCTGCATCTTCAGATCGATTATTTTGTTTCCCTCCACTCTGCTTCTGTTAAAACATAAAAACTTGTAAATGCAGCCTACCCACAAATCATTTTTATAACTCTGATTTTATACAGTTTAAGGAAGGTTTTTTTTTCTTCTGAAATCCCTTGCCATTTTCACTTGACCAAGGGAACATGGCCCTGTTGACTTTTATAAGCAAACTTGGCCATGACTTCCCCCGACAGGCCGGCCACTGGGAGGTGGTTAGACACTCAGCAAAAGATTCAGACTGGAGAGTCTAACCTCCCCCTCTCAGTGTAAACACAGCTCAGCATCACTCCACAGGCAGGTGTGGAATTCCACAGTGTGCTGAGGGCTACACCAGGGCCCACTCCGGTGCAACTTTCCGTTTGGAGGATACAGATTTGGTTAATATTGTCACCTGCTGCCATGGAGCCCTTCAGACTGTGTCAGTGGGCTGTGAGGATCCTTAAGAACAAAGACTGCTTGCAAATTGGGTCTAAAATCTGAAGCCACTTGGCCCTGGGACAATCTTGTTTACGGACTTCTACAGTGTGAGTTATTATAATGAGTAGATAGCGAACCACCGAGCTGTCCCTGTCGGGACTGTGGCAGCCAGACCCCAGGGTGCTTTCCAGGGTTCCCACCCCATGATGCGTATGCCCTCTGCACACATCCCCTCCCCTGGAGCGTGGGAGGGCCTTTGAGCTTGCTTCTAGCCCATAGGATAGCAAAAGGCAAGGGAGGTTGAGATATAATTAAGCTCCCATGTTAGTAGGTTTTGAGTTAACCGAGAGGGTGAGGCTGACCTAACCAGGTTAATGCCCTTGAAGGAGGCGCCCGCCTCTGAGTGCAGAAGCTCCCTGGAGATTCCAGGAAGGAACCGGCCGCATAGGAGGGGTCCCGGTGGCAAGGACCCTGGGCTGCCTCTTGGCCCTGCAGGCGACCTTGAGGACTGAAGGTGGGCTCCAGGAACAGCCAGTGAAAACCAGGCTCTTCACCATACAGCTCTGGGGAAGGGAACTCCGCCACTGATTCGAAGGGTGTTGAAGGTGGTTTCTTCCCCGGGGGAGCTCCAGGTGGAAACTCGGCCCCACCCGGGGCCTGTGGGACCCTCCCTGGAGAATCCGCAGAGGCTGGAGACTGTGAGACACTGAATATGTGTTGGGTTAGCACGCTAGGTGTGCGGTGATGCGTCACACAGCCTCAGATGACCAACACGAGGACTTGCACTCTCGTTCCCAGAGCCCCTGCAGGGGTGCTGGTCCCCGCCTGGCAACTGTCCTCAATCAAGGAAAGCCACTTCCTCCAAGGCTGTGGCCCTCCTCCGGCCGGAGGGATGGCGCCAGGACGCTCCGGATGGACAGGCCCTTTGTCTGACCACCCCACCGTCCAGCTCCTTCCTCTCCCAAGTCCTGCTTTCTTTACTCCCCTGGGTGCGGGTTTGAGATCACTGCACAGAATCCTTCCTACATGCCCATCTCCGCCTCAGATCTGTCCCCGGGGGAGCCTGACCTAAAATAGTCGTCATTATTTTCATACATCACTCATTGTCAGGGGCTGTGCCCCAAAGTCTGAAAGCTAAAGGAAGAGCCAGTCGAGAGAGGAACAGGCGCTGGTGACCTTGTTTTCATCTGCTTTCACTCTGTAAGCACAGATTCCCCTATTAATTTTCAATAGCCTTCCCTCTGAAAGACTATTGATCTTTTTTTAAAAAGCAATTAGTAAGAAGGCACTGGGATGGTCTGTAGAAATGATTAAGGTTCATTCTTTTTATTTTTCCAGAATGGGGCATGGAGGCCGGGTGTGTGTGTGTGTGTGTGTGTGTGTGTGTGTGTGTTACTCGCCCCGCTCCCGTTCACTCAACAGATGTTTCTCAGGACCAGAGCCGGCCCCCTTGCAGGCTGTGCACCACGTAGGCACACGCACGGAAGTCCCCCCATAGCCGCGGGCTCCCGGATGTGGCGTCACTAGTGGCTGAGCTGGGCTGATGGGTGAGACCCTAACTCTCCACTGCCCCACCTCCTTGAAGGACTTAACTTACTTAGCTCCAGTGACTTCTCTTGTGCTGTGAAGTTGCACAAATCTGGCTTGGACCCACCAAAGCGTTCCTTAAGCCCTGGTGTGTCACTGTATAGATGGGAAGAGACAGAAAGAGCCATGCGCTATTTTTGTCTCAGGTGCTAAAGAAGGCGGTTTACTTTGATTTGACAATCATGGCCAGTAATGCCCACACGGTGCCTCCATGTGCCTGGCACTGTCTGAACACTCCGCAGACAGTCAGGTAACCCTTCCAACCACCCCAGGGGGTCACTAACAGTAAAGTTGTGAACAGATAGATGTCCATACGTGCGTTTGAGTAGCATCAGCTTTCGTTTCAGAAAAAGGGGCTGGGCTCATGAACGAATGCTTGGAAAAGGCAAGTGAAACTTATTTAAGTTTGCAGGAAACCCTGAGTTTGCTAATAATTCTTTCTCCCTTTGGAAAAAAGGTCTCTCTTAGGTGTGGATGTTACATGAAATGTGTGCCTATTCTTGACCACCCAGCACCAATTACCCAAGTTTTAAAATAGCCCAGGCTTATCACTTCCCTTCCCTGTCCTCCCCTGTCCACCTTCTGATGTCCTCTGTTCCTGCACGTATCTGCAAACGGAAGGAGAGATGAGCAGAAACTCACATCTGTCAGGCTCAGTTACGCGTTACCAGCTCTGCTGAAGACCAAGCGGGCGAAGAGCTAGAAACTAACGGAGCGCCTGTCCAGGGCACTCCCCACCCCCGCCATGTGCCCCCTGCGCTGGAGACCAGGCTCCCTCAAGGTCTCCTGACTCCAAACTGCTAGGCAGCAGGAGAGCATCCTTACATCATTCTATTTCAGGTTGCCAGCTTTCCGTTGTTAGCAAAAAGTTCTGGAAAAGCACCAGTTTAGTTTGTTTCACTGAGGAACAGAATGGGTTTGCTCTCCACCGTGTGTTTCTAGGGTTTCCCAGGTGGTGCTAGTGGTAAGGAACCATCTGCCAATGCAGGAGACAGAGATGAAGGTTCAGTCCCTGGGTCAGGAAGATCCCCTGGAGGAGGGCATGACAACCTATTCCAGTATTCAGGCCTGAAAAATCCCAGGGACAGAGGAACCTGGCAGGCTACAGTCCCTGGGGTCACAGAGTTGGACCAGACTGAAGCGACTTGGCACACGCAGATGTGTTTCTAAGCCATCACTATTTCCTGGCTACTGTCTATCGTGTGATGTCACTCTGTATTGAATTCTGAAAAAGCCTAATTCCCAGTCTGTGCTGATGAGGAATGATGAGAGAGGAGAGAATACGCACAAATGGACAAAAAGAGAAAAGCAAGTGCTCTCGCTGTGTCTTTTCTGATAGCTGGTGAAACGCGTCTGTACCCCTTCGTCTCTGTTTCGTTCACCCACAGTGTATTAGTTTCCCATGGCTCTGCTGTAACAAAGGACCAGAAATGTAGTGGCTTACAACACAAACGCATTTTCTTGCAGTTCTGGGGATCAAAATTCCAAAAAATGTCTTGTTGGGCCAAAGTCAAGGTGTTGGCAGGGCTGTGTTTCTCCTGGAGGCTCTAGGAGAGAATCTGATTGCTGGTCCATGCTGGTTTATTGCGGGTGCTCACTCTCCTTGCTTGTGGCCCCTTCCTTCTCCAAAGGCAGCACCGGCCAGGCAAGCCTCTCTCCACTGACCCACCAGGACACTGAGGCTTCTGCCTCCTCCTTCCACTTTTAAAGGACCTGAGCGATCAGGTGGGGCCACCTGGGTAACCCACGATAACTTCCTGTATCTTAAAGTCAGTTGATTAGCAATTTACTCCCATCTGCAACCTTCATTCTCCTACCCCCATGTCACAGAAAAGGTTCTGGGGATGAGGACATCTTTGGTGGGGGGCATTATTCTATCACACCCAGCGTGCATGTTCTTCCAGGATGATGTCATGGAGACCAAATGTCGTGTAGACCAACAGATAATATATATTAAAAAAAATAATAGAGTCATAATGTTATCATAATTTGTGTATTACTGCTGGTTGCACTGGGTCTTCGTGGCTGTTGCTGGGGCTTTCTCCAGTTGCGGCGAGTGAGAGCTGCTCTTCACTGCGGTCGCCGTGAAAGCTCCCCGCTGTGATGGTTTCTCCGGTTGCGAAGCACCGGCTCCGGGCCCGCGGGCCTCAGCAGCTGTGGCTCCCAGGCTCCAGTGCTCCGGCTCGGTAGTTGTTGCCCGTGGGCTCCGTTGCTCCCAAGCATGTGGAATCTTCCCAGACTAGGAATCGAACTGGTGTCCTCTCCTGGGCAGGTGGATTCTTATCCACGTGCCATCAGGGAAGTCCTGCTAAAACCACAAAACCCCTAAAACAAGAGAAGGAAAACGGAAAGCTCCCCTGACAGCAATGCTCGCTAATTCCGGAACACAAAGATCCACTGTACACTGTGGGTGAGGCCGTGCGGACACTGTCGTTTGCGATTACCCTTTCCTCTGGATAAGTCAGGTGAGTTAGAATCGCCATCCAAGCGACATGGAAACGAGCATGATGATCCTGCGCACTGTCAAACGAGCGCTTGGTGCGTTTAATTGCTGAGTTAGGTGGGATAGGTGGGGCTTCCCTGGGGGCCCAGTTGATACAGAATCTGCCTGCAATGGGGGAGATGTGCGTTTGATCCCTGGGTTGGGAAGATCCACTGGAGGAGGGCGTGGCAACCTACTCCAGTATTCTGGCTTGGAGAATCTCCATGGACACAGGAGCCTGGCAGGCTAGAGTCCATGGGGTCGCAAAGAGTTGGACGCGACTGAGCGACTAAGCATGTGGTATAGACAGTGTGGGTTTTGAGAAGAATGACTCTTTCCCTGTCTGCTGTTCATGACGATTCACAGTTGCTTGAGATGGGTAAAGCACCTCCAATCCATCCATTCATCCAAAGCCATCGGCTCACTCAGCATGTATTTTTTCGTGTCCGACAATTTCCAAGTATAGTGCTAGATGCTGGGGACGTGATGACAAGACCAAATGTGTACTCTTTGCTCTTAGACATTTTGACCCAGCAGGGTCCACGTGGGGCCTCCCGTAAGCCCTAGAAGAGAGTGAGGGGACCTGGTCTTGAAGCACTAGGAGGTCTGAGAGGCAGAGAGGAACGAGGAAGTTTCAGGAATAGGAGGGAAACCCGAATACAGCCACCTGCCCCGAACTGCCCTGGAGACCATCTCTGTGTTTTCACCTCTTTTGATTCCTGGTTCCTTTGCTGGCTGCCCTGACATCACTCTCAAGTCCACAAACTCACAATCACAGAGGAAGGGGTGAGAGAAATACATTTTCTGGGCTCAGAGGAAGACAACCAGACATCAGACTTCAGGAAAGAGACGACTGTGTTACAGCGAACAAAGGAAAACCTCTTTGGTGCCGAGGTTGGGAAATGCTGAAGGTCAAAAGGCAGCTCGTGACATTTCATCAGAAGGGACACAGGAACACACACTCCAGACAGCTGATGCAGAACGTCGGGAGATCAGTTCAAGAGCTGAAAACAGGCTCAGAAGAGCAAGTGCAAGGATGCTCTCCCCGCAAAAGGTAGGCAGTCTTCCGACACGGACCTCTGTAACTTCACTTGAATGGCACCTCAGGCTCTCCAGTCCAGATTCTCATTTTGAGTGACTAACTGCCAAGTTGTTATCTTGGTTTAGACCTTTAAACCGGATTTCCCCCTAATAATTGGTGAACAAATGCTTTCATTATTGTTGCTCAGTTGTGTCTTTTTTGCCACCCCATGAACTGTGGCCTGCCAGGCTCCTCTGTCCATGGGATTTCCAAGAATACTGGAGTGGGTTGCCATGCCCTCCTCCAGGGGATCTTCCCGACCCAGGGACTGAAACTGCCCCTCCTGCATTGCAGCAGGTTCTTTACCACTGAGCCACCAGGGAAGCCAGGACAAAGGCTTTGTCCCTGACAAATCCATCAAAAGCAACGGCATCCACCACATCCCTTGAGTTACCAGGTACATCGTGATGACTTTCCTGTGTGTGTCTCCTGCCTCGACGTCCAGCCTCCGAGCTCTAGACTTGCTTATCCGCCTGCCTACGTGACGTCTGTACCTGGAGGTCTCAGAGCTGCCTCAGATACAACGTAGCCAAAATCAACCAGTGTTATTTCCACCCCAAACCTGGCTGGGTTGCTGTGTTTGCTGACTCAGTGAGTGGCTCTGCCTCTAGGAAGTTCCCTGGGAGGTGACCTTGACTCCTCCCTCTAGCTCACCACCTCCTATCCAGTCAATCCTGAATGCAGCTACAGATTCCCACCACAAAGCCACTGTGCTCCCCCTCTGGGCCGCTGCCCTGGCACAGCCCATTCTTCAGATTCTGGAAAGTTCTTACATTTCCTCTCCTGCATCAACCTCTCTTCCTCCAGCATCCACTTCCTGCCCCAAATGTTGTGAAGACCTCCCCTTGCTCTTAGGATGCTCAGGTGGTAAAGGACCCAGCTGCACATGCAGAAGACGCAGGTTCGATCCCTGGGTCGGGAAGATCCCTTGGAGAAGGGAATGGCAACCCACTCCAATGTTCTTGCCTGGAGAATCCCATGGACAGAGGAGGCTGGTGGGCTACAGTCCATGGGGTCGCAAAGAGTCAAACACGACTTAGTGACTAAACGGCACCCACGAAGACGACTTGCGAGTCCTCGTGCAGGTGGGGACAAGCCCGCCCTCTCCGTGAACCTCCTGCCTTGTCTCTCCTCTTTCTTGGGCCCCAGGCTCACGGGTAGTTTTAATTCTCGGAAGGCACCACACTCCTCCCACCTCCGCCTCCAGACACCTCTGTTGGCCTGCCTTCAGCAACCCTCCCTCCACTCCCTGCTTAACTAACCCTTGCTCACCCACGAGACCTCACCTGAGATGCTACCATGTTCCACTGGCTTTAAACACACGTTCCACATACATCTCTGAAATCGGGGTGCTTTGCACTGCGGTGCCTTTGGCTCCTGTTGGCAGCGGCGGGGTCTCGGCTGTGTGCTGCCTGTGTGTGCGCACATCGACAGCGTGAGCAACCGAGCCTGAGTACGGGGCTGGAGGCTTGGCAGCAGGCCCCCGACACGATGTGAGCGCTCTTTAGCCCTTGTGAACTAACGGCTATGGTGTGGGGGTGGGAAGTGGTGGGTCAGATCTGTTCAGCACATCCCCCAAGCAAGTCAAAAATAACCTTGGCTCTGCGTGACCGCAAGCCTGGCGCAGAAGGACGTAACAATAGCTTTTCATTCTTTTAGAGTTTCTTTCTAGCAGTATCGTTGTACCGGGGTGCTTGATGGTACAGAGAGGGACCGTGCGTGGAGAAGCAGAGACATCAGCTCTGAGTTGAAGGTGACGCAGAAGAGCTGGACTCTGAACAGGAAGAAACGTTAGTGATTCCTTAAGCATCTGTCTGACTCGTATTTTCTGTCTTAGCTATGCACAGAGTGACATGTAATTAAAACCTATGTCAAGTTGAAAATGAAATATTCTAAGTCATAAGAGAGCCTCATGTCATATTTAATTGGAGGTGTTATTTTCCTTTCTTAGCATACATATCAATAGAACAATGGCGAGGCTTGCAGTGGGTGACATCTTAGATGTAATCACACACTGCAGTTCCTGAGAGCAGGCTTCATCGGCGCCCCACATTAAGCCAGCCTTTCATATGCTGCCCCATATTCCCGCACTTCGTAGCATCCTCACTAATAGCTGTAAAAGATAGTAAAGTGTCTAATTAGCCCTTTAAAGTCTGCAAGCGTAGGAGCTCCAGGTGAGAAAGACTGCACCACTGAGAGGTACCACTTTTCCCGGAGGCTAGAGTGTGTTTGCATGGATGAGCGAGCCTGGCTGGGACTGCGCTCCCATCTTCAGGGGGCCCAGAAAGAGACACTGTCCCCAGACGCTGTCGGTCGCTGGTGAGGCCAGTGCTCGGCCCCAGCCCCGGTGGCGGAGCGGCGAGGCTGAGTCCCTGAGAGGCAGCTGGACCTCCTGCAGCCCCGGTGCCCCCCACCCAGGGGTGCTGGCATCACCCCTCCCTCCTGGCACACCTCAGGGGGCAGTCACAGTTTATCTGGAGATGGCACAGTGCCCGTCCCTGGAAGCGAGGCCTGAGAGTGGCAGGGGGCATCGTGAGAACAGGACAAACACAGATGGAACAAAGGTGCACCCCCCCCACCCCCAACACACAAGGAATCCCTTCCCTGTGGAACAGTCTTCCTACAGAGAGGCTGAAAAGACCTGTCAGCCAGCATTTCTGCGGGAGAGGGGGCTGGGGCTGTGGGAGGGCAGGGAGTGCGCGGGGACAGGGCCCCCATGGGATGGCCCCCACACTGATTCCCCTGCAGGCCCCCAGGCAGGACTGGGTGGGTCAGGGGGGTGCTCCCAGTCTCCGTCAGCAACAGCACGTGCCTGAGAAGGGCAATGAGGCCCTGCCATCCCCTCAAGATGCCCCAGGCAGGTCACTCTGCCTTCCGTTTTTGCATCTGAAAAGCAGAGAAGTCACGTCGAAGTGCTTCCTGCCAGCTCTCAGTCAGAAACGTCCGTGGACAGGGCAGAACGGCAGGCACACGCGGGGATCCCAGCTCCAGGTGGGGGGCCCTGAGTCTCCCCGGGGTGGGGGCACGGAGGTGCTCATGTTTTACTCCCACTTGGCCCCTGCTCCCCTGAGTCAGTCCTGTTTGTAAATTGCTCTCTGACCCGTGAGAGCAGCTGTGTACTGACGGCGAGGACCAGCTAGCCAGACCTCAGCCCCTTTGAGATTCCCCCACACCACATAAGGGCTTCCCTGGGGGCTCAGATGGTAAAGAATCCGCCTGCCAGTGCAGGAGACACAGACTTGATCCCTGGTTCTGGAAGATCCCCTGGAGGAGGGTGTGGCAACTTACTCCAGGATTCTTGCCTGGAGAATCCCATGGACAGAGGAGCTTGGCGGGCCACAGTCCATGGCGTCGCACAGAGTCGGACGGGACTGAGTGACTGTCACGTGTTTTGTGTAGACTACTACGCCACATAAAGCCATTCCTGAAGTGTGTATCGGACACTCGTTTTGTTGAAAAACTCAGTCATTTCTGCAAACTCATTTCCTCCCAGATTCTGATTTGGAAAAGCTCAGCTCTTTCCCAACCTCACATCCAGCCTGGGCTCTGAAGCTTCCTTTAGGCATCTAATGGGCGAAGGCTTAGAGCCTCCACACCCCGCCCCCGCCCCCAGGCCTGGCCCCAGCCTCTGCAGCGGGAGTAAATGGACGCTGAGGCCCATTACCGTCTGACGCAGCCTCACATCCAACCACTTCCTCAAATTCCTCTCTGCAGCGTCCAGACCCCACCTCACCGAGTCCACAGGAAACGGGCCCCAGAAACTCTGGCCTGAAAGTCCCGGGGGTCCTGCCTGTCTTTGTCTCCCCACCAGCTCTCGTTCTCAGTGCTGATGAGGTTAAGACCTGGTCCTTAAGTCGTGTTCCTGAATTCACCAGGGCCCACACCGGAGCCAACCACCCGTCAGCCAATGCCTTGGGACACAGGCCCCACGGAATCAAACACAGACGTTTGCCTTACGTAGACGTCACCTCCATGGTCATACGAAGTAAATGAAACAAAACTCATGGCTAAAGAACATTCTTCTTTGCATTAAGAAAGCCGGGAGTCTGTCTGGCATTTTCACTAAGTATTAGAACAGTTCCCAGAAACAGCCTGCCCCGCACTGAATTCCCATTGACTGCTGACGGCACACGTGGGTTCACTGGTGCGACCTTGCCCTCCAGCAGGCCCTGAGGTAGACCTGGGTCACAGATTTAGGCTGATAGTAAGCCTACAAGCCTGAAAGGTAAGCTGCACGTGACAGGTAAGTGTAACTGGCAGGTAAGCTGCATGTGATTTTCTCAAACTCATTGTAAGCTCCTTGACTGCCGCTGTCACAACTTGGCCATTTTCAAATTCCCCTCGTCCCCGCCATTCCCCTTTCAGCCTATGATCAAGTGCTAGTGATGGATGGATTCTGACAAGTACAGGTTCAGCAGAAGTTTGCTGAATGAAATTATGATGAAGCCTTTTGGTTTCTTTGGTGTCTGCGTTCTTTGAGATCAAGTACCGAATACAGCAAATGTGACGGCAGATCCAAGCGCTTTTTTCTCTGGGGTTTGACTTCAGCAGGATTTATTCCCCACGAGTCTTGCAGGACTGGTCACAGTTCACGGCCATTCCAGCAAGGGGACTAGGGAGCTACTTAGGAACCAAGAGGGACCCTTGTAAAGCAGTCCAAACCCCTCCCACAAAGCAAGAGGCAGAAAGGCCACGGATAGGTCACCTCCCCCGACTCCCCAGCTCCTGCGCTCCCAGGCATGGTGGACATGAGCTCACAGGCACGGTGAGCATGGGGCTTCTCACCTGCCTCCTGGACAGTGTTAACTCAGTCACTTGGTGAGACCAAGACCTCGGTCCTGGAATAAGCTTCCCCTGTGGCCTAACCCTGGATGACAGCGGAAAAGAGGAAAAGTTAAAATTGTACATAACCTCCTGCTCCTTTTGCCTCTCTAACTCAGCTTGCTCCTCGCAAAGTTTGGATCATGTAGGTCTCAGAAAGCTGGGACAATAGTAGGAACTGGGACTTATCTCACCCACCTTTGTCCTGCTCTTTGCAATCACCCAGCCTCTGCAAACCCACAAACCCACTTAATCATGCCTGTCCACATATAAAAACTCTGTAACCCCTTTGTTCGGGGCTCAGAGCTTGGAGTGTTACCTCCTCTGGGCCCGCCAGTGTCATAAACCCGAGTTCTCCAGCTCTCCGAGGGTGAGGCTTGGTTCCTCTAGCACTGGTTTCTGCAACAACAGCTGGAAAAAGTTACGAGCGTACTTGCCCTGTGAATAGGGCCCTGCAATGCCAGCGTCCTCCAAGGGGCGTGCCTTAGTCTGCACAGGCTGCCTAACAAAATGCCACAGGCTGGGTGGAGTGTCTAGGTTGCATCTCTGGAGACTGGGAGTCCAAGCTCAGGGTGCCAGCAGATCAGGTTCTGATGAGGACCGTCTTCCGGGTGGAGTCTTCTTGTCAGGTGCTCACATGGAGCAAAGGATGAGGTCTATCTGTGGGGTCTCCGTTATAAGGCCTCATTTATGGGGGGGGGGGCACTCTCATGACTTAAATCCATCCTGAAGGCCCTGCTTCTTAATACCACTATGTCTGGGGACTGGGATTTCAGCATACGAATTTTGTGGGGACAGAAACATTCATCCCACAGCAGGACTGGCCGTCATTGCTATAGCATCTTCAGCAACTTGATGCTGAAAGTAATCAACGTCTTCCTTGGAAAAAAGAATCACAGATTAACTTCTGCCCTGAACTGTTCTGGAAGGGCTTTTTTAAAAAACGTGTCTTTATTTATTTGGTGGCGTCAGGTCTCAGTTGCAGCATGTGGGATCTAGTTTCCTGAACAGGGATCAAACCCAGGCCCCCCGCATTGGGAGCATGGAGTCTTAGCAGCCGGATCACGAGCGAAGTCCCCTCCGTAGGCTTTTAAAGTCAGCGAAAACTAAAGAAGGCAAGGAAGCCTGGTGTGCTGCAGCCCATGGGGTTGCAAAGAGTCGGACATGACTGAGCGACTGAACTGAACTGAAGCTAAATGCTTCCACCAATCTCACTGCCCCATTCTCACGAGAATCTGGCTCACGAGATTCAGCGACCCCTGTCTTCTGGCTCCAGCAACCCCTGTTTTTAAGAGGATTTCTGCTGTAATTATGGGAGCACAGGCCGACCAGCCCCATTTCCTTGCTCTGTTAGCAAGATGCTCAGTTACCATTTGAGTTCAGTTCAGCTGTGGAATCTTCTAACTGTAGTTTGGACCCTGGAGGGGCAGAGACTTAATAGGGGCTGCCTTTTCTGCATCCTGTAAGAGTTGCAGAGATCCAATAAGTCAACTTTTACACAATGGGATGGGAAGGGTCTATCTGGGCTAAAAATGTGCCAGGAAAAATCATAGGTTGTTTGTTCCTAGCATGGTGGCTCAAAGTACACCCCGTTTTCCACCTTGATACCTTGTTAAAAAGTTGGAAAGTCTCTATCAGGGTGAGAAAGACAACTTTGACTTGTTCAGTGGGTGGTTTTTTAAAAGCCCTAGAGATTCATTCCTAACACAGGTCTATTCAAAAGTGTCACAGACACTTACCGCTCACCCACACATGCAGGGAAGCCAGGAGACAGAATATAGAAGAAATTAGAGCCTCCGGGGTGGAAGGAGGAATTTTCTCTGTCAGCAGTAGGGGCCCTTCGCGCTCTGCTGGGGTGATGTGAAGACAGAGCCCCTGCAACCCATCTCGGTGCACCCACTCGGCGGGGGAGTCAGGCACGGCCCTGGGTTTTTCCTAACATCCAAGTTCTCAACAAAAACCTTCCTGAATTCAAAGCCCTGACTGTGGCTGACATGAGACAGTTATGGTTGCTAATTGTTTGCCATCCCAAACCAAGAAGTATTAAGTAGCTGAATAACTAGGCCACCTTCCTCCAAGCCTGCACTCTGGGCTTGGACATGTGGGACAGATGGGATATTCAGTCTCCTGGATGACACTGAGGTCCAGGTATTTACATTTCCCGCCAACACAGTGGGGTCCTGGAGACCAGCCCCTGCAATCTCTGGCCTCACTCTCCACATTGCTGGAGACCCATTTGGAAAGCATCATTAAACTCAGCATCTCCTGGCAAGCTGAGGTGACTGCCGCCTCGTTGACCCCTTCCCAATCAGGATGTGTCCAGTTTCATTTCCAGTAACCTCAGCTCTTGACTCCGGGCTGCTGACCTTGTCTTCCTGCAGACTTTTGCTTGGCTGGCCCTTCAGCTCCCAGCATCCCTTGCTACCTGTAAAGGCAGAGATCCCCTGCCTTAAGGCTGATCCCACAGAAAACAGCCTTTGACCTTCGAGTCCCAGCCTCAGACCTCGTGAGGGGACAAGGTCAATGGCCATGTATGTATCAGAGTAACAGGTTCGTTGTTGGGCTGGTCCCGACAGCAGCACCCCTTCTTGCTCCCTTCTCTCTTCATTCCCCCCAGCCCTGTTTTTAATTTACCCCTTAGACTAATAATAAGGCTTCCAAGGTGGCATTGGTAAGTCTTATTATTAGTAAAGAATCCTCCTGCCAAGGCAGGAGATGCAGGTTGGTCTGGATTCCAACCATGGATCAGGAAGATCCCCTGGAGGAGGAAATGGCAACCCACTCCAGTACGGGTGTCTGGAGAATCCCAGGGATGGGGGAACCTGGTGGGCTGCCATCTATGGGGTCGCACAGTGTCGGACACAACCGAAGCGACGCAGCAGCAGCAGCAGCCTCCTGCCAAGGCAGGAGATGCAGGAAAAGTGGGTTCCAGCCCTGGATTTTGGGAAGATCCCCTGGAGGAGGAAATGGCAACCCACTCCGGTATTCATGCCTGGAGAATCCCATGAACAGAGGAGCCTGGCGGGCTGCAGTCCACGGGGCCGCACAGAGTTGGCATGACTAAGCGCACACACAGACTAAAATTTGGGAGTCAGCAAATGCTGAGCCAAACAGGTGGCCCTACGAGGGCTCTGGCAACGAGTGCCCCCGAGGTTCTAAGGAATCGGTCGATTCCCTTATCCTGGTATTACATCCTGGCAAAAGGACAAAAACCTGGGTTTCGTTAAGCTTTCCATACCAATTTACCTTTATGCTGAGGAGAAAATTCATCCCAAAGGGTAATTTATTCAAAAACCTGCAAGTGTCTGGGAAGAGGGGCCTCTAATATAAGTGCCTTTTTAACCGTAACTATATCACGTCCTGACATTTATAATGAAGCCTAGAGCCAGAAGTAGATTTTCCAGGAGCGTGGACGTGTCCCAACAGCTAGATGAAGTCCCTTCTGCTCCAGCGGTGCCTGCGCCTAGGAGGAGTCTGGTCTGGGGGGCTTCCGTGTCGGTGTGGTTCGTGGGTTTTCTCGAACTGCTCAGGGGCCCCCTCGAGGGGTACAGCGATGGACACCTGCGACCACAGCCACACGTGCGTTCTGGCACAGACAACACAGAAGGAAAATAATTGCCTCCGTTTCTAAGCAAGGCCGAACGCTAACCTTTCACGGTCTGTTTTATTCTCCCTAGAAATTAGATCGATTTGGTCTTTCGCTTTGTGATTAAGAGAGAATTTAGTTAGCAGCCAAGGCGCGCTGCTCACATATTTATCAGTGTGCTTGAAACCACCTTGACATCACCCGACGGAGAGTTGAAACAGTTTGAAAAATTAGTTACAAGAAGCCCTGAAAGTTTCTGGGACTTGAAGAAACCAGGCCGGGTCACAAAGAGGGCTCACAGGCCCTCCTTACTCGGTGGGAGCCCTTTAGACGTTTTCAGAGGGGAGACTAACACCTGTGAAGTAGCCGTGAGAAAAATCAGTGTGCAATTCTGCTTTAAAATGGTGGTTTTCCAAACGCTGCCTGAAGAAAACACGAGAGGAGGAAACCGTCCGCTGTGAACTGGAGGGACGAGGGCGGGGGGCAGGCGGCGGAGACGCGGGTGCTCCGTGCTCGACAGTGGCCGCGGCGTGGGCGCGGTGGTCAGAGGGGCAGGAGGCGGTTTTCCGGTCGACACGCGGCCGTCCCAGGCTTTTGTGCTGATGCGGGAGAGCAACCGTCTCCCCTCGGAGGATATACGGGGCGAGCTCCCAAAGAGACCGAGGGGAAAATCGGATCAGTCCCACTTGGCAGAGGATGCTGTGCACAGAAACACCACATGGATTAGAGCGACGCCATCATTCACGCAAAGACGGTCCAAGAGTGGAAAGCGGGGTGACGCTGCGCTGCCCCAGGCCCAGCCGGCTGTGTAGACAGAGGTGGTGGTGGGGGGTGGTGGGGGTCGGGGGGTGGAGGGGGGCGGCGCGGGGGCGGGCAACAGGAGGGTGACGCTCAGCCTGTAGGGGGCAGCACTGTTCAGCCCCAGTCAACCTGCAAAGCCAGCTGCAGCGATCGAACGAAAAGCCAGCAAACTGGATTTTTATCTGAAATCTCACCTGCTTTAAAAGGTCGGCAACACCCCTAAAACCTCTTTGAAACACTGTTCCGAGAGCCTCTCTGAGACCGAGCCTTTGCGCTCCCGTATAAAAATCTCTCATCAGGGCCGGGGAGAGGGAACTGTGTTATTATCGGCACAGAAGACAGAAGGAAGTGGCAAGTTGCGAGGGTTTTTATGAGAAAACGGCTCTAGCGTTGGAGCAAAGCTCTGAAGCTAATGTGTGTGTGTGAGAAGGTTACTGACTTCAAATCTGGAAGTTAAAACCAGAGTTCTGATCATTAAATAATGAGTGATAACAGTTGAAGCGGAATATGAAATCACTTCCACGCAGCAAGAGGTTAAATATTTATGCTGTTATTTGAATCAGAAGTTATATCTGGTAGAAGTTCATGAATGGCTGAGTGATGTGTTTTCTGCCGGATCTGTCTGTGATCTGCAGGCTGAGGGAGTTGGCCCACATCCTTACGAATCAGGCGCTGCTGCTTACGGATAGCAGCTACTGAAATTTTGGACCCAACGTCTAGAAAGGAAGAGCAGGTCCTTTTAGGGCAAACCCTGCAGCCTCTCACTTGTGTAACACGATGGGAATATTCACCGGGGTTGGAATTTCTTCCCAGACTCTGTTGAGTTTGGATTTTGCTTCATCTCACAGCAATCTTGCCTGAGGTGTTAACGTTTATTCCCCTTAGGAAGCTTCACATGTTATAATGCGGTGCCCTGAAGAATTAAATAGGGGAGAAAAGGCTCCTGGTGGTGGATCAGATTACCCTCCAGAACTGCTCATTCCTGCCCACCTCGCCCTGGTGGGCTGAGCGTACACTCCTGACCTTTGGTTTCAGGTGTGGCCTTCATTGCTGTTGATCAGTTGGTCAGTTGTGTCCGACTCTCTGCGACCACATGGACTGCAGGACGCCAGGCTTCCCTGTCCTTCACTGCCTCCCAGAGTTTGCTCAGACTCATGTCTATTGAGTCGGTGATGCCATCCAACCATATCATCCTTTGTTGCCCCCTTCTCCTGCCCTCAATCTTTTCCAATGAATCAGCTCTTCACATCACGTGGCCAAAGTATTGGAGCTTCAGCTTCAGCATCAGTCCTTCCAATGAATATTCAGGGTTGATTTCCTTTAGGATTGACTGGTTTGATCTCCTTAGTATTTGTTTAGGGGCTTCTATGCTAAGAGATAGGATGTGATCAAATGCTGGAAAGGACTTGTGTGACCGGGTGTGTTCTGCCATCTCCGTGAGATGCAGTTTCTCCAGGTAACTACGGCCTCTGCAGCCTGGGGTGAACACGTACAGAGCGGAGCACCACCACCCCACCCCACCCCACCCCAGCCAGACCTAGCTGGGTCTGTGGCTGATGCAATATGTGTCCCCTCTGCCCCGCCCCCACCCAGAGCCCAGCCTGAGGAGCTGCCCTGCCAATACACAGATCCAGGAGAACAAATAGATGTTCTTTTAAGAAACCAAGTTCCGGGAGGATTTTATTGTTTAGCATTATTCGAGCACTGACTCACTGATTCCATCCTTTCAGGGTCCTTGAGGCTTTTTGCCTTTTAATTGGTCCTTATAATTCGTTTGCTTCTCCAGGGTGTAAGCATTTCACTCAGTGTGAGAAGAGTAGGCGTGTTAAAGGGCCGGGAGAACTGGACAACACTCAGAGCGTCTCAGCTTAGCAGTGGGTCTTCTTGTGCGCAGGTTGCTGAAGTCCCTCTTGCCATCATCAGTCATCAGTTGAAGATCAGGTACAGTTGGAGAAGGGCATGGCAACCCACTCCAGTCTTCTTGCCTGGAGAATCTCACGGACAGAGGAGCCTGGCGGGCCATGGTCCATGGGGTCGCAAAGAGTCGGACACGACTGAAGCGACTAAGCAGGCACGCACAGTCTTCTTCGCCCTCTCTCCCGTCTCTCCTATCCACCCTTGGGCCCCTCACTCAGCACCCCAGGAGAGGCGGTCCTCACCTGCATCTCAAGTCTTTCCAGGGCCCTTGCCCCTGCGATCCCCGGCTGGTTCACTGTGCTCTCTGCGTGGATTAGTACAGTCGTCTCCAAGTTGCCTCCTTCCAATCCACGTCTCATCTTGCGTCCCCCTTCCCACCAGCTTAGGAACACTTGCACTACATCCAGGTCACTTGCACTATGTCCGGATCATGACGGGTTCCTAACTATGGCTTCCCAGACCCTTTAGGATCCACTTCCTGCCTACCATGCTACCATCTCTCACCACCTGGTGTAAGTATAGAAAAATGGAATTCAGAAATAGACCCACATATATTAATATACCAGAGAAGGCAATGGCACCCCACTCCAGTACTCTTGCCTTGAAAATCCATGGACAGAGGACACTGGAAGGCTGCAGTCCATGGGGTCGCTAACAGTCGGGCACGACTGAGCGACTTCACTTTCCCTTTTCACTTTCCTGCATTGGAGAAGGAAATGGCAACCCACTCCAGTGTTCTTGCCTGGAGAATCCCAGGGACGGGGGAGCCTGGTGGGCTGCCGTCTCTGGGGTCACACAGAGTCGGACACGACTGAAGCGACTTAGCAGGAGCAGCATGTTTGTATATAACCAATTAATGGGCTCCCCAGGTGGCTAAATGGGTAAAGCATCTGCCTGTAATGCAGGAGACACAAGAGACACAGGTTCAATCCCCAGGTCGGGAAGCTCCCCTGGAGGAGGGTGTGGCAACCCACTCCAGTATTCTTGCCTGGAGAATCCCATGGACAGAGGAGCCTGGTAGGCCCTAGTCCATAGCGTCACAAAGAGTTGGACACAACTGCAGTGTCTTAGCGCACGTGAAATTATAAATCAGTTATATGTCTATACATGTTCTTTGTCGTAGTCTTTCCCATTATGGCCTTACATCAGGACATTGAATACAGTTTCTCTGCTGTGCAGTAGTCCTTGCTTATCCATATACACATATCAGTTTGCATCTGCCAGTCCCAGACTCCCACTCCTTACCTCCCCTGCGCCCCTCCCTGCTTGGCAACCACAGCTCTGTTCTCTGTCTGTGAGTCTTTCTGTTTTGTCAGTTCAGTTCGGTCGCTCAGTCGTGTCCAACTCTTGGCGACCCCATGGACTGCAGCACGCCAGGCTCCCCTGTCCTTCACCCACTCCCGCAGTGGCTCAAGCTCAAGTCCATCGAGCTGGTGAGTCTGTTTCGTAGATAAGTTCATTTGTGTGCTATAGATACTGAACTGAACTGAACTGAGATTCCACGTATAAGTGACGTCATGTGGTATTGGTCTCTCTCTGACTTACTTCACTTAGTAAGACCGTCTCTAGGTCCTTCCACATTGCCCCCAGCAGTCTTTTCATCTCCAAGGCCCTGTGAGGGCAGGACAGGGTGTTCAGGCAGTCCTACAACAAGGAGTCGCCTGAGTAATAAGGTCCACGGCTGGGAGGATGGTGTCTGCCTCTCGTGGCTCCTCACCTCTCGGATGCTAGTAGATGAAGCAAGGTCCAGCGAGTGTTTCTGGTGTTTCCTCTGTCCCCAGGCGTCCTTCCTGATAGCCAGCCAAGTCACTTTGAATTAAGCGGCAAGTGGGCATCATTTAAGAGTTCAGTTTGAAAAGCTGAAGGTAAGGGTCAGGGAAGGTAGAAGCCCGTCTCCCCAGGTTGAGCAGGGCTGGTGTGATGGGGGGCCCCAAACCCAGCTGGACGAGGGCTGACCGCTCATCACAGGACCTCGTGTCCCTTCAGTGCTTTTTGGAGCAGATGCATCCTTCCAAGCCGGAGATGGGGGCAGGGCCGCGGCGCAGGCAGGGGTCGGGGCAGGCACTGAACGCCGCAGGGCAGCCACAGGAGGCTTGCGCCGTCTTCTCTGGAGCCTCCAGGGGCTGATGCAAGGGTCAGGTGGTAGAGGAGGGACTGTCTGCTTTGCCGTCACTGTGCCGAAGCCCCCCCGCCTGCGAAGGGTCCAAAGTCATGGCATCTTCCCTTCTTAAGGGTGTTCTTTCTTTTTTAAAATGAAGTGGAGTTGGTTGACAATCTTGTGTTATTTTCAGATGTAGTATATACGTTATTATACAATCATTCAGTAAACGGTTCAGTTATATATATATATTATTTTTCAGGTTAGTTTACATTATAGATTATTACAGGAGTTTGAATACTATACGGTAAATCCTTGTTGCTTATCTACTTTAGATGTGGTAGTGTGTATCCGTTAATCCCTGGCTCTTGCTTTATCTCTCTCTCCTCCACCTTTCCCCTTTGATAACCGTAACTTTGTTTTGTAGGTCTGTGAGTCTGTTTCTGTTCTGTAATTAGATACACTTGTTTTTAGATCCACTGTTGTTTCAGATTCCACATGTAAGTGATATGCAATATTTGTCTTTCTCTCTCTGTCTCACTTCACTTAGTATGATAATCTCTAGGTCATGTCCGACTCTTTGCAACCCCATGGACTGTAGCCTACTGAACTTCTCTGTCCATGGGATTTTCCAGGCAATAGTACTGGAGTGGATTGCCATTTCCTTCTCCAGGGGATCTTCCTGACCCACGGATCGAACCCAGGTCATTGTAGAGAGACGCTTTACTGTCTGAGCCACCCGGGAAGTCCCTAGGTCCATCCATGTTGCTGAAAATGGTAATGGTTCATTCTCTTTTATGACTAAGAAATGTTCACTGTATATATATACACACACACGTACATATACATATATACACACACATACACACACGTACATACACATATATACACACATACACACAGGCATACACATATATACACACACGTACATACACATACACACATGTACATATACATATACACACAACGTACATACACATATACACACGTACATACACACATATACACACACGCACATACACATATATACACACATACACACATATATACACATACACGTACATATACATATATACACACATACACACATATACACACATACGTACACATACGTACATACACACATATACACACGTACACACATACACACATATACACACATGTACATATACATATCTACACATACACACATATACACATACGTACATACACACATATACACACATACACACACGTACACATACGTACACACACGTACATACACACATACACACGTACATACACATATACACACACGTACACACACACATATATACACATACACGTACATATACATATACACACATATACACACATACACACACATATACACACACGTACACACACGTACATACACATATATACACATGTACATACACACACACATATGTACACACATATACACATACACACACGTACATACACATATATACACATACACGTACATATACATATACACACACATATACACACACATACACACACATACACACATGTACACACACACATATATATACACATGTACATATACATATATACACACATACACACACGTACACACATATACACACATACGTACACACACGTACATACACATATATACACACATACACACATGTACATACACATATATACACATACACGTACATATACACACATACACGTACACACACGTACATACACATATACACACACACATATATATACACATACACACACGTACATACACATATGTACACACACGTACATACACACATATATATACACATATACATGCATCATTGTTGTGTTGTTCAGTTGCTAAGTTGTGTCTGATTCTTTGCGACCATGTGGAGTGCAACCCACCAGGCTTCTCTGTCTGTGGGGTTCTCCAGACAAGAACACTGGAGTGGGTTGCCATCGTTTTCTCCAGGGGACGTATGTGTACCATGTACTTTATATACATAAATACATAGCACATCCTCAGTCGTTCATCTGTCGATGGTGCTTCGGTTGCTCTCTTGTCTTGGTCTTGTCGACAGTGCTGCTTTGGGTGTGTCATTTCTGCCAGAGCAGTTAACAAAGAACACACTGAGTGCCGAGGACTATAGGCAGCCCTTTACGGGATTTTCTGATTTAATTCTCGCAACAGTCTTACAGGGTGGGTGATCTTATTATCTCCATGTTACAGATAAAATGATGAAGGTTTAAATTAGTTGAGTAACCTGCCCAGGTTCACTCAATTACGACCACAGGACTGAGGCAGGGACTCAGACACGACGGTACTTTAGCCTCACTGTACTTTGTCCAACCCAAGACCTGGAGAGGAAACGGGGAGCAGGACCATAGGGCTGTGGTCGGGGGGACCAGGTAACGCAGGAGTGCCTGAGGAATTCACTTCTGAGGTAACTCTTGTTTATTCCCAACCCAGATGGTAAGAGACCAGCTGGGCAAATGTCTTGACCTGCACCCCAAGCTGAGAGTTCAGACCATGGGGCTCACACAGGTAGGATCCTTCTTGGACCCACACGGCGTGACCCAAACCTCAAGGAAGGGGTTGTAACTACAGCAACCACACGTGTGCTAAGTTGCTTCAGTTGTGTCCAACTCTTTGGGACCCTAAAGACTGTAGCCCGCCAGGCCCCTCTGTCCATAGCATTCTCCAGGCACGAATACTGGAGTGGATTGCCCTGCCCTCCTCCAGGGGGTCTTCCCAACCCAGGGATTGAACCCATGTCTCCTGCACTGACAGGCGGGCTCTGTACCACTAGCACCACCTGGGAAGCCCATAGCAGCCATGATTTACCCTAATCTCTACCCATAGAAAGAAGAGAGTTTTATCTTAAAAAGAAAAAAATCAACTGCCAGGATAACTTACAATTGACATGCAACTTGGATAGTGAAAAGCCAGTGGAGAAATTTGGTGACGGAAATACAGCCCTTCAACTACACGAGTCTGAAGCTGTAGGTGAAGGAGATTCATGGGTCAGACAGCTCAGGTCCCTTCCCAGGAGCCATTCGTGCTGGGGTCAGTAGGTTTGGCGTCTGTCAGCATCGCTCCGTTCGCTAAAACCCTCGAAGCCTTGCCTTGTCACATCCCTTTGAGAGCTACCCTTTCCTTTCCTTTGCATTGGCTCACTTACAATGTTAGTAAGCAATTTAAGAAGTGAATTATACTAATTTTGCTTATCCCTGAAGTTTGAAATTTTAGAAGATGGTGCCAAATGAATGATCATGTATATTTCTCAGTTCGTTCAAGCCTTATTTTTTTTTTTAGTTTGTTCATTCTTAATGACACTTCTCTGCTGTGTAAATTTCACTGAGCAAAATGGAAGATGAAAACAATTATAAAATTATCTAGAAGTACAGGTTTTGGATGCTGATAAGCAGAGGAAAGAAACTTTTATGGATCTGTATATGCACACTTTTCGTTCACTTAAATTCTAGGTCAGTTGTTCATTGGGCAAAGATACCAGCTAGATTATCAGCTACCACAAACTTCTGCTGATGAGATGAGACTGAAATAAAGCTGTGGCTGAAGATAAGATGGATTCTCATCTTGCACATGCATTTGAGTCTAAAAGTACATTGATGGTGAAAATCAAATGAGGTCAAAGCTAGCCTTGAAAATTCTTTAATTATTCCACAAATAGCGTCTATGGTATGATATGGGTGGGGCTTCTCTGCTAACTCAGATGGTAAAGAATCTGCCTGCAATGCAGGAGATCCAGGTTCAATCCCTGGGCCGGGAAGATCCCTGGAGAAGGGAATGACAACCCCCTCCAGTATTCTGGCCTGGAGAATCCCATGAACAGAAGAGCCTGGCAGGCTACAGTCCATGGGGTCATATAGAGTCAGACCTGACTGAGCAACTAACGCTTTCACTTTTTCTTTCTTCATGATATGTGCACTGTATCATGTAGCCATCAACAGGAGTTCACTGTGTAACAAACACCCCACAATCTCCATGGAAACCAACAGTGAGCATTTAATGATGCCTCCTGTGCCTGTGGGTCTGTGGCATCTCTGCTCCGGGTCCTGGGCTGGAGAGGCCTTAGCCGTCTGTCCAGGGTGCCTTCTTCCCATGCTGATGGCAGATGAGCGGGAGAAGATGCCTGAGCACGCAAGCGCATTTGAAGCATCTCCTTACCGCGATGGTTACTAACTTCCCATTGGCCAAAGCCAGTCATGTGGCCAAGCCCCGACTCATGGGGCAAGGAAGCGCCTCTCCGCAGTGCAAGGCCATGGCCAAGTGTGGCTCTCTACTGCCACGGAGTCAGGGAACAGGACAAATCATTTGTCACCACATGTCCTTAAGGTGTAATATTTAATTATATAAAGGACAGGTTCTAGTTCAGTCATCTGAGCAAGTGAAATCTGTGTGTGATGCCGTTGCCCCATGAGGACAAGATCTTTGCTCAGCTTCCAGGTCTGCGTCCTTGTTCTCCCTGCCCTCTGGCCAGCAGAGCCTGTCTGTGAGAACCAACCCAGCAGCCTAGTGGCCAGCACCCACCCAGAGACCCTGCAGAGGTCCCGCCTCCCGGCTGTCATTTCTGCTGAACTTCTGGGGTCCCCGTCTGCACCCATCCCTGCTCCCTGCTGCCAATCCAGCCCTCTGGTCCCCTCCTGCCCTCCCCTGACTCCCATGGACCCCGTGCTTTGGGCCTTCAGTCCCAGGTGGGACTTCAGTTTACCCCCAGGAGCTGGATAGCTCCCCTCCAGGCCTCCCAGAACCCTGGGACTCAGGATCACCCAGAAGTGAGGTCACCTGGGGCTCAGGGTCACCCAGAAGTGAGGTCACCTGGGGCTCAGGGTCACCCAGAAGTAAGGTCACCTGGGGCTGGGGGTCACCCAGAAGTAAGGTCACATGGGAGTCAGGGTCACCCAGAAGTGAAGTCACTTGGGGCGCAAGGTCACTCAGAAGTGAGGTCACCTGGGGCTCAGGGTGACCTAGAAGGGAGATTGGATAACACAGACCTGAAATTTTCACTTTTCCCTAAAATGTCCAATAAGATGATAATGTTCCAATAGTCAGAATTCATTCAGAAAAAAAAGCAGACACAAAGTACAGTAGAACAGATTTAACTGGGAGAAGCGCATGGCAGTTGAGTAGGGCTGGAGAAGTCTGCTCCCAGAAAATCTGGTTGAGCAGGAGTCCCAGGGAAGCTGCGATTCTGGCTGCTGGGAGACCGAAACTGGCGGTTCTCCCAAGGGCGTCTCAGAGCACAGCAGCTGCTACCAGCCACTTCCGCTGCCTCCCCTTAGTGATGGCTCTTGAGGGGACCTCCCCTTTCCCTGAAACTGCAGCAAATCATCTCGGCCACTTGATGGAGGGATTTTTTTTTCCTCACCTGTCACTGGAAAACCCTAACGCTGACCCATCCTGGGAAAAGAAACGGCAGGCTTTTCTCTGCCAGTGCACAGGGAGCAGGGGTGATGCTGTTTTGACACAGACTGTGTGGAAAATCCATTTTACCACCGTCCCATATTTAAGCTTCCAAGTGGCAGCCACCACCGCACCATGGTCCTGTCCCACGTGCAAGTGGACGTGTGCTCAGCCTGGTCACGGGGGGTGGGGGGGGGGGTGAGGAGACACACGGATACATGTGACACTCTGTCCTGACCAAGAAAGGGGGTGACGTTTAAAAAAAGTTCTCCAGATATTTATGTTAATTCTAGAAGGCCCATTTTATATTTATCTCAGCTGAAGAAGAATACTTACAGTAAAGGGATTGTTTTAACTTGGACACTACATTTTTTTTTTTTTAACGTGCTGGGGTGTTATATTACTTCAGCTGACTGCAATAGAATAGCATATTGGAGTTTTTACAAGACTCTCCTGTATGGTTAAACCTGAAAAAAGCCTCCTTAAGTTCTACCTAAGCAGAGGAGAAAAATTCTTCTGGCATTTGTTTCTCTCCTGTCTGGTTTCTTGCCTTGGTTCACATATTATTTTATATTAAAAAAAGCCTTATGCTTTAGGCATAAATCCTACTGGCAGATCTTAGCAACCATCAACAGTAACCACTCCATCCTCTTCAGTCTTGGAAGAATCTATAAAATATATAGAATATGGAGATAATTATACATAGCTTCCCCCAAAATTCTTATAAAGTAAAACTTAAGTTTGAATTCGAAGCCCCCTTTGGATCCTGGATTTTAAGCAGTTATTAATATGCTCGTTCATTCAACAAGCACGCATTGAGTACATACCCTGTGCCTAGTGAAATTATCTAGAGTCCTACCCCCTGGGTCTCTGTCTGGCAGAGGAGCTCCCAGTTGGGTACCAAAAATCTCAGAATTGCCACAATTTAAATACCACCTAGCACACAAGCATTCCCCTCTCCAAACTGAGTTAGAGGAAGCTATGCATGTCACCAACAGGCTCAGCTTCCCTCAAGGAACCACCGAGGAGCTCTTTCAAACTGGCGACGAGATTACTTTTTTCCAAAACTGCAGTTACACTCAAGTCTGCAGAGAAAGCGCTGCTGCCAGCAGGCGGCTCCGGCCAAGCCGTCTGATGAAGGGGATGGCTGAGCGCACTTGGGCTTGACTGAGTGCTCTTGGGTGCCCTTCCGAGTCACCTGGCTTCTCAGGGGGCGTAAGCAGGGGACCCTATTATTCAGAAGATGTGAATGCCTGCATTCTGATGATTCCGCTTTCTCAGAAACATCTTATTGCATCCACTGCTTAACAAGAAGTTGACTTAATAAATGCCGTAGATTGGGTTTCCCAAAATAGAGAAGGGTTTTTGTTTTTACAAGAACATTACAGCCGACAGTGAAGCTGTAAGATAATAGGGCCAGAGGGTTCTTCAGAGAGTCACTAGTGTACCACCAGCAGCTGCCCAGAGAAACACAGAAAGGCTGGTGTTGCAAGACCCCTCGCCTTTTAGACCAGGAACTCAGGGCTCTGTGCCCCTCGTGGAGCTGAAGGCTGAGTGGACTCTGGTTCTGGGCTGCTCAGAGGACTGACTCCATTACAGAACCCCACAGCACGGAGATAGTCAGGGCTCAAAGATCTTGAGAAGAAATGATTTCCCCATCATTCCTCCTTTGCTGATTCACTGTTACTGACTGCAAATCTACTTGAAACATACCAGTAATGACGTTTTACAAATTACAGAGTGAGATGGAACACCACAATACTATCTATAGGAAAAGACACTCCACAATACATACTTTTAAAAGCTAAGCTCAGAGAGAATGTTGCCAATAACTGCAATGTGAAAAGTGGCCGCTTTAATATACGAATCAGCTTACAATTGCCTGTAATCAATGATCTTAACAATATAGTTAATAGTTAGGAGCATAGGGCTCAAGTTAGGTCTGGTTTCAAGCACAGTTTCTGTTACATACCAGCTTGAAAACGTGTGCAAGTTACTTCACCTATCCGGGCCTCAGGTTTTCGTCTATAAGATGTGGTGTCAGAATGAGAGGTAATCTCCGTGAAGTCCTTAGCCTGGGGTGGCCGTGTGCTGTGTGCTCACTAAATGTTAATCACAGAATATGTAATGCAAATTAAGGGTCACTATGGGTAACCAGCAAACCTTAAGAGATTCATTATTGTGGCCATGACTCCAGTTGGCATTTCCAGCAGTTTTGGCATAGTTCTTGAAATGCAAGCCCCCTGCCTTCAGGATTTTTCTAAGTGTGCCAGAATTCCCTCTCAGTCTTACGTAGGAACTTCTGATGGTTTATAAAGTTTAAGTTCACTACCAACACAATTTTTTAAAAGTTTTTTCTGACAAAAAGGAGAAATCACGGAGCTTCAGTTCTTCGGGCACACAGAAAACTCAAAGGAGTGGAGGGCATTTTCAGCTATGAGGACGTTTGAATTGAAACAAAGTCAATTCGAACGACATTAGGAGTTTGGCTAATCAAGCCAACGTAACCACAAGTTGCATCTCCCGTTGGTCTCAGCACCAAGACTGCAAGGCTGGGCTGGCCAGGAATGACAGGGAGGAAATTAGATGAGTCTGCAGACACGGCTGGTTCTGAGACTCTTTTCCAAAAGAGATGCTTCAGCCAGGGGGAGGGGCACCTGCACGTCACAGGTGGGAAGCGGGAGAAGGTGGTTCAAGGGCTGAGTCTGAACCCTGCAATGGTCCAGCCCCACCTCTTACTGGCTCTGTGACCTTGGGCTGGTCACTTAACCTTGCTAAGCCTCAGTTTTTCTAGTGGTAAAGCCAGATGTTCTTAATGTACCTGGCCCAGAGCAAAAATGACCCATAACAAATGTGGTCATTGTTGTGATTAAGATAGAATTCAGTGAAGACCCAGAGGACTGCCCACAAAAGCCCCAGCAAACCAGGAGGCAGTGGGGAGGATGGGCTCCACCAGTCCTGGGCCGGCTCCACGGGAGGTGAAGACTCAGCTCCCTCCTCCTCGTCCCTGACTTTTGCCGCAGCCCCCACCCTGTTTCAGGCTCCTGTCAGCTCTCACCGGGATCTCAGTGGTCATCTGGCCTCCTCCAGCCATCTTCAGGCCAGTTTATCCTCCCTGGTGCTGCTGTTGTTTAGTTGCTAAGTCGTGCCTGACTCTTTGTGATCTCATAAACTGAAGCACGCCAGGTTTCTCTGTCCTTCACAATCTCCCAGAGTTTGCTCAAATTCATGCCCGCTGAGTCGGTGATGCTATCTAACCATCTCATCCACTGTCACCTGCTTCACCTCCTGCCTTCAATCTTTCCCAGCATCAGGGTCTCTTCCAATGAGTCGGCTCTTTGCATCAGGTGACCAGTGTACTGGAGCTTCAGCTTCAGCATCAGTCCTTCCAATGAATATTCAGGGTTGATTTCCTTTAGGATTGATTTGCTTGATCTCCTTGCTGTCCAAGGGACTCGAGGGTCTTCTCCAGTCCCACAGTTCAAAAGCATCACTCCTTCGGTGCTCAACCTTCTTTATGGTCCAACTCTCACATCTGAACCTGACAACTGGGAAAACCATAGCTCTGACTAGATAGACCTTTGTCAGCAAAGTGATGTCTCTGCTTTTTGATATACTGTCCCTGATGTTACTAGACATCATTTCCTATGACCAAGTTGCAAACCCTCAGAAAATCCTTCAACAAAAGTTTTAGTGAGATCCAGCCCGGATTTCTTGGCACAACCACGGCCTTCCATGACCAGGCAAATGCTTCCATCTCCTGTCTCACACGCACCCACAGCACATGGGAGAGTCTGGAAGCCAGAGAAAGACAAGCTGTGCTCTGCGGCTCCCTAGGTGATAAGACACCTGCTGGGGGCAGAGGAAGGACATTTACCTAAGCGTTTACCTAGGTCAGCTCTCACATGGGCCGCACAGTAAAATCACCCTGGGGACTTTCTAAAACGTGCCAAAGCTCAGACCACACCCCAGACCAACTGTCGCAGAGTCTCTGGGGGCGGGACCCAGACATTGCTATGTTTAAGCACCTCTGGTCATTCCGATCTGTGGCCAAGATTGTGGACCACAGGTATACCCTCACTCTCATCTTTTATTAATCTATTTTTGAAATTAACTTTTATTGAGTATAGTTGATTTAAAATGTTGTGTTACTTTCTGCTGTGCAGCAAAGTGAATCTGTTATCCATATCCATATCTCCACTCTTTTTAAAGATCCTTTTCCCATGTAGGTCATTGCAGAGCATTGCGTAGAGTTCCCCGAGCTCTATCGCAGGGGCTTACTGGTTATCTGCTTCACCTATAGTGGTGTCTATGGAATGTGTGAGAATGCCATCATCCTCATCTTTTAAAGGAAGGAGTCTTCTCTCTTATTTGAAGTCCAAATACATCAACCTCAAATTTTTTAAGATCAGCCACCTGCTAATAGCTGCGCACTTTTGGGAGGAGCAGTGACCAATTTTGGGAAGTGGATGTCAGGGTGGTGAAGAAGCGTGATCAAATCAGGAACTGGGAGGTCGGCCAGGCTCCTGCCAGGCCTGTGGTTTTATGAAAACCCTCCTGAATGTCAAGAAGCAGGGGCTCTTGTGGCCTGGGCAGCTCTGTGGACAGCCCAGGCCCGTCCAGCTTGGCTCAGCAGGACCTGCGAGGGGAGGGAGGAAGTGACTCAGGGCTGCCCTCTCCCCAACAGCAGGACTGGGCTGCAACCTTTTGTGAGAGGACAGGTGAAAATAGCAGCAGCACTTGAGGAACAGCTCAGAAATCTCTGCTTCTGAACCGTCCGATTACGTGATTGAGGGTTAGTGATCTGAAGAAGGGCAGGCACTAGCTGTTGGTCATCTGGTGCGTGTCCTGGGCTGGGTGCTCTCAGGGGGTCTCGCTCAGTCCTCGCCAGGACCCGGTGAAGCTGCTGTGTCGTCTTCTTCGTGTGCACCAGTGATGGCGAGAGAACGGGCCAACAGCAGGGATGTGACGGATCCTGGCACCCGTGCGTAGAAGGCCCGCTGCGCGCATTTGCTGGTTGGCTCCCCACCTTGCCTGCCCCTGGCTCCAGCCCAACTCGGACAGTGAGGCGTGGACTTCTCCAAGAGCCAGCACGCTCCTGGCTGCATCCTGGGGCTCGGGTGAGGATGTGGAGACGGTGACAGCAGAGCCTGACGCAGACCTTCTTCTTTCTCAGCCCTTTCGCCGGGCTTCTCTCTCCCCAAGTTCTTAACGTCGGGGTGCAGTGGGGCCCAGCCCCGCATTGTTTTCCTGGTCTAGGCGTCTTTTGCCTTCAGATCCACACGTGTACTGATCCTTCCACTTTACGTCTCCAGGCCAGGGCTCCTGAACCCCAGACTGTGCTCTGCCTACCCCGGACACACTGTCTCCCGTGGGCACCTAATAAACCTCTCAGATCCACATGCAGGAAAACTGACCACCCCTCTGACACTATTCCCGCCTGCAACCTTCCCCATCTCAGCTGATGGCAACTCCATCCTTAGAGGTGTTCAGTCTCAGGAAGCTGGACTCTGCTTTCTTTCACCTGCTTTGACCTACCTGAGTCCAGACCCCAAACCTATGAATTTCCCTTCCTCATCTCCCCCTACTCAGATGGGCAAGGTCATGTTCTCCACGACTGCAGCCAGGCTAACGACGGTAGCTTTGCACGACAGCAGCATTCCTGGGCATCTTTCGAGATGCGGATGGCCTGCAAGGTAAGTATCGTTTTGCGAAAGGAGCTTCAGTTTCTCACGTGCCCATGCGTAGTCTGCGTTTAGTGGTACGCAATATGAAATGTATTGCAGCCATGAGCGGCAGTAAAATATTTCCAAAGCTGTGGGTTAGTTGCTGTCTTCCTCTGCTAGAGCACATTTTCTCTTCTCTACCTTAAAAACAAAACAAAACAAAAAGTAAGTGAGATTAAGCTATGAAGTTCAGTAAGTTGGGGTATTAAATGCTCTTTGACTTAATGAAATTTTCAATTTATGATGAGTTTATAAGGCCGTAATCCCATCATACGTTGAGGAAGAGCTGTGTTTGACTTTGGGCTGACTCGGCAGAGAACAGCTGATGAAAGTTGTGTTCATTTTCCATTGCTCCCATAACACACGACCACACACCTAGTAACGGCAACAGCATAGATTTCTCGTCTCCAGTTCTGTAAGTCGGAAGGCCAGCACGGGCCTCACCAGGTGAAAACCAACGCGTGGGCAGGTTGCATTCCTTCCTGGCAGGTCGGGGTAAGTCCGTTTCCTGCTCAGTCAGGTTGCTGGTAAATTCAGTTCCTTGCGGTTGTGAAACCAGGGTCCCTGTTTCCTTGCCGACTGTGAGCTGAGCGCCATCCCCAGCTTTTAGGGGCCACTGTGGCTCCTGACCTGGGGCCCCTTCCTTCACCCTCAGCTCCTGCAGCCCTCACGCTCTGAGTGTCTCCGCCTTCCTTCCCGTCTCTTTGACAGCAGCTGGGACATGTTCTCCACTTGGAGGGACATTTTTGGACCCACATGCATCACCCAAGGTTCTCAATCTCTCTCTCAGTCTTTGACCTCGTCTGCAAAGTGAAGTCCACGTTCCAGGGACTAGGAGGCAGTCATCACTGAGGGACCACGGTTTTGCCTTCTCAGAAGCGTTCATTTGATTTAGGTGTGCTGGGCGTTGAAGAGATTTTCTTTAGCCACTTGAGCTTTTCCGTGAACAAAAAAAATCCTCGTAAAGCCTCCAGCCTTACACTTCAGATATTTCAGAGCTGCAGCTGTTGGCATTTCTTGGAGGATGCCTTTATGTTTTAGTAAACTCTCAGAACATTATTACCCTCCCCCGAGCTTACACACGGCCCCAATACCATTATTTTATTTCTCACACTGCTTTTGGCCTCAGCGTCATCAACTGCAATGCAACTTACTTTTCCTTGTTGTATATGTTCTCTTTCTGTTAGGTCCTTGGGAGAGGGCCCAGATGATAAAATTTTCCCTATTTTTCCAGAAGGAAAAGAAGTCTCCAGGAAAGAGAAAGCACTGTCTCAACTGCCTTCTATTTTGTTTTCCTAGATTTTCAAATTTTTATATAGTCCTTGCATCTTGATTTTTCCTTAAGGATGTATTTTTACAGAACTGTTGGTGCAGTTTCCTTGCATCTTCACTTCATGTCATGAATATAACCATAGATTTTCTTTCTTAAAAATTCAACAAGAAACATATCTAACATGTTTCTCTTTATGATTACTGGATTTTTGCACAGTTGATATAATTCAGCCATTAAGAAACCAACACGACTGGGCTCCAAAACAGCTGAGTTGATAAATACATCGATAATCTGACCAATTTGGGATTAGGTAATATCCAGATGTTTTAAGAGCTGACATTAAAGAAAGGAAAAAAATATCCCATCTTTGTCAATTTAGTGAACCAATAGACCCTAAATTTTAGTTGCCGTTTCTGGCCGTGTAATACATTTACCCATGTGGTTGCCTCATCTTTACATTTGAGAGCAGTTCAATGAAGTTTCTTAAATAGGAAAATGTTTAAACTATGATATTAGGTGAATAAAAGACTACAAAACAACTCATACAGTCCCAACCTTTGTGTCAGTTCTGGCGTGATCAGAAAGCACTGGAGTGTTATGCCATGCAATCAGCGAGATGAACTAGACGCCATTCGGTTATACTGTCAGTATCTGAACAGTCAATCAGAAGTAAGCGCTCTACATACAACTTTGGGTGAAAGCCTTCTTACGGTGCTTTATATGTTGAAATTCCATTGTCAGCTGATGAGAAAATAAGTATCTGGTATTTCAAGAGTAAACCCCCGCATTTCTAATGATTCCTTTGGAAACTCTTAACTTCACATATGAAAATGATTATGAAAAGCTTTCCAATTAACCAAGCTGGTGTGCCATGAAATTTGAGGAGGCTAAAGGGTTTGATCCCTGGGTTGGGAAGATCCCCTGGAGGAGGGCAGGGCAACCCACTCCAGTATTCTTGCCTGGAAAATCCCCATGGACAGAGGAGCCTGGCGGGCTGCAGTGCATGGGGTCACACATAACTGGAAATGACTGAGCGACTGAGCGCAGCAGGAAGAGACGCGGCAAGTGGCTGCAGACACGATCCTGGATGGGTCTGGCTCGGAGAGAAATGAGTACGAGGGGACCGTTTAGTCTTCTCATCTGAGGTTGTTGACGTTTTTCTTTGCTGGGACCTCCAAGGTGATGATAATCCCTAATTAGAGACTCACTAATCATGCAAAGGTTTATCACAGAGAAAAAAAATAAGGGTAAATTACTGCCCACCAGAGAGGAATTTGGGAACCACAGGATGGTAACAATGCTTGACACTGATAGATCACTCCAGAAAGGAAGTTTATAAAGTCCTAACAGCTCATAAAAATCAATGTGTTCTCCATAGAAAGAACAGGAAAGAGATGACTGTCACAAGTCTGTTTTTTTCCTTTTTTTGCCTCCTTTAAGACATTTGAATCATCAGATTTCCCATATTACTAACTTACACCGCATGAGGCAGTCATCCTTTGATGGCAGAGTGCCAAAACATTCTTAGAAAGTGGTTTGGAAGGGAGGGGAGTAAGTGTTTCCTTGATCTGGACTTGGAGTTCTGCTAAGAGCCACCATGTCTAGGACTCTACCGACACGCTCCCCTCTGACTTCCTGCGAGATGGTTCTAAGGAGTGGGACCGGGAGCACGAGGCAACAAAGCCGTCAGTGCACCGTGAGTTTTCAAGTCACTTAAAGTGGCACGCGTGCTCGCAGAGGGACATGGGCACGGAGATGTTGGGCTGTTTGTTGACTCATTCATTCTTTGATTCGTGATCAGTGGTTATGTGCACTCAGCGGTCAGTATTGAGTTTCTTCTCTATGCAAAGGTCCTAGCCAAGACTGTAGGTACAGAAACATATATGAGAGATACGCTCTGCTTATAAGAACCACCAGGCAGGCCCTAGCTGCCTGAATTCATTCATTCAAGGCATGCTGCTACTGCTGCTAAGTCGCTTCAGTTGTGTCCAACTCTGTGCGACCCCAGAGACGACGGCCCACCAGGCTCCCCCATCCCTGGGATTCTCCAGGCAAGAACACTGGAGTGGGTTGCCGTTTCCTTCTCCAATGCATGAAAGTGAAAAGTGAAAGTGAAGTCGCTCAGTCGTGTCCGACTCTTGGTGACCCCATGGACTGCAGCCCACCAGGCTCCCCTGCCCATGGGATTCTCCAGGCAAGAGTACTGGAGTGGGGTGCCATTGCCTTCTCTGCATTCAAGGCATATTGATTGTCTACTCTAGATTAGGCAATGTTCTAAGAAGCTTCTCTTCTAGTTGGAGTGACTGTTCAGTCACCAAATCGTGTCGGACTCTTTGTGACCCCATGGGCTGTAGCCTGCCAGGTTCCTCTGTCCATAGAATTCTCTAAGCAAGGACACTGGAGTGGTTGTCATGTACTTCCCCAGGAGTTGGGATAAATAGCAATTAAACAAGTTAAAAAGGGTGTTCCACTTCGCAAAGAAAATGAACCTAGTATATGAGATATGTAGTCATGTTATTTGACCAAATGGAGCTTAAAATGCATTATCTCTGGAGACATTTTAAGCAAGATGTTAATGTCAACCTATAAAACCTTTTCAGCTTGGGGCCTCTGGGGCAGAGAAATTGTGGTGTGGTCAGAGAATAAGGCAGATGCTGGGCCAAGTAGGGACAGGCCTATTATAGAAACAGCAAGTGAAAATTCAAACCCTGAAGGGTCCTCCCATCTCTTTGCTTCCCTTCCCTGTAGCAGACATACACCTGTGACTTGGTATTTTTCACCCCGTTTCATAATGTCGCACCTGCTCAGAAATCAGTCTCGGCAGTGCTGAGCCAACTCCTTTTCATACTGACAGCGGTATTATAAAAAGACCCTAAGGAGAGGACTACTGCCTGCAATGCAGGAGACACAGGAGTTTCGGGTTCATTCCCTGGGTTGAGAAGACCCCCTGGAGGAGGAAATGGCAGCCTGTTCTAGTATTCTTCTCTGGGAAATCCCATGGACAGAGGTGTCTGGCAGGCTATAGTCCATGGACTAGCAAAGAGTTGGACACGACTGAGCAACTCGGCACACAATGAGAGGATTACAGAGAGAGGGGCAAAACCCGAAGAGGCTACTTTGGTATAAGTGAGCGTGAGCTTGGGAGTTACCCCCTCTCTGAGTTGGGTGTTCAGAGAGAAGACGTGTCCTTTGCATGAGTAGAGATGGCACCTGCCTGCTGGGGTGCAAGTCTGCAGCAGAGATGGTTGCTTTGTTTTAGCTCCACACTTGCAAAGGAAGAACCATGTATTCTTTAAAACATGCCATTCATTCTGAGAAGATCTTTTGTGTATTAATTCTTCTTTCCATGTACCTCCATTCATAACCACACAGCTGCATGGCTATCAAAAAATAGGTTTATAAAATGATTAATTTTCTATAAGCTACATGAAAATCAATCCCTTTCATTACAGTCAAAGCTAATGGTAAAGAATATAAAAAAGAATGTGGTTATGTATAACGGAGTCACTTTCCTGTGTAGCAGAAATTAACACAGCAGTGTGAAGCAACTATACTTCAATTTTTAAAAAAAGCTCATGTAATTCTCTATGTTGCCCTGTTGCTGATTTCTGTTTGAATGCCCCTCTTGGCAGTCAGGAATTGGATCCATTTTGGTCACCTTGAACAGTGCAACCCAGCACACAAGGATGCTCTGAAATACTTGGTGGTGGCTCCTGGGCACAGTGAGGCCTGCCCTTCCGCTCTGCATGAGCCGCTGATGCAGGTTCAGGAGCATCTGTGCTTCTGGTGTTGGACTCAGAGGGACTCAGGTACTGCGGGTCTGCCATCTAAACTCATTTGGGAATACACACCTTCCACTACTGCCTCCCTCCTTTTAAAGCATGCCAAGTAGAGCCAGCGTGCAGTCTCCACGGAAAAAAGAGCATCTTCAGAAGATAAGGGCGGGAGGGTCTGGTGTTCCCACGCGATGCTCTGTTCTCCTCCCCCTTCTGCCTGGAATCGCTCAAGGTATGATGACCCTGTCACTTGTTATTTCAAAATGGTGCAAGTCACCAGCTGTTTACAAACAAGGAAAATTCATGTTGTACACTTGGATGTAACATAATGTTGTATATATCAATTATATCTCACTTTTAAAAATGAGATTAAATCCTCAAAGTGTGAAAAGAAATAAAGTTGCCCCAGATGCTGGAATAAAGTTTCTGAGGATCCAATCTCTTCCTCCTCTCTGCCCCTCTAGCAGAGGAACTGAAGTGAGCCTGTTGAAATGATGAGGGTTTTGCAGGGGCGCAGACTGGATGGAAACAACCCCCCGAGTGTAGCGTTCTTCTGACTGGAGTCTCGTCACTGCCCAAGCACACGGCTCTCTGTTTTACAAGCCCTCCCTGGGTACCAGCCATTAACCAGCTCCATATTTGGGTCTGTTTTACAAGCCCTCCCTGGGTACCAGTTACTAACCATCTCCAGATTTGGATTGGCTATTTCCAGACTCAGAAAGCTCTGAGAGACCCGCATCACTCCATAACCGTGGTCTTTCTAATTCCAAAGGGGTTCATGGGCTGCACTCTTGTAGCGGGAACATTTGCACCAGCTGGGTGAAAAGCTGGCCCTAAAGCTCAGGGCTTGAGCTTGGACAGGCCTTGACTTTTGTTCCTTTCAACACTATTATTATTTCATATTCATTATTTTATAATATTCGTATTTCAGTATTATTATAATTTAATACTATTATTTTGAACATTCTGGGCATAGGCACAAGCAGTGATGAGCAGCCCCCGCATTTTAGGCAAGCTGATGAAAGCACGAAGGACCGCGCCGTGGACTCTCTGAACCAGGCAACCATGTTGGGACCTGGCCTCTGCGAGTCACTGTCTGTGGGACTTAATTCCCCTGGGACTGAGCTTGCTCCCCTGCAGAATGGATCCCACTAGGACTGACCTTGTGCAGATGTGCAGCAGGTAAATGAGTTAACGACTGCAGAGTAGTCAGAACAGCTCTTCTACGATATATCAAACGGGCTTTAAGGTGGCGGCACTTTAGAAGAATTTAGAATTTTGACCCTGTTGCTACTGAACAATGTCTCTTTTTTGAAGATTTTTAAAGTGGACCATTTAAAAAATCTTTATTGAATCTGTTAAAATACTGTTTCTGTCTTATGTTTTGGATTTTGGGCCATGCGGCCTGTGATATCTTAGCTCCCCGACCAGGGGTTGAGCCTGCACCTCTGGGATTAGAAGGCAAAGTCTTAACCCCTGGGCCACCAGAGGAGTCCCTGGACTGCATCTTGGAAGGTGAATGTGGGGAGACCTGGATTTCTCTTTCTCTGATCACAAACAGTGACCGCACGTTAGACATTTTATTTTTGAGTAAACCTTGTCAAGTACACACACCTTTATTTCCCTTTTTCTGCTATTGTTTCCCGTGACAAATAATGCCTATGGATTCTCTACTCCTCCTCTGCCCTGTCTTTTATCTTTTCTCTGCAATAGGACCAAAGGCTCACAAACTACAATTCCCAGACTCCTTTGCCTACTGCTTCCTATTCGTTTCTGCCAACGGGAGGCTCTGGCAGGAGACTGGAAGGCGGGAAGGAAAGCTTCACAGTCTCGGCTGTCAGTGGCCACGGGCTCTGCATGATGCTGTCTCTCCTTGGCTCCTTCAGACCTAAGCATTGCAGCGGTTTCCTCGGGTGACATCACTCCTTTCCCTCTTCCAGCCTTTCTAACACATTTTAACTATTCCCTTGTATTAAGGTACCTCTGTCTGAAACACAAGCTGATCCTAAAGGAAGTCAACCCTGAATATTCATTGAAAGGACTATTGCTGAAGCTCCAGTCCTTTGGCCACCTGATGTCAAGAGCCGACTCATTGGAAAAGACCTTGATGCTGGGAAACACGGAGGGCAGGAGGAGAAGGATGACAGAGGATGAGGTGGTTGGGTAGCATCACTGATTCAGTGGAGATGAACTTGAGCAGACTCCAGGAGATAGTGAAGGGCAGAGGAGCCTGGTGTGCTGCAGGCCATGGGATCACAGAGAGCTGGACATGACTCAGCGGCTGGACAACAGCAGCAGCGTCTGACATACCTGGACTCCTCTTTTTTCCTGTTGGACACACTGATATTCCTAAGCTGCCTTGTGGTACCTGCTTCCTAGTTGACAGCAATCGTTGTTTAAAGTACGTAGATGCTTGACAGCCCGGTGGAAGTACTTTGCTATTCACTACACAATACTCGATGAAGTCTTGTCTTTTTGAGTCTCACAAATAAAACCTATCAAGATTCACATGAACATATGGACAAACAGACCCTGAAGAATAAAATGAAAGAAAATACCAAATGCATTTTATTAGCTCTCATTGCATAACAAATCATCCTCAAACAGCACCTTAGCAACAGGAATGTTTTATCATCCTTCATGGCTTCTCTGGGTGTGGAGTTTGAGCGCAGCTTCACTGGCTGGTCCTGGCTTGAGGTCTCCATGGAGGCGTAGTCAGCGATCAGCTGGGGCTGCAGCCATGTGAGGTTAAGACTGTGGCTGGGGGACCTGCTTCCCGGGGCTCCCTCATGGGGCTGGCGAGTCAGTGCTGGGGGCTGGGGGGAGGATGCGGTTCCTTTCGCTGTGGACTTCTCCGCAAGGATGCTTGAGTGGCCTCATGGCATGACAGCTGGCTTCCCCCAAAGAAAGTGATCTGAGAGATGGAGGAGGAAGCTGCAAGGCCTTTTCTGACCTAGCTTTGGAAGCAATGCATCACTACTCCATTGATATTCTACTGGTCACACGAGGCCAGCCTTGGTTCATTGTGCAAAGTGGCTACGCACTACACACAGGCATGTAGTCTGGCAGTCAGAGACCCTTGGATGTCATCCTAGAGGCTGGCCACTGCATGCACGGTCGTCTTCCACACTTGAGGGGATAAGCTCATAATCTGGGTGAAGGGGAAGCATGGAGAATTCTCTTTTTCATCAAACAAGGGAGCAGGAACGTTACTGATTTCAAGAGTTCCTTGGGTGAGAGGGAGGGGATGAAGGGAAGAACATGAGACTCTCATGACCCCCTGTAGCACATGAGAGAACATAAAAGCTAATGAAATGTGTAGGAAGTTGTTCTGAGAAGCACGGAAAGGATATTCCAAGGAGGAATTGCTTCTTTTCTCTTTCTTATTGTTGTTAGTCACCAAATCATGTCTGACTCTTTTGAGAGCCTAGGATTGTAGCCTGCCAGGCTCCTCTATGTTTCCTAGGCAAGAATATTGGTGTGGTTTGTCATTTCCTTCTCCAAGGGATCTTTCCAACCCAGGAATTGGACCTGTATCTCCTGCATTACAGGCAGACTTTTTTTTTTTTTTTTAACCACTGAGCAACCAGGGAAGTCCTTTCTCTTTCTACTCTGTTTTAGCGATTTTTCATTCATTTCATTTTATCCGCATTGCTATGGGAATGTCTGTTCCTTTGATTCTAATCACTGGATGGACTTTGTTGCATGTCCAAGAGTTTTATGTCTCTCTTCTCACAAGGATAAACACCCAGGTTGCCAGAGAAGTTTCTGAGGGAGAAAAGGCATTAACAAGAAGCATCTCAGATGGACTGACAGCAACAATACCTTTCTTTATCCTTCCACGATTATGGTGTACTACATGTGTGTGAGGCAGCAGGGGTTGGAAATGTTCTTTTCTCCATAAACATCTGTGCCAGGTGCAGTGCTAGGCATCGTGGGAGATGCAAAGATGATTGAGACACAGTCCCTGACTTCAGGAAACTTCTGGTTTAAATACATAGCTGATCAGCAGACAGCTAATTCCAGTACAAAATTAAGAAAAGGCAGAAGTCAACAGAGGGGATACCCAGTAATTCTGACCAGGGGGTCAGAGAAGAATTCATGAAAGATGGAGCCTGAAGGAGTCTTGAAGAGCAGGCTACCCATGGGTGGAGGGAGGTGATGGGGGAACTAAGTGAGCAGAGTGCAGCTGGGGGACAGCTCAGGGAGGAGCATGGAGTCCCAAGTGGCTGCAGGGCACGGGTGGAGGTGTGGAGGGCTGTGGACGGGCAGGAGTCTGGCCAGATGAGAGGGACCAGATCCTGGGTGCCATGCAGGGAGCCTGAATCATTGGGCAATGATTCAGCAAAGGGAAGGAAGTGAGGCTTCCTGAGAAAGGAAATAACGTGATCACAATCACGCAGAAAGAAGAGAATCATGCAGAAAGAAGAGAATTCAAGATACACTGAGACCAAAATGCATATTCCTGGCTGGAGAAACGCCGGTGATTTTAATTTTCCCCTTTTGGGTCACCTGCGGTTGCTAATTTTCCTACAGTGAGTGTGGATTCTTGCTAAATTTTAAAATAGAATACATAAAATAATTTTTATATGGTTAAATGCAAATAGGGTGAAGGAAGGAGGACAATGAGAAGGATGTTCTGTAGTTGAGAGGAGAGAAGCTGGAGGTGGGGCTGGGAGGAGAGGGCCGGGGCTGCGAGGGGCAGGGCTGTGAGGGGTGGACCTTTGGGGGCGGGACTGGGCTGTGAGGGGCGGGGCTGTGAGGGCGGGGCTGGCAGAGAGGGAAGGAACGCTGAGTCTTTCCCACGTTTTTTCCAATGTGTCCTTTGTGGGCTGGGCTTTGCTCCAGGAGGTGGATGGAGAAACGGGTCGTATGGGGGGGACAGAAGGATGGAAAGGGAGGGTATCTTTTAGGCTACCGGAGATTTGTGTAAGTTGTAAGCTGAAGAAAAGGAGCATCTGGAGAATGAGATAGAAAATGCAGAGACAATTTAGGGCCTAAGAGGCAGGACCCTAGAGCAAATTAGAGTGAATAAGGTCAGTTTCCCAAGTACAGTGTGACTGTGTGTGTGTGTTTGTATCTCTCTCTTAGAGAGGATGCATATGAAGCAGAGAATATAGGGATAAGGGACTGTGTCATTATGAATTTTGGATTTGAATACTCATGTATAGCCATCCCTGAAAATAAAGATTTGAGCCGTTTATTTCCTGCCATTTATAAAAGTGGCAAGGGCTATTCAGAAAGGGGAAAAACTATACAACACAGCCAATAAGCAAAGCAATTGAGGACATGCAGGTAGATCTCTCATTTTCTTCATAAGAGCAGGAAATAGTGCAGAAACCTGGCAGGAGGACAGGTCTGCAGGAAAAGGCACTGGCCCGAGGCTGTGCGCGAAAGGCGGCCAGTGTGCATGAGGCTGCGCGCGAAAGGCGGCCAGTGTGCATGGCGCGGGCGTGGAGAGCACGCGCTGGGCAGAGAGAACGCCCAGAGGCTGGTTGGCACACGGGCAGGGATGCTCACAGCTCCTGGTGGAGCTGGCATTGACGAATGTGCGGCTCACACTCCCGGGATTCTCTTTGTCCCTTTCAAGGTTGCCTGTTTTGAAGAATTTGTGTTTTGCTAGAGTTAAATGAACCGGTTTGCTTGGGATTTCCGTCCTGCCTGAGGGAGGCGCAGTTCCCCAGCCCGGGGAGGGACGATGGAAGAGGAGGGTCCCAGAGCCATTTCTCACTGTCACGCCCGGAAGCGCCACAGACCCTCTGAGGCCTGGGAGAGACGAGGCCCGCGGACAGGAGCCTTGGGCCACTCCGCCTGTCCATCAGCCTGAGCTAACGACCCGCCCGGCCTGCCCCTCCGGTTTGCTTGCCTCCTCTCGCTTCCTTCTTAATCAAGAAGAGACTCCCGAGGTGGTGTCTTGATGTCAACAAACCAATTTGTGACTTGATTAGCCCAGATGGACAAGTGTGTCCTTTTCTCTCCTCCTCTCCTTAGCAGGTTTGGACTCGTCTAAGGCGTTTCTCTCCATGTGGAAGGCAGTGCCTGCCTGTGGCCGCGTGGCTTTGCTTTTCCCTGTGTTTCTTTGACTCACTTCCTGTTCTAGACTCCCAGGGCAAGGGACTCATTCCAGGAATTCCACGGAAATTGGACCCACTTCGGCCTTCCCTTGTGGCTCAGCTGGTAAAGAATCCGCTTGCAATGCTGGAGGCCTGGGTTCGATCCCTGGGTTGGGAAGACCCCCTGGAGAAGGGAAAGTCTACCCCCTCCAGTATTCTGGCCTGGAGAATTCCATGGACTGTATAGTCCACGGGGTCGCAAAGAGTCAGACAGGACTGAGTGACTTTCCCTTTCATCCACTTCCTTCTGTCCTCTAGGTCACATACAAAGTTGGAAACCCTACCACCATTAAAAAAGAAAACAAAAATCATCCCAACACCTGATTTTTCCAGGTGATAAGGTGTGTGGCTAAAATTAGATGCTATAATTTATCAAGAGAATAACCACCTGGTGATACGTTCATTTCACTGAAGTCCCGTCAAACCATCTATCTCTGTACATGAACTTCTCATACCTGAGCAGGCCTGTGAGTGACTGGTACAAAAACTAGTAACTCACGGGCCTGTCTCCGAAATTCCTGGAGGAAAAGAAGGCTTTTGCAGCTAAAAGGGACACAACACAGAGGAGAAGATAAAGCTTCTATGCCAACACGTGGTAAAATGTCAGCGCAAGCTTTTGATAGCTTGTCCTTTGAAACTTGGTCCCTGAAGTCTCCTTTCCTTCACACGTGCCACTTCAGCCAGGTTGCCACCATCCCATCCCCATGTACCCCAAAAACTCAGAGAAGGGCCCTGAGCAGATCCCAGCAAGTGTTCTCTGGATACCTGTAACATAAAAAATCAGATTTGTGTTGGATGGGAGGGGAGTTTGGGGGAGAACGGATGCATGTGTGCATATGGCTGAGTCCCCTTGCTGTTCGACTGAAACTATCATTGTCAATCGACAATGCGAATAAAAAATGTAAATAAAATCCCCCCAAATTAGAATTTGTCTGGCTTTTCTGTTTGCAGCTGTGACACATTACCATAAACTTGGTGGCTTAAGCAATGCAAATCTCTAATCTCAGAGTTAGTGCTGAGGGCCAGAATTCTGGCATGGATTTCACTGGTCTAACCTCACCGGGCTGCATGACTTTCTGAAGCTTCCAGGCGAAAATCTGTCTCCTTGCCTTCTCCACTTTCCAGAGGCTGCTCAGATTCCTTGGATCGTGGGCACCTTCCTCCAACCTCAAAGTCAGCAAAGGTAAATGAAGGCCTTCCTACATCCCCTGACCCCGCCCTCTTCTACCTAAAAGACCCTCACGATAATATTGGGTCCTCAGGGGCAACCCAGGCTAACCTCCCTATTCTGAGGTCAACCCATTAGCAACCTACCTCCATCTGCAGCGTTCGCTTTCCTCTGCCACGTTACTAACAGTCACAGGATCCAAGGATTAGCACTCTTTTCAACGTCATTATTCTCCCTATCACAGAACTCCTGTTTCTTTCTTTCTTTCTCACTTGTGCTATCTATCTCGCTTTTGGCTCAAAATAGTAATAGAAACAGCAAAGTGAAGTCTTAAAACAGGTTCCCGAAACAGATGAATGCTCACATTTCAGCTCTGCCTGCTGATTTGGGGCCAATTTCTAACCTCTCTCTAAACCTGTTCCTCATCTGTAAAGTGAGGAGAATGCAATCTCCTACAGAAATTAGTGCAAATATGGGATGATGTTGGCAAAGCTTTAGCATAATGGTTAGTGTGTATTATGTGCTCCTTGAAAGTAAGTTAGATTTTTTGAGGAGCGAAAGAGTAAGTAGGGAAGAGGCAAGAGACAGTGTAATCTAGGTCTCTGTAGCCCCATCCTCCTGGTTTGCTCCCAGTTGGCCTCATTGGATGGAAAAGAGTTCAGCTGTCATTTTGGGGACGCCTCCCTTCCTCTCTCTCCACGCCATTCAGGCCAGGAGTTCCAGCCGTGGTACTGGCCCATGGGTCCATGGGGGGCATGCCTTAGTGGAAGTGGCCGAGTCCCCACTCCACATGCCCTTGGTCCCTGGCCAAGGACAGCAGGATCCACACCCTCGGCTCCAGGGGGTGTGCCTGTTAGATTAGCGAGGAAGTCTGGGGTTTCAGGAATAATTAGGCCTGACTCTGCCCTTGCTAGAGGGAGGAGGACAGAAAGTTTAGCTGGACCTTCCCCACCAGCTGGGTGATGGTGCTGGTGGCAATCAAGGCAGAGGGGGCCCAGAGCACCCGACGCAGAGCTGTGAAGTGTGGCCTCCGGAAAGCCACCAGTCACCTACTGTACGGACAGCCCCAAGAAAGTGTTGACATGTAGTGTTGATGAGGATGTGGGCAAACGAGCCATATACTCTTTGGGAATGTAATCCAACATTAAAAAGATTAAAAGGACATGCACATTTAAAAATAAAAAATAAACACATATACATACCTTCTTGTTCAGCAATCCAAATTTGGGGGGATCTGATCTACTGAAGAAACAAAAATGCTAGTAAATGGAGAAACGTTGTTTCTACAGGAATCTTTATTACAACAATATTTGTAGGACACACAGATAAAACCAGAAAAGCCTGAATGTCCATTGATGGGTGGAAATAAATTGTAGTATGGTTGTCTAAGAAACATTGTGTAACTATTTAAGAGAAGGTTTAGCTGTTTATTTTGAAGAATTAGTAGAAGAGAAGTATATCATAATTCTGTGAAAGTGAAAAAAAAGCCCACCCTCCATATGAGTATACGTCAGGGTGTGTTTTCACGAGCTGGGGAGAGGTGTATGACAATACACATGTTTGTTAACATTAGTGCAGGGTGGGTTAATATTCTTGGCTCTGTGTAGCACTGTATCACATGGCTGATTACAAGGAATGAATTCCTTTTTCTGGTTTAATTTTGAGAGAGTGGTTTAATATAAATGGCGGGGGGCAGGAGTGAAGATGGGGAGGGAAGCTGTAGGGGAGGCTTCTGGAGCAGACCCTTTAGTGTTTCGAGAACTAGGGACCCCAGATTGAGGGTTGGAAAGCAGTGAGGGACAGGGGGCTGGTCTGGGCTCCCATGCCAGGTTGGGTGGGTAGGGTCTAGGGACACAGACCCTGTCCAGAGGCTGACAACTCAGGAAGCTTATTTAGAGCTTCCTGAGAAGATTAGCACAGGCTGGAGCACTGGGTAGCCTGTAGCAAGAGGAAATTAAGTTGCTGGCCTATAAAGGAAGGGGCTTCCCAGGTGGCTCAGTGGAAAAGAACATGCCTGCCAGTGCAGGAGATGTGAGTTGGATCCCTGGGTTGAGAAGATCCCCTGGAGAAGGAAACGGCAACCCACTCCAGTATTCTTGCCTGGGAAATCCCGTGGACAGAGGAGCCTGGCGGGCTACAGTCCACGAAGTCACAAAGCATTAGACGTGACTTAGTGCACACAGGTGCAGGCACACACACACACACGCACACACACACACACATACACACACACACAGAGCTCTATAAAGGAAATGTGCCGCACAGTACTAAAGGTCATAATGAAGCTCTCCACTCCAGATTATTTTAAAGAATTCATTAAGACCATGGGGTTAAGCCTGTGTGGAGGCGGGAGTGAGCAAGAATAATAACACCTAACAGTAGGTAAGAGGCGAGTAGCAGGAAAGTGCTTCGTCTATATCACATTTGAGACAAAGTACAACCGCATGAGGCAGGAATGACCATCCCCAAGGAAAGTGAGGTCTGGAGGGGGTAAGGAGTCCAGCCTTGGTTATGTGGCCAGCGACAGAGCTCTTCTAGCTCCCTGAAGGCGTGTCCTTCCAGGGTGAGAATCTGGATGCAGGGTTTACATGCCTCCTTGCCCCTGTCCTTCCCTCCCCGCACCAGGGCTGAGTGGGGGACATTGCCTTAGTCCGGCTAGGCAGCACGGCTCCCGGTTTCTTTCTTTCTTTCTTCCTGGCTCATTCTATTTATTTTTTTTAAATTTCGTTTTGTTGACGTAGTGTTGATTTATAATCTGTGTTACTGGTGGTCAGTGAAGTGATTCAGATATATGCGTATATTCATTAGTGTAACTTTCCACAATGGTTTATCACCGGATACTGAATAGAATTGCCTGTGCCGTACAGCAGGACCTTTTTGTTTATCCATCCTGTATGTGGTAGTTTGCATCTGCTCATCCCAAACCTCCAGTCCACCTCCCCACCCCACCCCGCCCTCCCTCCTTGGCAATCCCGATTCCCTTCTCGATGGGCCCATTGTTTTCTTTCCAGCATTTGGGTTTGGTACCCAGACTGCCATGGTCCCAGGAGATGCTGTTCTTCTTCCGGGAAAGCTCCGAACTACATCATTGCATAGCTCCTGCCACGCAGGCCTCGGCAGGCGTGGGCAGTGGCCACCAGTGACTCTTGTGAGATCCCCACGGCCAGTGTGCGCGTGGCTCCAGCTGCCCACTCTGTTTTCACACCCAGGCGAGGGGTGAGGCCACAGTCCTTTGATCTCCTTTGGTGGGTGTTGGGAAGGAAGGGAGGGGTGGCCGGGAGCCCTCCCTCAGGCCCCAGGGGACAGGGTGGGGGACTGTTTCAGAGTGTGGACCTCTCCCTCAGGCGCCAGCTGGTCCTGCCAGGATGGAGCCCCTTGTCGGGGGCGGGGAGTGGGAGAGAGAGGAGGGCTGAAGACCTTCCGGAAGCAACTCTGCTAGGCTTGGAGGGAGTTTGGGGAGGGAGAAAAGGCCTCTCTGTCCTGGCCACCCATCCATCGAACTCTGGACTCCTGGTGCTTGCGCTCAGCCTGCCCCGCACCGCGCCCCCACCCCCACCCGCGCGGCAACTAGCCTCTCCCTCCCAGAATCCGTCAGAGTGAAAGAATTTCCAGATACACAGAAAGAAAATCTCCGTGGGGAGCCTCGTGCAGATTCGCTTTTCAGGGAGGTTCCTGAATGAGCACAGGCCGCAGGCTCACCTGTACCCCCGCCTCTGGCCCACAGCTCTGGGGTCTCCAGCCCAAGGCGACTGCCTCCCTCCAGCCCCTCCAGTCGCCCTACTCCAGGTTCAGGTTTCCCCGTCTTTCTCCCAGGCCTGAGTCCTCATTTGGCACGCCCTCGGGCTTCTCCTTCCCTTGCACTTCTCCTCTGCGCCCCCCACACAGCCACCTCCCGAGGGCTCGGGGCTGAGCGGGGACTCTGGAGCGGGCCTCTCTGAGTTTTCCCTGAAGATAACCAAGCATCACACTCAGGTGGGCGGACTCCTGTGTCTTGAGTCTACTTGGTCAGGGGGTGGAGGGTAGGAGGCCCCTTCCCCTGTCCCAGGTCCTCCAGGGCTGGCAGCTAGCGTGCGTGCAGTGCAGTACCGGGCCCAGGTGGTCGGCACGGTAGACCCCATCCCCTTCCTGCTTGATCGTCACTCCTCACCCCCGCCCACCCCCTCTCCGCCTTTGGACTGACTTGCGTTAATACCTCCCTGAGCTGGGATCAGGGCTTACCCCCGATGCTGCTTTAAAAAAAAACAACAACAAACAAAAAAACCCGGTAACACCAGCTAACATATGGAGATGTCATCCTGGTTAAACAAATTACAGTCGAAGACGGCGTGATAATAACTGAACAATCAACGCAACTAGAAGGAGCGGCCTCTAACCCGCCAGGTGCGCCCCGCGAAACTGGGCTCCATCCAGGAGCACGTGAGGATGGGCCCGGGGCCTGAGACAAGGCGAGGGAGCCCCTACGCGGCACCCGGCTTTCGGGAGACTCCGTGGGACGATCCGAGACAGGCTTCCCTCGAGGGCAGCCCCACCTGGGAGGCCGCTGGAGCACCAGGTCCGGCAGACGAGGGCGACGGAGCCCCTCCCTCCTCCTGGTCTCCTTCCAGACCTCGGAAGAGGTCGCTTCTCAGGGGGATGCCCGCGCCGTGGCGGGGGGGGGGGGGGGTGCGTCTTCCATGTGTCCCGAGGGTCTCCCCACTGCCCTCTCACGCCTGGGGAGAACGCCGCTTGCGTTTTCCTTTGGCGAGCAAGGGGCCCAGTGGTGCGCGCTGGTTCGCCCGCGTTTGGGGGGCAGCAAGAGGCATGATTAGGAGGGAAGATGTTAAAACAAGAATGGCCGGTGTAAGCCCTCTTTCTTTCCCTCCCTCCTTCCCTCCCTCATTAAGTAGATTCGTATTTAAAACAGGCTCAGAAATTTTAATTTGAATTCCAGGCGCTGAGCTCAGGTTAGAATCGTGCCATTTATACCGAAAATCACCATCGAAACAACTAGAACCAAGGTCTATTTTACCAAACAGCCAGAGCTCCTTAGTGGGTGACCACTGCGCGCAGGCAGCTAGATCTCGTTGGGTTTGGCTTGAGACTAGGGATGGGCAGGAGAGCTGGCGGGTTGGAGAGGCGGCGGGGGAATATCCCCCGGAGGGGCGGGCGCGGCGCGTGCGTGGACCGGCCGCGCTAATAGATGCCGCGGTTCAGAATCCTCGCCGCTTCCCAGCGCTCCGGGCGCAGGGGCGCATGTGTTGCTGGACTTCAATCCGTGGGGGGGGGAATGCAGATTGCGCTGCGACCCACTGGGTTTGATTTATGAACGGTTACTCCAGCGATTGTTTACACATTGCATTTCAGGGCCCCCGCGCACCCCCTTAGGAGCCGGCGCCGGCACCCGCGGCCGCCTCCGCAGCCTCCTTTGCGGTCCGCCAGCTTCCGCCCCTCCTCCCCTTCCCTCGCCCACCTCCACCCTCACTTTGTCCAGGAAATCCGACTTCGCCGCCCTGGAACCCGGGGACCCACCTTCGGCTCTGCCTCCCGCAGCCTGCTCTCCTCCGGCAGTCCCAGACCCGGGGCTGCTCCTCCGAGTTTACTCGCGGGCCGTTACTTCTCCGTGAGACCACGCGGGCCAAAAATAGGAGACGTGGAAGCAGCTCGCCGGCCGGATCGACGGGGCCCTCGCCGTTTCAGCTGAGCTGTCTTATTAATTATGAAAGGACTCGCCTGATCCCTGCCAGGGACCACGCCTCTGGCCCCTCCGCTGGAGCCCTTAATGGTGGTTCCTCCGAGAGCTGCCTCCGGCCACGACAGAGGAAGCGGCGAGTCGCGAGCAGGGCTCGGCCCGTAGGCCGGTGCTTGGGCTTCTGACCCGCGTGGGTCCGCGTGTGCATTCTCAGAGGCGCCCAAGGCCAGCGCCCCCAAACCTCCCCTAGGAAGAACCCCTGCCTTTTGGCTTACAGAAGTAAAATATAGCTTCCCCTTTCTCTTAAGCAAACACGATTTCAGGGAAGCGGCAAGATGTTCTGGTAACCCAAGGCTTGAGGACTGTAGGTTATCAGATGGCTGGTGAGCTGGTGAATTTACCACCTGGCATCCTGTGTCCCTTCAGGGAACCCCAAGAGAACTCGGCCAAGAAAGCAGGCTTGGGGCAGGAAACAGAGGACACCCCTATTTCAAACAATAACTTTTATTTTATACTTCTCTATACTTTGTAGCAAATCTTTTTTTTTTGCTGAATTTAATTTATAATAAACTTTTTAAATTACATCTCTCTCTTTTTCTTTTAAAATCAAGGCTCTTTTATGTCAAAATCTTTTTTTAACTATATTTTAGATTAACATTTAACATCCCCCCCTTGTGATCTATACCGTTGGATATTCAGGTATTACTGTATGTGGAACAGCTAAAACAAGAGGGAAAACCAAGGCAGTGGACTTCGAAAGATGCATCAACACGAGCAGGTAAAGCTTAACCTTTCAGTGACTTCAGCAGCGTTGCTTCTGGCAGCCTGTACCTCTGACCCGAGGTTTCCTCAACTCCCTCCCTCTCCCCATCGTAGCCTTGAAACACAAGGCCAACCATCTGTCCTTTCACTTTTCTCGAGGAGAAATGTGCAGTGGAAATGATCAAAACAAGATTCTGTGTTAGAAAGACAGTGAGCGTGAATTATTCACGAGATGCTGTTCTGTTCAGTGCATTTCCCTGGCCTTCTCCTCTCCTCTTTCCTGTTAGGAGGAGCCCATCATTGGTCATGTATTCACATGATTAATATAGTAGGCGGCCCAGGGCCGTTCCTGAGATTCTTGTGCCAAAAAAAAAAAAAAAAAAAAGAATGGGGTGGGTTTGCCGTTTTCGTGTTTCTGTGTGAAGACGGACTGAAGCTGAGGTCCGAGTTTGGGCTGTGCTCGCTTGCTCACTGATCGGTAACATTTGGCAAATGAAACACAAGGAACCAAACGAAATCAGAAAGAGAATCAGGATTTCCCACAATTCCCATATGAGTGTTTTCAGCATCACAGAGAATCACAACGTCCCCAAAGAACGTATGGATCTTCCTCTCGGTTTCCGGGAGCATGGCGTGAGTGCGGGCGCGCGCAGGGGGAGCCGACCCGGCGCTCAGAAGGAAAGCCAGGCCGCTAAAGCTGCCGAGAGAGACACCAGGAGCACGGGCAGCGCCGGGAGCAGGGGCCCCGCCGCCCCGTTGCCGCCGCCGCAGAGTTCGAATAAGCTGCCTTGGATGTTGAGATTTTTTGATTCTTTTCTCAGTTTATCCCACATATCTTTCGCCCCTTCTTGGCAATCCGTAAGGGCCGTGACCGTGCAGCTGTGGAAATCCTCCCAGTATCTGGCGAGGAACAGAACAGAGCAGGAGGTTCACTGTGGGCGCGGGCAGAACTCCGGGCCTGCGCCCCGCGAGCGTCCCCCTCGCGGCCCGGCCAAGCTGCCCGCGACCCTCCTCTCTGCAGCCCGGGGCGCCCCCTCTCTCTTCCCTCTACCCCCTCCCCCGGGACCTCGTCCCGTCCCCGGAGCCGCTGTCCAAGGTGGGGCCGCCCCTTCCCGGTCGGGTTCCGCGCCCACGGCGCCGCGCTGGCACCTGGGCCTGCGCTGACAGATTGCGGGCCTCCGCGGGCACAGCTAGGAAAACAGCGCTAAGCCGCGCAAGCTGCCGCGCATTAATGCCTCTCAGCTTGCAGGACGGCCGGCCGGCGCGGCGCGCAGCCCTCCCCGCGGCTCCGCGCCCCCCTCCCCTCGCCCTGCCTTCCCCTCCCTCCGTCTCCAAGCCGCCGCGCCCGCTCGCCTCGGCCTTCCGTCTCCTCCGCTCCGCCTTTTGTCTCCCTCTTTCCTCGTCTCCCTTCTCTCCCCTTCTTTGTCTTCCTCCTTTCTCCTCCCCTCGGGTTTCCCCCCGGGTCCCTTCGTCGCACCCTCCTCTTCCTCGCTCGCTTCGGTCCTCCGCGGCCCCTCGCCTCGCCCTCCCGGCTCGGATCCGGTGCGGAGACGGCCGTCCGCCTCTGCCTCCCCGGAGTCGGTGAGTGCCAGCGCCCGTGCCCCCGGGCCGGCTCCCTCGCCTCCTCCAGTTTCCTTAACCTATAGAGCTCAGGCCCTGGGCGCCTGGTCCCTGCTCTCCCCGACCCCTCACCCACCCCCAGGCCTTTCCTCGGCCCTGGACCCCGCGACCTTCGGGAGGTGGTGCCAGCCCCCCGCCCCCAGGCGCAGGGCCCGGGGCCAGCGTAGAGCCCGCCGCGCCGGCCTTCGAGGGGCCCAGCTCCCGGTCCTCCCTGCTCGCCTCTTCCGGAGCCCGCGCCGTCCTCGGCCGCTCGATCCTCCGGGGCCTGGCTCCTAGCCCCGCCCCCACAACCTTCATCCAATTTGTCCTTTTTTTTTTAATTGTCCCCCTTTTCCTCTGAAAACCCAAAATAGATCTCCAGACTAAATATAATTCCAACCCGTGATCGATTCCTGGGCCGCTGTCTCCTTTCGGGGCTGGGTCGATCCGTGCCGTCTTGCTAACTCCGGTCTGGCTCCCCCTTCGCCAGGGTCCTTGGTGTCAGGTCACCAGCGAGGGCCCTCCACGAAATCTGTGCTTTCTTTCCTCCCCTCCCTCCTTTCTGCTCACCGGCCTGGACTGTAAGCACGCTGAAGGCAGGCTTTGTCCTGGTGTCCAACTCCCAACCCCGTCTTCCGGCTGACAGTCAAGTTATAAACTTCTGTTGGACTGCCTTGAGCTCCGGCTGCTTTCTAATGACCTCCGTGAGTCTCTGATTTATGAGGACTGCAGGGCCTGGGGCACAGGCCTTCCATGTTCCTCAATTTGTAATAAATACTGAGATTTACAGAAATGGAGAGGCCTCAGGACAGCTCTCTGCATAATTACACCTCCCAAAGGACATTTCAATCTCTCCTTTCTTTTTGCATGCCCAGATGGGGACCAGGTCTTCCTGGAAGAGAGATTGGGCAGAGGAGGACAGAATCCAGGTGGGTCTGAGAGGAGGTGGGCTTCCCTGGTGACTCAGATGGTAAAGAATCCGCCTGCAATGCGGGAGACCTGGGTTCGATCTCCGGGTTGGGAAGATCCCCTGGAGGAGGGGTTGGCAACCCACTCCAGTATTTTTGCCTGGAGAATCCCCAGGGACAGAGGAGCCTGGCGGGCTGTAGTCCATGCAGTTGCAGAGTCGGACATGGCTGAGCGACTAAGCACAGGGCACTGAGAGGTGGCCTTAGTGCCACCAACAGAGTGGCTCTCGGCCCAGCTGTGGTCTCTGCCAATTCTGGGAGGGGCCCACCCCATTTCCATTCTCCTGCTAAAGACCCAACAGCTTGGAATAAGCAAATTTGGGCAAACGATGGAGGAATTGAGAGCTGATCTCTATTTACGCTTTTGCCCATCTTTATAGGTACTTTCTTCCCTGTCATCAGACATTTAGGATTAAAACAGGTGTGTGTGCATCCCAGACGCAGCCTTTTGTCCCTTTCCAGATAGGAAAGTAGCAGCCACTTGGCTGCTGTGGCTTCTGGTGACCACCAGGGTATTGAAAGCCTGTAGCAAAATTTACCCCCATCGAACTACTCAGTGCTTAACAAATAACATGCCACCCCCAAGGAATTAGGGAGAGAGGAGGGACCTGAGAGTATACAAAGGAGGGTGCAGAAAGTGGTCACCGCAACCTATGGGAAACAAGGAACACCTTTTGCCTGGGCTTTACGGGAAGGGCCGTGATGGGGGTGGGAAGGGTTACAGCTGTTTTTGAAAAATAAAATGAAAGTGTGTGTGCATGTGTCTTGCAGAAGATGGGGGTATTTCTAAGGTCTGCCTTAGCTGAGATGTGACTGACCCTCCACAGTGCTCTGCTACCCTCATTTGCCAGTGGGAGCTGTGCTTTCTAGCCAGGCTCTGGGCAAACACCCCTGGGCCTTGTTGGGCCCTTAGCGGCCCTGGGCTGGGGATACCTTGCAGATGCAGGAAGGGGGGGTGGTGCGGATAAGCGAGGGAGATAGCTACCCAAAAGCTCCAAATTGGCTCTAAACTCCACAGAGATGGTTACTGGACATGTGGGCAAAGCCATCCACACAAAATAAAATACTTTCAGTTTCTCTCCTCGAAAGAAAAAGAGGGATCTGCACTCACTTGCTGCCAGTGAAGTTTCTTGGCCTGTGCCAGAGCGGAATTGTATTAGAGGAAGGGGACAAAATAGGGGAGTTCCTTTCCTTACAGGCAAACCTGGTGGAACTACCTAAAACACCCCTCAAGCCAAACCAAGTGTCCCGGTTGAAGTGCTCATTCCCGCAGCGGAAGAGGAAGAGGGCCTCAAAGCCTGAAGAGGAGCTTCGAGCAGCTGTCGGTGCCCCCTCGCCCCCGAGTCCGGAGGTTCCAGGGTGTGGATTGCGCGTGCCTCTGTGCACACGGGTCAGGCTGTGGAGCGTGGGACTGGGCCCCAAGGAAAGGATTTTCCTCTGCCCATTCCAAGCCACAGGGTCCCCTTGGACAGGGCAGGCCCCAGCCACGGCCTGAGGGTGGGAGGTGAGGCGCCCTCCCACCTCCACAATGCGCCCCCCAGCACCGAAACCTCGAGCAACAGAGAGGACACTTACGTGCACACGGTCTTGATGTTCGTCTTGTCGTCCAGGCCCTGCGGGTAGTTGGCCATGCTGTCGCCCAGCTTGAGCAAACAGTCTGAAAAGCCCTTAAAGACCGCATCACACTTGCCCGCTGCTCTCACGGCCTGCACCAGGTACGCTGCGGGGAGCAGGGGACACTGGTCAGCGGTGCCACCACCCGGCCCCGGAGCCCCGCAGCCTGCCCGTCGGGACCCAGTGAGCATTGCCCCATCCAGCCGTGTCCAGTGGCGCCCAGGCTCCAAGCGCGCCAGGGCGAAAGGTGAATGAACGGTGGGGCCCGAGAACTTTCGAGCTGCACGCAACCCAGCGTCTTCTGCAGGTGGCCCGCGTGCACAGGTATGGGGGCGGGGGAGTCCAGGCCTTTCCTACCGTGCGACCCCCGCCTGCATCGCTCTCCGCATCTTTTTCCCTCTTCTCACCTCCCCTGCCTCTTTATTTCTTTCTCCTGGCTCCCTGCTTAGCTTCCCCCTAGCCGGCCCATCAAGGCTCTCGAAGTGCGGTTTCCCTTTTGTGAGGTGATGGAGGGGTGTGACGGCACAGTGCAGGGGTGAAGAAGGGGCTGGGAGGCTCAGAGCTGGGCCCCGCAGCCCAGCCGAGTGTCTGTGAACAATCCCTGGGCTTGGGGCCTGCTGCTTAGAGTGGGCGCTGGGCAAGTACTGCTGAATGAATAAACAAATAAATTCTCTGGAAGCCCCCAGCAGCCACCGACTTGGATTGTTTCATTATAACAGGGATTGTCTACTGTGGAGTTCCTAGTGAGGTCCCCGTCTGCACCCCTACACCCCTAGACTGGGAGGGGGAAGGGTGGTCCCGGGCAGTTAGGGCCAGCAGGGTCAGGATGTGTCCGAGCTAGTGACCCTGGGTCACCTCCCCGGAGGCCAGATCCCTGAGGCCGGTCCCTTGCTTCCCTCTGCCTTGCTCAGCTCCTCGGGGAAAACCAGCCCAGCTCCGCCAGCCATCGACGAGGCTCGACCCTTCCTCTCCAAGCCCCAGCTCTGCAGCTGGGGGCCGGGGTGGCTGCCACCAGGGGCTCTCGGCCTCTGGCTCGGGGCTTCCCCCAGAGGGGCGGGGGTCGAAGCCAGAGTGGAGGCAGCAGGTGGAGGAGGAAACTCAGGAGACACCGAGTCCTTGATGCCGGTCTCAGGCCAGCCAAGCCCCAAGGCACGGGACCGAGAGAGAGACGGGCTCCAGGCGGCAGCTGCGCTGCCAAGGCCCTTTCTCTCCATCCCGAGCTGAAGATGCCTAAGCCAGCGGCCAAAAGCACCCTGGGCGCCTGGAGTACGCACGCGAAGCGCAGATCTGCGATGCCGGGCGAGGAAAGGGGAGAGAGGGGCCTCCAGGGCCCGGGCCCTGAGCGCCCGCCGCTTCCAGGCGCCGTTCAGGGCTCCATCGCTCTCGTGTGTCTCCGGGGAGGACCGGACACCTCACCGTTCCCAGCCGCCGGTCCCTGGGCCAGGAGCAGGCTAGGGGGAAGGTGACCGAACCCGCAGAGGCCTCCGAGAGCGCACCATTTGCAAATTGCTGCAGGGAGAGCGGGGCGGGCCTTAAGCTTTCTAATCCGGAACGGGAAGCTCGGGCCGATACGTCAACCTTCGTCAATCTCCCGGTCCCCTCACGAAATAGCAAGAGCCCCTGGACTGCAGTATCAGCTAGAACACTGAGCTAGAATGAAGGAATAAACGAATTTTTTTTTCTAACAGAACGAGGGCGGATGAAATGAGCCTTGCGCGGCGTCCCCTGTAAACCACACCGCAAGCGCTGCTTTGCGGCGAGCAAAGGAAATAAAATACGGTCCATCCTCTCTCCCTGGCCCCCAATCTCTTCTCACCTTCACCCGCAAAACTTGGAGGCGAAAAAGCAGCCCCTAAGATGCACTGACAATATTTTAAAGGGAAACTGGGTTCTCTGGGGTCACGGAGCGGGCTGGGGGGGACGCGGGAAGCGCTTCTGTTGTGATATGTTTTCAGGGGCTGCTGGAAAACCTTCCACAGCGCGCATGTGTGTGTGCGCGCGCGTGTAAAATAAGTCGTGAAAATTTCTGTCTTTTGCAACTCGGACTCCTCGGTCTCTATTTGGCTGGGGAGGCCGGGGGCTTGCCCCTGGGCGCGTTTGGAAGGCTCCTGCATCGGGGCAGGTGTCAGTCCAGGCCGCCCTGCTGTCCTTCCTGAGCCCTGGCTCACCGAGGCTCCGGCGGGTGACCTGGGCTACTTCTCTGTCCTCCACCGTGTCCGTGTCTTGTGCCCTTTCCCTCCGCTCATTCATTTGTTCGACCTCTCATTCATTCCAAACTTCCTCCCGCCTAGTCTTCACTCGCCTTCACCACCCCTCCACCTCCCCGTCTTTGCCCAGCCCCCATTTTTCTTGCCAAATGTCAGTGATTTGGGACAGCTCCCAGCCATGAATTAATAAAGATCGAGCCTCCGGTTCGGGAAAGGGCAGGCATTCGGGAACAAACATGCTCAGTTTTAATTCCACAGCCAACAAATGGTCATTTCCCGGCCGAGGTTAATGTGTTTCAAGCGTATTTCACATGCACAGTCTCCGTTCAAAGTAAGGTTATTTTTCACAGGCAATGCAGAGTCCCAAACCTTTGGCGATTACAAGCCCTATATAAAAAACAACTGCTGTCTTGCTCTCTAAAAATCTGCAGTCATTGCAAAAACCACATCCACTTATTTCCAAGATCTAAGGGATTTGTTGCAATCAGAAATGTTCTTTATTTATTGCAGCTCTTTGCATGAATGTCAAAGATTCAAAACATCAAATCGTTTCTTGGAATTAAAGGAAATGCCGCCGACATCCTGCATCTGTACACTCTAAAATCCCTACAATGTTCATGCAGAAAAGAAAATCAGATTCTGAAAATTCTGTCAAATGCATAAAAACCTATTGCAAAGAATCCATGTTAATGTCTAGATAACTCCAAAGCCTGTTTGTTCCACATTTCTCATGAAGAAGAATGTTATGCATTTCATCTCTTGCCCCAACCAAACCAATTCCCTAAAGCAACCCCCTCCCGCAATACTGCAAGGATTTGTCTGCAAAGAATGCTACAGCCTCAAATGAAAGGAGCCAACAATTCCCTCCTCTCCAGAAAACCCATTTGAAGAGTTTCTATTTTTTCTCTTGTCCATTCTATTAATAATCTGCTTCACTTTCACTTTGAGGCTACATTAATTAATGCTCTGACCCAGCAACAGAGAAGGGAGTTTTCTCGTGTTCCCTTCCATTACTCCTCCTTCATTTTGGATGGAAAAAAATAGGAACTTTCAAAAGCCCCAACGACAGTGGAACTAGGACTCAAGGCTCCTTAACATGAAATGGGGACTATGGGAATCCATCCATAAGCAATCCCAAACTAGCAAAAATTACAAACACCCAACACCACCCATTGCAAACACTTCTTAACCCCTTCCTGTATGTAACACACAGATGCCTGTGTGGAAAAGAAGAGGCAAATGTGCATAGAAAATTATATCCATATATATTTAGCTGAACTCAAGCTCCTTAATGATAAGCGTATTAAAAGATATACTCTGGGGTTTCCTATCATACTCAATGTGCCCCCTAGCCCTGTCTGAGCTGCCCGATGTGAACGCTGCAGTTAGGATATGGGGAGGGGGGGCGGGAGAATGACAAAGTTCTAAATGCAGCAGTCTGAGCCCCAGAATATCTTTGCATTCTGCACATAAACTTTCCAGTTCTAGCTGCCTAGCCATCTTGTTCCTGCATTCACCTTTCGACCCTTCAAAATAAAGCCTTGCAGTATGGCAGGGAGCAATGCATTTCCCCAAAGCGCACAAACCTGGTGCACCCAAGAGAAAGAAGCAAATACGGACGGACGTGCGCTTTGTAAAAAGAGGGGACAGCCCCTCCAGAAAACAGCCGGCCGCACACACTTCCTGGCGAATATTTGGAGTCTCTCTCTTTCTTTTTTAGCAAAACCAACCCGGGACGCGCCAGTCCCTAGGAGCCGATGCCCCCATCCCTGGGGTTTGCCAGCTTCTCCGCACCCGCCGGCGACCGCGGGCCAGTCGGTCCCCCCGGGTGCCTCGGGCCCGGCCACCCGCCGCCCGCCGCCCTCTGCGAGCCCGGCCCGCCGTCCACTTACCTATTTGCACCGCGAGGATCAGTGAAATATATCTGCCGTTCAACTTAAGTCCCATCCTACGTTTAGTCAAACCATTTGCGACCGCAGACCTTTAAATAGTTAGTTTGGAGAACGCGGGGGAAAGCTGAAAAATAGGCATTGCCAACAAGTTCCAGGAGCGACGGAGACTTTATGTACGGGGAAGGCAGAGGGAGGAGAGAAAGAGAGGGAGCGAGGAAGGGAGAGAAAGAGAGAGAGAGAGGCCGAGGGAGGGGGAGAGCTGGGAATGGTTCACTCCATTAGGAGGGGGCGGAGGAAGTACAGCCTCACGCCCACGAGCCGGCCTGACGTGGGGGATGACACGGAACGATTTTTTTTTTTAAATAAAGACACCTTGGTAGAGAATCGCCATTTATAGTCATCAGCAGCTCGAATTAATCAGTTATCTCCAATTAATGTGCTGTCCGAAGAGTTCTCGCCTCCCGGGGGTGGGGGGGGGACCACTTCCCCAGCTCGGCGGCCATCCCCGCCTCCTCGCTGTTCCCGGGGCCCCCCCAACCCCGCCCCCTCTCTGCGCAGAACCGGGGCTCCCTCTCCCCTCCCCGCCTGCAGCCGGGTAGTCCTGGCGCGCCCACTCGATTGTTTCAGCCCGCTCCTCCACCAGTTCCTGGGCTAATCCAGCCCCCTCCCTACGTTGCAGCGGGGTTCAGAGGAGCGGGAGCTGGAGGGGAAAACAGCTCAGCTCTAAGAATCTGATACCCCCACCTGCCCCCTGTGCTGGCCTGCTCGCGTTCTCCAGCCCTGCGGCTGGGCTCGGGGGCACGGTCTGGAGCGCGTGAGCACACACGCACACACACGCGCGTGCCCGCGAGCCCAGCGGAGCGCTCCAGACCCTCCCGCGCGCAGGGCCCGGAGCGCGCGCACACGCCGGGGCCCCGGGGTTTACTCTGCCCCTGCGGGGCCCCTGAAATGTGCACCGCGTGCCCTCCGTGATGCCCGCGCAGGCAAGAGGCCGCTTCTAGAGACGCTGCATCACATATCTTGGGGAGCGGGGAGAGCCGGCAGGAAGGAGCTCTGCAAAGGCGACTTTCGGATCAAGGGATTTACTAACTCTCAGACCTTTGGGAAATTTCCGAGGCCATCACCAGTGTGAGGGGTTCCTTCTGATCCTGATGCGCCTCTTGAGGTTTTGTTGTTGTTGTTGTTGGGCCGCACAAACACGCGCACACGTACCTCACGTACGCACACGCACACCCGGTCCACACACACCTGCACTGTTCGGTGCTCTGGCGCACACCCTTGTAGACGCAGCCTTCTCTGCAACCAAGCGCTTCTGCAGCTGCGCCTGTGCTCCTGAGAGGTGCTGTTACCCAGCAGCGTGAGTTAAGGATGAGGCGTTCTTCCTAAACGCCGTTAAGCTTTGGTTTCCTTCCCTTTCTCTGCACCAAGAGAAGCCTAAACTCTAGCTTCTTTCATCACATGCTAAGGAAGGAGTCGGCCAACTTTAAGCGCATGAAGAGAAAAAAGAAATGAAAAATGAAAATGACCCCTTAAATCTCCCCAAATTACAGGAGAAAACGAGATGTTAAGTGAGCAGTAGCTATGCGTGGTTAAGGTGACATCGAGTCGAATTCACTTTCCCCCGGAGCCGCGCCATCGGCGCTCGCGTCTCTTCGGGGATGCAGAGACGGGGAAAGGGCAAGAAGGGGCGAAAGAAGGGCGGTGGAGGGTGACGCGCTAAAGGGGAGCGCGGGGCCTGACTGCGGCACCGTGTGACTGCACAAGGTGGGCCCTTACCCGCACCCGCCGGATCCCGCACCCAGAGGTGGGGGCCTGGGGGCGGGGCCCCGTATCCCACCCTCCCTGACATCTCCAGGCCTGCGGTCTGGGCGGCCGGGCCGGGTCGGGGGGCGCGCCTTTCCAGTGTCCCGGAGCCTTGTGGTCGCCCCGGGTGTTTCCTTTCCTTGCGCAGGGAGGGCGCCTGGAGGAGCCGAAAACGTGGGCAGCGGGGGGCGGGGCGGGGGCCGGTGGCGAGAGGGGGGTGTCCCTGGGACCCGCCCCCCACGCCCTCCAATGGCGAGGCGAGAGGTTGGTCCGAGGGGCGGGGCCTCGGGGAGCCGCCGCAGGCCCCGCCCACAGCTCGGCCCCGCCCACAGCTCCGCCCCACCCCCGGGGCCCCACGCGCGCGCCCCGGCCCCGCTCGGCCCAGACTTGGGGCGCCCGAGCCCGGCCCAGATTGCTGCGAGGCCCGCGGTGGGGGGCGGCGGGAAAAGGATATATTTGTCCTCAACGTCCTTGCCTTTTTTCCTGCCCACCCACTCAGGAGCTTCCAAGAGTGCCCTGGGATTTCCTCCTCCCCACCCCCTGTCATCCGAACTTGGGGCGCTGGGGGCGTGCGAGCAGGCAGAGCTGAAGGCCTAAATAAAGCAGAGTGAAGTCGGGGGGCGGGGGTGCGGGCGGCCTGCGCATGCGCACAGCCGCCAGCGTCTGGTGGGCGCCTGCTGAGGGGGAAGGGGCGCCGCCCCTGGGACCCCGCGGGCCTTCTCTCCACTTTCGTTCACTTTCGCCTAGCCTCCCCTCGCTGCTGTGGGTCGTTTGGAAAGTGAGAGTAGAGTCAGTACCACGCATTAATGATATGGGGTGAATGGCTGAAAGCAGATGCTGGTTTTTAAAAAATTATTTATTTTTAAAAGTCCAGGTCGTTCTGCAATTGGTACTGTTTGCGAGGCTGTTTCCCCCAAATTCTTAGTTAAAGGATAACGAAATCCCTAGTTACCAACGCATGCTGGCTGTTTGCGAACATTGCGGGCAATACCCACGGTAGAAGGTGGACTTGGAGAAAGTTTCCTCCTTTCTTTTTGTAATTTGAAACGTCCACTCCACATCATACTTGAGGCGAAAGAGCAGTGGACTAGAGTGGGAAGACGCAGGTAACCAGGCCTTGTGTGGTCAGTTCCGTGATAACCGGCCCTTGTCGGTCCCCCGCCCCCCGTCCCCCGCCCCCCGGCGCCCCCCCTCCCCCGCCTCCCGGCGCCCCCCCTCCCCGGCGCCCCCCCTCCCCGCAGCCACGCCCGCCCGCCCGCCCCTGCTTCTCTGAGCTGCGGTCTGGTGATCTGAAAAACGGAGGAGATCGGACTAGGTGATCTCCAAGGTGGTTTTCACCTTCGGGGTTTTGTGAACAGGAGGTTTTCTAGAATACTGTGGAGGTGCCCCCCAAGGAATAAAGGATGCTAGTTACAGGCGCCTTCTTGTAGAGAACATGTTTCCTTTTGATAAATCATTTCATTTAAACTTAAAGAAACAAATACTATTCAGGATAAGATAAAAAAAAAAGTCAGTGGTGCTGTTTGGATCTACATATCAAATTGAACCAGAGGTACCTCTGGAAGTCAGTCTGCATAATTAAGACGTGAATATGCAAAACTCCCTGTCCCCAAGTCTACCAGGAAGAGACCATGGTCTCTAAGTCTGGTTGGCACTCCCTTTCTTTCTCAGTTGGCGGTCCTGAAGCCCCGTCTCAGCGGCAGGCAGGGTTCCACACACACGTAGCCACCTGATGAGGGTGCGAGTGTCCTGGCATTGGCAACGGGGCAGAGCTCTGAGCAGTCCATGTCCCAGCTCTCTCTACCAGTCCACCATAAGTGGACCTTCCAGATGCTGCCACTTAAAAAAAAAAAAAAGCCTTTGAAATTATTTGCAAGAGCAATTGCCAGAGCAATTGTTAGGAAATTCTACCTTTTCATGGGTCAGAAAAAAAATCCATTGCTAAATGTTAAAATGGGCTGGTCTAACAGTGCATGCCGCTCGTAAATTTAGTCTGTCATTTTTATGTTCTTTGCTGTTGCTTAGTCGCTAAGTCATGTCTGACTCTTTTGCAGCCCTGTGGACTGTAGCCCGTCTCTGTCCATGGGATTTGTCTGTAGGCTCCTCTGTCCATGGGATTCTCTAGCCAAGAATACTGGAGTGGGTTGCCATTCCCTTCTCCAGAGGATCTTCCTGACCCAGGGACTGAACCCCTGGTCTCCTGCATTAGCAGGTGGATTCTTTACCACAGAGCCACCAGGGAAGCTCTGTCATTTTTATTCCTTTAACTAAAATCCTTAATCAAAATACAACTATGAACGTATATGTCTTTTTAATTTAAAAACCGACAACTACACCATATTGAAATATGTATATGAATTAACATATACAGGGGGAGGGAATTTTTGCAGACGTCTGTTGCTAGGGGGCCTAATAAAAATCAGCTTTGAGAGGCTTGCATCTACTGCTTGGTAAGGTGACTTTTCATGTTTGATCATCACTTTAAAGTTAGTTGAAACTTCTAGGGCTTAAATATATGACCAGCTGAAGAAATTTGACTTTGGTGCAGAAATCTGAATCCTGGGAGCAAATGTTATGTTTGAAATGTATGTGTGTGATTAGCTTCGTACTTAATAATACATATTTTATTTTTAAAAAATCAACATTTTTGTTATGAAATATACACACAGAGCCATGCCCAAAACAAAGAGGCAGAGGTCACAAAACAAAGGTGTGCTTGATCATAAATCGAATTATCTGTGTGGTCCTCATTCACACTGAAACAGTGCAGACAGCTAAAATGCAAGGTGTCTTCCTAGGTACGATCCTCAGTCAAAAAATCAGAGAAACTGTCAGGACAGTTAGCAACATCTGATTGCAGTTTGTGAACTGGACATCAGTTGGTACTGATGTTGATTTCCCAGTTGGAGAGTTGCATAGTGATCACAGGCAAGATCGTCCTCGCTTTGGGGGTTCACACACTGGAGTACTTAGGGGAGATGAGACATCATATGTGTGGCTTGTTCTCTTAAGGTTCAGAAAAGGAATAGCGATAATGGGGATGAATAGGCAGTCATGGAAGAACGCAGCCAAGTGTTAAACCCAGGGAGTCTTTGGATGAAGGTATGTGGGAGCTTTTTGTAATGCTCTGGCTACTTTTCTTTATGTTTAAAGTTATTTCAATTTAATTATTTAAAAAATCTATTCTAGGTGGCTTAAGGACTTGAATAGTCTCCCCCCACAATCTTTTAAAACTAAATGAAATATATAGATGAATATTCTTAAATTTTTATTTATTTAGCTGCACCAGGATCATAAGTTGCAGCATCTGAACTCTTAGTTGAAGCAGGTGGGATCTAATCCCCTGACCAGGGGTCAAAGCTGTGCCCCCTGCGCTGGAAGTGTGGGGTCTTAACCACTGGACCATCGGGAAAGTCCCTCTTAAACCTTAAATAAGCATACAGAGCACAAACTGGAAGAGATTAATACATTTGACCATAATAAATGAAAAACTTTTTTTCACCAAGTAACACCTTAAAGGAAATGAAAGGATACATTACCCAAATCATCAAGATTGGTATCAAGAACTAAAGAATTCCTTAGACCACACACACACACACACACACACACACACACACACGCACACACACCTTGAAATAAAACCAAGCGAAGGACATGAAAAGGTATTTCACAGAAGAGAAAGCATGTATGGTTTATCACAGGAATGTAAGCAAAACTGGCTTAATGTTCACAGTGCTCAGTGTCTCGGGGCCTTTGGCCTCCTGAGAGCCTTTCCTTCTGGGATGACCTCACCCTGGTCCATCTGATGTTTTCTTACCACTGCACTCAGACCAAACAGTCGTGGAGGGGGGCACTTCAGAAATGAGGGGCCTTCTTCTCAGCGAGTCTTCTTGGGGAGTGACAGCGTGTGACCCGTTTCCCCCCCCACCCCCACCCCGGGGGGATGTTGGCCTGGTTTGCCTGGCTGGCCAGGTGTCTCTCCCTCAAATTAATCTCTCCCTCTTTGTAACTGGTGAGTGTTTTGGGGGAAGCGTTCCCAGAGTACGTGGACTTCCTGGTCCTTCTCATGACTCCACAGAGAGGCCCTAGCATCCACCGACCGCTCCTGTCTAAGTCGCCACCTCAGTGGTGGTCAGCAAATGGTGGGCCTCTATTTTCCTCGCTTCTTCTAAACTTGCTACTTGACATCTTGCAGTAGGGAGAGCTCCTTCCTTCCCTGCACACGTCCTTTCCTCCTTTCCTTTCTTCCCTCCTCCCCTCCCTCCTTCCTTATTTCCTTCAGTGGGATATACTTTGGTTCCATTATTTTCTTTTACACCCAGAGGAAGGGTTGAAAGAGACAATTATAAGGTAGTTATCTGTTGTCAGAGAGTGAACGCTCCACCTGCCCGTCAGGATCTTGTGCCCAACACGAGAAAGACCAGCTCTTTTCCCCAAGGCATCTGGCTGTCACCTCTCCTCCTCTTAAAGTATTATCTACTTTTTAAAAACTGTGTTCAATTAATTCATCTGTTTAGAGTGTCACTTTACCAGATGCATATTTTTGCCAACTGTGCTTTTGAACGATGTGATTTCGTCAAGGGTTCAAACACAGAGACAGCCCTGACCTGGAGGCGAGGCTGGCTGCAAATGTCATCCATTATTTTGTGAGCTCACTGGAGGGGCGCTTGGCTGGGAGCCCGCATGAGCATCCTCTCATTTCCATCCTGGTGAGAGGCTCCAGGATGCTGTTTATGAGCACACTTTTGGATAGACTTCCTTTCCGCTTGTGGGTATAAAGAGGCTCCTGGCGATAAGCTTTTCGACGTCAATCCGTCTCGCCCTGACAAACCAGCAAATCCAGCCTCATGGGTTTCAACCAGTAAGTTCCTGATGATCGTGAATCATTTATTAACACAGAGTGGAAATGATCACACTGCAGGTCACTCTTGGAGTCAGACAGATCGACGTGGGATTTGCGTTCTGGCTTCCTCCCTGAACTTATTTGCTGTAAAAATATGGTCCAGTAATTTACTTCCTTAGCTTCAGTTTCACTTATCTTTAAAATGGGTGTAAAAATATTGACCAGATGGGAGCTGTTGAGAAGAAAGCGCAGTGTTGTATTTAACAAGCTCAGTGTGTGTGTGTGGGCGGGGGTGTGGAACCTTTTCTGCATCCTGGGCTCCTGTTTTCAGACTGTAGAGAGAACTCTCGCCCTCCTCCCTTGGCAGGGGTGTGGTTTTGGGGGGCGGATGCTCTGGAGTGGCACGGTGTCTCAGTCTCAACTTCCTCCTAGTTCTTCAGCGCCTGTTTTCCTGGAGTCACTTCTCCCTCGTGGGTCCATCACTGTGCTCTTGGTCATGTCTTATGCTGGACGATGGCCTTTGTTTCTAGGAGCCTCTGAAGTTGGTCTCCTCTGGGAGGCTTGCTGCGTTCGTGAACTTGGAATCTGCTCTGCATTCTTCTTACCCCTCCCTTCTTCCAGAGGCACGTTGGCCCCAAGACCTAATTTGGAGAGGAAAGTGGGAGACCCACTTAGCCTCAAGGTTAAGCCATCTTCACGGCTACAGGGATGTGTTGTACAGCACAGGAAATATAGCGAATATTTTGTAATTACTGTAAATAGAGCATAAACTTTAAAAATCATGTAAAAGTTAAATAAATTTTTAAACAAAGCACTACATGCAGAAAAAAGAGATTTCTTCATCTTCTCTACTCAAGTTTTTATTAGAAGTTTACTCTGAGATGTCACGCGTTTGCTCAGATGGATGAGGCTCTTCTCTGTTTCTCATCAGATCTGTGTTTCTGTGTGTGCTCTGCTCAGCACCTTGGGCCGAGGGAGGGGTAATCGGTGCCCCAAACCCCTGATATGTTACAGATAATCACTGATCACAGCATCATGTGTGTGTATTAAACACATAACCCTGGGTTAACCTGGACCCCTGGCTTCCTTGACGGAGGCTGAAGAATTTGAATGAGCTTGAAGCAGACAAAGCGGGATTGTAGTTGATAGAGCTTCACTTCAACATAAATCATTCACGGACTGAGACGGATGTTAAGCTGCTCTGTGCTTGTCTCATTGGGATTATAGGTTATAAATTGAATCGTCTTCTTCCAGAAAGAGGCGTTGAAGTCTTAACCCCAGGACCTCAGAATGGGATCTTATTTATAGAGGTAATCAAGTTAAAGAGAGGTGGTTAGTGTGGCCCTTTATCTAATAACATCCTTACCTTTATAGAAGGGCAAATTTAAATACAGTGACCGGAACGCCCAGAAAGAAGAGGGTTTGAAGACAGCCGTGCGATGATGTCACATCTTAGATGTGACATCTTTAAGACAAGGAATTCCAAAGATTTCTGGAAAAACCTCCTGAAGTTAGCACCGTCTCCCTCACAGACCCTTCCTCAGAAGGAATCACCCGGATAACACCGTGAGCTTATACTTACAGCCTCCAGAGTGTTGAGACATTAAATCTCTGTCTTTCAAGCCACCCAGTCGGTAGCACTTGGTTATGGCAGCCTTAGCAAACTAGCCCATAGGACCAGACGATGCTGGTGGCGGTGGGGTGTCTCACTAGAGGGAGCAGAGTCTGGGGCGGAATCAGTCTCGGAGTAGCAGGTGAGGTGGGCCTTCGCCGAGCTGAAGGAAGGGCTTCCCACCTTCTCTGTGGCCAGAGGTCCAATGGGCGGAGACGCTGAGGCCTGGGGAGGCCTGGAGTGCTTCCTCTCCTGGTGGAAGCCCGCCGGCTGCTCTGACCGCAGGGACAGCCGGAGCCAGACAGCGCCCAGGACGGTCGCTGGCTGGGGCCACGGCTGCACGCTGTTTTCCGTGTTGTATTTCCCTTCCATCGCTCCTGATCCTAGGAAGGTGTCGCAAGAGTTTACAGCTGTGTTGTGAGATATGATGATCTACATCCAGGATGAAGGAGACAAGAAGTGCACTGTAGGTACCACGAGAGGCACAAGTGGTGTCTTGGGGCCCCGGCAGGCACCTGGATGGGGTTCGAGCAGGCAAGTTTGAAGGCCTTGTCCGTGGCCCGTTGAGGGGTGGCCTTTTGGGAAATGCTCAGAAATATCTGGGGGAACTTTTTGAGAATGGATAATTCACAGCAAGAAATCTTGCCACATTTGAAGTGAATATAACTGGTAGTGGTGGTTTAGTTGTTCAGTCGCTTTCGACTCTTTGCAACCCTCCAGACTGTAGCCCACCACGCTCCTCTGTCCATGGTATTCTCCAGGCAAGAATACTGGAGTCGGTTGCCATTTCCTTCTGCAGGGGAACTTCCAGACCCAGGAATTGAACCTGGGTCTCGGGTATTGCAGGGAGTCTCCTTTTACTTTCTGAGCCACCAGGGAAGCCCGTGTATAACTGAGACATATTCAGTTGAATGAGGGCATGTCGCATGTCTTTGCTTAAATGATGTCCAAGGAGAATGATTCCAGGCTTAAAATTCTATTGTTCTAATTAAACAAAGCTGCCACCGAGCAGCGACTAGGTTCTGCAGGTGAAGGAGGGCAGCCTTCAGACCCTCAGGCAAGGAGGTCAGAGCCAGTTCAGGGTGGCTGCTCAGGATCAGGACTTACTGGCCACTGTGAGGAGTGACAGCTGGCCGCACATGCGGGAGGCCATTTTCGCATCTAAAAAATCCTTGGGGGCCAGTGGTGGTGGGGAGCTGGGTGATTTCTAAGAGTCTTTCCAGCACTATCATTCCAAGATTCTGGGAGGACAGAACTAGTAGATATCAGACCAACAATCTGAGGCTATTCAATCTGAGGACAAACCACCCCAAACAGTAAGAGCCCCAAAGAGTATAAACATCCATGGGTAAAGTCAGAGCGCCTTGGGGCTTCCCTGGTGGTGCAGTGGGTAAGAACCTGCCTGCCAGTGCAGAGGACACGGGGCGTTCAATCCCTGGTCTGGGACCCCCCCACCTACCACAGAGTGGCTAAGCACACGTGCCGCAGCTCCTGAGCCCTTGTGCCACGACTGCCGAAGTCCGCGCGCTTAGATCCTGCTGGTTTCTCTGGCAACAAGAGAGGCCACCGCCTTGAGAAGCCCAGACACTGCAGAGAAGAGCGGCCCCTGCTCTCAGCACCCAGAGCAAGCCAGTGAGGCAACGAAGGCCCAGCCCAGCCAGAAGCAACTAAATAATGAAATAAAAAGTTATTTAAAAATATTTTCTGCTAAAAAAAAATCACAGAGCCTTAAGCATCTTCTATAAGACAGGTGCCCTCTAGGTGTAACAGGGGAGCAAATCGGACCTGGTTTCCAACCGCAGGCCTCTAAGCGTTTAGAAAGACCCAGGCAAACACACTGAGGAATAATTCCGAACTGCGAAAGGAGCTCACACTCCTGGGGTGGGAAAGAAGCAGCCACAGGAGGAAGCTACTCCACACTGGGGAACTGTATCAGTCCCCTAGGGCTGCGGCAATAAACTACCACAGCGTGGTGGATTAAGAGGACACACGTCTGTTGGCTCAGGTTCTGGGAGCTGGAGGCCTAACGTCACAGTGTCGCAGGGCCAGGCTCCCTCTGGGGGTTGAGAGCGGGTCCTTCCACGAGTTCTCCTGGCTCCCAGCGGTTGCTGCATCGTTGGCAGGCCTTGGCCGGTAGTTCCCCTCCACCTCTGTCTTCAGGTGGTGGTCCTCCCTCTGTGTTGTCAAATCTCTCTCTTTTTATAAGGACGCTCGTCATTAGATTTAGCACCCACCCTAACCCAGCACGAGGGCTACCCTGGTGGCTCAGATGGCAAAGAATCCACCTGCAATGCAGGAGACCTGTATTCAATCCCTGGATGGGGAAGATCCCCTGGAGAAGGGAAAGGCTACCCACTCCAGTCTTCTTGCCTGGAGAATCCCCATGGACAGAGGAGCCTGGTAGGCTACAGTCCATGGGGTCGAAAAGAGTCGGACATGACTGAGTGACTAACACTGACCCAGCACGACCTCATCTCATCTTGATTATGTCTGCAAAGGCCGAATTTCCACATTCACGAGTATCTGGGTTAGGACTTGAACGAACCCTTTCTTGAGACACTTCAGCGATCAAGGATGTTTTCTCTGAGGAGTTGATACTTAGGTTGAGACCTGAAAGAGAGACAGTGATAGCTGGGCAAAGAACCAGGATAGAAAATAGAACCTGAGGCAGGAAGGACCTTGCATGTGTGAGTCTCGCTGAATCCAGCCGGGGAAGGTGGAGTACAGTGAGGAGACAGCGGTGCAAGGTGAGTTTGGACAAAGGTTGAGGCTGTGTAGGCCACCGTAAGGAATTTGGATTTTATTCCAGACGTCCTGGGAAGCCATTGCAGTGTTTCAAAGGAGGGGAGTGTCCCAGGAAGGTGAGGTGGTGACCTGATCTGGACAGGACCTGGTCTCTGCATCATGGAGTGAAAGGGGCCAGGACGAGCGGGGAGTCTGTGCAGGCGGCTCTCAAGGTGGCAGGTGAGGCAAGCTGGAAAGAAATGGATGCATTCTTGAGACTTTAGGAGAGCGAATCAACAGGATGGATCTGGATTGATTGACTTCTTATATAGGTCCTTGTCCAGAGGCACAAAGTGAGATTTTAGTGTCTTGCACATAGGGTAAGTTAGGTCATCAACTTAACTTATAAAAATTAAGTAGTAGCCACATTAGAGCTTGAGTCCGATGCCTTTTACTCAGTGTTGACAAAAGCTGGTCTTAGGCCATCTCAGCTGGTTTGACCTGAGATAATCTTTGTGTATATTCTGCACAGTGTTTGAATAGTGGGGATAGGTCACATGACCACCTAGAGCTCCAGTTGCTCTTGCCAAGTCAGGAAAGCTGGCAGCAAAGGGGCTTGCAGACTTGCCTGGTCCAATGATCTGGAATTGAACACAGCATGCCCTTCAGACAGACCGCTCTCGGGTCCCCCAGTCTGCTCCTGGGTTCTGATATATAGCCAATGTTGTTGCTGTTCATCCGCTGAGTGGCGTCCCGACCCTTTTGCGATCCCATGGCCTATAGCCCGACAGGCTCCTCCACCCATCGGATTTCCCTGGCAAGGACACTGGGACGGGTTGCCACTTCCTTCTCCAGGGGGTCTTCTCGATCCAGGGACGGAACCCGCATCTCCTGCATGAGAGGCAGATTCTCTACTGCTGAGCCACCAGGGAAGCCCGTGCGTCTTATGTCCCTCTCTCATCACCTCCCTGGCCCCTCTGGGACTTGAGTTTGCTCCTCTGCTGATTATGACATGCAGAGCGGTTTTGCTGTGTGTGGCCCCTTGTGAGCTTGTGCGGCGGTGGGTGGGTAGGTGATAGGGTATTTGGGATTCAGGCTCAACGTCTTCCTCTCGAGAGATGTTGTAAACTTGATGAGAACTATGACAAATCCAGAAAGGGGTCTGACTGATTCTCACATGAAGATTCAAGGACTGAATCTGACGACTCTCTCGCTTCTCCAGGCTTTAGTCCTTTCCCCGGTACTGTCTGAAATCGGTCACAACAGCCTTTCAAATCACCAGGGACAGTAGACACACCGTCTTCTGTTTAAGAAAGCAGGCAAATGTATAATGTATTTTGAGGGGATTTTCACAAACATAATGAAATCTTAAAAAAGAAAGCTGTTTTCTGCTCCAGTTTTCAAGGAGATTAATCTTCCTAGAACACATTTTTTTTCCTGAGTATTACTGGAAAGAAGGAATTTCAGGAATTATAAGTGCCTTAGAAAATTAACTTGGACATCTCCCCCATGAACTGATTACTAAATTATGAAACCACGAGGGACTGCACATTGCTTAAAACTTCAGCATGGGAGCAAATGGCTTCTTAGCAAAGGCCACCCAAGGTCTAACATTTATTTCTTCGGAGATATGTCTAAAGCTGACATGAAATGACCTCTTACCAGGCCTTTTACAAGCGTGCTGGCTGCATAGATAAGTGGGCTTTCATTCACAGGTGAGCAGCTAAAAGGGAATTCTTGTTTCTGCTCATGAAGAAGTAACAACCAGCTCTGGGAGAGTTGCAGAAAGGAAATTGGTGTTTCCACTTACATGTCCTCTGAACAACCATAAAATATTTATCGGCCGCCAAATAAAAAGACAGATTATTCTTTAGATTCTGAGAACCTCACTGAGGTTTCCTCCCTGTACCCTTTGGCCTAATCGTTTAGTGTCTTGTCACAAAACAGGATAAAACGTACCAGATACATATGACAGATTGTTCCTAGTTCGAATATGCCTTGAATCGAGCCTGAAGTTGAGGTGACATTTATAGCCTCCATTAAATGATGGCAAAAGTTGGAAGAAGTTGGAAGGTGGTTGTTATTAATGTATGTGTCTCAGTTTGGTTAGAAGCAGAACTCCTTCCTAATATTAATGTTGGAAGACAGGATCCGTCTGGTTGGAGTCCCTTATGTTTCTCAAGGAATAATGCGGACAGAAGGTGGAGATGGTATGACTTGCCCAGCGGTTTATCTAAGTGTCTTTCATTCTTTAGAAGCCAGTGAGTTGTTGACAATTCTGTTTCCAGCCTGCATTGTTTGTAAGGAAAGGTTTTTCCTCCCTCCTTCCGCCTTCCCTTCCTCCCGTGTTCTCTGCCTCCTCCTTCCCTTGCCTCCTCCCTTCCTTTAATACAATGCTTGAGTTTTATTATATTAAATACACACATAAATGAATGAATAAATACCAGCTACCAGGAAGACTCCCTGTAACCTAGAAAGTTGTCTTTAGTAGTACGTCATGAAATTCGGCAGCCAAAGAATAATTTATAATGGAGTTGACCAGTCAGTGAAGGTGCCACCTCGGGTTAGGCAGGGAAGAGAACATTCTTGGACTTGTCAGCGAAAAGTCAGTGTTTGCTTGACATTCAAATCAAAAGACCCACTTTGAGTGGCCAGAGATTCCCTCTCCTGCCTGTGGCATTCCTGTCTGAGTCCAGGCACTTACCCTGGCACGTTTCACCGGTCTTTCCCTACCATCATCACCCCATCTGCCGTCTGGAGAACCAAAGAGATGATTTTGCATCAGTCTACACACCCTGGCCCCAACCAATGCCAGAAAGTTGCTTGCACCCTAGGCGAGCTGCTAAGGCAGTGTGCAGTGTGGATTCCCTGGGTCTTGGGTTTTCTATCACATCACATTGAATTTAACTGAATAAGAGAGATGGTCTGTTTTCTCTTGGATCCTGCCCACTGGTCACAGAATGGCCTTTGAAATGCTATCCTCAAGCCATCTAGCACATCTTCAGAGCAGATTGGGGGTGGAGGGAGAAAAAGGGTGGTGAGTGCCGTGAGCCTTGTTCTTTTCCAGAGCTGAAGACAGATAGAGTTTACCTCCACTTGGCAGTGTAGGTATATGGATGTGCTGGACTCTTAAGTGATGTTTGGGGGTGTTGGGGAAGCCTGGTAAATGAGACTCGAGTTCACTCTTGTCTCTGTTAATCAAAAGTAGACATGTATGCCTGCTAGCCTGAAAGCATGGACATCAGACTCGGGCCCCGCTACTGAGCATTTGCTCAGAGGCTGCTATGAAACAACTGGAAAACGAGTGCACACCCCCAGTCGAGGGGAGAAAGGCTGCTCAGACAACCTGTACTTACTGCGCTCCTTTTTTTTTTTTTTTGGACTTTACATGCTGCCCAGAACTTTTGATGTGTAGGAAAATGATGCTCTTTTCTTTCCTCCTTTTGGTGATGCTAAAGACTGACGTTTCACATTTTAAAAACTGTTTTTCTGATTACTGGCAAGAATTAGCCATTAACAAGAGAAAGGGTGTAATTTAGATGATACAGAGTGTTTAATTCAGAAGAGAGAGAGCTCGAAGGAGGCCCTTGGAGTTGGAAAGACTTCTTCTCCAGATATTTTCTCCTCTCTTGCCACTCGCTGGATAAGGTGCTTATCCTTTGGGCCCCAAAGTCGTCCTGGCACATGACACGCCTCCACTTGCCGCATTTTGTGATGAGTGTAAGCAGGGTGACGGGACATCTTGGTTTGTCCAGTGCGGTCCTGATTTCTGTCTGCTATTCCAGAATAATTATAAACGGTTCTCCCTTTTACGTCCCAAGTCCAAGTTTAGATTGTAGATATCACTGAAATATAAACTGAGGACCACATAATCCAGGGTTTTTATGCCCTTGCAGTCAAATAAACACAATCTAGTAACTAAAAGTAATTTAAAATGTTTCTTGTGTTTCAGGAGGAACATGGAAGACTATGCAATCTACCACGCCATTCTTCGAAAGTCACTCTCCTCTCTTCTCTAAGTGCCCCCGGGACAGTGCCTGCTCTGAAAATTTGCAAACGAAACAGCCCGACTTTCCTAACACAAGCGTGCACCTTTTATTCCATCTTTCCTCCCTCTCCCTCTCTGTCTGGGTGTTTCCCTTTTCTTTCTCCATTCCCTTAATTCCGCTTCGTGAAGCTGCAATGGGAGAACTCTCTTTCCGGGGTGGAGCGGGGTGAGATTCCTAACCGGCCAGAGCCGTCTTGAGCAGCTGGAAGCGAGACGAGGGAAGGCTGAGAAGTCTGATCGGCAACTAAAGGTCCTCTCTGTCTCAAGTTCTCTGAGAGGCAGGCTGAGTTCTGCATCGGTGCTTGGCACAGAGAGCTACTCAAGAAGTATTTGATTTGTTGAAGTAGATCAAGGAGGATTCTACCTGGCTTTGAAGGAAGAGCAGTATTTGAGTGGGGGTAGAGGCACCCCCTCCTAAGGGGTTCCAGGGAAATAAGAATCAGGGTGTGCGTAGATGTGGGCTCATGTGTCACGTGGTGGGATGTGACGAGACTGGGAGATGGCATTGGATGCTCACGGGCGGTAAAGTGGAGAAGCTTATGGGCTCAGACAGCTCCGGAAGTGTTCTGGAAGTCTGTGGGGGGAAGCTGTGCTGCGGAGAACCAGGTCAGGCTCACGAGCTAGGGCAAGACGTGGTGGGAATCATAGTTCAACCTGCCAGTTTCTTTTGGGGGTAGTTGCTATGTTTGTCCCTTGGATGGCAAGGAGGTCAGACGAGTAGATCCTAAAGGAAACCAACCCTGAATATTCATTGGAAGGACTGTTGCTGAAGCTGAAGCTCTAATCCTTTGGCCACTTGATGTGAAGAACCGACTCCTTGGAAAAGACCCTGATGCTGGGAAAGACTGAGGGCAGGAGGAGAAGGGGCTGACAGAAGATGAGATGGTTAGATAGTATCACCAACTCAGCGGACATGAATTTGAGCAAACTCCAGAAGATCGTGGAGGACAGAGGACACTGGCATGCTGCAGTCCACAGGGTCGCAAAGAGTTGGACACAACTTGGCGACTGAAGCAAACAGTTACTATGCTTGGTACACTGGATGGCATTGTAATGGATAAAGAGCCTACAGCACATAGAAGGAACTCCATAAAAGATGGTTAACACCACCACCGTCATCCTCATTGTCATCCTCCTCCTCACCGTAATCATTTTGATTATTGGGAAAGTCTTGAGGTGCAGAGACATGCTGGTGGATCAAGAAAGGTGTTGTGGAAGGAAACAGGGGAGCTTCTCTGGGAAGAAAGGAGGCTCCGTGCATAAGGGCAGAGTACTAGCCGAGGAGGAGATACTTTGCTCAGTGCCCCTTGGGTAAAGTTAGGATGGAAGCTTATTTGTGCTCAGCATTAAAGACGTCTTCATATTCAAAGTGCCAACCATTAAAGAGATTGTGTCGCGAGGAGGAAGTGAGCTCCTGGTGTTGGAAGAGACAAGTGGAGTCTGGATGACCACCCGCCTGGGATGTTGCTGTTGTTGTTGTTGTCCAGCCGCTCAGTGGTGTCCGACTCTTTGCAACCCCATGGACTGCAGCATGCCCGGCTCCCAGTCCTCTACCATCTCCCAGAGCTTGCTCAAACTCATGTCCGTTGAGTCCGTGATGCCATCCTACCCTCTCATCCTCTGTTGCCCCTTCTCCTCCTGCCCTCAGTCTTTCCCAGCATCAGGCTCTTCACATCAGGTGGCCAAAGTATTGGTGCTTCAGCTTCAGCCTCAGTCCTTCCAATGGCGGGAATGCTACAGGGGCTTTAATAAACATGTGGAAGAGAGGAGTCATTTCCTTTGAGACCCGTCCTGCTGAAAGAGTGAGGATTTGTACTCCTTTAGAGCATGGGCCAAGTTAGTAGCAAACAAAATGGCACGGAGAGGTCATGGTCTGCACCAGTGGTTCTCAGCTGTGGGCCCTTTCACCCCCAGGGAACACTCGGCAATGGCTGGAGACGTTTTGGATCATTAAAACTCAGGGGAAGGTGCTATTAGCATCTGGCGAGTAGAGGTCAAGGATGCTGTTAAACACGATAATGCACAGGTCAGCCTCCCTCCAACACAGGATTATCCGGCTCCAATTTCGCTGTTGGCGAGGTTGAGGAACACTGGCCTGCAGTTTAACGTCTGTTGAACAGTAATGAGCGCTGCTGAATGGATAAACGCTGACTCACATTCACCAGGTAGTATTTTCTTAAGCGATGAGCCAGAAATGCTGCCAAACATGCCCTTTCTGTTGTGGTTTTCACACACATCTCAAAGGTTCTTCTTTTTTCTTCAAAGCTTCTTTGAAGTCAGTGAAACTGGTTAAGAAATGCAGTGGGCGATAAGGACAAATGCTCTGTAAGAACTTGTTTGAAACCTAATTCTGGCTCCCATCCAGGAGGCTCTGTGGAGTGCAGTCTAGTATTCCTCATACTCTCTGGAGGGTAAATGCCTTCCCTGACGGCTGAAGATGAATAAAGAAGGTTCAGGTTTCACAGATTGTTTCTTGGTAACCTGGTCATTTCTTCATTTTGTACACGGCTCACAAATGGCTGTGGTGACCATCGGTCCAGATTTGCTGGAAACAGTCATGGTTTGCCCATAATGTATTGGGGTGATTATTAATAGTACCTCTTTGTTTTAATCAACAAAAGTGTCCTGGTTTAGATAACAAATTAATATTAATATTATAAACTTAGTATCAGTTGACCAATGGGTATTTTAACCATGCATCCACACCATTTTAAATAATATGCATTACTCAACTTTAGCGCTACCAGTTTAAAAATAACTCCTCAGTAGTGGCTAGTTTGATTCATTACCACCATCATGATAGCTACTTTGAATTACTTGTCTCAAATAGTGATGACCTCTGTCCTTCAAGCCACATTCCAGCCCACTTCCTGCTGTGATCCACTACCCACGTTTATGACTTGGTTGGGCAGACCATGGACCCGGAATCAGCGGCCACTGGGAAAGGTAAGTAACTTGCAGAGAGCCAGCTGATCTTGCTCTGATCAACCCAGGAACACATTTCTATAAGACACACAGCCCTTCTCTAAGCTGTTAAGCAAATCCTTTCTAAATCATGACCCCTCTGCATTAATTTTAAATCCCCTTTTGCCTTTTATGTCCACTTCTCAGCTCCATTTCCTAAACCGCTGGCTTTTCCTCAACTCTGATTTCCAAAGAGGTGATTCTGAAATGCGGTTTCATCGGTTTCCTGAAGAAGGTAAAAATGATAGATTTGATCAGGCAACTCTGTGTTTTACAAATACAGTGTCCCGAGTCTCAGCACTGAAAACTTAAACAGGGAATGATTTCTGTTCCATGCAGCTTTCTGGCCATAAAGACCACAAACTCCCTTCTGCTTTTCTGAGATTATCTTTTTCCTGCATTGTTTTGCCCTATAATGTACTTCTCTCAGCTCTTTGGGGGAGAGGAATGTTTGTTCAGCAGGTGCTACGTATGGTAAATTGCCAAATGCATTCACGTTGCTGTATAAATAATGAACATTTCTGCATTCACAGACACTTTGATTGCAACAGTGATAATATATCTCCCTTATTTTAGCGAAAAAAACCCCCAAAACCATGTAGGCAAGAGTTTTACCTTGCTTCAGCAGATAAGACGTATCGGGCTGGCACATGACCTTATTTTTCTTTGTCAAAACTGTTAGTGGAGCAGTCCGTGAAACTGTTACCGAAAGGCGTGGGGTCCGCCTGCTCACCGCTCAAAAACGAATAAGCAGACCAAGCTGGCGGAAAGGAAATTTGCTTTATTTCAGATGCCGGCGACTGTCCACAGGCCGACTCCCCCACGCTGGCCACCACTGGGGCGAGGACTTTTACGCATAGAGTGGGGGGTTCATGCAGAAACAGCACAGTCGTCTCTGTCGGCCGTCTTGAAATTGGTCGTCGGTGGTCTGCCCAGAGTCCCCTGGGTTGTTTCAGGTTCAGTTAATCTACAGTTCCAGGGGCCGTTTGTTCCATTTCTTCGAGGCCCATTCTCAGAATTGTAGCGGCTCATGTCGCGGCTACAGTCCGGTGGTCGTGTAGTTAACTTCTCCATTTGAGGTTTTAGCATCTATATGACAGCTCATAGCATGTGGCTCTGACTGTTACCTACAGCCCTTGAGAAGGAGCTGACTGTCCTTGTTCATGCTTAATGACCGCAGTATTAGTATCTGGTCTCCTTCGACTGTTTCCCCTTGTTTCTGCATTTATTACTCTGATTAAGCTTATTCTTAGACTAACGCTTTCCATAGACAAAAGGCAGGCAAAGGACATTGAGGGGGCAAGGACCACAGGGTCCTGCTCTTTTTCAAGACTGCTCCTAAAATATGCCAATTGCTTAGAATGCGAAAACCATGAACTTCACTGGGCTCCATCTGAGCACAACCCATCCCCCCGCCCCCTTCCAGTTGACTCCCTACAGTGGGATTCCCAGCTTAAGTTATCAAGGGGCTTCTTTTCCTGTGCCTTCTCCTTGCCCTCCCAGCATACCGCGTGACAGCATCTGTGTGGTCAGAAGCACGGACTTGGGGAATTGTTAGGAAACCAGACCTCCATCTGTGCGACTGCCAGCGAGTCAGCTAATCTCTGTGGGTCCCGTATGCGTCACTGTTGTTGAATAGCTGCTCACTCGTGTCCGACTCTCTTCGATTGCATGGACTGCAGCCCGCCAGGCTCCTCTGTCATGAGATTCTCCAGGCAAGAATCCTGGAGTGGGTTGCCATTCCCTCCTTCAGGGGATCTTCCTGACCCAGGGATCGAACTCAGATCTCCTGCATTGGCAGGCAGATTCTTTACCACTGAGTCACCTGGGCAGCCCTCAAATGCTTTAGGGGAATAAAAAAAAAAGGCTCATCTGATAGGGCCATTGTGGCGGTTAAACGACAGTGTACATATATGTCTCTAGCACCTGGAACAGAGAAACACAGAATAAGGCAGCGATTCTTCTTCTCCTTTCCTGTCTCCTTTTGTGTTGTTGTTGTCAGGTTTATTGAAAATATTATAGCACAGCTGCTATAATCGTGTCTGACTCTGAGGGACCCCATAGACGGCAGCCCGCCAGGCTCCTCTGCCCATGGGATTCTCCAGGCAAGAGCACTGGAGTGGGGTGCCATTGCCTTCTCCAATGCGTGAAAGTGAAGTCATTCAGTTGTATCAGACTCCTAGCGACCCCATGGACTTCAGCCTACCAGGCTCCTCTGCCCATGGGATTCTCCAGGTAAGAACACTGGAGTGGGGCACCATTACAGCATAGCAGAAAGACTCAAGCGCCTCCACGTGGTGTTTTGAGATTCATCCCACTTGTAGGCCAAGTGACCTGCAGGTTGGACAGACTGCCCAAGTCCAAGGGCTTCAGTGTTAGCATCAGGACCTACGTCAGTGATTTCCTGACCCCGGGCTGGGACCTCAGGCACGTAATCGTCTCTCCTCTGTCCTGGCCCTCCGGCAGCTCCAAGGAGACCCCTCTCATGGGGCTCCCTGAACCTGCATCATCAGAGGTGGCTGTAGCCCGCACTCTTGCAGCAGAGTTTCTTGACGGAAATAATGGTGATCTCCTTGCACACGCGCTTGTTGGTGTGGAAGTCATTGCTCAGGCGCATGCAGTACTCCTCAGTGATAACCCGGGCGGACTTCTTCATGGTGTTCTGGGAACACAGCCCGTGTAGGCAGGTCCCTGGTACAAGAGCAAGGCAGCCATTCTCCCCTGTAGGTGCTCCCGCATCCCTGCCATCACACATCTCCAAGTCAACAGCCATGATCTGTCCCCATGGCCACCCTCCCAAGAAGCGGCAAGCAACGTAAGGGCAGGGGCAAGGCCTCTTCACCTCTGCAGCTCCACAGATGGCTTAGAAGAAAGCAGGCACTCAGGACGTATTTTCTGAGTCTATCAACTCGGGGAAGAACTTGACAGCTTCCAAGGGTAGCACTTTATTGTTACCCTCTCTTCCTACGTGAAAAAAAAACAAACTCTCACAAAATTCCCAACTGGGAAGCACTGCGGCTCTCCCATGAGTTTGAGCACACAGCTCGCGCTGGCCTTGGGAGGAACATCCCTCTGTCCCCACAGCCCCGGAGGAGATTGGTGGTGGCCCCTCTGGTGTGGAGGCTTCGGGGCTCTGCCTGGGACATGGACCTGGGGGGGCCTCCAGCCCCTGTGGTCTGCTGATGGCGTGCGGCTACAGCCTTGTCTGGAGCCTTCCTTCCACCCACAGGAGCCTCTTGTCCACAGATTAGGAACAGTATGTCCACCCTCCCTGCCAGCTAACCTGCTGCTCCCAATGACTGATGCTGTTGGTGTTCAGTTGTGAAGTCGTATCCGCCTCTTAGCACGCCAGGCTTCCTGTCCTTCACTATCTCCTGGAGTTTGCTCAAATTCATGTCCTTTGAGTCAGTGAAGCTATCTAACCATCTCATCTTCTGCTGCCCTCTTCTCCTCCTGCCCTCAGTCTTTCCCACCATCGGGGTCTTTTCCAAGGAGTCGGCTCTTCACATCAGATGGCCCAAGTGCCTCAGCAACAATCCTTCCAACGAATATTCAGGGTTGGTTTTCTTTAGCATTGACTGGTTTGATCTCCTTGCTGTCCAAGGGACTCTCGAGATGAAGGGATGCAAAAGCATGGCGCCTTTGGGATCGTAATTATGTGAAAACCAAGTCTGATTGATGGCATTGTAGATCTGGTCAGTTATAAGACTGTCAATGAGGGGGTTGTACGGCTCAGTCTTCAGTCAATGCACACATAGCAGGACAGAATCAAAGCCTTTCTGCAGAGTTTTTCTTTTTTTAATTTAATTTTTTTTTTCTCATGAAGCATGTGAGATCTTAGTTCCCCAGTCAGGGATCAAAACCAAACTGCTTGCTTTGGAAGCACAGAGTCTTCACCACTGGACCACCAGGGAAAACCCCAGAGCTTTTCCATAAGGGGCCTGTCCAGTGAGAGTCTGCAGACCGTTTGCGATGTTCAGCTGGCTCCCATTGCTTTTTTTAGTATTTTGTTCACATTTGTAAAAGATAGGTCCTATTTTAGTATTTCAGATTTGAGGCTTATTAGACTTATCAAAATTTACCAGTTTATGGCAAAGGATCAAAATGAGTTTCCTGTGAATGTTTAATAATTCTTGACATTTGATAGGGAAAAGCTTATTATTAAAAAGTAGTCTTAAAGACCTAATTCCAGAATGCCAAAATGTTCTCATTGCGTCACTGATAGAAGTACAGGTTAACTAATTTGTGGTAACTAGCTGTTTTCCAGAATGCTTAAAATAAAACATTCTGATAGTATAGGGAAGACAGAATTGATCTTCCAAAGACTATATTCAAGTCTAACAGAACTAAACTGAATGTGTTTTCCCTCTGACCATGACAAGATTTTGTCGCGCTTCAAGTTGGAAGGTATGAATATTTGTTAACTTAGCGTTAGAGATACGCAGAAAAAAGCCCCTAATGATAGAGATTGTTTGCTTATGACAGAGAGCTTGAAGGCAACACATAAGCTAAGTTGACTTGGTTTGCATGTTGTCCAGAAGTTTCCAGAAATGGGTCCTGTGACCACACACAGCATCTTCACTCACAAAAAGTCCGTGTGGGTGGTGTTGGAAATGATATTAAAGATCATTTATTCTAATTCACTTATTTTATTTTGCAGAGGAAGAAACTGGGGACTGGAAAATGGAGTGGTCACAACTGTGGTTGGCCCTCAACAGAGTTCGAACTTCAAGGGTGTGAGTCAGCCTCTAGGTGAATTGTTTTCAATAGTAAACACTGCGATACCGTGTGGTCTGGTGTTGGTAGAGTCTGTGGGAGCTGAGCTGTGGATACCAGGGCCTTCTAGAAGCTGCATGTAGAGTTTTGACAGCCTGGGGGGTCGGTGCCTCTACGCTTGGCAGTGTTCAAAGGTCAACTGCATACATTTAAAAAATGTGTAGCAGTTCCTTTCATTGTGCCCTTGAGCTGGAAAGGATGCCGCGGCCCCTTGCCAACGGTCATCCTGCATTGAGAATGAGCCAGAGGGGACAGCAGGGTGCGAGGGCCGCGAGAGGCATGTTTCTGTCCATCTCTGCAGTTGGAGGGAGCAGCTGTTCTGCGGTCGTGGCCCGTGAGAGGGGAAGTGGGCTGTGATCTGACCTGCCGGCAGGGACCCCCCTGCACCCCGGCTGGGTCTGGATATTCTAGGGCCACCTGTGGCTGTGGGTGGTGTGTGGGTGTCACAGTCTCCCCTCCTTTCAGTCTCAGGGGAGCCCATCATTATTTCAGAAATAAGGAAATGTGGAGAAGGTGCAGACTTGGGGTTTTTAAGGAGGCCCTGTGCCAGGAGACTGGGCATCTTGAGTGACTCCAAGTGGATGTTCAAACCGACTGAAGACTTGAAGAGGTGGGGACCAAAGCCGGGTGAGGTTCACTGGCCCCTGTGGGTGGACCCTGAGCAGAACCTGGGCACTGGAGCGTCACTGTACCGAGTCACAGACCACCAGGCGCCGCTCAGACCTCAGGCGCAGCCCACGCCAATGATCACATGATTTTGGAGCACTCAGAACATTCAGGGATCATTGACAAAGCCGGGCGAGGCAAGGCAGTGAAGACGGAGGAAGATGAAACTGAAGGCCAGGACGGTTCTGTGTGCAGACTGGATCCCAAACTTGGGGCCCCCCTCTTTGCTTTTCCTGTTGGTAGAGCAGCTGGCTGAAGTGCATCTATCGGGAGAGCTGAGACACTGCAGAGAAGCAGTCCCCAGCGGTTCTGGCACCAGGGACGGGTTTTGTGGAAGACAATTTTGCCGCGGACTGGGGAGGGGGTGCGATGGCTTGGGGATGATCCAGGCACATTGCATGTATTATGCACTTTATTTCTATTATTATTGCATCAGCTGCACCTCAGATCATCAGGCATTAGATGGCGGAGGCTGGGGACCCCTGCTATAGAGGGCTGTTCATGCAGGCAACCTGTGCGTCACAGGGGAGCTGAAAGGAAGGACAAACGAGTAACTGATAAATAAATAACCCCCAAGCAAAGAAACAAACTCCCCCATCACCACTGCTTGAAACGGCCTCATTTTTAAAAACAACAAATACAGAAGTGAAAAAACAAAATAAACTCTTCCTGTGCCATTTTCTCTCAGGAGTTCTAAGCAGCTGGAGGAGATGGAAAATAGATTGTGTTGTAACAAAACAATTGCCCATGACATTTTCAGGAGGAATGGAATATTAGCTGAGAAATGATAGAGACGGTGGTGAGGAAACTGTTTAACGTCTTACGTTTATTTCATAAACTTATTTTTAATCCCCCAGAATGCTCAGTTGATTTAGTCGTGTCTGACTCTTTGTGACTCCCATGGACTGTAGCACATCAGGCTTCTCTCTCCGTGGGAATTTCTTGGCAAGAATACCGGAGTGGGTTGTCATCCCCTCTTTCAGGAGATCTTCCTGACCCAAGGATCGAACTCGCACCTTCTGCATTGCAGGCAGATCCTTTACTGGAAGTGCCATACCAGCAGGCAGAGATTTAACGAGAACGGCTCTGCCCTTCCTAAGCTCTGGAGTCACACTGCTTAGGATTTACGGTTATTGGTGACCACTGTCGTCACTGTGGGTATTTGGAGGGGGGGCAGGTGGCACATGGATCCATGGTGTGACTTTTCCCCAGGTCTACAGGGAGCTGTTCCACCACAGATTCATAACTAAGGTCAGATCAAGGGCTTCCCTCTGGGCAAAAGCCTCCAGTGTCTGTAGGCAAAAACCCAGTGTGTGTGTAATCCTTTAGAGGATCTTTAAAGCAACTGCTTTGATGCTGCAACGTTGGCATTCTGACCATAAATTGATGGAGGGAAAAGAACGGTAGAATTTCAGCTTTCCAGAAGTCAGTCATGGAACTGGTGCCAAGGTCAAGATGCCAAATGTGAGGCTTTGACCTCTGCTTGTTAGACCAGCAGCAGTTCTGAAGCCCCCTCCCTTTCTCGGTTGTGTATGCGTGATGGTGATAGCACGCATTGGCATGTATCCTTCTGGATTTTGATGAATCCCCGCAGGCTGTTGCAGAGAAGTAAAGCAAATGACATCACATTTTTATGGCCTTCATAAAATATGTTGTATAAGTGTGTGAGTAATGAATCAGTCTTTTCAAGATCTCAAAACTTGTCCTTTTACAAAGAAAATATGGCTTATCTAATTTTGAAAACAGGATTGAATTTATAAAAAGAGACTTCAAGCTTCCAGATTGTCTCACTCCGTAAGTAATTTTAACAAAATAGAAAGTATGTGTCGTTAAAGAATAAGAACAAGTAAAAATTATTTCACGCAAAAGTTGCCTGAGAATTTATTAATTTTCAGAATGCTCTTATGATGATGATGTCACTGACCACTTCATTCATTTCATTGTTTGTCTGCCTTTGACTCTGAAATAAGAGCTGGCGTGTGGCTAGCCAGCTTGCTGGTGGCGCCCTTCTCCCTCGTGTGCTCTGAAGAGGTGGGCGCGCCCGTCAAGCATGTTTCTTTGCCTATAGCTGCATCACTTCCTCCTCAGGTCAACAGAAAAATCTAACAGCATGAACTGTGAAACTGCAAGCTGGAAGCACCACAAAACTGCAGAATCTAAATGCATTTTATATGGGATTAAATGTTGTCTTTATCACCAAACACGGTACATGTTTATTGTATAATCTACGGGCAGTATATAAGGAAGAAAAATGATTCCCCCCTACAGAAACACATCCACAAAGAAAACACGATTAACAGTTTGGAGACTCTCAGATATATACTATGTACTATGTAATAGCATATAGCATAAAATCTAATATGCAGCATGTAAAATATAACATACAATATACTACACGTTACCTGTCATATAACATACACATTACCTATCATATAACATACACATTACCTATCATATAACGTATAATGTATTATACATTATCTATCTCTCTAAATCTTTTTCCAAGTGGGATCATCCTGTTCAGTTCAGTTCAGTCACTCAGTCATGTCCGACTCTTTGTGACCCCACGGACCGCAGCACACCAGGCTTCCCTGTCCTTCAGCAACTCCTGGAGCCTACTTAAACTCATGTCCATCGAGTCGGTGATGCCATCCAACCATCTCATTCTCTGTGGTCCCCTTCTCCTCCCGCCTTCAATCTTTCCCAGCATCAGGGTCTTTTCAAATGAGTCAGCTCTTCCCATCAGGTGGCCAAAGTATTGGAGTTTCAGCTTCAGCATCAGTCCTTCCAGTGAACATTGCAGGACTGATCTCCTTTAGGATGGACTGGTTGGATCCTTTTGCTGTCCAAGGGACTCTCAAGAGTCTTCTTCAAAAGTAACCTGCTTTTAAAACTTGAAAACAGCACAGATCCGTCTCTATATCAATACACACAGAGCTACCACATCCTTTGACTCAGCTCCAAGCACAGCAGTTTGAGAGGAGACCCCGGCGGCTTGGTACCAAGTCTGGATTCTACTCTAAGAACAATGAGAAGCCACTGGAGGAATTTAGTCAGAGGCGGCACAGGATCAGCCCTACATCCCTAAAGCCGAGGGCCACCGTATGAAGACTGCGTGGACGGAAGACAAGAAGGAATCTGGGGAATGAATGGGGCTCCAGCTGCTTCCGCAGCTTAACCAGGTGTTCCTTGCTGATTTGAAATGCAAACATACCTGTCCGAATTCAAGTTCTCTAAGGCTTTGAGCTTTGTTTGGTTTGTTTTTTAGGGAGTACATTGTTTGTACATTTTGCTTGTGTTTTTTTCTTCTCTTCAGGTGTTTATTTTTTCTCTTCTTTAGTGTAGAGAGATTTATGTATATTGAGCTAAACTCTTTGTCATCGAGGCGACACTTTCTCTTCTGTCATTTGTTTATTCAATTTGTTTATAATATGCTATGAAAATATTTTTTCATGAATTTATTTCTCTAATTTTTGAGATGAGCAATACACTGATGGAATTCAAAAACCAAACACAAAGTGAAATTGTATAGTGAAAAATCTTCCTCCCAGTCCTGTCATCCCCTATTCAGAACCTGTACTCCCCAGTTGTGACAGATACTATTCTTAGTACCTTAAGTATTTTTCCAGAGTTTATATTTGTGTATAGAAATGGATGGGCTTCCTGGGTGATACAGTGATAAAGAATCCACCTGACAATGCAGGAGATCCAGGTTTGATCCCTGGGTCGGGAAGACGCCCGGAGGAGGAAATGGCAACCCACTCCAATATTCTTGCCTACATTCCAAGGACAGAGGAGGGCTATAGTTCATTGGGTTGCAAAGAGTCAGACATGACCAAGTGACTTAGTACACACAGAACCAAACAAATATAGCTAATACAGATGCCTATTTTCCTCTATTTATACACAAATGATAGTAAGTTATATACATTATTCTGTACCTTTTTTTTAAAAAAAAAAAGAAATTAACAGTACAGCTTGGAGTTCTTTCCATACCAGTACATACAGTCTTAAAGCTGCAGAGTGTCTTGATGAGAAAAGCTTTCCATCTTTTAGAATTATAAAAATAACTCCTCATATTTTGAGAGTTTTAACTTTTGCATTTGTATATTTAATGTCTGGAAATTATTTTTGCAGAGGATTGAATTTAACATTATTTCTTTCTCAAAAGGAGATCCAGTGGTACCAACAGGGCTTATTGAATAATCCATCCTTTTCCCACTGATTTGAAATGCCATCTTTACTCTATAATAAATTCTTATAAATGACTGTGTCTCTTTCCAAAATCTCTGTTCTATTTCACTGATTGATTTGTCTAGGCCAAAACAGCACAGCACCATTCTAATTTCTCCAGCATTGCAATGTATTTTGTTAACTGGTAATTCAAATATTCTTTCTTCTTAATTCTTTTCCAAAAATTTCTCCTCATTTTATCTTTTATTTTATAGGTGAACTTTATAACTAATTGGTCCAGTTCAAAAAATCTAGTTACATATTGATTGGAGTTGTATTGCATTAATAGATACATTTGTGGAAAAATCTTTAAATGGTGACTTCCCATTTGGAGCATAAAATGTCTCTTTACTGATTAAGCTCTTCTATGTTTCTCCCTTATAGGTCTTTTCTACTTCTCAAGTTAATTTCTAGATGTTTTATATATATATATATATACACACACATATATATATATACATTTTTTTTTTTGCTGCTACTAAGATGGCTGCCTCCTTTTCTCATAATATTACCCAAATGATAATTTGTGGATTAGTATTTGTCTCTGATTTTAAAGAATTTATCTATTTTTGTTTTTCTGATTGCTTTTAACATAGAAAACTGCAAACATACACAGAACTCAAGTGGCCCAGTGTATGAAGAATCCACCTGCAAATCAAGAGATGCAGGAGCCGTGGGTTTGATCCCTGGGTCGGGAAGATCCCCTGGAGAGGGGCATGGCAACCCACTCCAGTATTCTTGCCTGGAGAATCCCATGGACAGAGCATCTTGGTGGGCTACAGTCCACATGGTCACAAACAGTTAAACACGACTGAAGTGACTTTGCACACACGCAGTTTCAACACATGGTGATTATTTGGTGTTTTTTTAATCTATAGGTTCATCCCCAATTCTTTTTTGTTTGTTGCTGTTGACAAAGTCACCCCCTTTCCTATAGAGTTCCCCATACATTGATTTTCATGTTTGAATCCAATGGTGTCATTCGCCATGTTCCCCTGTGGCCTGTGTCCCTTCCAGTCCCATCGTCAAGGTCTCTTAGGTCATTTTTGGTTGATTGTAGCTCATTGTCCTGTGTGTTTCTAGGGAAGGATCATGGGGACGTATACCAGAGCTCTCAAATGTACACGACAGCTTCTCTGCAGATGTTATGTTTGAAGGTCAGTTTGAATGATGAAAAGTTCCTGGCGATTGTGGTGGCGTCCTTCTGTTCTGAGGCTGGCAGACACCTGTCCCCTCCCTCTGGGGCCTTCTGCACAGTTGCTGGTTCCACAGGGATCTTGTGGCCCTATTTGTTCCCACTGGCTCCTGTTGGAGGCTCTTGGGGATATCATATCGTCTAGTTTTGTTGTGGACGTTATCACTGTCTTCTTTGTTATGTGATCCTTGTTTCTCTTTTTCTGTGGTGGTGGGATTCATGGAGATTTAAAAAGCTCTATAATCACCTCTACTCAACAATTTGCCAAAACACATAGCTTTAAAAAGTTTTTTCCAGCTAGCCTTTACTATTCTTCTAGGTGGAAAGTCATACCATCTGTTTTTCGTTCTGTCTTCCCAAGAGTTTGTTCTTGTTTCCATTCTGTTCCTCTGTTGATCTTGTTTCGTCTTCCCATCTTCTCAGGTCTCACTGTGGGTTCAATCTGGACTATTTCAGAAGTTGTGTCCATCACTGCTTTAATTCAGCTTTGGAGGGAGCCAATCGTCTCCACGCCTCAGATGTTTGAGTTTTAAAGGTCATCATCTAGGTTGGCAAGTTCTGGAAGATGTTCTCTGTCAGTAGTTATGGGGACAACTGCCTGTTTTCTGAAGGGCTTCCTTCCCTTCCATATCCCCAGCAGGGGCAGGCAGCACCTTGAGCCCGTGGTTGGCGGCTCCCTCAGATGTGGGGGCTGTGAGAGCAGCTGGGTTTGGGGCATACCAGCAAGGACCAGCAGGTGGGAGATGGCCTCCTGGATGAGATGGTAATTAGAGGAGCTTATTTGAAAGTATTATTGGAGGCAATTACAATGGTTGCTGACCATTGGTTATACTCCGTTTTGACTCAATTGTTATTTCTCCAATATCACTCTTTTCTCTCTCTTTTTTGAGCAATTCGAAGGGAATATGTATGGGAATAGTGGGACACACACACACACACACAAATGGTAATTTATAAACATGGCCAATATAAAAGGCAAATTACTTAAAAACCCAGCTGCTTCAATAATTAAATGCGACAAGTTATTTGCGATGCACTTCAGAATTGATATTGACAAGCCAATTGTCTCAAAATCCTAGCATCTTGCATGAACATAAGTGACTTCATACAACACAACACACTTCCCGCAACACATTTTATGTGTTGGGTTGCATCACATTGACAGAAATGCCATCAATTAAAGAACCTTGAGATTCTTCTGTGGAACTCGGGTCTAGTCAACATCCAGTAAAAGTTATAAGTGTTATACCTTATGACTGACTTATTTAACAGCTCACTAGTTGGTTTGTTTTGAGTTTGATCAAATATGATTAATCACTAAATCCGCCTTATTCATGCTATGCATACAAAGTTGAACTAGGAGGAAATATCTTTATGGCTTTTGTGACATCTTTGTGACTTAGTGACTTCTGTGGGGAGGACACTTTTAAGGACAGAGCTCATTTTAAATGAATATGTCACAATGAATGACAATCAAGTTTATTCTCTGTTAAATTAGGAAAGCCCTAGTTAGAGCTTTTGGCTGTAGAAATTCTCTCAGCTTTAACGTGGTGTTATAACCTCAAATTATGATCCACATTAGTTAGAGTATTTAGAGGCTACGGTGGAACTGGGATCTAAAAATAGCTTAGTAGGTGTTCTCAAAGCCACGTGGGGGATTATTTCCCAGGCACAGGTGGAGGAGGGGAGTGTACCCGTGCTGCCTCTAGATAAACTGATTTTCCAGTGACCCATGAGAAGGACACATTCTGACCATCAGCTCTTTCTCTGGAAAGGCCGCTGGAATGAGGACACTTTATTTGCCTTTTAACCAGACAGCATGCCAAGCGCCGTTAAAGATGGCTCTGCTCCTGAATCATTAAAGGGCAGTGGAGAAGCAGCCGTGAAATATGCCGTTTGCTGACATTCCGTAGCACTGCCCTTCGAGGCAGCTGCCAATGTCGAGCAGCTGCCTCTCACATTCCCCTGCCACTTCCTCTCTTTGCTGAAAGAGGTCAGCTGTTTCCTCATTACCGATCTTTCTACCGGCTGGACATCTGGATCCACAGTCCTCGTGTATCCTAATTCAATATTTTCTTGGCTTCATAAATGACATGCTGGACAGCTTGGGCAACGTACGGCAAGAAGCATCTTTAGTCTCGGTCCCAGTGACTCGGTCCCAGCGAGTTAAGGCAAGAGATCCAGCCCACGTGATGCAAGAATCGCTGTACTTTTCCACTGAGCTGAGTCGGAGGAGTGCTCTGGAGGACACGGAGAGAAGAAAGGTGAGGGAACAGAGGGCAGCTGTGTGTCCCTGGTTCCCCAAGCCTGCACACCTTTGACAAAAGTCAAGCACTTAAAGATGAAGAATAAACAGAGGCCCTTCCTTTCGGTTGTAGCAAAATCTGACATTCTAGAGTTAGAAGACTTCACATAGAGGGATTTTGTACCCAGGCAACTTGGTAAACATAAATAAATAAATTTGAGATTGAAAATTCCTATTTAGGTATTTGGGTTGAATGACAGGCACAGACCCTGGAAAAGACCCTGATGCTGGGAAAGACTGAGGGCAGGAGGAGAAAGGGGCAACAGAGTGTGAGATGGTTGGATGGCATCACCAACTCAATGGACATGAGTCTGAGCAAACTCCGGGGAATAGTGAAACCCAGGGAAGCCTGGCGTGCTGCAGTCCATGGGGTCGCAGAGAGCTGGACATGACTGAGAGACTGAACAACAAACAGAAACACAATGTCCAACAAGGCATTAGATGCCCTCATAAAACCAACCCTGAGCTGGCCTGGGGTCTGCTTGGACCATGGTGACCCACGGCCAGGTTCTAGGACACTCTGGGGCACAGGCTTCCCCTGGGGTAGGTGTGAGGGGTTCTATGCCACAGGAGGGTCTAGAAGGAGACGAGAGATGCTGGGATGGATGTTCCCCAGACCACTGCTCCCCTCTGGATGGGGTTTGGAATTTGTACCACTAAACACAGGCTCTTGACTTAGCTAACATCTCCCTAGGCTGTCATTATTCACATGTGAGTGAGTTAGATTTTCATCCTGGAAGATGTTTTTGTGGGGTTGGGGGTCGGGGATCAGGATTGGAGAGGATTCAGATGAAGGAAGGGGGCAGGGCTGGGGGGCACAGATGATGCAGAGGAGGGGATGGGCACCATGAGACAAGAAAAGGGTGCCCAATACGAGTGAGTTCAGTGCCCTAAGTAAACTTTTTTATCAGTTTGCTTATGGGTAGCCTTGGTGAGAATCCAAAATAAGATTTGCCTGAACAATTGTGTAGGAAACTGTGAAGGTCTGTAACCCACACACAGGTCTAAGAGAGTATGTGCATGCTCAGCTGTGTCTGACTCTTTGTGACCTCATGGACTGTAGCCCTCCAGGCTCTTCTGTCCGTGGGATCTTCCAGGCAAGAATACTGGAGTGGGTTGCCATTCCCTTCTCCAGGGGATCTTCCTGACCCAGGGATCAAACCTGCATCTCCTGCATTGGCAGGCTGATTCTTTACCACTCGAGCCTTAGAGATGTTGGGAACAAAAGGAGATCACCACACATCTCAGACACTCCAGGATGATTCAACATCTTAATTCTCCTGGCTTGACGTCTCTGTCACCACTGACACATCTCAGAAACACTGCCGTCTCAGTTTCTGAGTATGTTCTAAGGCCCTGGGGCCCCAACGGTGGCCTGTGGGTTGGCAGCACAGGCCTCACTGAGAACCCTGTTGGAGACGCTCAGGCCCATCCCAGACCTAGCAAGTGCACATGGGCAAGACCCCCTGGTCTCCAGAGCGCCTCTCAGGGAGGGCTGCACAGATGCGAACTGTCAGAGCAGGACCGGGTAACCTTTGTAGAGAGATCCAGAGGCAGTTGTAATTCTCGCTACCAGAGTTGAACTCCTTCCTGACACGGCCCTGAGTGGGCTCTGGCTAATGTGGTTCATTTAGGCTACATCTGGCCTCCCTGGTAGAGGGATTAAGAGCTTCAGAAGGGAAACAACATCACAATGTATCTGCTACGGAGACTCCTTAGTGCTTGGATAAAGATATTTCCCTCTAAATCCCGGAGCAAACCCAAATACTTGTTTCATTTGTGATGTTTTTGTTCACCAGCAGAAAAATGTCTGGATGGATTTGGCAGCTGGGAGGTCCTATTCCAGCCCAGGGATGACTCACAGCCCCCTTTCCCAGTCAGAAGAGCTAGGAACTGACCCTCATTGGCTCCCTTGATGATGTTGATGACTTTAGGTGGGTCCCTATCAGGGCCCCATGACAGTCTACTGTAGAACTTAATATGAAGTGCAGAACCTTTTCATAAACATATCAGGATTTCCTTGTACCTAAAAAATCCCAACACACCTTGTGTCTTTATAAGATCTTAGTAACTCAGTCCGTTTCATCGTTTAACACTGAAGAAGAAGAAAAAAAAGGTTGATCAAGTAAGCATTGTGGTCAATATCATAAACAATATCTTGAAGGATTACATCTTGCCTTTCAAGAAGCTACTATTTTGTTTGTTTTGAGCTTTATATTTTGTATTGGAGGTATAGCCAATTAACAATGCTGTGATAGTTTCAGGAGAACAGTGAAGGGACTCAGGCATGTATGCATTCTCCTCCAAACCCCTCTCTCATCCGGGAGGCCAGGTAACCCCGAGCAGAGTTCCCTGTGCTCTACAGCAGGTCCTTGTTGGTTTCCCGTTTTAAATACTGCAGTGAGCGCATGTCTGTCTGAAATTCCCTCACTATCCCTTCCCCACTGGCAACCATCAGTTCATGCTCTAGGTCTGTGAGACTCTTTCTGTCTTGTAAGTAAGTTCATTTGTATAACTTCTTTTTAGATTCCACATATAAGGGATGTCATATTTCTCCTCTCTGTCTGACTTCCTTCACTCAGGAGAACACTCTCTAGGGCCATCTGTGTGGCTGCAAATGGCATTATTTCATTCTCTTTAATGGCTGAGTAGTGTGTGTGTGTGTGTGTGTGTGTGTGCGTGCGTGCGTGCAAGCACACCACACCGTCTTTACCCATTCCTCTGTCAATGGACATTAGCTGCTTCCATGTCCTGGCTCTTGTAAACAGTGCTGCAAGGAACACTGGGGTGCGTGTATCCTGTCGGGTCATGCTTTTCTCCAGATGCAGGCCCAGGAGTGGGATTGCTGGGTCATATGGTAGCCCTATAATTAGTTTTTAAAGGAACCTCCATACTGTTCTCCGAAGAGGCTGTACCAAATTCCCACCAACAGTGTAAGAGGGTTCCTTCCTCTCCACACGCTCTTCAGGATTTACTGTTTGTGATGAGTTTTCTGATGATAACCATTCTGGCTGGTGCAAGGTAATGTCTCATTTAGTTCTGATTTGCATTTCTCTAATAATTAGCAATGTTGAAGGTCTTTTCATGTACCTATTGGCCATCTGCATGACTTTCAAGAAGCTGCTATTGCTGCTGCTAAGTCGCTTCAGTCGTGTCTGACTCTGTGCGACCCCATAGACGACTGCCCACCAGGCTTCCCCGTCCCTGGGATTCTCCAGGCAAGAACACTGGAGTGGGTTGCCATTTCCTTCTCCAATGTATGAAAGTGAAAAGTGAAAAGTGAAAGTGAAGTCGCTCAGTCGTGTCCGACTCGTAGCGACCCCATGGACTGCAGCCCACCAGGCTCCTCCGTCCATGGGATTTTCCAGGCAAGAGTACTAGGGTGGGGTGCCATTGCCTTCTCCAAGCTATTATATTTTAAATTGAGGAATTACCTGGGAGAAGAAAAGAGCTTAGTACATCTGGGGTTTGCCCCCATGTAGTTAGACTCACCGTGTTTCAATTCAAAGTGGGTGAAGCTCTTAAGATGAAGACCTTCTCACCAAGAGGAGGGAGATGAGTCAAGGAACCGTCCACCTGAGCCAGGACACCGTGTGGTCAGAGCAGTCATCTTCCTGGGTTGTCCTGGACACACCAGGCTTGTGTCTGCTATACTGGAGTAATAATTATCAGGCCCATCTCTTCTTTCTACCAACTTGGGATGGACCTTAAATTTTTTAATAGCCATAATTGATTTATTCACATTTCCAAAGACTTTTAACAGAAATGTTTTAATAAAGGAAACAGATTTGTAGTGGGAAAATGACTCATGTCCAAGCTGGGATGATGCTGAGTGCTAGGATGCTTCAGAGTTTACGACCAGAATGTATAGAGATATTTTGAGTATTATCTGTGTTTCAAATATAAATTAAAATTTACTAAATTTTAGACTTCTAAAATTGCGAGTTTTGTAGCTTTTGAAGGTCTCAGTGGTCATTTCTACACGGTTTATAAGATGGTCACTCTTTGACCCACATGGTCCTTCATGAGCTGGTCCTGCCTACTAGTCCAGTCTAATTCCCAGGAACTCCTTCTCAGAAGAGGGCGTGCTTTATTCTCTGAGGCTTTGTGGGGGCTCTTTTCTCCTCTGAAGGGAGTTTATTTCCCTAACAGTCTGCTCAGTCGATCGTCCTTTCTTCCAGTCTCTTCTCATGCTAACCCTTGGTGAAGCCTCACTTGGAAACCTCCATTCTTTGATGCGGCCCCAGCACTTTGATGCATTTGTGGAGTACATGGGCAGTGTGCCCTCAAGCCCAGAGTGCCACGCTGCACAAGCTCCAGCCGGGGAGAGGGAGACGGAGGGAGGAAGATGGAAAGAAGGGAGGCGGGAAGGAAAGAAGGGTACCACAGGTGTAGCGTCAACAGCTGATCAGGAGAAAAGCTGGATTGGGGGCTAAATTTATATGAAACTGAGATTTCTCTCTAGTTCTAAGTCCCTATTTACCACCCCCTCCTTGTCTTTTCCTCAGTGTTATTTGCTATAAACCTTCAAGGAAAGCCTGCAAAGTCTTGTGCACGTTTTCAGGGGCATTATCTGGTGAGGAGGACCCACGTGCTTTCTTCCTCTGCAGCACTGCCGGGAGAGGACTCTGGTCAGAAGGAATAGGTGGAGACAGTTTTAAGGAAGGAGCAGATAACCCAGTTCCTGAAACTGGTGCATAAAATAAAAGGGGCTAGTCTAGGGCTCGGGGTCACGGGGGGTCTACACTCGTGTGTACTGTCATAAGGTTGAGTCTCAAAGTAATCGCTGCATTTATTATAATGCTGCTTATGTAAGGACAAAAGTGAGTCCAAGGGGGTTCTTATTCCACGAGGATCTCATTAAGAGATGGATGCTCATAAACAGAAGGCCTTGAGATGCCAGTGCATTTGGCTAACTGTACGTTTCCTCACTTCCTGAGGCAGTGTTTCTAGCGTGTGGTCCAGGGACTGCTTGTACCAGAGTCACCTGGGCTGCTTGCTAAAATGCAGAGTCTTGGATGTTTCTCCAGGCTCACTGAACCAGAGTGAGGAGCCAGCTTTGGACTTTCCGGGGGCAGCTGTGGACTGCAGATTTTCCACCGGTCCACCTGGGGGTCCCTATACTTATGGGAGGGTGAGAACACAACCCTGGGAGGGGGGCGTGGCCTGTCCTCACTGTTTCTGACCTCGGACAGAACTGAGTTTCCTAGGAGAGTAAACACTTTGATGTGATGGCTGAAGTAAAGCTAAAAATAGCCCATGTGGCTGCCTGAGCCTCCCTAGGAAACCTGGGTGGGTCGGGATAACCTCACCGCCAGCCATGGGTCTTCTTTTGCGCCCAGTCTTCTCCTCTGTGTTACTAACAGGTCCTCTCCCGTGTTTCTGCGCATCAGAGGTTGAAAGCTGTCGGCCTGGCGGTGGTGTTCAGTCGATAAGTCATGTCCGACTCCGTGACCCCATGGACTGCTGCACGCCAGGCTCCCCTTTCCTCCACTGTCTCCTGGAGTCTGCTCAAATTCATGCCCATTGAGTCAGTGATGGACATCTTTCCCTCTGCCACGCCCTCCTCCTTTGCCTTCAGTCTTTCCCAGAGTGGTATCTTCTCTTTAAATGTCCTGCATCTAGTTTTCCAGCTAGCTTATTCTGGGTGGGTTGTGGACTTCCATAACAAGCTATGTCAGCTTCTGAATATCTGCGGAGGGTTAGCCATGTGGAGCTTTGCCCTCAGTGGCCAGGAGATAAGATTCAGGTCAGGAAAAGGGTCTCCTCCAGAAAAAGAAATGTTGGCAGTGGAGACTCTTACAGGGCAATCATAGCCCCTGTGTTTTAAGAATCCTGATTTCCAGCTGGTCCTCAATGTTGCATGCATGTTAAATTGTGGAGTTTTCGAAACTATTCTTATTTTAAAATAATCTTTCTGTGATTTTTAATGATTACCCACAAACTTCTAAACCCATCATTAGTCTCAATTTTCAAAAATCCATGTAAGAGATTGGGTTGCCAGTTTTGAGGAGCAGATGTGTCTTACCATGGGGTCTCTGCGCTACTCAAGAACAAATTATTCAAAATGATGATTTCTGTCTTATTTAAGCTGTCTGGATAATGTTGCTTTTAAACCAGTACTTCTCAATTTGCCTACTGTCTTGAGGTATTCAACTTTTCAGAACATTTATTTTTTCCCACTTTTTTAGATTCTATTCCAGCAGAAGTCACTACAGAATACTGAGTAGAGTTCCCTGTGCTATGCAGTGGGCCCTGTGATCTATTTTATGTTTCGTAGCGGTGTGTATATGTCCATCCCAACCTCCTGTTTATCCCTCCCCACCATCCAGCATTGCGGACGTGGACACTGTGCTTGAACCCCTGTCTGTCCGGTTCTTAAAGTTACATCTGATTGGTTCAAGTAGCACACACTAAAGAAAGCTTGTATTTGGTTTGAGACTTACAGAGCCTGGATTATTTGCTTAGATGACTCAAATCAATTAATCAGTCAGATTTTCCCTTGCTTCGTGTTGTGCGCTGTTCCGTAGACATCAGAGAGTGTGACGCAAGCGCACCTCTAGCATAAATGTGAATAACCTTTGTGAACCCGAAGCGCTGGGACACAAGGTCCAGTCAGCAAGCATCATTAAGACAAGCAGCATGCGAAAAGGCAGTTATCTTGCTGCTAGTATAAGCCAGGGAGGAACTGCCAGACCTGAAGAATCACTAGCATTAGGGTTTATATTCTGGTGTTGATAGTCACTTGGAGGAAAGTTACATTAACTATTTCAAGGGAGGGGTTAACCTAGTTGAATTTGATCCAGTAGAGGGCACTATATCTCTGTTCTTATGTGTATACATTTACGTGAATATTATATACTATTAAATATGCCCTATATTGCAACAATGTAAGATAACACGGAGCATATATGTATATTTTACATTCCTTTATGAACATCCTTCCCCAAAGGATGAGCGACTGCTAAGACATGAGAACATGGCTTGTAGACGAATGGACATGGTGAAGCATTTAGATGAAAAGCAGACACTGCCCTGCTGTGTATTTACGCATCCTTATTAACGCACTTCTGGAGTCCGATATGTATTTTTTTCTTTTAAGAATCACTGTTTTTCTTGATTCTGGCTTTTAAGGGAAGGGATGACTACATTTTCTTCATCTTCAAGGAGAAGAAGGTTAATTTCTTGAAAACGACTTCATGGCTAAACATGTCAGGATAACTGCTGATTTTAAGCTTTCTTCCTCGCTTGTTGCGGCCCTCAGAGCACTGGCGGGCAGCCTGGGCGCAGGCGCGGGAGGGCCGCGGTGCCGCGCTCCCGGCCTGCGCGCAGTGCAGGGGCGCTGACGGCCGGGGCTGGCGAAGCCCCGGAAGACATCGCAGGGAGATGCTGCGGAGGAAGAACGCACCCCCGCCCCTGCTCGGGCTCTTTGTCTTGGCGATCCCTGCTCCCCGCTCCTCCTTCCCAATCATTCCTGTTCAAATGCGCCGGCTGCCCAGCAAGCTGAAACAGCCAGAGTACTCCGCCCAGCCAAGCAGCTCCTTAGAGGTGAGGAGCAGGGCAAGGAGGCTTTGCAGTGCTGGGCTCATTTAGCTGCGAGCACCCGACAGGGAAAGGCCCTCTCTCTCCAGTCTGGAGAATAGGATTCTGAATTTCGGCCCCACTGGAAAATGAAGATGTCTTCTTCTGTCTTTGTTAAAAGCGAGCTTGCTTTTTAATTCTTCAGGAAGAGTTTGCTAGAGAAATCTGCTGCTGCAGAAAGGGCTATCCATTGTGACAGTGTCCTAAAGTGTAACGAGATACCGGAAAATGTTGGATGTCACCGATCTTGATAATATATTGAGAAATATTTTGTCGCCAAAGTTCTCCTGGCCAGAGGACATTGAGGGAAGGCCTGGGAGAGAGGGGAAAGATGTAGGCTGGACTCCACGGAATGCTAGATATTCCAGAAAGTCTGCAGAAGGGCACTCTCCTTCTTGGAAAACTGCCAGCTTTTAAAAGAAGCATTCGCCCTCATTTCTTCTTACTTTATAAGGGATAAAGCTTCAGTTAGTTACCAGTATACTTTTCCAGTTTTATTGAGATATAGTTGACATACAGCACTCTGTAAGGCGCACAGCAACATGATTTGACTTATGAACATCGTGAAATAATTACCATGATGTGTCTAATGAACATCCATCACCTTACGTAGATAAAAAAAGAAAAAAATTTTTCTTGTGATAAGAACTTAGAATTTACTCTTAACCACCTTCATGCATGACAAACAGCAGAGTTAATCGTCCTAATCATGATGTGTATTACATCCCTAGGAATTATTTATCTTATAGCTGGAGGTTTGTGCCCTTTGACCGCCTTCATCCAGTTCCCCTTCCCCCACCCCCTACTTTTGGCCACCGCAAATCTGATCTCTTTTCCTATGAGTTTTTTTTTTTTTAAGTTTAATGGATTGACCTATAACACTGTTAGTTCCTGGTGTACAACATAGCGATTTGATATTTCTATACATTACAAAATGATCACCACGACGTCTAGTTACCATCTGTCACCATGCAAACACATTACACTGTTACTATTTCCCCCTATGCTGTACATTTCATCCTGTGACTCATTTATTTTGAAAGCTACAAATATATTTTTAACTAATGCCATTAATATCCATTTAAATACAGAGGCTCTGGGCAAATAAATATTTGCTAAATGAGTGAGCTCTGGTAACACAGGACTAGAGAAATAAGATCATTTTCCTACCTCTGTGCCTTTGGTGCTGTTTCTGCGGCCTTAAAGGACCTCCCCCCTTGCCCAAGCCAGGTTCAATCCTATTTATCTTTCTACATCACACTTATAACACTTATTTTAAAAGACAACAACCCCGTGTTGGCTAAAGGGTGTGTGGTGAAAAAGGCACGTTGCCCGCTGCTGGACAGAATTTACCTGGCCTTGTAGCCTTGCTCAGTCACTCAGTCATGTATGACTCTCTGAGATTCCATGGACGGTAGCTCTCCAAGCTCCTCTATCCATGGGATTTCCCAGGCAAGAAGACCAGAGTGGGTTGCCATTTCCTACTCTAGGGGATTTCCCCAGGTCTTACCTTTCTGAAAAAAAATCAGTATGAGCAAGGAATTACCCTTAAATAAACGTATTGTACCAAGAAGCACAGACAAAGATTTAGGTACCAGTGAATTAACTGAAATGTTAGTTTTATAATGGATTTTGGCTGGACTCCATCTAGACTAGGAAATGAATGGAGCTTGGCCCAGGTAAGCAAACCCTGTCTTGGTGTCTATTTAGAACCTGATGAAATGGAAATTGAGAGGTTTTCTGAAGGAGCAGTGTGTATAGCATTAAAGAAATTCATCACGAAAAATTTCAAACACACACAGAAGTAGAGGAATAGAATGAACTTCCATATACCTATCACCCAGATTTAACAGCTCTCAAAATTTTGCAACTTTTGTGCCTCTTCCTTCATGATTTTTGCTGAAGTATCTTCAAGCAAATCCCATTTATCATGCCATTTCTCCCAACGTGAATTAATACCTTTTATATTTTACTGAGCTTTCATGTTATTTACCTATGTATAGCCTTATTATAAACCATTTGACAACATCTATCAAGACAGAAATTCAATGTCCTTTGAACAGCAATTCTACTTCTAGAAACTTCTTTGGAAGAAGTGCTCACGTATATAAGAAACATATGTACATCTTTTTGTTCACTGTAGCATTATTTGTAATAGTGAAAAATAAAAAGCGTTCGTTAGTGACTACTCCCTGCTATGGAGTGATGCTAAGTGATCATTAAAAAGAATGGGTTCAGGCTACATGTCCTGGCTTAGAATGATCTCCAAGAGTTACAGACAGATGGAGAAAAATAAAGAAAAAAGAACTTAGCTCTTCAATGTAACTTCTAATTTTCAAATTTTATTTTTGATGTCTCAAAACATTCTTAATACAGTAGTAGTAGCTATATTATATGCCCAAAATAATAAAAAATAATAATTTGCTCTGCTGAATGTCTTTCATCTCTAGATTTCAAAGAGCATATATCATCATACCGTTGAAGCCTTAATAGGCTAAATATTTATTATATGCACAAGATAAGATCATTTAAAATTTTGAAAATAGAATATTAATTTTATAAAGGGATTTTTTGAACCAAAATCCATCTAATCTTTCAGAATTTTTTGAGGGTTGGATAATTTCATCCACTGTAATATTTTCCCTAAAGTACTCAAAGGCTATACACTTTTTACAAAGGACTTTAATTTTGCCCAACATTATGGCTAACTTTTAAATGACTAAGCTAGAATAACTGCTTCTACTAAACATTTTTTGGACTGTGAAGAAGGCTGAGTGCCGAAGAATTGATGCTTTTGAACTGTGGTGTTGGAGAAGACTCTTGAGAGTCCCTTGGACTGCAAGGAGATCCAACCAGTCCATTCTGAAGGAGATCAACCCTGGGATTTCTTTGGAAGGAATGATGCTAAAGCTGAAGCTCTAGTACTTTGGCCACCTCATGCGAAGAGTTGACTCATTGGAAAAGACTCTGATGCTTGGAGGGATTGGGGGCAGGACGAGAAGGGGACAACCCAGGATGAGATGGCTGGATGGCATCACGGACTCGATGGACGTGAGTCTGAGTGAACTCCGGGAGATGGTGATGGACAGGGAGGCCTGGCATGCTGCGATTCATGGGGTCACAAAGAGTCGGACACGACTGAGCGACTGAACTGAACTGAACTGAAACATTTTAAGATTATTAGCATAGTGAAATCCAGATGCCATATTACACCTACTGGGAGGAAATGATATTTAGTTAGTTAGGTAGGTTGGTATTTAGTTAGGTAGGCATTTAGTTAGTTAGGTAGGTAGGTAGATGGTTAGGTAACAATACTTGGAAGGAGACAATCTCTGTTCTCTAGGTAACTGTCATGTAACTAAAGAAAGTCATCATGAAGTATGTAGGAAATTTCGTGAAACAGTTTGATTTAAAAGAGAAAGAAATGGGAAAAGATGCAGTCATCTTGGTTTTTGTTGTTCTTCTTCAGTTATTAAGTTGTATGCATCTCATTGCAACCCCATGGCCTGCAGCACACCAGGCTTCTCCGTCCCTCACTATCTCCCAGAGTTTGTTCAGATTCGTGTCCATTGAGTTGGTGATGCCATCCAACCATCTCATCCTCTGTCGTCCCCTTCTCCTCCTGCCTTCAATCTTTCCCAGAATCAGGGTCTTTTCCAGTGAGTTGGCTCTTGGCATCAGGTGGCCAAGGTATTGCAGCTTCAGCTTCAGTATCAGTCCTTCCAATGAATATTCAGGATTGATTCCCTTTACGATTGACAATCTTGATTAATCACCTTTGAACAGATAAAACTAAATATTTTAACTAGACACCCAGAACTTTTGATAATAGGAAAGGAAAAAACCACCAGATTGCTATTATTATGAGAGAGAAACTAACAGCTTTGGAATGAATATAAACTTGAGCCCGTTTGTCCTTCAGTGAAAGTCACATTGAGCAGCCTCCTTTAATGTGTCCTGTGAAACTCTATTAACCTGAAAAGTGTAGACCCCTAATGAAAGTTCCGTTTACACCCGAGTGGGACTCAGTTCTCAAGAATGAGAGCAGCATTATCAGAAAGAGTTAAGAAACTCTCAACCTAGTAATAACACGGGATGATAATAAATCTGTGACACTTCCATGAGTGATTTGTATAGAATAATACTGACAGCACATACATCAGAATATGCTAATAATGTTGTCCGTATTAAGTTTAGTTTTATATCTTCTTGAGTCTCTAGTTTTTGAAACCATTTGGCGTGTCCCCTTTTGACTTTTCCAGGCTCAAAAATTGCTTATATAGTTTGGGAATTTTACTTCTTAAACCTTTGAAAAACTTAGTTGTCAAGCATTCTGAATCTGAAGTCTTTGAGGCGATACTTCCTTTTCCAGATATTTCCAAAGTTATCAAGTCACGCTGGTCTCAACGTCTTCTTGCGTCATTTTGGCAGCTTTCATTTTTGCATAAAGTGGTTTATTTTGTTGTGATTTTAATTTTTTAAGCAAAAATTCTGCATTGTGCTCCGTTATACTTTTAGTCTCTTCCGTACCTCTGTTTTGTGCTTATTTATTTACAGTTTTGTGGGGTTTTTTAACACTTTCGCAGAATTTTTATTTAAATATAAGTAAGGGATAGAAGAATGATGCTGAAGCTGAAGCTCCAGTACTTGGGCCACCTCATGCGAAGAGGTGACTCATTGGAAAAGACCCTGATGCTGGGAGAGACTGGGGCAGGAGGAGAAGGGGACGACAGAGAATGAGCTGGCTGGATGGCATCACTGACTCGATGGACGTGAGTCTGGGTGAACTCTGGGAGTTGGTGATGGGCAGGGAGGCCTGGCGTGCTGGGATTCATGGGGTCGCAAAGAGTCGGACACGAGTGAGCGACTGAACTGAACTGAACTGAAGGGATAGTGAGGGCTTCCCTAGTGGCTCAGAGGGTAAAGCGTCTGCTTGCAATGCTGGAGACGCAGCTTCCGTCCCTGGCTTGGGAAGATCCCCTGGAGAAGGAAATGGCAACCCACTCCAGTACTCTTGCCTGGAGAATCCCATGGACAGAGGAGCCTGGAGGGCTACAGGTCATAGGGCCACAAAGAGTTGGGCACGACGGAGCGATTCACTTTCTTTCGCCTTTGAAGGGATAGTGCGTATCCCTGGGTAGGTGTCCCTGAGTTGTTGGATTATGAGTGAGTCCTTCTCTGCTCATATTTTCAGTGCATTGTGAATGCATTTATTTTTTTCAGACTTCACATTTTATTAACCCCTTTTCATATTAAAAGGGGAAGTCACACTTTGAAATGATTGCTTTGGAGGTTCATTCAATCATTTTATTTGATAAAGCTATGCACTCTGCCTATTATCCTGGGCACTTTTCTCTTGTCAGTGGTGTGGATTTTCACAGAACTGAATTTCCTCAATAAACTTTACTCGTACCAGATTTGAGCAGTTCCTCAGGAGACTGGCATGAGGGGAAAAGTGCTCCAGACCCCAGGAACCAGCCTGCGCTTCCGCAGCGTTCTCTTAGAAGTGGCCTCTCGTGGGGTCTCCTTCAAGAGTTCCTTACAACCACATTTAGAAATATTAGCATTATCCATTATTATTTACTGTCTATTTCATTAACTCTCTCTTCATAATGGTCGTAATATACAAAGAGGGTTTTAAAAATTAAATGGCTATATCTTTAAGTTCTAGAACCTGAATTAGTACCTTTGCAAGTCTGCGTATTCACTTCTCAAGCACCGATAGTTCTTTTGTGTCTTTTACTATTTTGTGCGAGTGTGCTCAGCTCTCTCTGACTCTTTGTGACCCCGTAGCCCCCCCGGCTCCTCTGTCCATGGCATCGTCCCACAAGAAAACTGGAGCAGGTTACCATTTCCTCCTCCAGAGGATTTCCCCTATCCAGGGATCAAACCTGCTTATTTAATGTATATTCTTTGTTGCTGCTGCTAAGTCACTTCAGTTGTGTCCGACTCTGTGTGACCCCATAGACGGCAGCCTACCAGGCTCCCCCATCCCTGGGATTCTCCAGGCAAGAACACTGGAGTGGGTTGCCATTTCCTTCTCCAATGCATGAAAGTGAAAAGGGAAAGGGAAGTTGCTCTGTTGTATCCGACTCTTCGCGACCCCATGGACTGCAGCGTACCAGGCTCCTCCGTCCATGGGGTTTTCCAGGCAAGAGTACTGGAGTGGGGTGCCATTGCCTTCTCCAATATTCTTTCTTAGATAATCTGTTATCTTACACGCTTGAGAGCTCTAAACTTACTGTCTATGCCTGCTGACTCTTGGCCATGACGAATTACTTTCTCATCAGCTTTGTAACTTTTATGTGGACTTTTTTTCCCTGTGAAACACCTTGTGGTCTGGGCTGTGGATGCACCCTTCCAGAGTGACTTTTGGGTTTGGCTCTGGTACAACGTGAGGGGTATCTGTATCCCAAGATGAATTTTCTCTCATTATATCTTCGTTTGGCCTGAGGTTCTGACCACAAGAGTAGTGGAGCTGGAATCTCAACTTGTCTGGTGCTGAAGGGTGGGTTTTAGAAATCTCAGAAAAGACTTTTTCTTTTTTTTCAGTTGGAACCCGTTAGGTGCAAACAAGTTTTATTTTCCTGTTCTAACTCACAGTTTAACTGAGGATGCAAATCTTCAAAGTTTTAATTCAGGCAAAAGAAGTTGAATCCAGTAGTTAGGGGTGGTGTGCAAGAGCAAAGGTAAGTAAATGGAAAATATGGGGTCAAGTGTGGTCTATCTCCACCACAATAACAATTTCAAACGTGTCTTGGTGGCAGGATACGGTCGCCAGCTCTCAGTCTGTCTGCCGAATGTTAACTGAAGGTCATTACCAAGCAGTGAGGCTGGACACTGGCATACAACACATAAAGGCTGAAAAGGGAGAAGTGAAGTGAAGTTGCTCAGTCGTGTCTGACTCTTTGCAACCCCATGGACTACAGCCCACCAGGCTCCTCCATCCATGGAATTCTCCAGGCAAGAGTACCAGAGTGGGTTGCCATTTCCTTCTCCAGAAAAGGAAGAAAGAAACTCTTATTTTTGTTTTTTGCTGATAACAAATGTCTCTATGGGAATTCCAGAAACACTACAGGTAAACTCTGGGAACTCATAAAAGCATTTGGAAAAGTTGTCAGATACTGATCAATATACAGAAATCAACAGTGCTCTTCAACAGCACTATCAACTGATTGACAGTGTGAATTTAAGAAAGACGGCATTTATGTATTACCCCAAACTGTAAGGCTATCAGGAATACAACTCCAAAACATATGACATTGTCATGGAGAACATGAAAAACTTTACTATAAGACGTAAAGGAAGGTATAAATAAATGTCAGAACACAGTACATCTCTGGGTGAAAAGATAATGTTGCAGGAGCTTTAATTCTTCCCAAACAATTTATAAATTCAATATAATTCCAATAAAAATCTAACTCAACAATAAAACTCTCTTAAAATTATTTGTGAAATTCAATATGCTTTTCCTAAAATTCATGTGAGAAAGTGAAGAGCCAAGAACAGTAATTTTTTTTTTTTTTTGAAAAGCAGCAGCATCAGTGGTAAAAGTGAAAGCAGAAGCTGAAAGAGGAGGATGGAGATACAGGAGAAATGGAGATGCTCTCTAAGCATAATAATTGGAATGGACACAAGACTTCCCTGGCGGTCCAGTGGTTAAGACGTCACCTTCCAAGGCAAGGGGTGCAGGTTTGATCCCTGGTGGGGGAACCAAGATCCCACATGCCTCAGGGCTAAAAAGCCAAAGCAGAAGCAGTATTGTAGCAAATTCAATAAATTCAATAAAGACCTCACATCAAAAGACTCTTTAAAGAAATAAAATGAACAGTAATGTAAGGGGGTGTCATGAGACAAAACAATCTAGAAACAGGCACACAAGTATTAGGGAACTTAAAGGACAAAGGTGGTATTACAAATCATTGGGAGAAAAGATGGATCCTTAATACATGGATTATTTATATGAAAAAGGATGCAATTAGATCTTAACTCCTTACCAGCAGAAAAACTACACAGAAAAAAAAAAAAATTCCTGGTGGGTTAAAGACCTATCGTGAACAATAAACTGTAAGCATTCTAGAAATAAACCCAAGATGTCTGTTATTTTTAGTACTTTTCTATAAGCTTAAGATATTTCATAGTTACACATTATTTAAGAAAGAAGTAAGTAAACCAGATATTTGGAGAATTATACTGTTTGCAGGGGGAGGTTTCAGAAAATTTAAGGGGCAAAATATTTATGATGACCATAAAACAAACATTTCCCAATTTCTCTTGATTTAAATGGCCCTGAAGGCCAAAACCGAATATTCTGGACTGCCAGAGAATATTACTTGGCTTCACTAACTCCCTATAAAATGGAGGAAAATAAAACCTACAGCACAGGGCTGTGTCTTTTATGCCTTTTATGATCTTCATAGCCAGGTCTTTTATGGAGAGAGGAAAAGAACCCAACTCAAATTTCCTTCAGCAAATAGAGGAAGTTTGGCTCACGGAGCTGGGAAGTTCAGGGGTGATGAGAGTAAACCCATACAAGGCCAGACAGTGGTCTGAGGGCGTCACACCTGTCGACACTTAAGCCTCATGACAACCCCAGTGAAATGGGTTCTGTCCCTGCTCTCATCTTACAGATGAGCAAACGGATGCAGAGAAGTAAATAGACCGTTGAGTGATAACTTGTGTCTTCATGGCCGTGGCCTAGAAAGGAGGCGGGAAACACAATTCTAATTTGAATTTCCATATGTTTGTTCACGGGTGTGCAGTGTTAACTGTCATTCCAAGTCTATGAAACCCTCAAGGTCTGACTCTCTCACTAACACTTTGGAATGTTTGGGGAAGATGCAAAGAAGGGCTAAACGTTTCACTTGGTTTGATCCAGAGCAAACACAGAGACTGCATATCTGGAGGAAAGAACCCACGGGAGAAGGGCAGGATGGCCTCTGGGTCACATAGCGGTCTGGAGCTTACTCTGCGGTTAGGAAGCCCTCCCTAAGTTTATGAGCAAAGGCTAATACTAAAACAGCGAAAAAAGCCTGGTGGGCATTTTAAGTGATAAGCCCAGGAAATGAAAGGTGGAAAACTTGAAGGCAGGGCCAGCAGTTAGAACACTGTGTGTTGCCTTAGGATGACCCTAGATAAAGTTAGACTCACTCAGAAGCCAGGACTGTGGCCGTAAAAATAAGAAGAGACAGGTGAGGAAGGTGTCATCATAGAACATCCAAACCGCATCTGGCGACAGAATGGGACAAGAGAGCGGGCAAAGTGAGGGGTACTTCTGCGGTTTCAGGCTGGGCGACGGAGAGAATGATGTCACTGGAATGAAGAGTTCCAATAAATAACAGGTTCTAGAACCCTAGGGACAGGGGAGCCTGGTGGGCTGTCATCTAGGGGGTCGCACAGAGTCAGACATGACTGAAGTGACTTAGCAGCAGCAGCAGGGAGAAAAGGCCAGAATTCAATTTTAGGCAAGTTGAATTCGAGATGATGGATAAGAAACTGTATCAGTTAGGATTCTTCCTTGGAAGCAACCAAAATCAATTCTGACTTAAGTGGCCAGGAACTTTCCAGAAGGTTTGGGTAGTTTTCAGAGTCTTCAGATCTACAGGACCAGCTGAGGGCCACCCTGGGACAACGCCCCAATGCGGGGTCCCCGTGGCACTGCCGCTGAGCCCTGCAGGTCACTGACGCTGGGTTCTGCTCTCCTTGGTCTCTTTGCCACCGCGCCAGTCACTAGCGCTGCCTGCTTCTCAGCCCCTGCCTCCCTACACCCCAGGCTCCTGACTCAAGGGCCGCTGGGAGAGCAAGCGTCTGGGATTTCCAGCTTCTTGAGGGGGATGTAGCCTCTGTCCCATACTGAAGCTCATTAGTTCTTGCAAGTTTCCCAAGGTATTAATAGGAAAAGAGTCATATGCTAGAGACCAAAAAAGCAAACAGGTACAAGTTCCTATAAGGCAGTGGTCCTCAACCTTTTGGGCACCACGGACCAATTTTACGGAAGACAAATTTTCCACAGGTGGGAGATGATGAGGGGATGCAAGCAATGGGGAGTGATGGGGAGTGATGGGGAGTGGTGGGGAGTGATGGGGAGTGATGGGGAGTGCAGACGAAGCTTCACCTGCTTGCCCACAGCTCCCCTCCTGTTGTGCACCCCTATTCCTAACAAGCTGGAGGCCGGCACCAGTCCACGGCAGACTGGGGGTTGAGGAGCCCTGCTATAAGGGGCTCAGTAAGTTTGGACTGGAGCTCAGGGGAGAGGCTGGGGTTAGTGATACAGTGCTGGGTTTTTCCCCAGAGTAGAGCATCTTGGGCATGATGTATTAGATAGATAGAAGAAAGAAAGAAAGCTGAGCACTGAAAAACTGATGCTTTTGAACTGTGGTGTTGGAGAAGACTCTTGAGCATCCCTTGGACTGCAAGGAGATCCAACCAGTCCATCCTAAAGGAAATCAGTCCTGAATATTCATTGGAAGGACAGATGCTGAAGCTGAAACTCCAATACTTTGGCCACCTGATGCAAAGAACTGATTCATTGGGAAAAGACCCTAATTCTGGGAAGGATTGAAGGCAGGAGAAGAAGGGGACGACAGAGGATGAGATGGTTGGATGGCATCACTGACTCAATGGACATGAGTTTGGGTGAACTCTGGGAGTTGGTGATGGACAGGGAGGCCTGGCATGCTGCAGTCCATGGGGTTGCAAAGAGTTGGACACGACTAAGTGACTGAACTGAACTGAGATAGATATATGATAGATAGATAACTAGATAGATGATAGATAACTAGATAGATGATAGATAAATAGATAGGTGATAGGTAGGTGGTAATAGATACCTGATAGACGGATGATAGGAAAGAGATGATACATAGATGACAGGTAGATAGAAGGTAGATAGAGGATGGCTGAGAACTGACACTTGGAGAAACTTTGGGGGTGGCTGGAGGAGGGAAAAAAAGAGGTGTCAGCTAAGTTGGAAAATTCATCAAAGGGAGAGAGAGCTTCTGTGGAGTGGAGTGCGCTAAGCAAGTGTGGTACAAGGTGATAACCGCCGCTCCCTGGGAAAATATCCACACCTTTTCTAAAGATGTCAGAGTTGGCTATCCCAGCCATTGAAGCAGCTACAGAGAAGCAGTGAGTGGGTGGGAAAGAAAGAAGGAAGGGAGCGTGGTCAGCCCGTGAGCCAGCCCTCTCGCGTATACCCTGCACAGTCCCAGCCCATGCATTTATGCTGTAAAATGAGTCACATGGCGAGCCCAGCTCTGGAGTGCTGCTTAGCAATTAGCTTTATGCACTTTCCTGAATCCTTAATGGTTTTTGGCCAGGGCCTGGGCAATGAGGGGGCAGCCTCTAGCAGTATATGAGATCTCTGGTTAAGCACAGAGCTTCTGCATGAGCTTCTGCTGAGGTCTGCCTGTTGGTAGACCCCGATCGTGGCTTGTTGGAGGCTGGTTCCCAGGGGAGGCACCCGACATGCAGCCAGGCGGATGGACTTCTTCAGGGTCCAGGGAACCGGGTCTAGTGCTCCTGGATTCTGGTTGAGTCATAAATTTCATTTGAACCCAAGATGTGGCAGTTAGCTGTGCTCTCTGGAATGGGCCAGAAAGGGGGTGAGGTCCTGGGGACAGACTTCAATTCCCTATAGGTTTTCTGTTCATAGGACAGAGGGTGTGTCTGGATCTGAGGTTTGGCCAGGATTTTGACCTTGAACTTGATATTTGAAGACTGTTCCTCTAACAAAAGTGGACCAAAATCTTTCCATTATCTGAGAGGACCTGGAAGGGTGCTGAGTCCTGCAGGAGATTTCATCCAGGAGCCAGGAACACACTAGCCCAGGGTTAAACTTGAACTGCCCTTCAACGCATAGTGGGAGAAGGCAATGGCACCCCACTCCAGTACTCTTGCCTGGAAAATCCCGTGGACAGAGGAGCCTGGCAGGCTGCAGTCCATGGGGTCGCAAAGAGTCAGGCACGACTGAGCGACTAACACACTTACTAACTTAAAGGCATAGTGGTTTTCTGAGCGGACTCTATAAAAGTGCCACTGACTCAGACAAGTGGTTGCCACGGACTCCTCGAGGGTGGAGAGCATGTCAGAGTCACCTTTCCATCTTTCACAGCCAGAACGGATAGCTCTTTATCTAAAATGATTTAATGTGTTTATTCGGCCGGAGTCTTAGCTGCAGAGCTCGAGGGCTCAGCAGCTGTGGCGTGAGGGCTTCATTGCCTCTCGACACGTGGGGTCTTAGTTCCCGGACCAGGGCTGGAACCCACGTCCTCTGCATTGCATGGCAGCTTCTCTACCACTGGGCCACCAGAGAAGTCCCGAGAGTGGGTAGCTCTTGAGTGGTAGATCTCGTGGCTGAGCCCCGGGCTTTGCATGCAGCATGTAGGGGGCATGGAGAATGCAGCTCCGAGGGGCCCGTGCTCAGAACTGCTGATTCTGCTGGTCTGTTGAGCTCTGAGGAGGGGCCTCTTGTAATGGACATGCTCTCAGCTGATGCTGTTGCTGCTGCTCCGGGGACAACACTCAGAAAGTCCTGGCCTAAAAGAAAGAGACCAGGGAGGGCAGGGAGGTTCATCAGTGAACGTGTCCATCCACAGTTCGTGAACTAACTCGGCCAGTGCTCTGGGCCCGGGACCACCAGCGTACCTGACTCGCTGGGTGACGCCGCAGGGTTCCCGCCCTGCAGGAGGCAATGAGTGAGCTCCGCTCAGAAACGCTCCTCCGTCAGCCTCACCTCCGTCTCGCAGGATGCTTTCCGCTTCCTCGCTTGGCCTACTTCTGGCTGGAACTGAAGCCCTGCTTCATATTTAATAGAGGCTTCTGTTCTCCCTTCACGCAATATATTGATTCTTATAATTGGGCCTTTTTGCTTTCTCCCAAACTACATTACCCGCATTAACAGCTGGCTTAAAACGCCATTAGAAAACCATACGGGCCTTAGTGGAGGAGAAAAAAGGGAAATACAGCTCGGAGAGCGCCAGCCCTTCCCGTAAGGCGCTCACGGTGGGGAAGTCGGCAGGGCTGCTTTCTGCCTCTTGCTGGCTGCCACCCCCCAGAGCTCTCTATCCAGCAGGCCAGCTGCTTATTCAGCTCTGCTCTGCAGACCAGGACAGTCAGGATGCAGTCGGGGGGTGGGGTCCCCCTATGTTCTTAGTCTACTCTTGCTAATGAGACTGCCATCTTGTGAGTCTGCGTGCGCATCTGGGTACCACCCTGGGCCTTAGCTCATTGTATTGCAAAGTCAGAAAGGCTACACAGCCCTGTGGAAATTCTCGGGCTCGCAAGTCAGATCTCATTTTAGTAGCTCTCTTGTTATTCAGCCTCCCTGGACTTACTTGTGGTTTAGTCGCTCAGTCGTGTCTGACTCTGCAACCCCATGGACTGTAAACCTGTCAGGCGCCTCTGTCCATGGGATTTCCCAGGCAAGAATACTGGAGCAGGTTGCCATTTCCTTTTCCAGGGGATCTTCCCGACCCAGGGATTGAACCCACCGCTCCTGCTTTATGGGCCTCCCTGATAGTTCAACTGGTAAAGAATCCACCTGTAATGCAGGAGACCCCAGTTTGATTGCTGGGTCGGGAAGGTCTCCTGGAGAAGGGATAGGATACCCACTCCGGTATTCCAGCCTGGGTCCATGGGGTCACAGGGAGTCTGGCGACTGGGCGACTTTCACTCACTCCTGCTTTATAGAAGGTTCCCGCTCGCTGTCTCTTGCACATTGCAGTGTATGGACATCGGTCCTGCGCTTCCCTATTTGCCTGACCCTCACCTTCCCTCCTTGGCGTCCATGCGTTTGTTCCCTGTGTCTGTGTCTCTATTCCTGCCCTGCAAAGAGGTTCATGGGTACCATCTTTTCTAGTTTCCACATTTGTGCATTAATATACAAGATTTGTTTTTCTCTTTCTGACTTACTTCACTCTGTGTGACAGACTCTAGGTCCATTCACATTTCTATAGTAAATAAATAAACAATCTTCAAACTAGGAGCCCATAAAAGCCCCTGGATGACTCTCATGTGAAGCCCTGGTTGAGGCCCATCGCTTTAGACCTCTGCTGCCCAGTTTGGGAGCTGGACATGCGGGTGTGGGACGGCTGGTATGTGGCTGGTTGGAGCTGAGATGTGCTCTAAGCGCAGAGTACACTCCGAATTTTGGAGATTCTGAGGACAGTAGGAAAGCAAGACTGTAGAATAACATCTCATGGTTGAATACATGGTCAGAGGTCATTCTCAGTGACAGCTTCCCAAGTTTGTAGACACTATGAAATAGGCCCAATCGAATAAATTATACAGTTTTTGAGAGAAATAAACATGGATTAGTATACCTGTTCGCTGTGTGTGTGTTAGTCGCTCAACCGTGTCTGACTCTTTGCGACTTCATGGACTGTAGCCTGCCAGGCTCCTCTGTCCATGGGATTCTCCAGGCAAGAATATTGGAGTGGGTTGCCATGCCCTTCTCCAGGGGATCTGCCTGACCAAGAGATTGAACCCAGGTCTCCTGCATTGCAGGCAGATTCTTTACCATCTGAGCCACCAGGGATAATACATTTCATATTTAGATAATAAAGATGGTTGCTTTTGCTTTTAGCAAACACATGAAAAGTCAACCTGCAGTCTTTATAAGGGGAGAGAATAGGAGTAAAATCAGAGTAACAGCAAGGCTTGATTCCTTAGCACACTGTCCTGGCAAGAGAAAGGCAAGGGGGCTGCATAGAGACGTAAGAGTCAGGCCAAGATGGAAATGGCAGGGCACACGGGTCACTCCTCACCCCCAAGCACCCAGGGGATACTTTGAAAGAAAACCAGGGGCAAGTCGACACCCTGAGGCAAAGAGCCTCCGCGTTTTCATTTGTCACGAAGTAATGGTTTCTTCGGAAGATGAAGCCTAGAGTGCTGCGGAGGTTGTAATGGCACTGAACCTTCCCAATTCATGTTGCTGCTTCCGGAGAGTCTGATGCCAGCACCTGGAGCCATTTTGTGAGTCAAAGGATTTTAGTCCCGATGAAAATAACCCCCAACACATGTGAAGTTCATAGTGCGAAGTGATCACGCCCCTGGGAGTGAGGAGCTGGCAAGAGGAGCACCAACTCTGTAAGGTTCCACCTCGGGGGGCTACTCAGAATGCCTACTAGTGTCCTGCCGTTGGATGGAACCCAGGAAACGAGAGTCTTCCAGTTTCAGCTTTTCCCCCTCGCGTCCTGACTGCGCCTGTGAAACAGTGAAGCAGAGCAAGAGCAGGGTCTGCATGCTCCCCACGGCCACGCGCCAGGACACAACACCCTTCACGCCACGTACTTTACGTTCCTGGCCACCCTCTGCAGTCCGCTTCCGACTGATTCCCGAGCCACCCTCAGGGTGGGTGCCCTGCTTCCAGCACCAGCAGGGACAGACGTGTCCTCCACGGGTAATCCAAGCAGCAAGGTGATCAGGACTCTCTTCGTAGGAGCTCTTTTGATGAGCAGTCACCACACCAGGGACAGGAGACATCTGATGGTCTCCAGCCCTAAAGCATCTCTCCGGTGCGGGGAGAGGTGCCCGCGATAAATGAATGGTTTCTCCCCTAGAGACTTCTGCCCGCGTGTCTCCTGCTCGCTTTGTGTAAGACCACAGTGTTGGACCTACCGGGTGTCCGCGGCGCTTTAATTTCCCCAGCTGCAAGACGCCACCCAAACTCGAAGAGCCTTGCAAGGGCGTAATGCCGAGCTTGACTACCTTCCAGCAGTATTCTCTCCCTTTCCTTGTAGCTAATGGATGAGTTCTGCGCACAAAGCCCCGCTCTTCTTCTAGGGTCAGCTTCCTAACGGAACTGAGGCATAGGATCTCCTCTCATCCTTCCACAGCCTTCTGGGAACATCTCTCCTACTTTACAAGTCACCTTCCTGACTCCCTTTGGTTAATTTTAGGAAACTTTTCTCTCCTTCGGAATTCATGGGTCCAGAGGAGGCCAGTGGAGTCCCGCCCATCACCGAGTCATTCCTCCGCCTTCCCGACCGTCATGTGTAAAGAAAAAAGTGCTGCCATTTGGGGGCATGTGGGCTAAAAAGAGAAGTAAAGGTGAAGCCACGATTCTTCACGTTTTCTTTTCCTGTTTATCCTTCTCATTTTTTGCATGACTTCTTGCCAAGAAACAAGGTAGACTTGCTTCGATTTTTTTTTTAAAGTTATTTCCTTCCTCTGATGATTTCTTAACTGATGTGTATAAACTTAAGGGCCAGAGGCTGAAGCAATGACACCTCCAATCAAACCATGCCCTCTCATTGCATTTGATGAGACGTCAGTGGTCTTCCTGCATCATAAGGAGGTTATTCTGAGCAATTATATGCCAAAAAATTACACAACCTAGAAGAAATGGGTGAATTCTTATAAACATACAATCTATCAAGGATGAATCATAAAGCAACAGAAAACTTGAACAGACCACCAGGAGTTAAAAAAAAAAAAAGAAGCATATCTTTGCCACCAAACTTAGAAATAGCTTTTCACTCATCTTTTTTGTCTTTTCTTTCTCTCCATGTATGAGACAGAATTTAATGTAATAGAATCAGAGGGAAATGATCATTAAAGTCAATGAAATTAGGTCCTGTTAAGAGGGACTGCACTGGAGAAGGAAACAGCAACCCACTCCAGTGTTCTTGCCTGGAGAATCCCAGGGACGGGAGAGCCTGGTGGGCTGCCATCTCTGGGGCTGCACGGAGTCGGACACGACTGAAGCGACTTAGCCAGAGGGACTGCGGGCTTCCCAGGTGGCATGAGTGGTAAAGAACCCACTTGCCAGTGCAAGAGACATGGAGATGTGGGTTCAATCCCTGGATCCCGAAGATCCCCTGGAGTAGGGGAGGCCATGACGACCCACTCCAGTGTTCTTGCCTGGAGAATCCCATGGACAGAGGAGCCTGGTGGGCTACAGTCCATGAGGTCACAAAGAGTCAGACACGACTGAAATGACTTAGCACACACACAAGAGGGACTACACCTCCAGTTCAGTTCAGTTCAGTTGCTCAGTCGTGTCTGATTCTTTGTGACCCCACGGACTGCAGCACGCCAGGCCTCCCTGTCTATCACCCACTCCCGGAGTTTACCCAAATTCATGTCCATTGAGTTGGTGATGCCATCCAACCATCTCATCCTCTGTCGTCTCCTTCTCCTCCCGCCTTCAATCTTTCCCAGCATCAGGGTCTTTTCCAGTGAGTCAGTTCTTTGCCTCAGGTGGCCAGAGTATTGGAGTTTCAGCTTCAGCAGCTCCAGAGAGAAGGACTATTGTCTTTATCTTAATCTTTACCTTAATCCCTAAACCTAGGGTCCTTTCAGTGACCTCTGAAGCTGAGATGCTTTGGTGCTCACACTGCCCACAGTTTCCTTTGGACTCACTGGAGGATCAGCCGCCGTGAGGCCCTCCGTCTACTTTCATCATCCTTTCCTAGAATTCGAGCGCTAATGTTGCCACGTGCACATGTAAATAAGCCAGAGTAGAGGGGGGATGGGCAGGGCAGGTGAGGATGCCGAGGGCCTCCGAGGGCCGGTGGGCGAGAGGGGAGAGAGCCACGTGAGCCTGGGATGGTGTCTGCAGAGGGCCGGGAGTAGTCGTGGGTCAATTCTCAAGCCCTCCCATTCTTTCTGATGACTTGGCGCCAAAGCTATAACTTTGCTATCAGGAGACATGGTGTCAGCACTGATCTTTTTCAGATCTAACACTTTTCCTTTTTTCGTAGCATCATTTCTTTTAATTCATATTTCTCTGAGGACGTAGTAGTTCTCATACATGTAAAGCCCTAAGAATTTGGAAGTGATCAACACCTGTATTTCATTCTAAATCAGAACTCCGTGTACCTGGAATGACGAGCTTTTTCTTTCCCGGAAAATTACTTCAGGGGAGGCAAAGGGACACGAGGATGGAGTTTGGCCCTCACTCTTGTTTGTTCTGGAGCTGGTGTGTCTCCTGTGCCCTCTTAAGACGAGTGACGCAGAAAGCGGGAACTGTGTCATCAGCCCAAATGCCTTATTCTTCGCAGAACAGACCATGCCAGTTCTCTGCCCCCTTTGGTGGGACTGTAGACGGCGGGTCTGAACCGCTTCAGACCAGCCCAGCTCCGCAGCATGGGAGACTCTTTACCGCCCCCTGGTGGATGGAGTAAGAGAAACACGGTCTCTAAGGGCTAAGGATGAAGAACCAACAAATAGGTTAACTGGTCCCAGGGTGGAGGCTGCGACGCTGGGAGGAGGAGCATTACGGGGTGGATGGGCCGCAAGGAAGGAGGGGGTAAAGTGGGTCCCTCCCTTGTCGGACCCAGGTCCCTCACAGGCGTGTTCACTCCTTTGGCCTTCCACTTAGGCATACCCTTCCTATCCCAGGGTCCCGGCACGTCCCACGTCAAAAAGGAGAGGTTCCTCTCCCAGTTAACTGATGTGGCATAAGCCTCCAGCTCGTCACACGCGGTCCAGCTGTCTTGCTCCCGACAGCATCTCCTCCCAGGCCTGTTTTCCCACTCCCAGCCATCTCACAGCTTAACCATCTTCGGGATGGTGGGTGGCTAGGAGAGTCAATGAGCTTCCCAATGAATTTATGTCTCTCTCTCTATACGCAATGCTTCTTGAAACCTTGATCTCTTCCAACTTTCTAATATAATTGTCATTTTTGGAGCCTGGATTATTACTCGTTGCTGAGTCCTAAACATATCTTTGCTTCCAGACCTGTATTTACCTGCTTTTATAATATCCCATCGATGTTAACTGGAAGGCAATTGACATTAAAAATTGGGCCTCGGGTGATGTGGAAAAGCCTGAGATTCCAGCTTATAAATTGGTAAACTTCTCTCTTTTTTGGCACTTTTACCCTCTTTCATTACTGGCAGGCAGTCCAAGAGCGTATGGTCTTTATCTGATAAAAAGCATTGGCTCGAACGGTGTCCCAATGAGGCTCAAGTTATGGGCTAAGGATGAAGTAGCGACATTTTTATCTATGGACACACTGCTACACACAATGCGTGACAGCCATCTCGGTCACAGGAAGGACAGTGACACAGCGAGCGTTTCAGAGGAGTTTATGGGGAAATGTCAGGTGCTACATCAAACGCAGATCTTATAATATAGATGCTTAGATTTGGAACTAACTTTAGAAATTGCACGGCTTCCCTAGTGGCTGAAACGGTAAAGAATCCGCCTACAATGCAGGAGACCTGGGTTCAGTCTCTGGGTTAGGAAGATCCCCTGAAGAAGGGAATAGCAATCCATTCCAGTATTCTTGCCTGGAGAATCCCGTGGACAGAGGAGCCTGGAGGGCTACAGCCTGTGGGGTCGCAGTCAGACACTACTGAGTGATTATCACCTTCACGTTTTAGAAATCACCTTATATATCCTCATGTCTGGTTTACGACCTCATGCAACTATTCCTGGTCGGTGGTCTGGCTACCCAACCTCCACCTTGGGGACCGAGTTGAGGGCTCACTACCTTGACTGGTTGTTTGGTCCATGGTGGGAAATCGTATTTTAGGGAAGGAAGTGGCAACTCCAGTATTCTTGCCTGGAAAATCCCATGGACAAAGGAGCCTGGTGGGCTACAGTCCATGGGGTCACAAGAAGTTGGACACGACTGAGCAACTGAACATGTTCAGCCCATGGGGCCTCATTTTGAGACAGAACGCAAAAGCTCATCTTCTCTCCCTTCTGTAGCCACCATCTCTGAATCCCCTAAACCCAGCCTCATTCTGAACTCCAGCGGCGGAAGGCGCTGCAGGGTGAGATACTTTCCAGAGTTGTTTCAAGTCACTTTGGCAGTAAGAGGAGGAGGGCATGGGGCTATTTCTGACTCTCTGATTATTGTCTCGAAGGCGCTTGTGTACGGGAAAATGGGAGGTGGTTTCTGGGGAAACGAGGTTAGGGCAATTCAGGTTTGAAGGCTTCAGATGCTTCATTCCCGGGAAGAGCAGACAGACAATGGGCTATGCTCAAACAAGCTGTGTTCAACGGCCGAGTTCTAAGCCCTGCTCCCTTTGATATTATTTTGGCTTTAATGCTTAGGTCAACTCTAGAAGGTGAAACGGCGAGAAGGAAATGGACTGCCTGGAGACAAAGCCCATTAGGGTTTTACTGGCAGGAAAAATGAATAGGAGTAACAGAGATGAGAGGGGAGCCCGAACCCTGAGTGCCAGGGAGGGTAGCCCTGCCTCCTTCCTCCACTGGGTGGCCATTGTCGCCACTCATTCATTCGGCAGTGCTTATCGACAGATCATTCTGAACGGGTGCGCAGCGATGTATGCCGTAGAGTCACAGAGCTCCTTTTATAAGATGAAAAGTGGACGGTTGCCTAGATGGGATCTATTTTAATCATTTGAAACTGTTAGTCATTTTTGGCAAAGGAAATCGTCGTGATGGGTCAGCCAGATACTACAGCGTCTTTCAACATTTGGTAGAAATTGTCAGGGAAGCCATGCCAAGGCACAACAGAGACGGAGAGAGAGAAAAATCTACTTTAAGCTTAAAGGTTATTCTTTTCCCACGTGCTAACATATGGTCTGCCATGCGATCTCTACTGTATCTCTTGCCTTCTGTGTGCAGTGACGTGAACCCCAATTGAGGTGGCCCAAATATTAACCGTGAAGGATGTTGGTTCTCCAGGTTATTTTCTAAGCTGTGTCTGTAATGTGAGATTGAAGTGAAAATAGCAACTCCCCTGTCTCTGGCATCCAGACCTTGCCTTTGCAGCTAGAGAAGGAGACGGGTGAGCAGGGTAAAGGTGCTCATTTGAGGGACTTCCCTGGAGGTCCAGTGGTTCATGCTTCTACTGCAGGGGGCATGGGTTCAATCCCTGGTCGGGGAACTAATATCCTGCATGCCAAAGAAAGTTAAAAATTAAATTAAAAAAAAAGATGTTCATTTGGGTCTGATCAGATAGTGGTCTGTCAAGAAGTAAATCTGGAAGCTTGAAGTCTTCCATTAAGCAGGAAAAAAAAAAAACAACCCAAAAAACTGAATTAGAATGTAAGAAGTATTCATGGACAGCTTTTTAAGCGAAAGAAAAAAGACAGCATGAAACCAAAAAGCCTTGTGTATTTCAGACCCTGTGACTCCACTTGGCAGTTCTAAGAATAGGTTTTTTTTAAATCATAAATTATATTATAGCATAAGATGGGCCCAGTGATCCTTACCTCCCGTTGCGTTCTGTGGGACTCCCTCCCTTTGACCCTCGGCTGGATCCAGTGAATTGCTTTCTACAGATGTAACAGAAATGGTGCGTGTCTCTTCAGAGGTTAGGTTCCAAGGAGAGCTGGACTTCTGCCTTGCTCCCTCGTGTTCTCCTCACTGTGGAAGCCAGACGTCCAGGTGTGAGCTTCCCTACAGATGGCCCAACGTAACAAGGAGCCGGGGAGGCCAACGGGCAGCAAGGAACTAAGGTCCGCAGGCCAGCGTCCGTGAGGGGTGCCCACATGAGCTCGAAACCAGAGCCTCTGGATTGAGCCTTCCGCTAAGACCTTAGCCCTGGCTGACTGTGATGGCAGCCAGTCCTGAGCCGAAGAGCCCAGCTAAGCCTTGCCTGGCTTGCTGCAGTCATCCGGCTGTGTGAACGCTACAGACCTTCTTGAGCGCTCATCTTTTGGTGCATATACGCATCCTAATTCTGTTCAGTACATACCTACGAACGGAATTGCTGGGTCATGGCATGTATTCAGATTCAGGAGACGCTGCCAAAAGCTTTCCAAGGGGCCTTGCCCATTTACACTCCAGCCAGCGGTGCCCAGGGCCAGGCTCTCATCTCACTGTTTCGGCAGGACTCTGCTGCCTTTCAGTTCAGCACAGGGCCAGGTGTGCCGTGAGATTTTAATGGCATTTCTTATTAATAGTAATACTAACGGGAAGAATAATAACAGCAAAGGTAACCTTTTGCATACCTAATTATCTGATGTTTTAGTTTTCAAAAAGCAATATATAGCCAGGGCTTCATTATGCATTATCACTTTCTGTGTAGTTAGCACTGATAGAACTAAATATTAAGCACTGCAGAGGGTGCAGAGGCACCATGGCTGTCCTTAAATCAGATTTCTTAGGGGATGACCAGGATTAACGGAGAGAACCAGTTGAAGTAGAACACTTTTATATTATGCTTTCAATATTTAGGCTATTTAAGTGAGCTTGGGCTTTTTTTTTTTTTTTTAAGCTTAAATTTCGCAGATAATGGCCTTCATTTGCTGCTTAACATTGCTAGTCAGGAGATCTTGGGAGCCTATTGTTTTTCATCACAGAGAGCACTATTTTCACATTATACCTGTTTTTCAATTTTATATCAGTAATAACATTTTGTTGATCTATATGAGTTTTTAGCATTGTATACTCGATAAAGCTAATTGGGATATTATGGAAGATATCTAGCATTTCTTTTAATGATCTGCGTAAAAGCAGATTTCTTTATTAGAGTCATATTTTGTGAATTCACGGTTATAGCCAAGAAAAAGAATCACACTCATGAGCTCAGCCTTGCATCCGTAATAAAAGCAGTGCACAGAAAACCAAGTTTGGCAGCGGTGGTCAAGCACCGTGGGCAATTCAGCCTGGACAGGCGTCGTGTGAGCACCGAAACACTTGGTGGGCATGTGAGCCTGTCACTGAACGGTCCCCAGGAGAGGGGACTGCCCTGGTGGTCCAGGCGTAAGACTTCACCTTCCAGAGCAGCGGGTGTGAGTTCGATCCCCGGCTGGGGTGCCTTGTGGCCACAAAGCCGAAACAGAAAACAAAAGCAATATTGTAACAAATTCAATAAAGACGTAAAAAAAAAACAAAGCCCTGCCGATTACAGACGTTCAAATTCGAAACTGGGCAATGTAAGCCACGAGAAACTAGCCCCAGAAAACAGTAGAGGCAAACAATGAAAGACCACTAAAAGAGGAGCACATTGAAGGCGCCAGTCGTGTCGGGCTCTTTGTGACCCTTTGGGCTGCAGCCTGTCGGGTTCCTCGGTCCATGGATTTTTCAGGCAAGAATACTGGAGCGCGTCGCCCCATCTCCTTCTCCAGGGGAATCTTTCCAACCCAGGGACTGAAGCTTCGTCTCCTGCGTCTCCTGCGCTGCAGGCAGATTCTTCACCTGTTGGGGCGTCAGGGAAGCCCCTCCACAAAACGTGAAGAATAAGCAAATGATAAAAAATCATCAAAAGTAAGAGACTAAGCAAGTCATTCTGGTAGGAAAATATTCAAAATCCATATTAACGCCATGGTTTGTAACGTAAGGGCACGCTCTGATCCGTTTAGGAATCTTTTCTGGGGAAGGGCATAAACAAAGATGCAGCGATGTCCTCTGCTTTCTGAGGAAGCGGTCGTCTGTGGGGCTGGGACCTCCCAGACTGTCCTGCCAGGGACCCTGAGGAGTCACCTGGATATGGCTGGGTTTTGGATGGTGCTTTGATGCAAGATTCTGCGCAAAAACCCGGCACCCAGCTATGGCACGAAGGCCTTCGCAAACAAGAGTCTGGGCAGGAGGAAGATTACTCATTATGGCCACTGGTGGAATCCTCAGGACACATTTCTAGAAGGCAAGAATGGTCCAGAGCCACTTCCATCAACTGTGGCAAGAGAGTGACATTCCTTTGTTCCTTGATAATTTCCAACTCATCTTGGACCAGATACTCCAGGTTTTAAGCAGTTATTTCACTTAAACCTGTAACAGTGGCCACAAATTTGGGGTTTAGGTATAGCTGGAATAGGACATGGCAACCCTCTCCAGTAATCTTGCCTGGAAAATTCCATGGGCAGACGATCCTGGCTGTAAACGGCAGGACACGACTGAGGAACTAAGCACATAGCTAACAGAAAAACGAGTTACTTTATTCCATGTGGTTAGAGACGAATCAGTATAGATGGCTGATTATGATATATATGTGCAAGTCAAGGCATTTTTGAACGTTCAAGGGGAAAAATGGCATGTAGTTTCATGATCAGGCTATTAACTGTCCCTGGTGCTTCACGGGAAAAACAGGTTCAGGGGTGATAGGGAACTGACGTCTCTTTGAGGTTCTCCGTGGAATCGTCTTATTTCCCAAGGTTTTGAGAAAGAGCAATGCCATCCTCATTGTCTTGACTTCTCTCTCAACTTCAAGTTATCCCTAAAGGCATCCAATCAAATGCTGATGGGATGAGGGTGAGGAAAGGCCTAGAAAACCACAGCTTGAAAATCCAGGTCCCCTGCAATGCAGCATCACACAAGCTTAGTCCAACAGGCTCAGAAAGGAGAGCAGTCGACGCTCTTCCTGCTGGAAGGAAATGCTCGGTGCTGGAACTTCATCTTTTTTATCTGAAAAATGTGTAGAGCTGCACGGTGTGTGTTAACAACTTCTATATATCTGAAGAGATCTAGCATGTGTCCTCCCAGGGCTAACAGGTTAAATATTGCCAGCTCCTTTAGGTCTTCCTTTTAGGCTATGATGCCTTTGTTTTCATGTCTAGAGTCTTGGTGGAGGGACCTGGAAGCTGATCCAGCTAGGACAGCTGACAGAAACATCTGCCTGTGGCTTCTCCAGTTCGGCAGTCCCAAAGAAGCTGGGCTTTTATACAGAAGCTCACGACTTCTGTGGAAAGGATTTCAAGAGACAATACGTGAAAGCCGCCCATCTCCTTGGGTCTGAAAACCAACAGAGTTCTTACTACCACATTCCATTGGTCTGAGCACCAGAAAGCTAGCCTAGAATCAAGGGGAGAGAAGGAAAGATGACCAGCTTTCAAGGAAAGGAGCGGCAGTGATCTAATGGCTATTCACAGTCCACTGCCTTAAGATAAGAAATTCTGATTGTAATTTTTATCATGCAGGACTTTCCCTCTGTCCAAACTTGCTCAAACCAGAAAGAAGAGGAAAGAACCCTTTCTTGGGTGTTTTAGGCACTTGCTTTTAGTAATAGGAAGGACTCATTAGGACCCCTTAAGTTTGAATTAGCTTTAGGGTGGTAAAATATTGCTTAGATAATTACTGAAGTCCTAGAACCATGATTAGCTTGAAAATTAATGGGAGATCATGAATTGTATTAGCAGCAAGCTTACCAAGCATCTTTTAAAAAGGTCCATTGTCTTTGAAGCTAAAAAATGCTCCTGAGCTCTTGACAACAAAGGTAAACACCGTCTCCTAGTAACTTTTCTTGTTGCAACTGAGGTTCTTTGTCTTTCTTCTCATTTATTTATGTGTTGTGGGTTTCTTGTTTTCGTGCTTCTGTAGAGATTTATAAAGGCAAAACCAAGTCTAAGTGAGGTGGAGAGCTTTGCCTGTAAGAGAGAGATGAGCATAGCCCTAGGAATAAGCTCTTGGGTCTTTAGCAGTCCTTGCCCATGGTAGTTAGTTGGATTCTCAAAGCTGAGTTTCTAGGAACTGGTCTGTCCCCCACTGGTATCTGTTTGTGTGACAGATGGCTCCCCTGACTTGCTTCCTCTCCCACTTTATCTCCTGGGAACCTGTTGTTCGATCACTGAGTCGTGTCCAACTCTTTGTGACCCCAGGAGCTGCAGCTCACCAGGCTTCCCTGTCCTTCACTATCTCCTGGAGCTTGCTCAAATTCGTGTCCATCAAATCAGTGATACTATCTAACCATCTCATCATCTGCTGCCCCCTTCTCCTCCTGCCCTCAATCTTTCCCAGCATCAGGGTCTTTTCTAACGAGTCAGCTCTTCGCATCAGGTGGTCAAAGTACTGGAGCTTCCAATGAATATTCAGGACTGATTTCCTTTAGGATTAATTGCTTGGATCTCCTTGCAGGCCAGGGGACTCTCAGGAGTCTTCTCCTGGACCCTAAGACATTCCACTTCCCATCCCTGAACCAACCACAGGCACACCCTGGTCATCTACCCTGGGACTCAGTCATGACCTGAGCTAGGCTCACTGCCCCACACGCTCTTGTCCCTCTGGATCTGCCTGTAGTTTTCAGTTCTGGGTCCAGGTTTTAAATCAGCAGCCACTTTTAGCCTTTCTCCACCACACAGCCTAGAAGAAACAAGAACTTCTTATTCCTGGAAGTGCTCCAGCTCTGACTCATACCTGCCCTTCTGTGGCTAAAGTCTCCATAGATACTTTCAATGAATGCTCCCACGAACAATTCTGATGGGGAATACGAAGAGCCCGCCCTCCTTGCTGCATACTCACCGTCTCCTCAGGCAGCAGCAACAGCACCCGGAAGGGCTGGCCTTTCTCTCTGCTACGCGAGCTCGTCTCTGCCAGGTGTTCTCCACCTTACCTCCTAGTCTTTTGTTCAAGGTGAACCTTAAATCTTCCCTCCAGTATGCTTGGAGAATTACGGGGGGCTCTTCCAGGCATCTTTTTCTTTTCATTTCCGTGGTGCTCTGGACATAGCTCTATTAACACACCTCTCCCCATCTAACTGCAGATTTATAGACACGCACTTTATGGACACTTTGATGTATCTGGCTCTGCATCTGGCTTGTGAACAAGCAGCACAGACTTTTTATCTTTGAATCTCTACTATGATGCTTGCTGGTCAATAAACACTTGTTGAATTCATGCTTGCACACAATCATTAATGAATAATGGATGGTTAAACAAATGGCTGGAATAAAAGGCTGGATAGATGGTTGGAAGGCTGGCTGGATATTGAGAGGATGGAGGGGGTAGAAAAGCTGAATAAGTGATTGTGTGGACTATTACTTTTCAAAAATAACATTGGAAGGATATTCACGAATGATGAACTTATACATGGAATTTTATGACTTTGGGTTGCCAATGAGTCTAGCACAAACTCCATTTTCCCTCATATTCCTATCATAAATTTGTATATTTTTTGTTACTATACTGCAGCTCTTCAAAGAGTCTTGAAAATAAAGTGAAAGTCGCTCAGTCATGTCCAACTCTTTGTGACCCCATGGACTCTACAGTACATGGAATTCTCCAGGCCAGAATACTGGAGTGGGAAGCCTTCCCCTTCTCCAGGGGATCTTCCCAACCCAGGGATCAAACCCAGGTCTCCCGTATTGCAGGCGGATTCTTTACCAGCTGACCCACCAGGGAAGCCCTTGAAGAGTCTTGAGTTGGTTTTAATTCAGCATTCTTTAAACTCTGAGAGACAAAATGAGATTTAAAGAATGCACAGCAAAGCAGGGATTGACTTCACTTTCAACTCCTACCCACTTGATTTACCCTGATGTGTGGCTACGAGGTCCCTTTAGTTTCTTCGTCAAAGATTGGAAATGATTATTTTTTTAAAGGATTGATAAAGAAAATTATTTGAAATACACATATTTATATAATCTTTTCATCTCTCCCGCTCTTGCTCAACTGTCATATTTCCCTATCATCTATCTACATATCTCTCTATTATCTATCTCTTTGCGTGTGTTGTTATGTCTTGCTTGATACATCCCCAGAAGAACCTTGTGGAAATAAAAGTATTGTCACCCCTCTTTAGTTATCAAAGAGTAACACCTATAAACACAAATAAGGATTTGTTCAAAGCATAGAGGACCTGCACAGGCAGAAACTGGACTTCAGAGTCTCTGCTGCGGCCTGAGATACGTTGCTGTTCGTTGTTGTTCAGTTGTGTCCGATTCTCTGCAACCCCATGGATGTCACCCTCCAGGCTCCTCTGTCCATGGGATTCTCCAAGCAAGAATGCTGGAGTGGGTTGCCATTTCCTTTTCCAGGGGGCCTTTCTGATCCAGGGATTGAACCTAAGCCTCTTGCTTCTCCTGCACTGGCAGGTGGCTTCTTCACCACTGAGCCAGCACGGAGGCCCACGTTGTTTGTTACCATGGCTAAACTGTGACTTTTTAGAGCTGTGGCATTATTGCACAGTCCAGAGTCTCAGCTGTCAAGGGGGTGGGCTGACGCTAACATAGGTAGAGTCATAGGCTGAGTCCTAGGTTGAGTCACAGGGCTGGCGCTAACGCAGGTAGAATAGGTTCTGTTCTGAATGCCAGCTCCATAACACTTTGTAACAGCTGGTTGGAGCTCTGCGTGGAGAAGGAGCGTGAGGCCCTAGGATGCGGTTGTTCAGTAATGTCAGCCATGAATCTAGGACCTCCCGTCCATATTTTTCATGTAGTTTCCATCTCTGTTCTAAGACCACAAAAGGTGTTCGTCATGATAGGTGTCCATGCTGGCTTGTCCACTGAGTCATCATAATGATTCATGAGATTACTCATGAAAAAAGTGTCTGCAGAGATTTTGAAGTTTCGGGAAGCTGATTTTTGAACCAAACTTCCTCCTTAGTTGAGTGAGGTTAATAAAATGTAGAGAGAGCCGTGAGGAAAGCTAACTGTAACGTCATTACCCATTTGAGTTATTTTCCCTCAAGGAGAGATGCTTGTTTCACTCTCCAGGGTGAACCACCTGCTGCCAAGGAAGGGTGGTTTCTCAAGCAGCTGTGGTTAGTAGTATGTTGTTTTGTATTGAAAAGCAAAAGCCTTCACTTCCATACGGATGCAAATACAATCAGATTAGCTTTATTTTAAGCTTTGATTACATTCTAGTTAATAAGAATATACTACAGTAAGCCAGTTTAACAGTCCAGCAAAATGCATTTCATTTTAGAACTGAGTATTGGAAGCCTTGGCAAATGCAGGGAGATTACTTAGTAGAGTTAGGTATGAGGTGTCTGTGAAGGGGACTGGCTAATCCTCGTGGATTCCAGTGCTGAAGGCTCAGGAACCATCTCAAAAGCCTAGAAATGTGGTTGCAGAGACCATATATAATTCCCTTCTGACGTTTCCCCTGGTTCCTTCTCACTATTCATCTTTTCTTTCTTCTGCTAAGAATCACAATTTACTGACCTAAATCACACTCTAGGCATATCAATTTGGTAATCTGGACAAAAACAATCAGCCTTGCAGATACATATTTGGTCGCCTTGCCTGTTGGAACCTTAGAGCCGAATTCCAGTGACACCCGTGTCCTCTGTCATCGGCTGTACAGTAGCGCTGGCTGTTTGCGGGGTGGAGTCTGTATCAGCGTCTAGTACTTGCGTGCTGAGCTGAGGTCTCAACGTGGGTGACGTGAAGGATGAGAGAAATAGTGGCTGCCCTTCTACACATCTGGTCACTAAATCTGCCAGCTTCTCCAACTTGTTGGCTTTATTCTGTCTCTAAAACTGTACCTAGACCTGGGTCATTGTGCCAAGGAGATGCTTCCAGGGAGACAGGTGAAGTATAATCACTAATAAAGGAAGTTCATTCCTTATCCCCACTGTCCTAAGTCAGTCTGGTTAATTTCTAATACTACAGCCCCCAAAGGGTTAAAGTTAGGGCTATTGGTTCCTCCTGTTCTGGCCATGGTGTGACACCTCCTATAAAAAGCACTATACAACTACATTATTTCATAGATCTGAGTATCGCACCTGCCTCCTTATCTCGTCTTCGGGGATTAAGTTCCCCGCAAATGCAATTTGTTAATATGGAGCCACCTCTTCTCACAACGTAAATCTGTGAAATTTGGCAGGCGGTCGCTTTGCCGCAGGTGCAAGATGGAAGACCTTTCCCTGGCTTTGCCAAGAAGAAAAATGAAGCTGCACTCAATTCCTGGGGAAAATATTCTGATATGGAGGCTAAAACCTGATTCCAAGAAAGGGGAATAGAATTCTAGGGCCCAAATCATGTCCTTTCCTCCCGTTTGGGGAGTATGTGATCCCCAAAAGGCTGAGTAGGGGGATGAGAAGCCCTGTTTTACATGAGGCCATGTATTGAGCAAATCCCCAGGCAAAGGAAGTCCTCTGATGTTGGAGCTGCAGCCATTTGAGATGATAAATGATGACTTTTACTCTTATGAGCTCCGAGAGCCTAATTAGGCCTTAATTAAAGCTAATGCTCAGAATCCTTTGGAAGGTGGGGTGATTAAAAACTATCTTGCACATTGAACAGCCACACTGAAAAGCGCACCTTTGAAATACACGCCGTCACCTCTCTGGGACCCTCTCCAGTCCTGTCCAGGGCTTCACAGCTAAGTTAAAGCAAGAGCTGACTACTTTTGCATTAGAACTTCCTCAGCCAAGACTACAAGAGGCCAGGTGCCTGGGTCCAGCTCGGCCCCCCGTGCGTCTACATCGAAGGTCGCCTCTGAATCTGCAAGTTCAGCTCGCCGTACACGTGCCTCAGCGAGTCGCTAGTCAGGCTGGCGATCAGCTTCCGGGGGCCGGAGACCCAGGGCCGACACAGCTCTTCCCACTGCACAGTGGCGTTGGGCCGGATTTCCCTGAAAGGATGGAAGAGGCAGGAAAGGTTTTACGCCCCAGAGAGGCAGATCGCGTTTCCCACTGTGATGGTCTGGGTCACCGGTGGTCTTTCTCTCAGTTGATGGTGACTGGAAGACAGAAGGGCCTGGTCGGCTGGTTTCCCAGTCACCACCCGATCAAGGCTCCTATCTGAGGCTCGGTCAGCCACAGCCCCACAGGTCATGGTTCCTTCCACTTGGATGCATCATTCTGCCTCCTGGCAGGCCTCTGCAGTAGCCTCATGAACATGACTGATCTCTCTCAGCTCATGTGGGGGCTAAAGCTCCCTCCTGGGATGGGACTTCTATCTGAATCTGCAGCTTCTAACTTATACTGAGGTCGTGATGCTCTTCATGCGTTCTGGCCAATCCCCTTGGGACAGACCTGTTCTTAGGCCCCGGATCTGGAGCACTGCCTGCCCGCCCTGTTATTCACGACCCTGCCTCACCCAGCGTGGGTCACTTGCCCACGCTTCTTGCTGTGGTATGTTTGTCATCTGTGGCCGGTGACCTGGGAAATGCCTCTGAGGCTTGGGGGCGTCTCTCTTTGGGGCTCCTCTAGGCATTGGTTTTGAGAATCTCGGTGTCTCCATTAATTTGGCATTTGTTCTTTAGAAATGTGGCTATATACATGATCTCACTGAGTTACAGAAAAGCCAAATTATGTGATCAGTGCACACACATAGCCTACAAATGGGAGAATTTTTCCAACTCAGTATATTGATTTTATGATTGAAGCTTTGAAACACGCTGACCTCACCATGGGCTTCCTCACCTGTAAACGGTGGGCACTGTGAAATATTGAAGAGGATGTGGAGGGGTGAGCGAGCTGGGACTCACGTTGCACTTGGAACGATGGCAAGATCTGTCCAAATGCCACATATTAGATACATGCTGCTGCTGCCGTGTTATTACTGACTTATTATTTACCATCAGCTTTGGCCATTGTTTGCTCTGCCTGCACTCTCTGTGACAAAACTGAGGAAGGCTCTTCCTGCCTGGATGCAGAGAAACGGTTCTCTACCCTTCATTTAAATAGTTGTTTCAATACGAATATAGGTTTTTAGATATTTGTTTCTCAAGAGCAAACCCTGATTCGTTCATTCCCTTTTCCTTTGTTTCCCCTAAGTGATCCATCAGGAACATTTTGTGAAATAGCTGTCTGGTTTAAGGATCTGGCCTAGGGCCATAGAAGGGAGGTAACTCCCTCAAACAGAAACTGTACCCCCGAGCTTCACTTCATTCAGTGACTTGTTGAACGTTAGTAGCGCAGTGTGTGACGCTTTGCGACCCCATGGACTGTAGCCCGCCAGGCTCCTCTGTCTGTGGGATTTCCCAGGCTAGAAGGCTGGGGTGGCTTCATTATTTGCCCTAATTCATCAGCTCACCCCCATAATGGTATTCATCCACGTACCCATGCCCGCTCATGAGTATCATCCAAGATACGCACAAAGAGACACCTCCATGTCAAAGTATGCATTTTCCTACAGACAAAGGCATGCATGCAGAAAGAAAAGAATCATCTCCCCATCTGGGTGAGTGGAGTAATACTGGAAGAGCCCTGTATTCCCAGGGATAGGTGTGGTGATAAATGACTCTCAGTAATGTGCTGAGCTATCAGGACGTGCCGGCCATTTATCATCCCGAACGCAGGCAGGCTTAGGGGATTATGATTACAGTAAACTGCAACTGTCTGTGCTTGTCCTCCATGTGTCCAGCGCTCTGTCCTCCCTGAAAGATTCAAAATCTCAAACAAAGTGCAAAGTCGGGGAACTTTTCTCCCAAGATAACTTATGGAACCTGGTCATTTTTTAAAGAGGAAAAAACAATGCATCTGGAAGATGAATTCTTTGGTGTTCTGGAATTATCAAGAGCAGAAACTTGACAGCTGTGGGTCTCTGGGGGCAGCACCTCTGAGTATCCAAGGACGGCAGGAGGAGGCACAGAGAGAGCGGTGAGGTGAATCGTCTTGGAGTAGAGTCGGCCGCGCCGAGTGGGCCACGGACACGGCACCACCTACTCCCCGCTCAGTTCTCTGCTCACCAGCACCCGCCTACCAGAGCCTCTGCTTGGAGCTCCAGACTCCCTGCCGCCTAGGGCCCTGGCAGGGGTGTGGATGGCCAAGTGGAGTGCGCACTCCCTTGACTATTCAAGGTGTGTATCTGAGAAAAGAATACAGCCCTGTGAAGGGTTCTGGTTGGTCCCAAAGAATCACACTTGAAGAGCCCAAGTTGTTACACGGACCTGCCACTCTTTGATCGGGTTTTCACAGGACAGGGTGCACAGCTGTGTATCAGTCGTCTGACAAGATGGATGTGGGTGCTGGCTGGCTCCTGTCTTGCGTGTGAAAGTGTGAGGAGGGGAAACAGGGAAAGCAGTGGTCTCCCTAAAGTCCCAAGCCCAGCCTGGATCATAAAACATTTCCTCTGTTAACTTATTTCCAATTTCTGACATTCTCTGAGAAACAGAGCTTCCCTTGCTTTGCAGAGATCCACCCTCTGGACCTGTACTCCCATGAGAGACTGAGGACCGGGCTCTGCTACTGATGTGCTGTGGATCTCTGTGTTGAAGTGATTACTGATGGAGCCTAAGGCAGAGTGTGGTAGGACATTGCCTTGGGTCCACCATGTAGGGAATGTCCTCCTCCATCCTTTCCCCAGCTCAGCCCCCTTTACCCTTCCCCAGTGTCAGGTATTAGCCATAAGCAATGCACCTGGACTTCCCAGGCAGCTCAGTGAGGAGAACGAATCTGCCTGCCAACACAGGAGACCCAGGAGATATGGATTAGAGCCCTGGGGTGGGAAGATCCCCTGGAGGAGGGCATGGCTACCCCCTCCAGTATTCTTGCCTGGAAAGTCCCATGGAAGAGGAGCCTGGTGGGCCACAGTCCACGGGGTCACAAAGAGTCAGACACAGCTGAGCACACAGACACACCTAACGCCCTGGACACTCAACCCGCTGAGTCGCATGTCTCCCCAGTGCTGGGTCTTTCTCCTCTAATGCACAGGCTGCCTCTTTTCTTGCATTGGCTTGAGACCGAGGTGGGATTCTTGCACGGCCACAGCGTCAAGGTGGCAGGAGGCTCTGGAACCCTCAGATGAAGCTTGTGGGGTTACTGTTGGAGGAGGAAAAATTGGCTCCAGCAGGGGGCTGCTTTGAAGAAGAAACGTGTTTCACTTTGCCTGAGCGATTCTTGCATCTGAGTCGAGTGGGAAGGTGTGAGAACGGGTGAGCGAGACTGTCGTTTCTGACGAAAGTGGGGCACGCTCCTCTGACCTCTTCTGCTAGCTGGTGTTGATTTCTAATTTAATTCCTTTTTTTTTGCAGCTTCCCTATTAGCATAGAAAGGTTGTTATATTTTGTGCTGGTGTTTTTTTTTTTTTAAATTAAAGCACTCAAACTATTTTCTCTGTTATTTCTTGCATCTGCTGGCATCAGGCCCGTCTTAAATGCTCAGATGCAGAAGCTGTGAGTGCTGTGATTCAACAGAAATGCAGTCTTCAGGGGGCACATCGTCTTAAAGACGTCTCAGAGAGGGTGAAGGAGGGCCTTGCTCTTGTCTTACAGACTCAGAGTCCTCCACAAAGGGTGCTGGGGAAATTCCTCACATATCTGGGTCATAAGGCAGTTTCCACATACCTCCACCTCTCTCTCTGCCTTAGAAGGTCACCCCACAGGAAATATGCTGGACTGATTGATGCTGACGGGGCCTTATTTGCAGTAGAAATGAAAGTAATAAACCTCCAAGATTGGGGTCCATTCTGGGCGTCACACTTTAAGAGGAACACTGACAAACTGGAGGATGTGGGCAAGGGAGGGAGTTGAAACCACCTTAGGGGTGAGGAGAATGAAGCTGGGGAGGAAAAGGGAAGACGCGGGAAGATCAGACAGGGTTTGCAGACATTTCCAAGCCATTAGGTGGGAGACAAATGTACCTTCTTCTCTGTTCGGGTCCAGGTGACAGATTTAGGTCCACTGGTAGGACTGAAAGGTGGAATTGTTTTCTAGCCACTAGAGCTATCTGACCACGGAATGGGCTGTCTTGTCTGTGACACTCTTTGTCACCAGAAGTCACAGAAGCTGAGAGCTGTAGGCACAGTCCGATGGTGTGAGGTATGCCAAAAGCAGGCCTTCCAGCAACGGGCCTGGGGCGGTTGTTGGTCCCCTAAATAGGAAACCAAGTCTAGAACTCTCTGCTGTTTTTCAGTTGGTAAGTCGTGTCCGACTCTTTGTGACCTCATGGACTGCAGCTGGCCAGGCTCCTCTGTCCTCCACTCTCTCCTGGAGTTTGCTCAAATTCGTGTCCACTGAGTTGGTGATGCTATCTAATCATCTCATCCTCTGCCAGCCCCTTCTCCTTTTGCCTTCAATCTTTCCCAGCATCAGGGTCTTTCCCAGCATCAGAACTCTCTAGGCTCACCTTTTTTTTTTTTTTCCTACTGAAAGCAAGAGTTCTAGAGAGTGCTCGGATTGGTAAGATCTTGGAGTAGGGTTGGAAAGAAAGGACTCCTGCCGGGGTCCTAACTCATGACACCTGACTCATAGTGGGAACTCTGTAAATACTAGGAGAACAAGGCAGTTTACAAAACTCTTGACTTTGGGGATCTGGAGTCAGCCAACCTACTTCTGGATGCAAGCTTACTTCTACACACTGTACAACTTGGGACAAACCAGTCAGTCTCTCAAAGCTTCAGATTTCTCCACTGCCAAAGGGAGCTAATAACAGTACCCACCCCATTAGAGTGGTTTTAAGACCTGAATGACGGTGCTCGTCAAACCAACACCCAAAGCCCCACGGACTTGTAAATAAGGAGGTAGCGGCTTCTCAGACATGTGAGTTGGATGTGAGTTGGGAAAAGATGCAGAAAGAGGAACTTCCCACAATCCTACCCCATGTCCCCACCTCCCCCAGTGCTCACCGGAACATCCTCCTCAAGGGTTTCGTCACTCCGGGACCATCCAGGCGGATCCAGACATTGCGCAGCGTTTCTTTTAAAGGATTGGTGAACTCAACCGTCACCACCATGTCGGAACCCACGACCTGAGCACCACGGACCTGAGGAGCGAGTTGAGGGAGAAAGAAGCATGTTAGCCGCACACAAAGCCTCTCTCTGCACCCTTATATCTTTACCCATCTTTGCCTTTCCTTCTGTTTTACAGCATGGCCATTTTTTGGCAAAGGAGCCAATGTGATGAGGATATTGCTTTGACTGGGGGATACTTGTTGAGAGAAAGACGGAAAATTGCTAATTAGAATCACAGTCTTTTCCTCATTATGAAAACCACCCTAATTAGAGTTCGGGTTAACAACCTCGGCCACTGGCTGTTCCCAGCAGCAGGAAGTGGAAGTGCACTCAGGGTAGCAACAGCTTTCGGCAGCCAGGGAGGACAGGTGGACTCTGCTCCTGGAAGGGGTTCTGGTTTCCCGCCAGGACGGGAGGGATCCCTGAGTTCAGGAGGAAGAACACGCTCCTGGAGGTACTTGACAAAGAAATACATCCAAGGAGGGAGTCCTCATCATTGAAGAGGAGAATCTGAATGCTACAGTAGGCAAAAAGAGACTTTTCCTCCCCAGTCTGGATAGCTGAAGCTAGAAGGCTGTCTGGGGTAGAGTTTACATATCACAAGCCTCAGATGTACTGGGTGTGTTCCAGACATGTACACACTGCTATATTCAAAGTGGATAACCAGCAAGGACCTACGGGACAGCACCGGGAGCTCTGCTCAATGCTATGTGGCTGCCTGGATGGGAGGGGAGTTGGGGGAGAGTGGATGCGTGTACGTGTATGGCTGAGAGCCCCTTTGCTGCTCCCCTGAAAGCATCACAACAGTGTTAACTGGCTACACATCAATAAAAACAAAAAGTTGCAAAGAAAGAAGCACTGGGTATGTGGCGAAGTGGCCAGAGTTCCATGACAGCTTCAAGCCTCACTAGCTGTGAGGTCTTGTAAGGGCTCAACCTTTCTGAGACTCAGTTTTCTGAAACAACTATGGGGTAATCGTTGTAGAACGCTATTATTAGGGTTGGTGTTAGTATTATTTTGGTTCTTACACCGTGTTCACGATGTATATAGTACTGCGCACTTGGGACTGTCTGCTTCCCCAACACTGACGCCAGGTGCTGGAAAATGGCGAGGGAGCATTTGTGTGTTGGTTTAGGGGCTTGGTATGCCAAATGGAGGGATCTGTGCAAACTCTAAATTACTGGGGAACAAGATAATAAGACTAGTTCTTCCCTCCTAGGAAAGGATCAGCTAACACGATGCATGGCTCAAGACATTACAGGCTCAATTACATCGTTCGGATCGGCAGTGCTTGGGTACTTTACTATATTCACTTTGTCTTAGCCCACTTTCAACTCCAGCATCTAGCTGGTGTCCAGTAAATATGTGCTATATTAAATCAACTGCTTAAAAAGGAAATGTATGGGTTGTTTGAGTTTTCCATGTAGCAACCTAGCCATTATACTACGTTATTTCTTTAAGCAGTGTATAACATAGGAAAAGTCAAATGGAAATGAGCCTTGCTAGAACAGAGAGAAAAAGGAGGGACTTTGCCCCAAGAAGAAGATTCTCCCTTATGGACTCTGCTGCTACTGCTAAGTCACTTCAGTCGTGCCCAACTCTGTGCGACCCCATAGACAGCAGCCCACCAGGCTCCTCCATCCTTGGGATTTTCAAGGCAAGAGTACTGGAGTGGGTTCTAGTGAGTAGTGATAGTGAAAGCGTTAGTCGTTCAGTCATGTACGACGCTTCTGTGACCCCATGGACTGTAGTCTGCCAGGCTCCTCTGTCCATGGAAATTCTCAGGCAAGAATCCTGGAGTGGGTTGCCATTCCTTTCTCCAGGGGATCTTCCCAACCCAGGGATTGAACCTGGGAGACCAGAGTGAAGGGTAAAACCTTTTGACTTTACTCTTTGGGACACATTGATAACTAAAATTATAAATAAAAATCTATAAGAAAAATGAAAATTGTAGCCAATTCTCCATGGTTATTACTTTCAAATCTCGACCCCCTGTGGTGGGATGGGTGGAGAGCTGGAAAGAGGAGTCAGGGGTGAAGCGGGCTTGGATGATGGTGGAGAGGACAGCAGGTGGTGTCACGCGAAGCACGGACTGTGTGCCAAGCAGTGTCCTCAGCGGTCCTCAACCTGGCATGCACAGCAGAACGCAAAGCTGGTCGCATCTGGGGAAGCTGAACCTGTGGATTTGGATTTTGGTTTCTGTAGGTGTTCTGGAGCCAAGCCCCATGGGTACTAAGGGATGGATGTATAAAAGTGTATTATTGGAATACTTTACGTAGAATCTTTGGTTTAATTCTCAAGTTCATCCAACATATTTTTCCTAAGGAAAAAAAAAATCTCGGAACACTTTTTGGTTTCTAAAAATAGAGGATAAAGATAACATTTACAAAAGCTGTCTAAATTGAAGAAAGTAGAACCGCTTCAGAGACACTACTGGCGAAAGCATTTGCTATGATCACTTTGATTTTGGAGGAAAAATATTTTGGAGCCATCTGCTTTCTTTGTGGCATGATACTGCAATTACAGGGACAACCCCTTAGAAAACCCTGATTGCAGCTACTGCCCCTTCCTTCTACAAACACAGCGACAACGCAGGACGCATGCACCTTGCAGGTGGCTTTAGGGGGCCCATCACAGGCCAGGGCGGCTGTGGCCTCAGGGGCCTGGTGGTCTCCAGGTTAAGGACCCTTTACACACGGGTAGGCTAGCTCTACAGGAAAAGCCTTCTGCTGTGGCAAGTGGGTCACAGGTGACTGATGGCAGAGATAGGGGGATTTAGTATTTGAAAGATTGGCCCAGTGTCTGGGCCTTCAGAGACGGGCTGCAGGTCTGAGTATGATTAGAATATGAAGTCTTAGATAATTTCATGTATTGTGCCTAATCAGTTTGCTCCTATATGTGGTCTCTGTTATTAGCTGCTGGAGGGGTACATAAATAAGTACTTCTCAGCCTCGCCTGATACTGGAGCAAGGAGCAGGCTGCGATGAAAGGAGGGGCCCTTCTCAGATTGTGGAGAGTTTCTTCTGCAATTGACAAAGATCCCAGCGTCCCTTTCCTGACATTTGTCTCCTGCCCCTGGAATTTAAACGTCTTCAGCCTGACTGCTGAGAAGACAATGAAATTTAGAAACTCAAACCAAATCGAACATTAAAAACCCAACATTCAACATCACCGTCTTCTGCTTAGGCAGTATTTCCTCCTCCTTTTGAGGAAAACGGAGAATATACATAGGATTTTCATAGCATGTATTGGTTTACACGATGTGCCATGCACAGTGTATTTTTACTGTACAGATGACCAGCCGTTACTTGGACCAGGGGGCAGGACGAAGCATACCGTCATCCTCAGTGACAGCAAGCACTTCTGTGCTCCGATTTTTCCCAATATTCCATTGAAAGCATTTCCGTTTTTTATGTTGACATAAAATATGGTACTTTTTCAAGTTAAACACAATTCACCAATATTGACATACTGAGTCTTTGTTGTTCTTTTTTTTTTATGATAAAGATCAATATTCTGATTCTTTGGTAAACAAGAAAGTTACTAACACACACACACACACACACACACAAACTTTTGGGAAAGAACTACTTTTTAGGAAATCACAAGATCTCTTCCATGGAGTATATGCTTTACAATATATATATATAGCTATACTCAAAATCAAAACTGAAATGAAGGAAAAGTTTGACAAAGAATGAACCTAGTTGTCAATATAATTCACGTGATTATTAGCTCACCTCATAGTGCTTACTTCAGGTGCTGCCAGGCACGTCTTCCATGACTTATCACCGGAAAATGAACTTTTCCCTCCTCCCACTGCGGGGGGCATCATCACTGCTGGTAATAAGCGGTTGCTTGTTTGTGAACCACACTCACCAACACCACCAGGGCTGTTTCTCTCTAGCCCAGCTGAATTGGCATAGACTAAATATGCAAATGGTTTTACAACAGTCAGCCACGGTTCCAAGACTGTCCAGTATGGTATCTGCCAGCCCCATGGGGCTATTTAAATGTTTAAATGAATTTAAATTAAATTAAGTAAAAACTCAGTTCCTCACTTGTACGAGCTGCAGTTCAAGTCCTCAGCCAGCTACACGTGTCCAGTGGCTCTCGTACTGAATGGTGCATATTTAGGGCATTCCAGTAATTAGGGAACATCCTACTGGGCTTCCCGTGTAGCTCAGTTGGTGAAGAATCCGCCTACAGCTCAGGAGACCCGGGTTCGATTCTTGGGTTGGGAAGATCTCCTGGAGAAGGCAATGGCAACCCACCCCAGTGTTCTTGCCTGGAGAATCCCATGGACTGTAGCCTGCCAGGCTCCCCTGCCCATGGGATCGCAAGAGTTGGACACGACTCAGCGAGTAAACCACCACCACCACCATCTCCTGGACAATGCTGATGTAAGGGATTTACTTACATTAACTCATTTAATCCTCACAACCCTATGAAGGAGATGAGGCAAGTGAGGCCCAGAGAAGTGAAGGGACCTGTTCCAGGTCACACAGCAAGTGGGGGACAGGCTGGTGCCAGAGTCCCTGCCTCCCGCCTCTGCACGACTCTGCACGACTCTGCCTCGCAATGACAGGGCAGCCCCGCATGGCACGTCCAGTGTCCACACAGTGATGCAGGCGCCCTGCTCACCGCGTCACTCCCTGTATCTTGGGTGATCCTCTGTGGACTCGGCGGTGGGCAGTAACATTATCCTCATTCTACTGACTCGAAATGAAAACACTGAAGAGAAACAAAATGCCCGCATTACAGACCCTGGATGTCGGCAGGATCCAGATCGGAATCTAGGTCTTTCTGACACCAGGGCATTCATCTTTAATCGCTGCACACCTTGTCATCTCTGACAGCAGAGGGGCAAAAATAGCACCTTCCTTCTTCGCTGAAAGGAGTCTATTTCCTGAAATCCACCGAAGAGTCATTTGCAGTATTAGCTTGTGCCGTCGCTGAACGGCCAGTGGAACTCGGTGACTACAACTTGATCCTGAACTACATTTGAAAACACGTACGCAACTCAACTCCTTCTTTCTGACTTTACAGCGGAAGAATCAGATCTCTATGCCAGAGTCAAACGTGGCAAGGTAACCCTGGGGCTCTGACACAGCTGTCTTACTTGACAATAACAGTCTTCTCTAAGTGGGGTAAAGATAGAGTTATCATTTCAAAGAACTAGTAACTCAGCACAGTGCGATCGTATGACGCGGTAGACGAGGTTCCTTTTCCTTGATGTTCTACTTTGCCTGTGTGGTTGTTTTTAAGAATAAAAAATAGTGAGCAGGAATGCAGAGAGAACACATTGGAGGCAGCCCAGCTACCCGCGGCTCTCACTTTCCTTCTCAAACCTACACTGAGAAGGAGCTGGAGAGGCACGCCCCACAGTGGAGCCCTCGGGGTGCATGCTCCTGGCCGTGGGGTGCCGACGGCCTGACCCTCCGGGACCGGCAGAGGATGGAGAGAGACGCAGCTACCTGAGCCAGTGAAGCCAAGGCTGGTCTGGACCCTCCCAGGTCCCAGAATATCGATCAATCAGAATACTGATCTGGGCTTCACCTGCTCGGAGCCCGTCAGGGTGGGCCCTCACGCGGACTTTGATCTCTCTCTACCGGGGGGTTCAGGGCAGTGCTGAGGAGACCCCTGCTGGGGATGAGCCAGAGACAGAGACCACCGTGGGCAAGCTGAGGGGAAGGCGGGCTGCCCTCGGCATCTGAAGACCGGCGGCTGCCGCTGTGTGTCCCCGGGCCAGTCACTTGGCTTCTCTGGGCCTCGGTTTCTTACGAGGTTCCTGGGAGGATTCCGCGTGATCCTGTGTGCAGCAGAGCATCTGAGACACGGCCTTTCTTGACTCTAGACATTGTGGAGGTTCAAAGGGAGGCCATGTTGCCAGGGCCACCAGGAGAACTTTCTAGTCCACACTTTCCCCGTGGGGAGGGACGTGGGTTTGGGTTCTCGGGGGCAGAAGCTGAGAAGCACACGGGAGAGAAGGCAGCAGCTTCCACCGGCGCCTTCCAAAGGGATGCGGGGAAGCCCACCCAGCCGCCTTGCCCTGCCGCCCGCTACAGGGCCACGCGTGACAGGGCTGCGTCCTGGTGACCGGGACCCGTACCGGCAGAGTCGCGGAGAAACCGTGGGAGGCTGGGAGGGGAGAAGGGTTAGGGTTTGGGGTTGGGAATAATTAGAGTTCAGAGTTTTGCTCATTTTTGTTTTTTTTTTTTCTTTTTTTGCCTTGATGGAAATTTCCAGGTATTTGGGCTCCCACAAGAACAAAGTGAAACCGCAGTTGAGTCTCACAATTTGCCTGGTGGCTGTCCAGCATCTGGGGGACACTAGTTAGTCCTCAGGGGGCTCCCCAGTTTGGATAAAGATTATGAACTGGGATGTTGGGGTGCCAGCTTCAGCAGCCACCACGGCCCCCAGGCCCGCCTGGCTCTTTTCTGGTTACAATCAGGGCTTCCAAGAGCGCCGGCAGGAGGCAGGCGAGGAGGATGCTATGGGTGACCTCAGGTGAGTGGTGGCCCCCAGGGGGAACACAGGGGTTGTTAAGAGAAACTAAGAGAGCATCTTGATTCTGGAGTCATCTGGGCGAGCAGCCAGCCCCGAGCTTCTGTGCTTGTTAGGAGAGGGAGCCCCTCTCCCCTGGCACGCGTTCCTCATTCACAGGAGGGGACGGGTTCTGCTGGTGTTTGAGGACGTTCTACAGCCGCTGCAGGACGCTCCTACGAGATGACCCTAAGGAGGCGGTGGGACCTGAGCTGTTTTCAATGGCACTGGGAGGGGTCCGTTTCCCAGATACTGCGAGGAGGTCTTAGCAGGAGGTCTGAGATGTGTGACCACCTCTCCTCGCCCACCTCCGCCACTAAGGTCTCCTCCACGCTCTTTGGGACGGGCCTCTCTCTCAGGACGGTCCCACAGGGAACCGCACATATGCTCAACACCCAGGGCTCAGGTCCAATGCCACCAGGCGAGCTTTACCTTCCCCCTAGCCCTGGGCCCTGCCGCCTGGAGCACTTCTCTGTGTGGGATCCCAGCGCAGAGAGGACGGGGCGGGGCAGGAGTGGACTCTTGCCGGCAACCACCAGGTCCTGGGCCGGGCTGAGCGCTCAGAAACAGCACACACTCAGTCCCCGGCAATGCTGTGTTTATACATGATTCTGATTGATAAGATTACAGCTGTTGTTCAGTCGCACAGTTGTGCCAGATTCTAGGCGACCCCAGGGACTATAGCCCGCCAAGCTCCTCTCTCCTTGGGATTTCCCAGGCAAGAATACTGGAGTGGGTTGCTGTTTCCACCTCCAGCGGGTCTTCACAGGGATCAAACCTACGTCCCCTACCTCGGCAGGTGGGTTCCTCACCACTTGGCCACCCCATTGTGCCTTTACCGTGACAGAGGGACCATGTTCAGCTCTTCGTGAGAGTTGCTTCTATTATCCCTCCCAGCAGCCTACACGTCAGCGATATTACTGGACCCTTACACAGCTGAGGTGTTGAGGAACTGACCCAAAGCTGCCCAGGTAGGATGAGGAACCCGGGGGTCCAGCCACCCAAGCCTCCGTGCTCTGGGGCTTCTCCACAAAAGGTGTTCTTGCTCTGGTTGACCTGGGTGAGGACGTGAACCTTGGGACCCTTTTCTGCTCTCTGAGACCGGGGGAAGCCCCAGTACAGTACTCCAGGTCCTGCACCAGCCTCCACCCTGCAGGCCAGCTGAATCCCCTGTGCTGCCCTCTCCTCTCCCCCAAATAGCCCTTCATTAACCCTGGTAGCTCAGCTGGTAGAGAATCTGCCTGCAATGCAGGAGACCTGGGTTCAATCCCTGGGTTGGCAAGATCCCCCAGAGAAGGGAAAGGCTACTCACTCCAGTGTTCTGGCCTGGAGAATTCCCTGGACTGTATAGTCCATAGGGTCCCAAAGAGTTGGATACAACTGAGTGACTTTCACTTCAACCATCAAAATGCTGAAGAATCTTTTCCTGACTTAAAGCCTCTTACAACAATCAACACATGGGAAGGCAGAGGAAAATTCTACATCCGATTTTAATAAAATATACTTTTCTCATCAAAATATTTTGATAGCTTGGGAAAAGAGATATGCACTCATTAAAGTTTAATGACTGTCTCTCCTGCCGTTTTCCATATGAGGCTCACACACTGTGACTCACGCGTGGTGGGTGCAGGGAACAGTTAACTGGGAGCATGATTTAACCCAGTTCCCATCTCTGTGGTCACAGGAGACATGAGCGATATGGTCACATGCGAGATGGGGTTCTTAGGTGGCAAGGACGTGTCCACTGGCCTGAGCGCTTTGGTTGACTTGATGTGGATCCAGACAGGCGGGCCCCATCGTGGTCCAGGTTGGTCTCTATTCGCTCCAGAAAGGAGGGGGTGGGCAAGAACAGTTGCAAACTCGCCCTCAGGCAGCTCCAGCCCTGAGGCTGAGCCGGGGTGCCCAGGAGACAGACCTCTGGGCACAGGCTTGAAGAGAAAAGAGAAAGGCAAGAGGCTCTGGGACCCCAGACAGGCAGCCCATTTCTGCAATCAGGGCCTCTCACAGCTCAGGGAGCCCTGGTGGCTTTCAGGGCTTGAGGCATCTCACCCAGGAGCACCTCTTCACCTGCTCCCACTGAGATCATCCTCGGGGCTGATGTGGTCAGTGAGGTTAGTGGTTAGGGAACCACGTACGTGATCATGCTCCTGCCTCCTTTCCTGAACACACCTGAACGGAGGCCAGGCTTTCTTTCTCTCTCCTGCTCGAGTCCAGCCAAGTGGCCCTGTTGTTGCTGGTTTAGTAGCTCAGTCGTGTTTGACGCTTTGCAACCCTATGGACTGTAGCCCTCCAGGCTCCTCTGTCCATGGGATTCTCCAGGCAAGAATACTGGAGTGAGTTGCCATGCCCTCCTCCAGGGGATCTTCCCGACCCAGGGATTGAACTTGTATCTCCTGCACTGGCAGGTGGATTCTTCACCACTGAGCCCCCGGGGAAGTCCTACCTCTAAATAAATCTCCTCTAAGAACTGCATTCCTGATGTGCTTATAGAGATAAAAGACGAAACAAAAATAAGAACAAGCCCCCCTGCAGCTCTTGGTCAACTATACCATCCCGGCCCAGGTCACTGGAACTGGAGGAGAAGGGATTTGGGTTCTGCCCCTGGGGAATTGAGCTGCCATCTAAGTACACTCGGAAGACAACTCACCAATAATCCTTCAATTAATAATGTCTAAAAGATGAAAGCTATCAGCTTCCTTTATACGCCCAGTTTATTATCAGCGGTGCAATTAAATTCTATTTTGTGCTGCGGTTTGAGCACTTCCCATCTGGGAAGTCTCTCTCCTGAGCCCTTCACGGGGACAAGCTGTCGGTGCCTAATCAGGTGAGCAGGCGGGCCTTGCCTCTGGTCGGCAAGGTTCGGAGGTGGAATTCTGAACAGGAGCAGGAAGGGAGGCCTCCCCGACCCCTGGGAGGGGCCTGAAGGGGACCACGTGGCTTCTGGGAGAGCCCACCAGGAGTGGGGTGCCCTGTGCATGGTGAGCAAGCCCTGGCCACAGCACCCCTGAGTCCCTGTTCCCAGGGGAGTGGCGGCGCCTCTGGAGGACCCCCAACACCACCCTTCCGTTTTGTGTATTCTCCTGCTCTGTCTGCAGAGCCTGCAGCCCTCATTTCTGTTCTGTGTCTTCAGGCCTCTGGTGGGATGCTGACGGGCCCAGAAGAAGGGGCTGAGGTGAAAGAACCAAGGCGGTGTCAAGATTGAAGCCTTTCTAGAAAAGGAGGGTCCAGGGTTCTCTGCCTCTGGGGGCCCAAGTTTCGGCCTAGTGGCACCCATCTCAGGGTAGCCCTCGGATAGATTACCATCCACAGGGCCTGGGCCCAGGGAAGGCTGCCGTTCCGAGCGCTGCACAACAGTGACCAGCTTTACAAGCGACTCACAGCAGGAATTCGAAAGACACAGGTCTTCATTGCCCCTCCCCGCCCACCCCCTCTAGAGGCTTTAAAATACGGGTGATTCTAAGACTTTGATTATCCACCGCGTTCGAGGAATGCCTCTTGATTTGTGCTCATCATTCTTAATTGCTTGGGAAGTCTCTGAGCCCTGGACAAGGCTGACATGAGATGTCACGCCCAAAGACCCCACTGGAGGCCCAGGCTTCTGCTCCCAGGGCAGGATGGGTCTCCGGAATGTGGGTGCTGAAGCTGCTGATGCTCCTGACAGGTGGGAACAGCAGGCTGCCACATTTATTTCTCCCCCCACCTGTGCCCAGCGCCCCTCTGCCAAGTGCCTTTAAGTCATCTGGGCAGAGATTTCTGCTGAGACAGACGTTAAATGGTGAAAATGGAGAGGCAAATGTTACAGCTATTGGCGGGACTTCCCTGCGGTCCAGTGGCTGAGGGTCTGCGCTTCCAATGCAGGAGCTGTGGGTTTGAACTAAGATCCCACACGCCATGTGGCAAGGCCAAAACCACACATAAATAAAAGAAATAAAAGAAAAAGGGACCAAGAGCTAAATTTAAAATTATTTAAAAGAATGAACTACTAGCCAAACAGGCAATACGTGGGAAAGTCAGAAGAGCAGTTGTCCCGGTGATGGGGGTTGGGAGTAACTGACTGGAAGAGGCGTGAGGGAGCGTCCCAGGGAGCTGCGTGGTGAAAGCCTCTGTGTCTGCCTCTGGCCGGTGGCTGCCAGGTGTATCACACACGAAACGTCGCGGTCTCCAGGCGGGCGTTTCGGTTTGTGCATTCCACTGTGCGGTGAGCACTCCACGGGCAGCAGCACACGTGGGAGGCGATCCCGGAGGCTGCTGTCTGAGGCCACGCCTGACCCACTTGATTCTGGAGACACTGAGTTCTATCCACAAGTGTGTTTATACCCACAGGTTATATTTATATCTGCAGCCACATGTATATATTTAAATCTGGAGAGGGAGAAAAGCGTTACATGTGCACATCTATTTATAGGGCAGTTCACTCCTTTCAAAGACCAGGAGGGTTCTAGTTCCTTTTCTCTGCAGGGGGACCAGGACACAAGACACACACTCGCAAACGCACATTCACAAGCACTAAGGCCGGGGGCCTCAGCAGCAGCCTCGCCTTCCTCCTCGGCTGAGACACAGCAACTGACCTTGATGATGACCTTGGGGACCGTCAGCACAATGGACTTCTGCTTGGCCAGAACGTCCCTGGTCTCATTGACTCGAGCCGTGACAAAGAAGTGCAGAAAGGCCTGCTCCAGCAGCTGGCCCATGTACTCGCCTGCCCCGATCAGCACCTCCTCTCTCTTGACTGGAGAGAAGAGACACAAAATGCCAGCGTCAGAATCGGGAAGAGACGCTCCCTGCTTCCCCGAGGAGGAGATGCTCCCTGCCTCCCCGAGGGCCCCGTCTTCTCCCCCTTGGCACAGCCTCCACCAGGGGAGGGTGAGCGGAACACAGAGTCCATCAGGGACAAGGAGCACTCCGGCTTCTGGGGTAAAGAATGTGCTGGAAATGGAACACTCAGTCAAGTCTTCCTAGAAAAAATGCATCCCATTTTCCCAGCAGTGCTTTTGCTCTTGTATTAATAAAACGCAACACGACCAAGAGGTTTAAAACCAAGGACCGGAAGGCTTTAGCTGCGGCTGCTTGGACCTGTGCACAAACAGCTCCGCGACAGCAGATGGGGCAGGGATGCCCACGGCCCCAGTGCCTAGCGCCCTCCTGAGATAGGAAACATCTCACGGTGGCCACGGGCCCCGCTTGAGTGCAGCTGCTGACTACTTGAAGCTTTTCCTCGTTTCCTTGGCACCACACTTTTTCTCCAACTCTTACCGTTCCAACCTGATTTGAGTTTTCTATTTAAGAGAAAGAAGTGGTGGAAACCTATTTCACACACACGTTCAACTGTCTCCCACCCCCTCTGCTATCTGCAGCTTAAAAGACCTCTGTGCCAAATGTGTGTGAGCTCTTAGGGACAAGCCAAGGAGGATGGCATCTCCATCTGGACAGCGGGAAGTTGGTCCCGGCTCCCCTCTGCTCACCATCTGGGCTGGGGAGGGGGCTTCTGTCCTGTGGCTCTGACCGCCGCGGTGGGCTTCTGTCTGGCTGCCCTGCCCACTTCCTCTTACTCTCGTTTTCCAGAGCGCAGGATTCCAGGGGGCCAAGGGCCGCTGTCCTGCAGGCTGAGCCCACGCTGGGCAGAGCCAGTGCCCCTGCTGTGGTCAGCCGCTGGGGTCGGGGGACTCATGCCTCCATCCCCCTGCACGGACTTGAATGTCTCCGCCACGGCTGCCCTGCTCACTGTCTGCTTTTGGCCAAAGAGTCCTGCCCTCAGTGGAAGTTGTCAAAGGAAACAATTCCCAAAGTGGGTAGTTAAGTGCAGAGTGTTATACGCGCATGTCTCGTGTATATATACGTGTATCTTCTCATTGGCCCCCCATTGTGAGCGGGTGAACTGGACCCGGGGCCGGAAGGCTGTGTGGGGTGAGCACCGATCAGGGCACAGGGAGGCCTCCTGCCTTGCGGGTGCCCAGGCGGTGGAGCGCCAGGCTGTGCCCACCAGCTGCTTCAACGTCTCTGCACAGAGGACTGGGCACTAAGACGGCCCAGTCTTGGCTCCACCTAGCAGTTGCTGGGGGACATTTAAGAACCTACCCTGCTGGATCCCACCCCAGACCAACTCAATGAGAGTCTTGGAGGTTTGGGGTCTAGGTCTTGTTTGACCATTCTGTAGCTGACCCTTATGTACAGAGGGCCTGAGAAGCACTGCTTGACAACTGGGGGCCCTTCACCCCTTGGAATTAGCCCTCTAAGAACCTCAGTTCAGTGGAAGGTTGGGTGGGCCTCCTAACCCAGGTCCCTGTAGCTAGGCTATGGCCTGCAGACCAGCAGGAGCTCTGCCTCCTGGGAGCTGGTTGCAGATACTGGTTGTTGGCCCCAAGCCTATCTAGGGAATCAGAATCTATATTTGAGTACAATGATGAGATGATGCATATTCCAGGCTGAAAGGCTCCTGAAGTCCCAGGAGGGGTTCTAGCAGGAGATGGGGTGGTATTAGGGTAGACTTGAGTGGACTTGGATGGTCTCAGTTTTGAAACTGAAAGTCCTGTCCCCGGAACACACGCAGTTCCTAGTGAAATGGGAAGGATGGTCATCTGGACCAGTGGTTGTCAATGGTGTGTGTGTGGCGGGGCGTGTTTTGCCCCCAGGGAATGTTTGATAATGACAGGAGACCTTTGAGGTTGTCGCCACTGGGTGGGAGATGCTGGTATCTCCTGGGTAGAGACCAGGGGCTTAGCTGCTCATGTTCAGTGTCCGACTCTTTGCGAGCCCACAGACTGTAGCCCGCCAGGCTCCTCTGTCCATGGGATTTCCCAGGTGAGAATACTGGAGTGGGTTGTCATGCCCTTCTTTAGGGGATCTTCCTGACCCAGGGATCGAACCTGTGTCTCCTGCATTGGCAGGTGGGTTCTTTACCATCTGAGCCATCAGGGAAGCCGTCTATGCCGCTAAACATCTGACCACGCACCCGGCAGCCCCACAACAGTCAGGCCTGAAAGGGCACAGTGCCCGGGCTGAGAGTCAGCCATGGGCTACACAGAGTTATTAGAAGGCACTGGTCTGCCCTGGACAAGCAGTCAACAACTCAGCCTGCTTCCTGGAGCCATCCTATCTTACTGAGGGCCGCCTTTTGAATCCGTGAACTTGCCTTGACTTTGACTCTCCAATTCTGCCTTTTTGGGTGACGCACACCTATTGCCTCTTTGCGTCTGAGCACGGACGCTGCTCTCCCCATGGCTCCCAGGGCAGTGACTTATCCAGAAGACTAACACTCTCTCCCTCAGTTGGAGACAATCTCAGATGAGCACGTGGGACCTGTTTCCATTTGGCCAGATGGGCCAGATGGGGCGGCAAAGTGAGCGGCCTTCAACACGCATTTTACCTCTAGCAGCTTCCCGTAATAATGATAATAATAATGGACATCCTCTGGTATTTCTAGAGGGCCGTGTTTGACCACCGGGATGTCTAGGCTGCTGAGATGTGCCTGACAACTTTACAGAGACTTGCTCTGCCTTGATCCTGTTGGCCTCGGGTCTCTTTATTCTCTGAGGTGGAATATCCTCTAAATCTTAGCACTGAAGAAACTGGGCTGTGTTTCTGAGCCCCAGAGACCAGGCTCCTAAAATAGTACATTATGTAAGAGCTGTGTTTTGCCACTGCACAAGAAATTGTTCTAGATAAAGTTTATTAAACGCGGCAAGAGAAAGAATAGGTTTTCATTCTGAGTGGTGGAGCTGGGATTCTGCCAGCACCATTGACTGTGTCTGGGGAAAGCCAAGGGAGACACAGACAGGGGCTGCCTCGTCTCTTTTCCAAAAATGCAAAGAAAACTAAATATAGCCGAGTGGAAGGCATAGCACCCTGGAAGATACTGAAAGGTTTAAGTTATTCACGTCTTCCCAGCTGATTCTAGCTCACACATCCCCTTTAATCATCAGTCTGGAAGATATGGCTCCTGTTTTACTTGGAAAACTTTCTCTGCAACAGACCCTCCGACAACAGGCTGTACCCTGACCTGCTTCCAGGTCTAAATCCTGTGGCTTTGGCAATCCGCTGCAATGCAGTTTCAGTTGCAACGGGCAGTTTCTTGCATGCAGTCAGTGCCCCTGCTTGCAGGGTAAAGCGAAAAACAGCCTCCGACTCCCTCCAGGTTATTCAGGACAAGCCTGGGGCGGGCTGAGTGGTGGGAGCTGTGCTGATACTGGGTCCGGCCCCACGTCCCGGGGTGGATGGCTGAGATGGCTAAGCTCTCATGCTGTTCTAGTCTGCTAGCTCAGGTGAGCTCACGCTTTTGCTGGGTCAGGGAGAGGAGGGGAAGAAGTCTGAGAGGTGGAACTCTAGTGGTCAGGAGAGGACGGTGTACAGTTCCTGGTCTGGGGGACTGAGGGGTCGCGGGACCCCAGGCAACAGGAACTAGCCCCCTTAGGGCCCAGCGATGCCTGGAGCTGGCTCACCATCCCTGTCTGAATGGCGTGAGGCTTCTGGTACTGCTCTCTGTGTGGCCTCGAACCTGTCCGCTCACCTTTTCAGGCCTTGGTTTCCCGAAGTGTGAACATGTTGAAAGTTAGCACGTACTGGCAGCCTACCCGCAGAAAGCCTTCCGTATATATCATCTCGTTTAGTCTCCTCCACAGCCTCCTTCTCTCACGTCACGCACCCAACCGGTCAGCCGGTCCTGAGAGCTCAGCCTTCGGAACACGCGCAGACCGGACGGCTCTCAGCGCCTCGCTCACCCTCACCGCCGACTCTCTCGGAACTGTTGCAAGAGCATCGTAACTACTCCAAAAGCTCAGCTCCTTGCCCCCGTGGTCTGTTCTCAACACAGCAGCCAGAGTGATCTTTCAAACCCAAGTTGGACCAGGGCACGCTTCTTCTCAAAACCCTCTAGTGGCCCTGCAGCTCACTGGAGTCAAAACTGAAGTGCTCACAGAGTCCCGCAGGTCTTTGCCTGGTTGGTAGCCCCCGTCCTTCTCTTGATGCCTTTGTTCCCGACCCTCATCCCCTTGCTGCTCATGAACCCAGCACACAAGCCCTGGCCTCAGGGCCTTCGCGCTCTCTCTTTTTTTTTTCCTGGCTGGAAAGCTCTTTCCCTTCTGTTCGGTTTCTGTGAAACATCACCCTGTCAGAGAGGCTTTCCCTGGCCACCCACCCCTTACCGGCACTTCTTGTCTTCCTTACCCCACTCCGTGTTTTCCTATTCCATGCAGAACCGTGTATATTCGCTTGTTTGCTTGTTTCCTGTCCAGGCCCCATCTTTCCTCCAGGAGACCATCAACTCCATGAGCAACTCTGCTATGTCTCCAGCACAAAATAATACCTGGACTCACAGGCACTAAATAAAGGTTTGTGTGTGTGTCGGGGGGGTGGGCGCGGTGGTGGGGTGAATCAACAACCCGTGGTGGGTGCGGTGTTCTTCCCACATCCTGGAGGGAGCAGACCCCCCTGTCAACTTACAGGACAAGGGCTCCAGGGTCACATTGAAGGTCTCGTTCTTGAATTCTGCCTTGGAGACCCCGGTGTAGAAGCTGATGTTGCCGGAGAGATAGGCTGCGACAGTGTAGCGCGTGGAGCCGTTGTTCCGGAAGGTGATGATGACCTTCAAGTCCCTGCCCAGCACGGCGTTCTCTACTTCGAAGTTCATGTGGACATCAGACCTGGATTTGAGGACGCCCTCTGTGTTGCGGGCCTTTTTTGCCCCATACGTCAGGGCGGTTTCCAGGGCCAGCCTCTCTTCTTCTTGACCTAGGAGAGGTGCAGAGATGAGGACAAAGGAACACCAGCCACCCACGAGAAAGTCACCCTAATGAAGAGAGGGCTGCGGGTACACGTGCTGGACTTGCTGGGTTGCCTCTACAAGCCACACAGCTTCCCTTTATGGGGATCTTCATCATCCTATGTTATGAATTCTGCAAAGTCAAGTTCCCGGAGAGTCAACCTGCCCGGACCGCTGGGTTCAATCTACCTGAACAGAGGTTGCTACAGAGCTTACTCTACGGGTTGTTTTTCCACGGCCACTGTTTCAGGGCTCATCAGGCAGAACCTAACTCTCACACTGTGGAATCTATTTGTTTCCCTCCCAGATTCCTAGCCACACCGCTGGAGCAGTTGCATCTTGCCTCTTGCCGTCTACAACAGGAGTTTTCTCCCATTCAGGGGTCTGCCTGGCTAGATCTCTCTTCCTCGTGTCTCCTTCCGCCTGGGCCTCTCCCACGTGCTCCTGCTCACCCGCCCCCTGGCTGATTATTTTAAGGCTATTTTTTTAAAATGTGGACCCCTTTAAAGTCTTTACTGAATTTCTTACAATATTGCTTCTGTTTAATGTTTTGATTTTTGGCCCCGAGGCACGTGAGATCTCAGCTCCCTGACCAAGAATTGAACCCTCACCCCTGCAACGGAAGGCAGAGTCTTAACCCGCTGGACCACCAGGGACGTCTTGAGAATTATTTACTTTCACACAAGGTTTCCCAAACTCATCTGACACCGAATACATCTTTTTTGAGGGACATCTTTTGGTATCTGGTGGGGGAGTTTGAGACGTGTGTGCTGTTTATAGGAAAATGTCTTAAGTAGGGTTTCCAAAGTGGTGGCAGTGGGAGAGATGGGAACAGAGTGAGAGATGGAAGAATCACAAAGCGGCTCTATGCACGTGGGGAGCTGAGGAGGCACACGGCGGGCTCAGGGCTACTGCTGGTGACTCCCGGCTGGGCTGACCCTCCTCAACACTCTTTACTGTCTGGCTTCCTCTGGACGTATCTCAGTGCGTGTGTGGCACAGAGGCAAATTCTTTGGCTTGTGGAAACTCATCCTGGGGCTTCCCTGCTGGCTCAGTGGATAAGAATTCACACGCCAATGCAGAAGACGTGAATTCGATCCCTGGGTTGGGAGGATTCCACACGCCTTGGAGCAACTAAGCCTGCGTGCCACACTGCTGAATCCATGTGCTACAGCCTCCGCTTCAGAACAGGAGAGGCCACAGCTAAGAGAGGAGCCCCTGCTCTCTGCAACTGGAGAAAGCCAGCAATGAAGATGCACAAATAAATAATATAAACCTAGAAAAACCAAAACCAGAAGCTAGTCCTGCCAGTGGCTAGCAAAAGAAGACTCACCGTGAAATAAGAATGCTGCCGTTCATAGTTACATTACCTTTTAAGCTGTGTTCTCCCACTTGACTTAACAATGAAATGCAACGGAGATGAAGAGGTCAATCAGTGATGGTAACAGTTATCATTAAGAGCTAACCCTGACAGGTAGCAGAGACAGCACTTTGCAGACAAAGGTCCGTCTAGTCAAAGCTATGGTTTTTCCAGTAGCCATGCATGGATGTGAGAGCTGGGCCATGAAGAAGCTGAGCGTTGAAGAATTGATGCTTTTGAACTGTGGTGTTGGAGAAGACTCTTGAGAGTCCCTTGGACTGCAAGGAGATCAAACCAGTCAATCCTAAAGGAAATCAACTCTGAATATTCACTGGAAGGACTGATGCTGAAGCTGAAGCGCCAACCCCTTGGCCACCTGATATGAAGAGCCAACTCATTGGAAAAGACCCTGATGCTGGGAAAGATTGAAGGCAGGAGGAGAAGGGGATGACGTGGGTGAGATGGTTGGATGGCATCACCAACTCAATGCGCATGAGTTTGAGCAAACTCTGGGAGACGGTGAGGGACAGGGAGGCCTGCATGCTGCAGTCCATGGGGTCACAAAGAGTCAGGCACCACTCAGTGGCTGAACAACAACAACTGTGACGAGTGTCGTGGCAAGTGTACGTTGTGTGCTATCTCATCTAATCCTCAGAACGACTCTGCAAAGCAGGCGCCATTACTACCATCAGTTTCCTTGTGTGGCAGGGTTGGTGGGTGGTTTAGAGGCAGGACGTGCATAAGAGTCGGAAGATTCCAGGATCTTTCAGAGACAGAGAAAATGCCAGCAGGTGTTGCCAACCAAGTGAATGTATATTTCTCTCCATGTGTGTGCATGTGTGTGTGTGTTAGCAATTTCCCTGCTTGTCAAGACTGCAAGAATGAGCCAGAAACAACTGGTCCAGGACAAGCATTGGCTAGGGCACATGTTTACAATCGATAAGAGGGAGATAATTCTAAAGGGAAGAGGGGCCGTGACAAGCAAAGTGCAGTGAAGTATTTTAGCAGAAAGCATCTGGCAGAGAGCTGCCCAAGACAGAGAGCATTAATGATTATCGCTTTGGACAGGCACCAAATGCGCATTTAGGCAGAACGCAGGAGGTGAGCACCAGCAGTGGGAGCGTGGTCTTGGGCAGAGAGCTGCCTCTACGGGGAAGGGCTGAGCCGACCGAGTTGGGTGGGGGGGTGGCGGATGCTTCGGGCACCAGGAGGGACTTCACTGTGGGTCACGGATGGAGGAAGCTCTGGCTTCTTTCTGGGGACCAGCTCGTCCCTGTGAGCAGTGAGGCAGGCTGGCATTGCCAGGAAGCGCAGGCCCAGGGAGGAGGCAGGAGTCGCAGGGCCTCCCCAGTCGGGCAGAACGCCTGCTCTCTGCAGTTCTGTTCTATGCTCTGATGTCGCACATAACGCAGGGCCATGAGCTGGGGGCTGAGGGAATGATCTAGAGCCAGATCCCGTTTCCTACAGCTCTCCTGTGGCTCAGAACCAAGGTCAAAACCACCTCCTCATGACCTGGGTGTCATGAGAGTCCTCTTTATGTCTGACGAAGCCTCTTCTCATCGTTTGGATCTTAGCTCAAATGTCAGCTTCTCAGGGTGCCCCCTAATTCCATGACCCCGGTCCCCTCGTCTCGCACTAACACATGACCTGGTCTTCTTTCCTTTTCCCAGTACTTGTTGCTTTGTGACAACTAGGAGGGGGAGGGGCAGCATGGAGCAGGAGATTAAAAAGTCCAAACCGTTATGTGTAAAATAAGCTACAAGGACATGTATACAACACAAGGAATACAGTCCACTGCTAACGTCCCCCATGGTCCCCGGGCATCTGTTCATCCACCCCTGTCCTGGGCACCCTCCACCCGGCAAGGTGGGGGCTCGCTTCCCGCCCGTCTCTCCCTTAGATGGGAGACAGGGCTATGGGAGTCTCCAGGGGGACACAGTGCTGGGAACATGGTGGGTGGTTAACAGCCAGTTGCTGGAAGCAAGAATGAATGAGTGAGTGAGTGTTGCAGCCAGTTTCGTTCACGTCTTCCGTGGGCTGCTTTTCCTTTCCGAACCTTTCCGCCTGACACTCTATCACGAAAGGGCATTGCTCATCTGTTCTGTTTCACTGTGTTTATGTTTTCAAAAACACTCTTTCTAGAAAAAAAAAAAAGCCAAAAAGAAAAAATCTTTTGTATCTGTTGTGCAGTGAATGAAAGCCAGCAGAAGAGAAGAACTAACCGTTTCAGGAGCACAGCACAAATTCACTGCTTCAGGTGACACAAATCCTGCATTTCTAATACTATGCAGAAGAGTTCTCAATTCAGCAAACTTTCTCTTTATAGTGCAAATTGCTTTTGTAAACAAGAGTAGGGAGAGGATCTAAAATATTTAAAACGCATTCTGCACTCAGCATTTCAGGAATACTGATGAATGTTTAGGTATATGCTAATTACTCTTCATTTTTTATCCATTCACTAAAATAAATGCCATTCCTAAGAAGCTCTGGTGGTGAATCATTGGTAGCATATATTCCATGTCCCCATCAACACCCCCAAGCTCCTTCACCTCCTGTCCACAACTGACCTTGGGGAACTTGCGCTCCAGCCTCTGGGCGCTCTGAGCCTGGTGCATTAGTAACGCCTTGTTGTTTAGTTGCTAAGTCATGTCGACTTTTTTGCAACCCCATGGACTGCGGCCCGCCTCGCTCCTCTGTCCATGAGATTTTCCAGGCAAGAATACTGGAGTGGGTTGCCATTTCCTTCTCCAGAGGATCTTCCTGACCCAGGGATCGAACCCGAGTCTCCTGCATTGTGGGTGGATTCTTTACCTGCAGGACCCTGAACACACTTGCTGTTTCACACACCATGCCTTTATCATGTTCCCATTTTCTAGAAGCCTGAGTCCAGTTTCCTTTAACTGAGGTCCGTGACTTCTCTGATCGGGCTTTGCTTTTTCTGAATCTCCTGGTTGGACTGAGCGTCCCTTTTTGTTTCCAAAACCCCCTCAGCAGAATGAACGTATTGCTTGGCCGGAAACAGAAGCTGGGTCCTTCTCACTGTGGGGGTGCCCAGTACCAAGCCCAGTTTCAGGCGCACAGTAGACACTCAGCAGTGACTGAGACGGGGCTGGACTCAGCTGTGCTGCGTGAGACACTCCGCACACCAAAGGTTAACAAAGCCACCCTAGCACTGCTTTATGGTTGAAGCAGGACTTCGACCTAATTGGCCCTAATTAGTGAAGTTGTCATGGCCTATTCAGTTTATATTATCTACCACCATTTATATTCCCTATACTTCCTATCAAGGAATTTCCGAGATACTTCAATGAAACAATGCATGTGAAGAAAGCTTGCAAGGCTCTAAACGAATGTGAGGGCTTCCCAGGTGGCTCAGTGGTAAAGAATCTGCCTGACAACGCAGGAGACGTGGGTTCCATCCCTGGGGCGGGAAGATCCCCTGGAGGAGGAAATGGCTACGCACTCCAGTCTTCTTGCCTGGAGAATCTCATAGACAGGGGAGTCTGGTGGGCTACAGTCCACGGGGTCGCAAAGAGTCAGACACAACTTAGCGACTAAACAACACCAAGAGAAAACAACTGCGAATCGTTATTTAAAATTCATCATTGAACTAAAATTATATTAGTTATGTAATGATTTCTATTAAGATTAAAATTAAGATTCTTTCATATTTTTATGAATAAGAATGCATTCTATATTCTGTTAAAATAGATGTGACTTTAAACCAGTCATTTCAGAAGCCACTAAAGGGGAATTCTCCTCAAAGCCAACAACAAGTAAAACAAAAAAGAAATGAAGCCTTGTGGGTGTGGGGCGTAGTTGCTCGGCTTCTAACTTTCGAATGCGGGAAAGGCCACGCCTTCTCCGGGACGCATTTCACCGTGACGGTGACGCCCACAGCGACGCGGGCAGAGAGATCCTCGTGCGACTGCAGCAGCTTACCTTCCTGGAATTTGTAGGTGTCCGTGATGTCCTTTATGCCATCTCCTCCAATTTCTTTGGTCACAATTAATTTCCCAATGTGGGTGCTATCAAGGGTTTCAACCACATGAGTGCCATCTTTCTTAGCTGTAATGTAAACAAGGTCACTGTTGACCTAAAAAACGAGAGGAGGCCATTAGCCATCGTCAAATGTCCTCGTCACCAAAATCTCTAACTCTCAACAGTGTAGCGTCTAAGAGCCCTGCAGATGACATTATCCACCGTGCTAAGTCATTTCAAGCACCAACCATTTCTTTCACTCCTTTTTCTTGCTGGCAAATTCTACCTCCTAAGGCAGAATGGAAAGCGCCCTGTCTGTTACTCTCTTTCTCGAGCTTCTTTTAAGCTGACAGTAACGGAGTGACCTACTTCTAGAGAGGAGAGGCAGTCAGCTAGGTGGCTTCTGGGAAATATTTTTTTTCCGGGTATATGTATATGTTCAAACCCATCAAGATGTATACACTAAATGTCTGCATTCTGAATATCAATTTTACCCCATTAAAGCTTAAAATAATTAAATAAACGGAGAGAAGGAAGCCCGTGATAGGCAGAGAGACCAGCAGCTACAAAGCATGGGATCAACTGCAGGGAACGTGGGCTCTGATCTCGGGTGTGTGCTGTTAGAAAGTACACACCTTACCCTCGGAACCTCATTCCTGCTTCCAGAAAATGAAAATGATTACACTGGCTCTGCCAGTTTCATAGGAACACTTTGGGACTAAGCGAGGTAAAATCTATGTGGATATGATTCTCACTTAGATTAGTAAACATCAAAATCAAGTAAAATGCAACGATCATTACCAGGTATTGGGAAACTTGATGAGGTTAAAGATGAGGTTTAAGAGAGCAACTTTTCTCTACTTTCTCACAAATTTCCGAATTTACAAGAAGTCTGATTTCTGCCCAGGGGAAAGTAAGCAATCAACATTTATTGACCCATAGTGTTTCAGGACATTTTAAATGATTTAATTTAAACCCCACCACAACAATCCTGCGAGTAGGTCCTATTATCTCTGCTTTACAGATGAGGCGCTACGAGTCAGAGGGTCAGCAGAGTGTTTGTGGTCACACAGACACGGGGAGGTGGTGGAGAAGAAGTGCACACGTGGGCGGGTGCAGGCCCATGGCACACGCCCCGACTCTTCCCCTGGGTGGGCATCGCACAGGCCCTGATCTTCACCCAGGGTGGTCTGAGCACACAGCCTGACCTTCCCACTGAGGGGCCCATATTTGTTTGCTGGATTATCACAGGACACCGCCTCTCCTGCCTGACCCCCCAGGACCACCGCACCACGCAGCAGAGGTTCCAGGCTGGGGTCCGGGTGGTCCTGCACTGCCTCAGATTTCTGAGGATGAAGGCGCGGGCCCTGCCCCTCCAGGCAGTGCCCAGGGCTTGGCGGTGCTTGGCACATGGCGTGACAGACTAAAGTCCAATCAGGAATCAGGACGGGAGCAGACCGAGCAGACACCTGAGGAGTATTTCTCATTTTGGGCAAAAAAGTTTAAGGAAACTTTAAATGAGCTTCCTGAGAGCTTCAAGCTTCCCCCGGAGGAGGCCACGCAGGCACAGACTGCTCCCTCCTCAGCTGCAAGAGACAGCAGCAATGATGACAAAGCTCTTCTTAATCAACAGCCCTTACGGCCGCTTCCAGCTTTCCAGGGAGACAAGGCTGCATGTGGAAGTGGCTAGATCCTTGTGTTCCCTTGAGCAAAGCTTAGGAAATTTTTCGTTGTTGTTCAGTCGCTAAGTCATGTCCAACTCTGCAACCCCATGGACTGCAACACACCAGCCTTCCCCATCTTTCACCATCTCTTGCTCACTTTCAACCTTTCCCAGCATCAGGGTCTTTTCCAATGAGTAGGCTCTTCCCATCAAGCAGCCAAAGTACTGGAGCTTCAGCTTCAGCATCAGTCCTTCCAATGAATATTCAGGGTTGATTTCCTTTGGGATTGACTGGCTTAATCTCCTTGCTATTCAAGGGACTCTCAAGAGTCTTCTCCAGCACCACAGTTCAAAAGCATCAATTCCTCGGTGCTCAGCCTTCTTTACGGCCCAACTTTCACATTCGTACATGACTATGGGAAAAATCATACCTGTGACAATATGGACCTTTGTCAGCAATGTGACGTCTCTGCTTTTTAATACACTGTCTGTGAAAAACCTCTGTCATAGTTTTCCTCCCAGGGAGCAAGCATCTTTTAATATCGTGGCTGAAGTCAGGGTCAGCGGTGATTCTGTCAGCTGAAACCTCAGGCCGGCCCATGTGGGAAAAGGAGAGGAGAAACTCACACATGAAGTGACTTCTGCGCATGCTGGAGGGAAAGGATTCTTTCCAGGAGACATCTGCAAGCTTTCTTCTCAGTCTTAGCCACTAGTGTGGTAGCTCTCCATCCTGACTGCACATGAGAAGCACCGAGGAGCCTAGAAAGTTTATCCAAGACCAGTTGCATCTCCATGGGAGGACAGTCACAAGTGGAAGAAATATTGGACCCAGGCTGTGTGATTTTGGGCAAGTTACTGAATGTCTCTGAGCCTGGGTTTAATTATACCTTCCTTGCAAGGTTGGCAAGTAGATCAGAACCACCTGTGAACGTCCTATGTTTAATTTCTTCTGAGTGGAAAGGAGTCTTAGAGACCATCTAGTCCTGCACACAGATTTGAAGGGCGATGGTCACACAACACAGGCTCTTCCAAAGTGGAGTGGGGAGTAATGGGAGAGCTTTCCCGGTGGCTCAGACGGTAAAGCATCTGCCTGCAATGCAGGAGACCTGGGTTCCATCCCTGGGTCAGGAAGATCCCCTGGAGAAGGAAATGGTTACCCACTCCAGTATTCTTGCCTGGAAAATTCCATGGACAGAGGAGCCTGGCAGGCTATATGGTCCATGGGGTCTGAAAGAGTCAGACATGACTGAGTGACTAACACTTGACTTTCCTAGTAGGAGGAGCAGTATGTGTAAAGACCAATATGAGGATGTATTTGGATGTTTCAGCACCCGGGGGCCTCAGCTAGGATGGGCCGGGTCCTCAGGCTAGAGGGGCCCCTCTGCAAACTGCCGCCTGTGTCCACGGACTGTAAAGGTGTGTGCACTTCTCACCGCTCACGGTGGAGGCCCTTGCTTTCAGGACCCAGGACAGAGTCTGCTCTGCCTGTCTGTTCCCAGGTGGAGGTAGCTGCATCGCAGGTGGGGCACGGAAGGTGGTGGTGCTCCCAGGGCTCACGGGCTTGGGGGGCAGTGGGTGCCTGCCTGTCTGGGAGCCTTCCTGGCACAACTGCCAGACGTCCACCCTGTGCTTGCCTTCCTTCTTCCGGTAGGGGCTCCTGTGTGTGTGCCCTGGGCTGCATACGTGAGCTCCTCTCCCACCAGGGCTGCCCGCGCGTGAAGGCGCCATCTGGCCCATCTCTCTGAGATCCTCTTCTCAGCAGTGCACCATGCACAGGCTCTTGTTTCTTTTATTCACTCATGTATTTACTGGTGGCCTCTGTGTGCCAGACCCTGCTTTCAGCAACGAGAGTCCAGCAGATCCTATCTCCGAGGAACTTATGTTATAGAAGGGAGGGAAATGATAACACTAAGTCAGAGAAGAGCAGAACCAGCGGGATGGGTAGGGATGCTTCATGTGGGAGATGTGGGGAGTGGAGGTCTCTTTATGGAGGTGGGCTGAGCAGAGACCTGGATGCAGCAAGGCTGCAGAACATGCAAAGAGAGCCAGAGGGTGGGACAAGAGCTTTCATGGCCAAAGGAACAGTCTGTGTGAAGACTGATAAAAGAGTGTGTTTGATGTTTCCAGAAGAGCATGGGGGTCTATGTGGCTGGAGAGAAACAAGCAAGGGATGGGGGTGGAGGGGAAACCTGGGGCCAGATCACATAGAATCTTAAAAAGATTTATGCTTAATGGTAAAGGTGATGGGAATCCATTCAAAGGTTTGGGGCAAGGGAATGGCATGTTTTTATTTACATTTTAAAGCGTAATTCTGGCTGCTCTGTGGAGAGTAAACTGCAGAGGGGCAAACAAGGAGGAAGAAGTGACTTAGGACGTGATGTCCCAGATCTCAGAGCTGTGCAAAGCTCAGAGGGTCATGATGGAGGCGCAGGCATGCCTGGATCTGGGATAATTGGAAGGTATTTCTTGCAAAATGCTTAAGGGAGGTTAGAAAGAGAAACCAAGATGATTCCAGAGTTTTATATGTGATTTGAATGAACGGGTGGATTATTTTGAGATATCCCCAAATGGACTGCATCTAATAACCAGCAGCGAAATAAACAACCTTGAACTGAGACCAAAGAATCGGCAGAGGAGCTGTTGGACAGTCTGAGTCCAGAGAACTGCCGGCCCCAGACTAGGGGAGGCGCGGCTGCTGGAGCCATGGGGTGGCGACGGTGACCCCAAGGGGCCCGTCACTTCTGCAAGAACCAGCTCGGTGCCAGGAGGGAAGGGGTGTGTGTGTGTGAGTGTGTGAGGCAGTGTGTGTGTGTCTGTGTGACTGTGAGTGTGTGAGAGGGTATGTGTGAATATGTCTGTGTGTGACTGTGTGTGTGAATGTGTCTGCGTGTGTGTAATTGTGTGAGCATGTGAATGTGTGAAAATATGTGTATGTCTCTGTGTGAGTGTAAGTGTGTGTGTGTGTGATTGTGTCTGTGTGTGAGTGTGTGTGTGTATGTGTGTGTGTGAGAAACTGTATGTGTGTCTGTGTGAGTGTGTCTATGTGAGAGTGTGTGTGCATGTGTGAATGTGTCTGTGTATGCGTGTCTGTGTGTTTGTGTTTCTGTGTGTGTGTGAGAGAGTATGTGTGAATGTGTTTGCATGTGTGTGTGAGAGCATGTGAATGTGTGTGAGTATGTGTGTATGAGTGTGTCTGTGTGTGAGTGTCTGTGTGTGTGAGTGTGTGTATGTGTGAGTGTGTGAGAAACTACGTGTCTGTGTGTGTGAGAGTATGTGTGAATGTGTCTGTGTGTGTATGTCTGTGTGAGAGTGTGTGTGTGAGTGTGTGAATGTGTCTGTGTGTGTGTAAGTGTGCAAGCATGTGAATGTGTGTGAGAGAGTACTTGTGCATGTGTGTGGGTGTGTCTGTGAGTGCGTGAGAGTATGTGTGAATGTGTCTCTGTGTGTGTGAGAGAATGTGTGTGTCTGTGTGTGTCTATGTGTATGTGAGAGTGTGTGTGTGAGTGTGTGAATGTGTCTGTGTGTGAGTGTGTGTCTGTGTGTGACTGTGTGTCTGTGTGAGTGTGTGAGTGCATGTAAGAGTATATGTGAATGCATCTGTGTGTGTGTGAGTGTGCAACCATGTGAATGTGTGTGAGAGAGTATGTGTGAGTGTGTATGTGAGTGTGTCTGTGTGTGAGTGTGAGTGTGTGTATGTGTGTATGAGAAATTGTGTGTCTGTGTGTATGTGTGAATGTGTCTTTGTGTGTGTGAGTGTGTATCTGTGTGTGTGAATGTGTGTGTGAGTGTGTGTCTGTGAGTGTGTGTATGTGTAAATGTGTCTGTATGAGTGTGTAAGTGTGCAAGCATGTGAATGTGTATGAGAATGTGTATGTGTGTGTGAGAGTGCATGTGTGAGTGTGTGTGTGTGAGAAACTGTGTGTCTGTGTGTCTGTGTGTGAGTGTGTCTATGTGAGAGTGTGTGTGTGAATGTGTGTGTTTAAGTGTGTGAGCATGTAAATGTGTGTGAGAGTATGTGTGAGTGTGTGTGTGAGTGTGTGTGTATGTGTGAGTGTGTGAGAAACTGTGTGTCTGTGTGTGTATGTGTGAATGTGTCTGTATGTATGTGTGTGTGTGTGCCTGTGTATGTGTGTGTGTGTGAGTGAGTGTGTATGAGTGTGAGTGTGTGTATGTGTGAGTATGTGAGAAACTATGTGTGTCTGTGTGTGCGTGTGAGAGTATGTGTGTGTGTGAGAGAGTATGTATGAGTGTGTCTGTGTGTGAGTGTAAGTGTGCGAGCATGTGAGTGTGTGCGAGAGAGTATGTGTGAGTGTGTGCGTGTGAGACTATGTGTGAGTGTGTCTGTGTGTGAGACTGTGTGTTTGAGTGTGTCTGTGTGTGAGACTGTGTGTGTGTGAGTGTGTGTGAGTTTGGCGGGACGATGTGAAGGGGACAACAGTTAGAAGCAGCTGAGCCAGAGGAGAAGCACCAGCTCCTGAGCGCTTAGTGACCCGGGAACCGGGACGGGAGCCCCGGACGCTGAGGCCTGCTCTGCTCTCTTCGGGAACCTCCAGAGCAGGCCGAAGAAGCCTACCGCAGGGCTGAGGGCAAGAGAATGGAGGAGGGCAGAGAAAGAAGCCCCGGTCCCAGGAAGAAATCCGGAGATGGGAAGAGCACAGAGGCGGCTGCTTCCTGTGCACAGTTCTCGTTTAGGCTTCTGCTTCCACTCAGGGAGAAAACCAAAGGCTAGTCCACGAGCATGAGGCCTGATCCGGCCCGGAAATGAGTCAAGAGCGACCAAGAAAGTCAGCCTGCTGGGAGGCGAGAGCAGGCACGTTCCGGCTGACGTAGCAGGGGTGGCGAGAAGCAGGCTGACGCGGCAAGGAGGCGGGAAGAGGCGAGCACGGTGCTCTGGGACCTGAGCCATGCAGGCGCTCATTAAAGGCACAGACGACGCCCCGCATGGAGTCCTGCTTCAGGAGCCCTGAGAAAAAAGCGTGCGCACTCCTCACATACTTTTAAGCCGTTGGAGCATCTCTTACTAAGGGCTCAGCCCCAGAGCCCAGCCCACACCAAAGCAACAAATCCTATGCGCTGTCAGACAAGTCTGCATCGAGTGACAGAGGAGTAATTACCATCTGCGGGTCCCGATGACACTCCCAACACCCCGATCTATATTTAATAACAGCGGAAAGCGTCTGCATTAGCAGCTATTGGGCGTTTTGCTCCTGGAGGGAGTCTTCCTCTCTCCTCTGCAGCAACAAAGCATAATAAAACTACAAGCGCAAGGCTTGGTGAGTTCTAGAGTGATTTCCCGTTAAGAAGTCCTCATGGCATCGGAAACAATCAGATGGCAGCTGGGGAGGAACGCACAAATCTTGAAATCTCAAAATGAAATCCAGCGGGTGAAAATTCCGAATGCAGTCTGCCTGTTCTCCCAAGGCTTCCAGAAACTGCAACGGCAGGTGCAGTGGAAGAGGCATCATCCCTCTCGTGTAACTCACATGTTCAGTCCTGGGGTCTGCGTGTTTATTCTTATTTTATTTCCGAGACATTTCCCAGGACGGCCTTCTCCTTCCCCGCCTGTCGTCCTTCACCCAGTTCAGGCGAGGAGTGAAGTCACGGTCGCCCCGGGGCTTCCACCCAGAGGCCTTCCCCTCCAGCCTGGGCTGAACAGGCTCCGTTCCTTCTCCTCCCCCTTGGGAAGCCTCTCGTATCCACTCTCAGGTCAGGACGCCCCTCGTCTTGGCCCTTCAGCTGTCATCGTCTAACACCTCCTGACACATCCCTGTCCGTGAGCCTTGGTGGTTTTCATTTTTATTTATTCATTTTGTATGTTTTCTTGGCCATGCTGCAGGGCATGTGGGATCTTAGCCGCCTGACGAAGAATCAGACTCACACCCCCTCGCACTGGAAGCTCCGAGTCTTAACCGCTGGACTGCCAGGCAAGCTCCTGAACAGTTTTTAATTGTCTGCACGTACCTTTTGGAAGCTCAAGTTGTCTCCTCTGTCTGAAGTTCCTCCCGTCCTCTGGCTTTTTTTTTTTTCCTTACCTCTTTAGCCTGAATACTGTCTTGTCTGCTCACGCCCACTCAGTTTTGTGACCTTGTGGACTGTAGCCTGTCAGGCTCCTCTGCCCATGAGATTTCCCAGGCAAGAATACTAGAGTGGGTTGCCACTTCCTTCTCCAAGGGCTCTTCCTGACCCAGGGATTGAACCCACACCTCCAGCACTGCAGGTGGATACCACTGAGCCCCCAGGAAAGCGGAATAGCTACTAGTCATGCATCCAGACTCGGCTTGGGCTCCACTCCCTCCAGGGAGCATCCCCGGCCCTCCCCTCCGTGGGCTCCGTGACGCTCCGCTCGACCTGCTGTGGCCGTCGCACAACTGTGTCCGTGTCTGTTCCCGGTCACCCTCTCTCCCAGGACAGGGTCTGGTGGCCTCTGCTGTTCTGCTGCAGCCTGAGCTCATATTTCCCAATTAACATGAATGCCGGTCATTTATCACCTACATCACTCGTTTGACCTTTGGTTCCCTAGCAACACTTGCATCGTAGTTTTTAAAATGTTGCTGTGTTTATGTACCACTACCTCCATCAGGAATCAAGTTTCTTAAGGACTCGGGCTTCTTAATTCCCGCAGTTCTGGACGCACGTTAGTAATATATATGTATTCATTCTAGAATACTAGCAGAATGTGGTGGTTACTAGCGTGAGGTTGGGTGCCTACGTGTGTGCTTCGCTCAGTCGCATCCGACTTTTTGCAACCCTGTGGACCGCAGCCTGCCAGGCTCCTCTGTCCATGGAGTTTTCCAGGCAAGAATACTGGATGGGTTGCCATTTCCTGCTCCAGGGGATCTTCCCAACCCAGAGATTGAACCTGGGCTTGCCTGGCTTTAAATCTTACCACTACTCTTTATTGGTTAGATGATCATGGAAAGGTTCTGTAATCATTCTTTGCCTCACTTTTCTTTTCTGTAAAATGGGAAGAATTATAACACCCATTTTAAAGAGTTGCTGAGAGCATCAAATGGCAGGCAAAGTGATTACCTAGTGATAGACATTATTTCACTGCACTTACTGGGGAGATCATACCCAGGATAAGTCCTGCCTCTCAGCCTCTTGTTTCTCTGCTCCTCCCCCTTGCCCCCAGCAGCCTCCCACCTGGCCTTCTCCGTTACCTGGTACTTGCTACATTTACTCTGACTTCCAGAGCTTCCTTTGGAGCACCTTTGACCTGCCCTCTCTGCTTCCAGCCTCCACCCAGTTCTTCCAGAATTCCAGCCTCTTCCCAAAGTGTCCCCAGCCACCTGTCAGTGAGCTCTGTTCCAGATCTGCTTTCTCCCATCCGTATTGTAACAGCTTACTCTGTCCACTCTGGCAGAGGATGGCTTGGAATAGCAGGAAATGGACTGGAGTTCCCAGACTAAAAATACAGTCGGGGTGTGTTTGGATTTTCTTTTGTGTGAGCCGCTGGCTAGTCTCTGAGTGAAGTAGGGCACTCTCCCATGTCCGTTCATGGGTCGTCTCCACCAGTTTTTAGTTGAGTGATTCACTTCGTCACTTAATTTCTTGGGAGCAGTTGGTACCTACTTCCTGGGTGCAGAGACCTAAGCTAAGGTGACTAAAGCGATTGCTTTCAGGTGGGGAAATCTCAGAACATCAAGGGGAGAAAAATGTTAAGTAAGAACTGCATTTAGCATGTAGCACCCGGAGGCTGGAACGGTGTCTGTCATATTTAACTGTGTAAACAGGAAGCACACACCATGTTCCCGGGAAATTGAGACCTAACAGCCCAGTGCCTCATTCTCTGATGAGTTCAGAGCTTGGGGAGGAAGGAGGCGCTTTCCCACAGCTCTCCACTCACCTCTGCAAAAACGAAGGGTGCGTCAAACTGGAAGCAGACGTGGCCGTGCTTGATGGCTTGAACAGAGGCGGGGCCGCACCGATACATCCCTGAACCACACAGAGGAAGGAGAGTGTGAGTTCCCCATCTTTGGGTCTTTCCAGTTACAGAACTGGTCCGCATATAGGTCACAGCCCTGAGCAGGCTGTAGGGGCAACCGCGCCTCAAGGTCATCACCGATGCAGCCCCAGTTCTTTCCATGGCCAGAATGGGTGAGTCACCCACATGCACCATCAACAGGGGGGGGCATGGTGGAAATGCTTCTGCAAGCCCCAAACCAAAGTCATGAAAAGAGCAAAGGGCACACCATTCCTGCATCTACTCTTCCAACTATAAACAGCCACAAGCGTGTGGGGGCTGAGCCGTCGGCTGACATAGGGCTTATCCTGTTAGAGGTGGCATCTGGAATGCTGGAAACGGTGACATGTCCCAGGACTTGTGCTGTTTGTTTTAATTTTCAGACATTGTGGGCATATGTCAAGTTTAACATATGGAATAAGAATCTGGATACTAGCCACGCTACACGGACCGCATGCTTTTGGGAAGTTAGTAGGCCCAAGCCGACTTTTACAAAACGTTTTGAATTTTTGCCAACTCTCTCTCTTGTTACTAAGAGGCTAGCTGTCATTAGTCACTCAAATACCTTGTCATGACATAATCCAGAACACCAGGAAGTGCTGAACTCTCTCTCAAAATCCAGTATTGTGCTAATGTTCCCTCATGAGTATGTAATGAATGTTTGTGTATATCTGGATATGCAGACATCAATATCTTCTTTAAAGGAAGGAAATGTAAAATTCCATTTGAGCCTCATTTGAGGACTATAACCCGGGAAGGTCGTCTCAGCTCTAAGAACTGTTCCACCCACTAGAGGCCAGGACACAGTTATGTAAGTGTTTTGAGACAAAGGGCTGTACATCAAAGGATGTATTATTAGCACTTCATGCATTCCAGATCTAATTGCCAGTTCATCAGTTTCTTACATCAATACCTGGGGAAATAAAAGTAGTGTCCCATAGCACTGATTTTTATCATCATATTAAAGGAAAATGGAGGCTTATGAAAAATCTGGAGGTGGGGGTGGGTGTCATAGCTGCCACTACTTAGCAGAGTTTGTAAGTTAGAAGATGAGTATCCACATACTCAAGCTTTGAAAGAAATCACACAACCTGGAAAGAAATCAGGTTCTGAAAAGAGAGCAATTTAAAGAATGATCTGTAATTATTTCCTGAGTTATTTTCTTCACCACCTTCTATCTTAGCACTGTGTGTCGGGGAGGGCTGAAATATACTTTATAGCCAAGTGAAAGTGCTTACACAGATAGTTTTCCTCTTGTCTTCAAAACTGCTTATCAAAGCAAGAGTCAATGAATTATATATGTTAAGTTTTATGCTTTTTTTCCCCTCTAAAAGTTACAAAGTAATCAGAGTAAAGACAGCCATTGAAATGAGATTAAACCGGACTGGCGGGGGGTTGATGCTGTGCTTGTCCAGGAAGCACATGGCTGATGTTGGTTTCCACCAGGCAGGCGTGTTTCCCACACATCAGACACAATCATAAAAGCAAAGTATAAAGATCAGGAATATAAAGAGAGGTTGCAGCCTTACCATCGCTGTTTTCCTGGGGGGTGCTGTCCACGACTTGCCAACCTCCAAACCCAACGGGAAGGTCCGGCCTCGTCATCCAGGCTTCGTTCCAGCAGTGGTAGTTCCTTAGAAAACACCACCCCAGTGAGATTAGACTTTCCGTCACAGTCAGTGCTCCAGGAAATCAAAAAGGGACCAAAAATCCTGCGGATATGCTATCTATAAAAAATTGGAAATCCCGGCAAGAATACTGGGATGGGTTTCCATTTCTTTATTTCTTTTTATTTTTTAATTAAAATTTTTTTTTAAAACTGAAGGATAATTGCTGTACTAGTTGCCATTTCTTCCTCCAGGGGATCTTCCCAACCCAGGGATCAAACCCGTGTCTCTTTCGTCCCCTGCATTGCAGGCGGGTTCTTTACTGCTGAGCCACTGCAGAAGCCTATAAATTATTGGAAGGGTTTAAGCTAAATGGAAGCCTCCCAGAGACATACTGAGGATCTGGATGCAAGTTTCCTGGGCAGGTCCATTTCCACTGGTACCCCCGGGGGGGACACTCGCATGGTGGCACGTGGCTCTCCCCCCAGCTTTAAGGCCACCCAGAGAGGTTCTAATCAATGCCTTAAACAGTTTCAATCTTACCCATTGTCTGCTGCCTAGTGAAACAGAGTTTACTATGGGCTCAAGAGACATGGTAGAGAAGACAAGTTAATTAAAATCGAAACACATGTATCTTTGAATTCCATATACATATATATATAAGACTTATAAAAAGCACAGCCTTTTGTAACAATTAAGCAATAAAATGCTTTTGTTTATGGGCTTAGACCATCCCCCTAGAAACTATAACATTGTGGCGAATTTCCATTTCCTGTCCAACAAGAAGAAAAGGTGGCCGAGGGGAGTGTCTCTTTACGTTTTGTCAAAGGTGAGCAACCCCTGAGCTCAGGGCCCTGCAGAACTTTCAGACTTAGTGTGGGACCTATGAAGCAAGAACACGGGATAAGCTATCATCAGGAATCGCGTGATTACATCCTTGGAAAGACTGAAATTATATGACATTACGGGAACAAATGAGAGCACATTAACCTGTCGGCACTACAGAAAATATTCAGATCGTAATAGCAGTTTAGTGGTGGCGTGAGGCAATTACAGCCATCTCTGTTTATAGCACTGATGAATTTCGGATCCGGCTACCAGCCTTCCTTTCCTCAGTGTCCTTCAGTGTCAGGGATTCGTGCATGTTCCCAGCCCTCTCTGAGTCCTGCTCATCTTTGATTGACTCAGCTCAGAAGCATTTATTTAACTACGCACCACCCACCATGCACTGGCTTCCCAGGTGGAGCTAGTGGTAAAGAATCCTGCTGCCAACGCGGCAAACACGAAAGACCCTTGTTCGATCCCTGGGTCAGGAAGAATACTGCGCCAGTATTCTTGCCCAAGGAATCCCATGGACAGAGGGACCCGGCTGGCTAGAGTCCATGGGCTCACAGAGTCGGACACGACTGAGCGACTGAACACACCACACACACACACACACACGTCATGCAGCAGGCACCGTGCTGGACCCCCACCCTGATCAAAGCATAGGTTCCTGTCCGTAAGGAACTCCACGATCAAGGAGGAGAGACAGACAGAAACCAACTGTTAGAACATTTCATAGGTTCTGCATGAAGCTTAAGGCACTTGGAACAAGACCTGGTGCAGGATGAGTGCTCAAACATGGCAACTCTCTGACGTTAACAATAATTGACTGAGGGCAAGTTCAGGTGGGGCCAGTGGGGTCTCAGTGGGGAAGTCCTGGGTGCAGGAGGGACGACTTCACAGCCGAAGTGATGTTTGAGCTGAGTCCCCCAGACAGATGAGAGCTCAGCAGGTCAAAAAAGGACTAAGAACCCAAGTTGTGGAGGCACAGAGTGTTTGGCGACCTGTATGCTGTTTGTTGTGGCAGGTGGGTAGCACGTTTGCATATCTGGGGGAAGAGGGGTTGGCAGGTAGCGGTGGGCAGTGCATGACAAGACTGGCAGGTACACACGGCACTTCCTGTGCGGCCGGCACTGTCCATGAGCACACCTGATGTACCCAGCATGCCAGGAGAAAGCTGCTGGCATTATTGACCCCTGTTTACAAGGGAGAAAACGGAAGCACAGAGAGGTTAAGAATCTTGCCTGAGGTCACACAGCAAGTTAGAGCTACAGGATCCACGCTTTGAAGCACCGAGCTATGGTTTGGTGAGAATGAGATTGCGAGACCCTTTTATCTCAAGTTGAATATGTGGGCTTTCTCCTTGGGTCAGTTAAATCTGCAAATCTGTACTTGAGAGAGCTGGGTGAGGACTAGGGACTGAGCTCCCCATTACTGTAGAGAAGAAGAGGACCTGTCAGGAGGGGACTGTGCATGTGAGGAAGCTTCCCGATTTCCAGGGAGTGTGATGGTTCTGTTTACCGAGACCTCTGGAGGAGGAAGAGAAGGTTTGTGTCGGGGGTAGGGGCCGGGTGCTGGGTGGGTGACAGGTTCATTTGGGAGATGATGGACTCAGGGCCTGTGAGAAACCCTAAGGATGAAACCCAAGAGGCATCTTTATACACACAGATGACACTCAGGATTTGACAAGGAGGGAGCCTTTACTTACTTTAAAGGGGGCGTCTTTACTGTGGACGGAGGGGAGTGACCAGGAAAAGGCCAGGTGGGGAGGGTGTGGGCGGGGAGACGCGCTGAGTCGAGTTCTACCCCAAGAGTGACTCGGGTTGTAAGTGGAAGACGAGAAGACAGGCCAGTGCCTGGAAAACAGCGCAACACAGGAAGATTGTTCTGATTATTCTTCCATTAGGAGAGAGTGTTGTGTCTACGGAGGAGGAGCCAGTGGGCAGAGAGGGAGCGAGAGTAAGGCAGAATAAAGGGAGAGATGGAATCAAAAGAGGCTCAGATACCAAAGGTGCAGGGGGTGTAGGTCAAGAGCGGCGCCATGGACAAATACAGGGAGCGCGTCACTGCCTGCCGGGGAGGGACGCGCAGATGGAGGTCACAGTCACGGTGCGGGGTGTGGGGCTTTGGGGCGGGGGCCTGGGGTCAGCTCTCACCTGAGAGCCCCTGTCTTTGCTCCGAAGCTGGAAGGAAGGTCACCGTGAGCACGTATTAAACAACGCGAGCCTCCCTCCAGATGGTGAAGGTTAAACACCAGCAGGCAGAGAGGCCTGCGTCCTGCACAGCCTGCAGTGATTCGCAGCCCGGCTTTCCCCAGCACCGCCCCAGATTAATAGGCCCCAGACCTCCTATTTTAAATTCAAATACCGGGGCCAGGTTAGCCTTGAACAAGATGTAAGTGTTGTTCTCAAACCTCAGGTAAAGACTTTGCCTTGAGGATTTTCTTTCTTTTCAAACGACCAGGAAATGGGGGGAGAGCTTCTTTTCCCTGAGTAAAATATCTCATTAGCTACTCACATCTCTTCCAGTTTCAGGACGGAAGGCGGAAGGTTAAGGTGTGTTTAAGGTGGAAGAGTTTAATAAGAGGGCCAGGAACTTGTAGCAGTGGCCGAGGTGAAGGTGACTCGCTGTGTTCCGGAGGTGCTGGGCCTTGGTCAGCAGGCGGAAACGCCAGTAGCTGGGCTCCCAGAGTGGACACGGGCAGCCGCAGGGCTGCACCCTCTGTGGCCGCAGGCCTTGTCCCGTCACACCTCTTTCTCCGCTCAGGAATGGCCCACCACGCCACGGCGGGCCCCTTTTTGTCTGGGCGGTCAGCACTTCTGGGTACACATGCCTGCCTTTCACATCTCACGTTCCTCTGCGAAAGGAACTAATATTTACGGACATGGCTGAATTCCATCTACCTCTATCCAGGTTAGAAATAGATATGCTTCCTGGAAAGTCTTTTTTTTTAATTTTAGAGCTTTTTAACCTAGATCTCTATCTAGATAAATACACCTTTCAGTTTCATCATGCACTGTCAGAGTGCTGGGTTCATTCTAGGGGTGTGGCCTGCCTGTTCACCATCACATTCCCAGCACCAGATCTGGCCCTTGGCAGCTGCTCACCAGGTACTGTTTTCTTGAAAGGCAAGAGGATCTTTCAGCAAGGCAGGCATCATTAAATCTTTGTTTGTTTTTAAGATTCACGGTTTTGTATTTTCTCATAGCCTTCACTTGGAACCCGACTTTCCACTATACTGTCGAAATATGCAGTGTCCTTTTAAAGTTAAAAAGATTATAAACCTTCTCTGTGATCTAATATCCGTGTTGCATCTTTCTAAAGAAGCAGGTAGACATTAACATAAAGCCCCTGTTTTGTTGAGAATTATTTAATCAAATTGAAAAGGACTTCTTTGGGCAGATAACGATGGAGGCGAGAAGCGAAAAGCACATTGTTTCTTTATGTCACTTCCTGTATGTTTCCTGCAGTGGCAGCTAGTAATTTCTAGAACTCCTTTCAAGGATGCTATCAATAATGATTCAGTGGTATAGGTGCAAAGGACACAGAGGTCTTCTCCTGAAGCAATCCTCACTCGCAAAGCAGCACCGTGCCCTGCTGGAGGACCCTTGGCTTAGTTTATTCTCTGATTTGGTTAAGCCCTTTCCTTAGAACTGTGCATAGGAAATAATCAAGCAGATGCAAAGACATGTATATGAGGATGTTTATCCATCCATAATTTTTAAGAAGGAAAATCAGAAACCATCCAATATGCAATTAACTATTTTAAATCACAAAGTAGAACACTCTTCAGCCATAAAAATCTGATCTGTATTTATTAGGTAGGAAAAAAAATAACCAGGGCATATCCACTTTAAAAATCACACTACAGAACACAAAGTATAGTGTTCACTGGGGATGTCCGTTTGTGTGGAAGGCAGAGTTTTCAGTGAGCCCCACTCTTGTATGAATCCCTCCCCCTTGAATATGGGTGATGTCTATGAATCGGATGGGTTGTCACTCCTGGGGTTATGTTACTTTACCTGGCAAAGAGGATTTTGCAGATGTAATTAAGCTAATTAATCTGCTGATTTTGAGTTAATTAAAAAGGAGATTATCATGTGGACCTGACCTAATCACGTGAGCCTTTAAATCTGGGTCTAGAGGTCTGAGACAGAGCAAACCAGAGATCTGAAGCAGCAAATACGTTCCCCTACTGGCCTGGAAGAAAATGGCAGCTTCCCCGAGTTCTGCAGTGGGAAGGAGCTGGATTCTTCCAGAAGTCAGCGTGAACTTGGAAGAGAGCACCAGGCATCAGAGGGGCCCACAGTCACTACCTTGATCGCCATCATTTGAAACCCTAAGCAGAGGACCAGCTACACTGTGCCCAAACTCCTCACCTACAGAGACTGCTGGATAATACATGTGTGCCGTTCTAGCTGCCAAGGTTCTGGTAATTTGTTATGCAACAATAAAAAATGAATACAGTGCGCAAAGGGACCTGTTAAAGAATGCTTAACAAAGTGTTGCAAATATTCTGAGTAGCTAGAAAGGGGATGACTCTTATTTTTATACTTTTTTCTGCAACATTTGAAATTTTTGTAATAAATATATACAGAAAAAGAAAACAAACATTTTATTAAAGAAGAAAGAACACAGTTCAGAATCTGTCCTGGTTCCAACTGGCTAAGGTCACATCTAGAGTGACGAGAGCTCGTGGGAGGGTGCAGAAGTGGACCAAAAAGACAGCTGAGACCAAGATGGGCTTCTGAGCTCTGCGTGCTGTTTGTTCAAATGGAGTGAATAGTTTAAGCAAGGTGTCCTTTACTGCCTTTAACTTGGCTAACTGCTTAAACATTCCACAGGGTCATCTTTTCTGCAATCTGTGCAAAAAGGTTTTCTTCCCTAAAAAGAAAGAGACGTGGGATTGCAATTCTGTTTCTGCAGCTTCATTAGGGCTCAAGGGAGAGCACAAATAAGATCGAGAGAAAGCCCTGGAAGAGATGTCTTGGACCAACTTCAAATGTAAACCAAGTATTTGAATTCATTTGAAAAATGGCAGGGGGGTGGAAAAAAAGCTACTGGTCTGTCTTGCAAACTATTTGTGTTTGTAGGAGATGAGGGCATACCCTCATCTCTTCCCTGGTGGCTCAAACTGTGAAGAATCTGCCTGCAATGTGGGAGACCCAGGTTCAGTCCCTGGGTCGGGAAGATCCCCTGGAGGAGGGGCATTGCAGCCCACTCCAGTATTCTTGCCTGGAGAATTCCATGGACAGAGGAGTCTAGTAGGCTACAGTCCATGGGGTTGCAAAGAGTCGGACACGCCTGAGCGAATAACACACACACCCCCTCTCCAGCCCTGCTGATACACTCCTAACAGGCAGTGATACTGATCACAATAATGGCCACACATCTTGGACTTGCTGACGTCTGGTCATTCCAATAATGAAGGCGTGGGATGGGCTGGGGGTTGTGGGAGAGAAGCAGAGACAAGTTGATTGACCCTGAGGCTTGTCTACAAGACATTCCAAAGTGGAGATAAGAGTCTGGATCAAGAAAGTCCTTGTCAGTTGGGAAAGGTAATGAAGCCAGCAACAGAGGGGAGTTATTCAGAGGAAGCAGCATGCTTCAGGGATCTTCTGTGGAGCTGGGGGAACCGCGCTTCTACCAATGCAGCTATTCACGGTTAGGGGATGCTGGAGTGCTAAAACCAAGAGGGGCATTTTGAGTTCCTCTGGGGTCTTGTCCACCAAAGGCTCCCAAAAGTCCAACTGGGTGGAGGTCAAGCCAATATGCCCAGGAGGAACAAATCACCCATCAAGAAAAGAGAGAAGCAATGAAGGTGTTTGGTTTTGCTTGTTATACACAGGGAAGGAATCCTACGATGCTCATTAAGAAGCTGCAGTTTAAGCACCATCTGAAGTAGCATGAAGTCAAGTGAAAGCCGCTCAGTCGTGTCCGACTCTTTGCAACCCCATGGACTGTGCAGGCCATGGAATTCTCCAGGCCAGAATACTGGAGTGTGTAGCCTTTCCCTTCTCCAGGGGACCTTCCCAATCCAGAGATGGAACCCGGGTCTCCCGCATCGCAGGCAGATTCTTTACCAGCTGAGCCACCAGGGAGGCCCCTGATGCAGCATGAGGCCCCAGTCAAGGGGGCTGAAGATGGCATGGCCTTGGGGATGCGCTGTAACTACCAAAACGAAATTATGAGGTGCAGTTATAGTAGGGGCGATAATTAAAACAGGTAATAATTGCTCAGACACAGATGTAAGCCAGTTGGAAGCTGCAATGGATCAGAATGTTGTTGTTCAGTCACTAAGTTATGTCCAACTCTCTGTGCCCCATGGACTGCAGGATGCTAGGTTTCCCTGTCCTCCACTATCTCCTGAGAATCTGACCACTGGAAAAGCCCCTGATGCTGGTAAAGATTGAAGGCAAAAGGAGAAGAGGGCAGCAGAAGATGAGATGGTTAGATAGCATCACCATCTCAATGGAAGTGAATGTGAACCAGTCAGAAAGTTGGTATGGTCTAAACGCTGGTTTGGTCCTCCCAGGCTCTACTGGATAAATGCCAGCCCATATGTATTCAGTTACACATACAGTGTGCTAATACTCAGCAAGTTTGCTTCTGCTTACAACTTCTCCTGGAAATGTGTTTTGCCTAAGTCTTGAAAGTATATAGCCTTTCCCCTCTCTTCTCAATCCCAGGTACTGAGATCTTGAATATTTATGGAGAGAATTTTGCAGCAGCTTTATTAGCAATGATTTTTAGGACATTAGGAGATAATCATGTAAATTTTATTTTTTCTCCTCTTTTGATAGTTTTCCCTCTTGATTATCTGTTTTATTTTTTAACTGTGGCCCCAGAAATGGAAGAGACCAAATGGAACCTCCCAAATGTTCAGGAGGTAGACACCACCCACTCAGGAGCCACATCTGACGTCACTACTTAGCAGGAGGGCCTCTGTCATTCTGCTGAATTCCCTCTGGTGGGTTTACTACGACCCTGGACACCTTTACTGCTCTCTTGCATAGCAAATTATCAATTAATATTCCTGCCGAAAATGGAGAAGAGACTGGATTTTGAGAATAACATCTAAAAAGCTTTTTATAATAAATTCTGAGCAAGCTTATCCATAATTATTGAAAGGAGTTTTAAAAAATACAGCCAACAGTCTTAGTCGTTACCAAAATTACTTTTTTTCCATTATACAGCTGTTTATGCGTATGCTATACTGAAAACTCATATTTATATGAAGTTTTTCAAGAGGCCTTATTAATCATCAAAAGAAATTAAATTCCATTCAGTATAGCTTAGGTGGTACATATTTTATTAGCTTTTAATTATTTGAAAACTGGTAACCTTTGGTCTGTGTATAAGATGACTCTCTTAAGCAGAATTTATGACTAACCAAACATGACATTTTTTTGTTGTGAAAGATACCTTAGTGCTTTCTACGCGGTTTATCAGATGGCTTCCATTTCCTTCTTTCATTCTAATCTCATGAGAAGCATTTGTGATGCTCTCTCATTTTTTGCCTCACAAATCCCCTCTTTGTCACTCTCACGTGGGATCTGAGTAGAACAAGTATTTAGGAGATAACGTTGGAGACATTATTGCTGCAGGACTGGGACAGAAATATGAAAGGAAGGGGCGGGGAGAGTCCTGTGCAGCGGTTTTCAACCTTCAAAAATTAGTGTACCTTCCTAGTTTTAAAACAAATGTTTCGTAACACCCCACTTATTATACTGAAACAAAGTCCGCAGATTTATATACACAAGTCCTAAAAGATAATATAATGCCTTATAATGTACAGAAGACTTGATGAAATAAAAAATACATAAAATAATTTGTAGTTCAGCAGATGCATGTCAGGAAGATGGTTTTAGATCCCAGACTATTCCTGTGCTGTGCTTAGTTGCTCAGTCATGTCCGATTCTTCGTGACTACGTGGACTACATGCAACCCGCAGGCTCCTCTGTTCAGGGGATTCTCCAGGCAAAAATACCGTAGGAGTTGCCATGCCCGCCTCCAAACTATTCCTACAGAATGTAAAACCCTCCAGGGGTCTGGTATGCCCCAAATTTCTAACCACTTGTACAGTGGTTAAAAGTGTGCTCTGGAGAAAAACTCCCAGAATGGCAAAGGAAGGGCTTCCAAAAATCTACTCCTTCATGAAAATAAGGAAAATCGTAACAAACATGATCAAAACCAATTTCTCCAGAACTCTGGAAATGAACCAAAGATTTGCAACAATATAGGGAGGATTTACTCAACAAAAACAAAAGAATCTCAGTAAGAATTGTGAGTTGTGGGGCGTTTTAATTTCCCTTATTTCTACTCCTCTCTCTGTAGCTCCACGGTAGTCTTGAACATGAACACCCTTACAGCCACGGTGGCTATAAAAACGTGCAGCTTATCAAAGAACAAAAAGAAGAGAAAATGGGCTTGGCACTCCCTAAACTTCAGCAAATGAATTATCACTATTAACCTGTTTGGCAGCCCTTTGAAAGCAATGTCTAACCAAACAGACAATATCAATGAGGAGACAAAAATTGTGGATAGGAATCAAATAGAATTTCTGGAGCTGAAAAGTATAGCGGCTGGAATAAAAATTTCAAAAATTCACTGGAGGGTCTCGAAAGCAGATTTGAGCAGGTAGAAAGAGTAAAGACCCAGTGACCTTGAAGAGAAGTTAACTGAAATGGTCTAGTCTGAATGACAGAAGAAATATATGATGAAAAATGAACAGAGCCCCGAGGCACGTGGGACACACACATAATGGGCCTCTCGGAAGGAAATGAAAGAGGGGAAAGAAGCAGAAAGAATATTTGAAGAAGTAATAGCTGATAACTTTTCCAGATTTGATGATAGATAGTAATATACACACCGTAGAAGTTAAAAGACCCAAAGAGAATGAATTCAAAGGGATCTGTACCTAAATGCCTCAGAGTCAAACTGTCAAAAGCTGAAGCCAGAGACGGCTTGGAATACAGCACGCAAAACAGTGATTTATTATGTACGGTGGATTATCAATAGAATTAAACAGGATTTCCAACCAGAAATCATGGAGGCTACAGGCTGATGACCATGGTTAAGTTACTGTGCCTCGATTTATTCCTCTAGAAGTGAGGACAATAATAGCCATTCTCCTGTTGGGTTGTCAAAAGGATTAAATGACTTAGTAGCAAAACATGTCACCCACTTAGCTTAGGTCCTGGCACAAAGAAAGCGTTCCATAAGAGGGAGCTATTTTGATTCTTGGAGGTGGCAGATAAGTTTCTCAGTCCTCCCTTTGAGACTCTGGAGTGGATTCACAGCATATATTCTTAGTCTCAAATGACAGCTCTCACGATCTAGCTCCAGGTAATTTTCCCAAAAATAATTTGGCTGACAAGAGTGTGGTTAACTCGATAAGTTATTTGAAAATAAATACTTTGGTAGCAGTTCAAGACTGGTAACTTGGATACATCACAAGATAATTTTATGAACTCTACGCATCATAAGCAGTTTGGCTTACATTCAGAATTTTTCTTCTGTTTTTCTTGGAATTCATTTTTGGATAATTCTTTTTGCATATCACGATTAAAACTCAACTACAATATAACAATGGAAAGTCCCACTAGTTAGAACACACTGAGCTTCTAAAAACAACATACAAAGTGGATCAGTCTGCAAAGATTTTCTTTTTAAAATATTTGTTTATATTTTTTGGCCATGCAGCACGTGGGATTTAGTTCCCCAAACAGGGGTCAAAACCAGACTGACTTATAGAAAGAGACTCACAGACTTAGAGAGCAAATTTATGGTTGTCAGAGGGAAGGATGGGGGAAGGAGTTAGGGAGTTTGGGATGGACAGGTACATGGGGCATTTAGACTCGATAATGGGCTAGAACGGGACAGCACAAGGCACTCTGCTCAGTGTTACGTGGCCGCCTAAATGGGAGGGGGGCTAGGGGAAGAACGGATACATTCATATACACGGCTGAATTCCTTCATTGCTCACCTGAAACTATCTCAGCCTTGTAAATCAGCTATACCTCAATACAAAGTAAAAGCATTTTTTTCAAAAAAAAGAGTGTATCAGTCTGAACATCAAAAATGCACCTATGCTGGGCAAACCAGCAGGCAAGTACAAGACCAACGAGATTAGGCTCTGTGGGGTTGTGTTCCATCCAGGGCTGGCTCCCCAGCAGGAAAGCTGCTGAATTTCTGCTCTAAAACTTGCTTAGAAAGAGCTTTGTTTATAGATTTGACACTATCCGTTGCAGCAGAGGTGTTTTTTTTTTTTCTTTTTTGCATTTGGAGTGGAAAACAAACAATAACAACTGTACTCTTTCCAAAAAGTATTGAGGGAAGTTAGGATTTTTTTTTTTTTAATTTTGTAAGAAGCAGATGGTCTGAGGCCAGCCAAAGAATTACAGAAATTTTCTGTGGCGTGCTTGACTTCTGTGTCTTTTTTTTCCTGGGGAGCCAGTTTGCAAAGCAGCACCTACACGTGTGTGAGTGGATCCCAGCCTGGCCTGTGCAGATGAGTAGGGTTCCTGTGGCAGAGACTACCGACCGTGGGAAGAAAGGCCTGGCTGGAAGAACAGTGACATTCATTCAAAAAGTATTCATTTTGGAGCTGGTGGTGGTGGAGGTTTAATTGCTAAGTCCCGTCTGAATCTTGTGACCCCATGGATGGTAACCCACCAGGCTCTTCTGTTCATGGAATTTTCCAGGCAAGAATACTGGAAGTGACCCTATACCTCGTTAAATTCAAAGTCACATGAGAAAATTAAGGCCCAGAGAATTCAAGCAATTTGCCCAAAGTCACTCAGCTAATTGGTGGCAGAGCTAATCATATTGCCTTGAGCCATGGAGAGAAAGAGAGGAAAGAAAATTATAAGAGCAGGTTGACTTGATCTGGTTGGTGTTTTTCCATGAGATCCCAAGGAAAAGCAAAATAAAACTATACTTTCTTTCCATGTGAGTCACTGACTAGTTCTTAGATTGTCCCAACTTTGAGCTGAAATTGATAAATACAAATTTGCTAACTCACAATTCTTTTAAAAAATTAAATTGAGAAAGCCAGTTTCATCAAACCTACTTAATTTCAAATGAAAAGGTAATAAAGGAAAGACTCTTGCTAATGTTTTAGCATTCATCATCTTTCCAATTATCTTTAATATCATGAGATGCTTTAACCTCTGAGCTATGCCATTTTCTACATCTGACAGCTAGTCTATCAGCTGGCCTCTGGGAAGCAGATGGGTGGCTCAAGGGCCTAGGTGAGCACACAGGTACACAGACCCTTCTCTTCACACCCCGATGGCACGAGTAGCACATGCGTTCACCAACCCCACCTGGAACTCACTGTTTAGAGATGAAGACTTTCCCCAGGAATGTGAGTAGAATGGAAGGGGACACTTGTAGCATGAGGCTTGGATGGGCTGGAAGGAGTCCCAGGGTCTAGAAAGCTGTTGTCTCCAAGAGGGCCTCTGGACGCTGGTGACTGTTGGGATCTTTGCAACTCTGAGTGAGGGGTGGGTTAGTCCTAAAGGAGCGAGCCCCTGGGCTTGGACAGTGCCTGGCAGGTGGAGACGCGGGAGAGGTGCGGATGGTAAGAGCAACCCACCCCGGCCCCAGACAGTAGTCAGTCCATCAGCCTCCCGTGAACGTGCAGCCTTGGGGGCATTAGCCCCTTCGGGAAGGGGGCAAAGGGTCAGAGGTTCTTGAGATCGTCCATGAAGGAGTGGTGAGGGGCTGGACATACGGAGAGTGAGTTTCAGTCACAATAATATAAGATGTGTGTGCATGCATGCTCAGTTGCTTCAGTCGTGTCTGACTTTTTACAACCCTACGGAGAGCAGCCCACCAGGCTCCTCTGTCCGTGGGATTCTCCAGTCAAGAATACTGGAGTGGGTTGCCTTTCCCTCCCCAAGGGATCTTCCTGACCCAGGTATCAAACCTGTCTCTTGTGGCCCCTGCATTGCAGGCGATTTCTTTACCTACTGAGCCATCTTCCATTCCTTCCCACTTGACCCTGAAGCAAATTCATCTCTGATTGTCTCACATCAGCCCCTTAGACTTTTACCTTGAGTTTCGAATGTGGGTCAAGGTCATTTCCTGGGCATTTCATCTTTGAAGAGCATGACCGGAAGACTGCAAGGGGACAACGGCTTTGTTCACTGACCATGTGGATATCTTCTCCTCCACCCCTGGGTTTAGGATGGAAGGCCCTTCCCTTCACCTCCAGGACTCCTAGCTCACACTGCCACCCACCTTACATTTTTATAGTGTGTACTGTGTGTGGTTGTCTTGCTGGTGAACATCGGACGGAGCACCTTGAGGGCAGTGACCTGATTAATTTCCCCCTGAATCCTTAGCATCTGACATTTGGACGTATTTGTGTATAATAGCATTTGTTGAATGAATTAAATGAGATTAGTCATCTAAATGAGTACTTAAAATGTTTTCCAACCAGTTCTCTGCCCTGCACCGTGTTGGCAAAGCAAAAGTAAAACACGCCAGACATGGCTCCCCTGCAGAGGGCGACAGGTCTAGAGGTGGGCACAGACCCTTTACCCAGAATCATCCCGTCTGACCACTTCCTCTCCAGCAGTGGGACACTGGATCACACTTCCATTTAGGAGAGGAGCCTTGTACTGAAATGCCTTTCATGACCCTAATCAGCATCAGCATCCCTTTCTTTTAAAATTGTTTCCATTTCTGATACATGTATATGTATGGCAGAGTCCCTTTGCTGTTCCCCTGAAACTGCCACATTGTTTGTTAATCAGCTATACACCAAAACAAAATAAAAAGTTTTTTTACAAAAGTGGCATCAGGTAATTACCCCAAATCCATGAGAACTGATTGGAACCCAAACTATTACACATTCACCTTTTACTGTGTCGGAGCCCTAATTCCCATAAAAAAATTGTTTCCATTTATATTGTGACTGTGGTATGATTGAGGTGAGCAAGCTGAGCTTGTTCAGGATGTGGACAAATGGTTACTTTACTCCTGCCCAGCGTGAGCCCCTCGTCCCTGCTCACTGCCTGGATTGCAGCTGGACGTGGCACCAGCATCTTCATTAAGCTGTCCTCAGTGATTCATGGATGCCTTCCCCCAGAGCTTACACATAATTCCAGACCCATCAACACACTGGGGGCAGGCGGCTTAAACCGCTCCTTCCAGGATATGTTACCTTGCGTTGGCCCTCCCGGAATTGCATTTGCGAGCCCGAGGTCCAATTACTCTGCCCAGCTGTGCCCTTGTAAGGGCCCCTCCCTCTCCTGAATCCGCAAGAAGCCCACTCTTCCCTCCACGGGCATCAAGAAGACGCCCACTCGGTGCCAAACTGCTGCCCCTGGCGAGCTGAGGCTCTCTGGGAGGGGGATCCACACCCAGGGATCTAGGCTGGCAGAGCAGGAAGCTGGCGGGCCAGCGGTCGGCACTGGGTGGTCTGCACGGGTAAAGGAGGTCAGAGCCGGGGGGAAGCCTGACTTCAGCCCTCTTGGCTCTGAGCCGCACACCACCCTCCCTCTGATCCCCCGTCCGGGCGTATTTCTGCTTCGGGCATGTGGGACTCAACAGCCACGGAGAAGAGTCAGCTGGACCAGCTGGACTCTGATTCGCCACCATCAGCACCTCGGTGTTGGAGAGATGGTGGAGGCGCTGAGAAAAGCAGGCAGTCATTCTCGTGGGTGCTGTTAGAGAGGGGGCGCGGGGCCGCGGACAAGCCGGCTGCCTGTCTGAGAGGAGCCGGAGGAGGCAAGTGAGGCCGGCGGCTAGGGGGGCTCGACCTAGCTGCGAGACGCCCACTCGGAAGCCCGTCAGGCCGCTTGCGGCCCGCGTGCAGCCCTGGCCTCTCGCGGTCGGCGGGGCCCGGCCTCTGGCAGCCTCCTGCCCTCAGCCCTGCCCGGCTTGCCGACCCTGCAGGCGGGCCCTGCTTCTCACCAGCGGCCATCGCCAGTCCCATCTGCAGGCGCCCGCCGGGCACTGTGGGGAGCACTCTACCTGCCTCCTTACATTGTCGTTTAATCGGTGACTACGAAGTTAGACTCAGTCTACGGATGAGGAAGCTCAGCGAGGTGAAGCTGCCTTCTCAAGGTCCCGCGGCCAGTGACTGCCCAAGTCAGAGCTTGGCTCAGGGGTGGCCGTGGTGACCCCGTGCTGGGGGACGCGTCCAGGGACAGTCTCCACCAGCCTCCTCGACCAAGGAGGGTCTCAGAAATACGTCTGGCTTTCCAGAACGTTTATCACTTCTAGGGTTCACTGGTGTTTGTACTCAGGAGGCAGTTTCTGGCTTTCGTTATTTAAAAAACAAAACAAAACAAAACAAACCAGAGTGACAGAAATAGCAAGTCATCCTAGACCACTGGGCGCCCTCTCTTCCTGACGACTCCAGTGCCGAGGTCAATGGCAACACATTGCCTCCCCGAAATTCCAGCTGTGCGACTAGTAATGAACGCAGTAACAGCAGCTAACACTCATTAAGCACCTGTTATGCTTGGAAATGTTGCCGGCTCCACCCTAGGGGGCAAGAGAGACACAGAGAGGGTGTGTGGTGCCCAAGGTCACACAGCCTGACCCAGGGCTGACTGAACCCCTTTATTCCCTGCACTCCACGGTCTGGCATGGCCCGAGCTGGGTGAGCAGCCGCTGTTCAGTTAGTCAGACTGTGAGCCAAGCAGAGGGGAGACGGGGATACTGGGGTGGTGGTCTGCTTGTGGAGGAGGCGGGAGGGCCCCAGACCAGAGGACACGGTCCCATGGTGGTGGGATCTTCAGGGACGACAATGAAGGAGCGAAAAGCCCAGGAACACCTGGGCTTCCCAGGAGGAGCTAGTGGAAAAGAATCCGCCTGCCTGAGCAGAAGACGCAGGAGGTGTGGGTTCGACCCCTGGGTCAGGAAGATCCCCTGGAGTGGGAAACGGTAACCCACTCCAGTATTCTCGCCTGGGAAATCCCACGGACACAGAGTCTCAAAGAGTCTGACACAGCTGAGCACAGTGAGGGAAAGAGAGTGGGAGAAACTGGGAAAGGAATTTGGAGCAGAGAGCTGAAAGAGGAAAGGGTTACCAAGGAAAGGTCTGTCAGCTTCGGGCCTTTGTATCAATTGAACAAGGGGCGTCATGAGGTTATTTGTTGGGTGCCTGTGGGGATTTATGGTGGGAGGCATTTGGGTTAAAGAATCGGAAGGAATAATTCTGAGCTGCAGTTAGCTACAAGGGCATTGAGTGGTGTGTGTGTGTGTGTGTGTGTGTGTGTGTGTGTGCGTGGAGAGAGAGAGTAAAAGGAAGAGATGAGCAGTGCAGAATGCCAAATAATTCTTTGAAACAATCGGCGTATAATTGCTTTACAAGGTTGTGTAGTTTGTGCTCTCCAGGAAGTGGATCAGCGCTCTGTGTGCCTACGTCCCCTTCCTCGGGGGCCTCCCACTCCCTAGGTCATCACGGCATGCCGAGCTGAGGCCCCTGCGCTGGACAGCAGCTCCCCACCAGCCGCCTGTGCTACACGTGGTCACGTACACTTGCCGGTGCCACTCGCCCAGCTCGGCCCTCACCCGTGTCCATGGTCTTTTCTCCAGCGCTGTCTACGCTTGCTCTGCGAGTAGGTTCTATCATTTTTCTTATCTGCCATGTTCGAATGTCACAGCAGCGTCGGGGGTGGCTATTTGGGCCTGTTTTTTTGTTTTTTGTTTTTTTTTTTTTGTCATTCCATATACACACAGGGCTGCTCTACTGGGACTCCAAGGGCTTAAATGGTGCTTTCAATTGCCGTTCAGTTTACAGAGGAGAGGTTTTGTCTTGACTATAGTCTCCAGCTTGTCATTGCTCAGCTTGCTCCCTTCAAGTGAACTGCAGCGTTTTTTTTTATTCATACGAGCATTTTGCCACTAGTTCAGCAATTTTGCTTCTTTTCTCATTCTCAAATGAACGTCTACTGGGACTGCTGAGTGAATTCTGCCCCTGCATCTGTGCTCCATTCCTGTGACATGGGGGAGTTAAGACACTTCTAACTTTTAATTTCTTCTAAAATGAGCTTCCAACTTCCTCCCATGCCCACTTGGATGTTTTCACCGCTGACAGTGTTTTAGCTTTATTACTTATAAAGAACAGCTCTAGGAGACATCTTTTTGGCTTGGAAATTCCACTGAGTTCATGCCTGGCAGTTTCCCTCCATACAGACCTTTGTGAATACCCTTTACGTCTGGATTCTTGGGATTTCCATCCGCCCCCCCCCCACATCTTTTTAGAATACTGTTTTGGAGTAAGTGGGTCCCCATGAATAAAGGAAATTTCTTTGGAATCCTAAACTCCTTGCAGCCAGCTTATGATACAGAGATTCAGGGCAGTGAAAAAACCATAGGGCTGGTATTTGGTAATAATTCTAACTTTATTTCCACTTCTATCTCTGAATAAAAGATGAGGTCACAGATCAGGAGAACCACATCTTTACATGCAAAGGGCAATCCTATTTATATTGCAAAGGCCAAAAACAATAAAGGTTGTGGTTAAGGGTCAGATTGGAGAAGACAATGGCAACCCACTCCAGTACTCTTGCCTGGAAAATCCCATGGTTGGAGGAGCCTGGTAGGCTGCAGTCCATGGGGTCGCTACTAGTTGGACGCGACTGAGCGACTTCACTTTCACTTTTCACTTTCATGCATTGGAGAAGGAAATGGCAACCCACTCCAGTGTTCTTGCCTGGAGAATCCCAGGGACAGCAGAGCCTGGTGGGCTGCCATCTATGGGGTTGCACAGAGTTGGACACGACTGAAGCGACTTAGCAGCAGAAGGGTCAGATGGTCTTGGTTTTATTCTTAGCTTACCAGATATGTGACCTTGAGAAAAGTATTTTAAGCTCTCTATGCCTCAGTTTGCTCAGCTGTAAATGGAATGGTAATAAACTCCTATCTGATTAAACCTAAAAGGATTAGATAAGCTCATGTACACACAGAGACTAGTACACAGTAAGTGCGTAATAAACGTTGGCTGTGTTGCTCTTACTGTAGAGAAGACACGGCTTCTGTATCTCTGCCATTGACCATAATAGTCATGCGCTAAGCTAGAACTGCGGGGCTGGAGAAGACTCTTGAGAGCCCCTTGGGCTGCAAAGAGATCCAACCAGTGCATCCTAAAGGAGATCAACCCTGAATATTCACTGGAAGGACTGATGCTGAAGCTGAAGCTCCAATACTGTGGCCACCTGATAAGAAGAACTGACTCATTGGAAAAGACCCTGATGCTGGGAAAGATCAAAGGCAACTGGCGAAGGGGACAACAGAGGATGAGAGGGTTAGGTAGCGTCACTGACTTGATGGACACAAGTTTGAGCAAACTCCGGGGGTGATGGACAGGGCAGGCTGATGTGCTGGGGTTGCAAAGAGTTGGACACGACTCGGTGGCTGAACAGCAACAATAACAAAAGCTAGAGAGGGACTGGCATAGGCTCTGGCCACTAAAGCTGCGGCCTCTTCCAGGAGTTGCTGCTGTAATGGGGTGATCGATCTTTATTACTAGAAGCCCAAACTGCTGTTCAGTAACATTTCTCATTCATTAGCTAAAACCAATCTCTGACAATCAGACATTTGTGCCTATGGTATTGAATAGTCCTTAAAATAGAACAGAAAGAAACATCAGACTGACTCTGTCTGGTGGTAAATGTGTTATGCACTTCAATTTGATATCAGCCAGTGCCCTTGCAAATCAAACTCACCACACCGAATCCTTGGTGAGTTTGGAGTTCACGTTCCCGTCTTCTTCCAAGAAAATGTCCAATTGCAAGTTGGCATCATTGTCATGGGCTGAGAAATAGTTGGTGACGACTCTCGCTGGTATTCCCAGGCATCGCAAAACTGCAGGAAGGAAAGATGGACCACAATTAAACAGATCGCCAAGATCTAATAAACATAGAGTGAGCAATCCCTTCTCAGAAGGGACTTTCTTCTTGACCAACATGGACAGGTTGTTCTCAGGTGTCCAAAGCCAGAAAGGGGCCTGTCGTCAAGGATCAGGGAAGCAGACAGAAGCCTTTCTGCTGGACCGGTGGGCGCCAAATGATACCGGTGGGAATGGAATCCCAGTAACAGGGTTCTAGTTGTTTAGCTGCTAATCACATGATCATCAAAGTAGGATTATTTTAATCTAGCTAATGGCCTGTGTTTCTGAAAATAAAAATTTAAAAAACCCAGCTAATAGGAAATCAGGAATTTACCAAGCAGACCCTCAGTGTGGTTTGATTTCCTGGGTGGGACTTGCTCTTGTGGCACTTGGTAGAGGGTGGCACCACAGCCATTCTAATTGTCAGATAATAAATTACCTGGATGCGCCTCTTGACATATGTACCTATTGATCAAACTTAATCCAAATGCCCTTCCTGGCTCCCAGGACGCCAGACATCAGTGCTCATTGAAAATAATTCAGCTGACAATTTTAAGATTAATGACTTGCCTCCCCCCCCCACCCCAGAATTGTTTAGCATTTTTAACCAAAGCCTATCCACCCTCTTCAATAGAACAACCTTGGAAATCCAAACACAAGTCTGGTAGAGACTCAAGGGTCCTCATTAAATGACTTAATCTTCATACCCCAAATGACACTGATGGCAACCACCACCTGCCTCCCACTTCCATCTTCCTCTCTTGATTTACAACCCTGACACACACTACAGTTTTACCAACAAAATGATGGCACTCCAGCTCTGTTCCTGGCTTAGCACCAATTCATGTGATCGCAGAGAGATTTGTCCCAGAGTCTGCTGAACTCATAATTTTAAGCCAGACGCAGCTTGACACGGGGCACCAGGACCTCCTCCCCTCCAAATTCCCTTTTCAGGTTGATCCTCATGGTGGCATCCCCTACATCGGGCCTCTGCCTTATCACCAGAGTCTGTTTTCTGGACTAGACCTGATGATCCTTTTATACAGAAAGCATACACGGGGGGAGGGCTTCCCAGGTGGCTCAGTGGTAGAGTCTGCCTGCAATGCAGGAGGCTCACGTTTGATCCCCGAGTCAGGAAGTTCCCATGGAATGGCTACCCTCTCCAGTATTCTTCCCTGGAGAATCTCATGGACAGAGGAGCCTAGCAGGTTACAGCCCATGGGGTCTCAAAAGAGTCGAACATGACTTAGCGACTAAACAACAGCAATACATGGATGGAGTTGTGACTACTTTATCTGTTTCTGAAACTAAAGAATCACATTGGGATAGCAAAACTGCAGGCATCAAGGGGACGTGGGGAGTGCTGTGTGTTTTCCTGGGAACATTTCATCAGAGAGGCTGTCTCCACCAAGCGCCTGGCACACAATCTTGTCTTGGGAGCCACGGAGGAGGGGGCCTTCCTCCAGCTGTTAGCTTTCCTGAAGTTCAGGCTTCCACGTGGAACTCCGCAGACCAGGCTTCCTAGGACACTGATACCTTGGCTCCACTGCCCTTCATTGCTCCCAGGAAATACATGTTCCTGTAGCTCTTAAGTATATGGGAATGGCTAAGAAAATAATCCTACTCAGTTTGATGCCATTGAGAAAAAAGAAACACACAACAGAACACTTGTGATTTCCTCCCACTTGGACCTCTGACTGACTCTCAGATGGTCACAACTTTGAGCTGAAATGGACAGTCTTCCTGATCATTTATAAAAACATTATTTCATCCTGGCTTCCAGCCTTCAGACCCTCCTTGATTTTTCTGATTAAAAAACATGCTAACTGGTTAAAACAGTCTTTATTAGTGAGTAAGCAGAAAGGACACTTTGCCTTGAGTTTCACGTCTTTCTTACAGGGCTATAGAAATAGCATGAGAATGATTATCGTTAACAATGATGAAGACGTACTGAAACAAATGTATTTTTAAAAAACTATTCACTGAATTAACAGTAACATTGTCTGGGCCGGGACAGACAAATGCCATATTGGAAACTAATGCACGAGGTGGAAGAGAACGGTTCTGTTCCTGCGTGTTTTCCTCTATGGTTTGGATGTTGGGTAGATTAAAGGCAAGAGGGGATGCCAGGGAGTAAAGATCGTTCATTAATTTCTGGTGTATAATTGCTCAGGGGCATTGAGACTCATATAAGAACTGAGATAAGCCCATCTGCCACCCACCCTCTGCAGCTAAGGTAAAAACTAAGTGGGCATATTCACAAAATTCTCACGGATACACAGTGAGCAAATAAGCATTTTTATAAACCTTCTGAATAACAAATAAGAATTCTACATCTTATTATTTATTATTTTAAATTTTGCTGATTTAACCATTTTTTAAATGTGGAGATTACTAATTAAAAATTGTATATCCTTCCCTCCCACCCTTTCCTGGCCCCAAAACTCTCCATTTTGCTGAGGGTTGAACGATGGATTATGTAGGAAATTGTCCCTCATTCTTTCTATAAAGGTTCTGCAATCAAAGAGAAATTATGAGCATACTGGCCCAGCACGATTTAACCAGGCATTGACTACATCCCAGAGTAGCCATCCACAAATTCTATAGATCCAACAGAGATTGCTAGGTCCCTTCACCAGGTTAGAGACTAAATGTCTTGAGGTGACATTTCCTTTACATTAAAACAATACTTACTCAACTGGTTACTTACACGTATTAAAGACACCAGCAAAAACCCAGCATTGGCCATAGCGGACTGGTTTCTGAGAGCTCTTGTATTCCAGCAGGATGTCCACACTTCCGGTCCAGGCTGATGGGGGAACACCGTAAGCGTAGACGTTGTCCCAGGAGCCAGCGATGACGCCTTCATCGTCCTTGGCATTGATCTAAGAGACCATGGCAGGTGAGAAGGAGCCAAGGTCCCTTAGGAGAGCCCTCTCCGGACTCTGACTCTGGGCAAGCTAAGGCTCCCAGCGCCTTCCGTGTTCCTGCAGGATGAAGAGTTCTACTTCCGTTCACTGCTACTTATCAGGGAAAGCGGTGTGATGGCTGAGTGTGTGAGGGCGAACCAGACGGCCAAGGCTGCTTCTTAAACAGCGTAGGATTCTGGTGAGGTGGTGCTGAGTAGCTGGCAGGAAGAGTTATCATGGCTCCTCAAGCACTTGGGCCCTTGGTCTGGGTGGAACAGCGCTGGAGAATGTGTGAGGAAGAGAGGAAGAAGACTTACAAGAGAAGATGGGTCAAGGAGGGGTCTTGTCTTGATAGAAGGAAAGCTAAGAATCGACAAAAGATGTTAGATGTTAGCATGGGGGCCCAAAGTCTGATGGTCTGAGGTTTGACTTTGATGATGAGTAGCTGACTCTAATAAATTGAAAAAATATGTAGATCCTGTCATAGTAGCCATTAAGAATTAACAAGAAATTAGATTCCCAATGGGTACCTTGCAGAATTTATTTTTTAAAAAATTGCATGAACAGAAGTATTTTCTTTATAATTGTTTAAAGTGAAAGTGAAGTCGTTCAGTCGTGTCCGACTCCTTGCGACCCTGTGGACTGTAGCCTACCAGGCTCCTCTATCCATGGGATTTTCCAGGCAATAGTACTGGAGTGGATTGCCATTTCCTTCTCCAGGGGATCTTCCCAACCCAGGGAATGAACCCAGGTCTCCCGCATTGTAGACAGACGCTTTACCGTCTGAGCCACCAGGGAAATAATTGTTTAAGGCGATTATAAAATTTTGTTAACAGATATTTCCAGTTACATTAAGGGCCTGGGGTATTATAGTTTACATATAAGGGAGATGTAAGCAAAGAATGGCAATCTTGAATATTTGGGAGAAACTTGCTACACTCTCAGACGACAGTCATTTGGTAGCAACAGACAGCAAGTGCAGGAAAAAAGCTGTTTTGTTTAGATGATAAAACTGAGGCCAGGAATGAACAGTTTCAAGGCCTCCTGTCAGTTTCTTGGGGGTCCCCGCTGAATCTTAACTTCTCTTGCTGTAACTTGCATCATGTTTAACTACAGTCGGAAGAATGCCTAGGTGGGGAGCACTAAAAACTGATGCCCCTTTAACAATGCTTGTATGTCAATATGACAATGGTTTATAGCCTTGCTCCTCAATGTGTGGTCTATGGACCAGCAGCAACAGTGTGCTGGGAGTCTATTGGAAATGCAGACTCTCAGGCCCCTCCCTAGACCTGTTGAATCAGAAACTGCAGTTTAACAAAATCCCCAGGTGATCTGTGTGCACATGAGTTTGAGAAGCATAGGTTCAGATGACACTGATGAGGCATTAGTAAACAAAGTGGAACAGATGATTAAAGCAGGTGGATTCAGATTATGAAAATCATAGAAGAGATGCTAAAATATGAAGAGTTTTTATGTGTTCCTGGCTTTGCCAATTACCAGCTCAGCCTCAGCACTTCCCCAGACCCCTCTCTTAGCCTTACTGAGTTTAGATTTATAAGCGTCTATTCCCCAGTGGGTCGTGAGCATATTGAGAACAGAGATAAAAATCTATGCCTTTCTGACTTCTAACAAGTATTGGCAAAGAGCAGGTGTTCAATAGTTGTGGAATAATCCGTGGTATATCCAACAAGCATGTAGGCATTGTGCGTCTGAATAAGACTAAGACCTTCTCTATGGAAGGAGATGGAAGAGGAACCCATCAAGCAGAAGGAAAGGTTCCAATATTAATACAGAAAGACGTCCAGGGAGAGTGGACTCCCAACAGAGGGAGTCATCAGCTTTCTTAGATTGGAGGGTGGTGGTGGCTGTGGTGAGCCGGGGAGAGAAAATGACGCAAAAGCCAGGTCTCGAGAGGCTGAGGTTCAGCAAAGGTTATCTACATGGAAGACAGAGTTTGGAGAATTGCTTGGTGACCATGAAGAACTATGACAAGGTCAGGGACCTGCAAGAAGAATTATGTAAGTAGGCAATATTGGAGAAGTAGAAAGCACTAGAAGAAAATGCTCAAGCAATGCAAGCACTCGCAGCTTCCACTGGTTTCCCTTTTGACTCTGTACAGCTGGGTTAAAGTGAAGGTAAATACCCGGCCACCCGGCTCCTCGGTGGCTCAGTCAGTAAAGAATCTGCCTTCAGTGCAGGAGACCGGGGTTTGACCCCTGGGTCAGGAGGATCCCCTGGAGAAGGAAATAGCAATCCATTGCATTATTCTTGCCTAGGAAATCCCATGGACAGAGGAGCCTGGTGGGCTACAGTCAATGGGGCCACAAAAAGTCAGACACGACTGAGAGACTAAACCACCACAAATACCCAGTTAATTTGTTTAATATACAGAAAAATTTAGTCTTTAGACCCAACTAATTGCAAACTCATGCCTTTGACATTAACTTTGACTTTACCCTGTAAGTCCATGAAATGACTGCCACGCAGCAGCGTTTAGCCGACAACTTTGGTTCTGTTCATGATTGATAACTCTCCTTGCAGTTGAATTGATTATCTAAATCTGCATCTGTTATAGTGAAGCCTGAAGAGTGCTGTGATGTAGCTTGAGATTTGTAAGTGGGTCCAGCTTTAACTCACATTACCAGTTATTTATCCTTATCATTAAGAAATAGAATAGGGCAATGAATCTCAGAGGTAAAAGTTCCTAAGCTAAGGTTCTGATGACTGACTTTCAAAAAGCTATTAATTAAAAGTATTATTTATAGCCTACAGCTGAGCCCAATCAGCCAAAGGGAAGAGTAAGAAAAAAAAAAAAAAGGAGCTCTCTCCTCTGTAGTCCTTTTAATTGTTAATGCTGAGCTGTTCCCCCATTCTAGACAAATCACACTTCTCATTTATTAGCATTTGGCCAGATTAGCCACTGTTTTCTAATTAGGAAATTGATTTCTAGGGAGCCTAGATACTGAAAGAGATAAGTCTTAAGTGATATATATAAAGGGGTAAAGTCATGTTCTCCTCCTGAGACAACAGATCAGTTTGGGGGGCAGGTCAAGGGCGTGTTGGTCCCTTTTCCTGCCACAGCTGACTGTTGACACCCTACCACGAGCTCAGAGTCGGATGAATGACAGCATGAAATGTCTTGGTCCTGCATCACTGGTGGTCAAGGAGACAAGATGAGCCCAGAACTTTGGACATTATTCAGCTTCAGCAAGGGTTTACTAAATTATCCTCTCATAAAACCTATGATATAAGAAAAAATTTAAAAACCAGACCCTTCAAAAGTCACTATCAGTGGCCTCAGTGGCAGAACATAATTCAGGGACATTTCAAAAGCTGGTCCAAGAAAAGACAAAGGTTTAGAAGTGGACAGAGGGGCAGCATGGCTCAGCTTCAGCACCAGGACTTCAGAAGCCTAACTGTCAAGTCAACAAAATCCTGAGATTGAACATTTGCATTTCAAAATCTGGAAAGAAGCAAGCTGAATTAGAATGCAGATTTTTTTTTCCCCTTGTTCTGGTGGGATTCATGGGAAATAACAGTGGTGTAGAAAGGGGTGGAAAAGGGTCTACAGCCCTAAAAAGGTAGGAGTCTGGGACTATAGTGGGGAAATGACGGAAATCCGGAGTCGTCCCCTCGTGGGAATGAGATCTGCCTCCAGGTGGGTGGAGTGGATTCTGGAATGAGACATTTAACAGGATCCTCAAAGAAAGAGCAGAGACCAATAATGCCCTTTTCTGCTCCAATCTGTCTCAGGGTACAAAAGGGTGGAATGAAATACGCTGGCTTGAAACAGCCATTCAGAGGAGAAATCAAGCTAGTCTTGGACTGGAGAGTCAAGATTTCATCTACAGTTATTAATTACAGCAAATAGAACACTTGGATAAGAGTTTTGCAAGTATGATTTCTTTGAACTTTTATCTTTAAATTTTTCTTGATTGTCTGAATTCTTTTTTAGAGAGCATTATTATCTTCTTAAGCAAAAATTATAATAACTTTTCATTAAAAAAAAAACTGGAAGCAGATATGCCAATATGCTGTGCTCAGTTCTTGCAATGAGAATACACATAATTGCTATTTTCTTCTTTAAACATGTTTAGAATTTTCTCAAATATTTACCTGAGAGGAAAGAATAGTTAAAATTCCTTTTGTGCCCAGCAGGGTGGGCTGCCTCTCTGAATTCAGGCTTAGGTCCATTGCATAATTTTGCATAATTACTATTTTTTCTGCTTCTTTTTAAATATGCAAAGGTATTTTTCTTATCCTGTGAGCACATTTTATATGGCTTTGATAAGGTGACTTTTCTCTGTTATAAACCTATTATATTCTGTTCAATTATATTATGTTCTCAAAGGGTAGGATTTCTGTAATTCTTGCAGAATGTAATTTTATACCTAATTTTGCCTGTAATAGTTTTTCAGAGACCATTGGATATAAATTTTGGACAACTTGAGCTAGTTTCAAAGGCAGAGGGTTAAATTTGGGAGGGAGAAGAGCTCTTCCTTGAAGAAGAACCCATCCAGCGTGTGAACAAGCTCCCACGTACAGTCTGGTGAAGGTCAGTCTTAATTGTAGGAGGAAGTTGCACAGTGGGTGTCAAATTGCCTCCATGACACTCCAGGGTTCCAATCGCTTTGGAAAATGGACAGATTCTTATAAAGCTAAACACATACATGCCCTATGATTTAGACATGCCTGCTTTAACTGCTTGTCTCAGAAATACAAAAATATATGTACACAAAGGGACTTGGACAAGAGTCTTCTTAATAGCTTAATTCACAACAGTCCCAGATTGGAAGCATCCCAAGTGTCCATCCTCAGGTGAGTGGATGACAGATTGGGGTACAGAGCATGGTGAAACACTGCTCAGCAATACCAAGGAGCAAGCTGAAGCCTGTGTAAGAATAGACTGAGTAAAGGACGCCAGCCCAAATAGTGCCTGGGGTATAAACCCGTTATGTGCAGTTTAAGGACAGGCAAATCTAACCTATTCTAAGAAATCAGGATCGTAGTTGTTTCTGGGGGTGTGGGTTGACTATAAGAGAGCACAAGGGGAATTTCTGGGCTGGTGGTAATGTCTGAATTTGGGTTGGGGTGGCGATTATCCGAATCAAAACTCATTGAATTTTACATTTAATATCCATATGTTTCATTGCATGTAAATTTTAGTTCAACAACAATGACATCAACAAACCACAGGAACTAACCCTAACTTCTGCTGTGAAGCACACAACCACGATTCAAATGTGCTGTGCTTTGTATATTTGACACAAGCTCTCACAGGAGCTGGGCTTCCCAGGTGGCTCAGTGGGTAAAGAATCTGCCTCCAGTGCGGGAGATGCGGGCTTGATCCCTGGGTCGGGGAGATCCCCCGGAGGAGGAGATGGCAACCCACTCCAACATGCTTGCCTGGAGAACCCCATGGACAGAGGAGCCTGGCGGCTACAGCCCATAGGGTCACAAAGAGTGAGACACGACTAAAGTCACCGGGCACGCACGCACGCGCTGACAGACGTGGGTAATGAGACTCATTTTTCATGAAAATCATTACAACTAGAGATTATTGATCTGTCTTCCTTAGTAACTGAGGATCCCTATTTGGTCCAAACGTATTTTACTAATTGACAATCATGAAAGAAATAACAAAAGGTGGACCGAGAGAGAGAGAGAAGCAGAGATACTGAGATTTTCAGCTTTCCAAGCACTGTCTGCTTCTTTTTCATTGCTAGTCCACTGCTGCGTGGTGCAGGGCTGGTATGTAGAACAGGCCTCCCAAAGAGTCTGAATGAAAGCCTGGATGGATGGATGAATGGGTACATGGATGGCTGGGTGGGAAAGGGAAAGAGCAGAGCAGGAAGCAGATGGGAAAGGACGTCAAGAGACAGGAGAGGGGAAGGAGGGAGGGCAGGAGGGGATGCAGAGTGCGTGCCCCGAGAGGGCCTGTCCCAAGCGGGATGCTGGCTTTGCTGCACTTCTGTTTGCCCCTCCTGGGGGTGTCTGTCCCAGGAGACCAGAGCAGCCCCGGCTGCAGAGCTCGGAAGGGCCGCTGAGAAGCGTCCCCATGTTTCAGAAACAGCCGATGTGATTACAAAATAGATGCGGCATTGAGACCTCATTCCAGGAAGCAATTCAGGGAAAGCAGACATTTAGATTGACTGTGATCATCACATTCGAGAGCTGGCTTATAATAAATGTCTGTTTTCCTCCCCAAATATGGGGAGCCCGGGCATAAGAAATGCAACCTTAATAACCGAGAGACCAAGCTGTTTGCCCACAAATGGAAACTTCATTACGTTGCTGGCTTTTATCATAGGAGGGGAAAAAAATGATGTCTGAACAGTTCATTGTCTCATCCACCTCCTCCACCCCAGCCTAAGGGCGAGGGACTGGAAAAGACAGGACTCGTAAAAGGATGACATCTGTATCCAAGGAGCTCATGTGGTGCAGGCAGAGGACAAACACAGGGGCGTGCAGCGGCGTCTGTGGAGGGGTGGGGCCCGGCACCCTGAGATCCTTTCATTTGACCCTGGACATGTCATCTGACTTCCGCTACTCCTGCTCTGCGTCTGCACATCGGTTACTTATGAAATGGATACAATTTCTCAAAACTGGCTATGAAAACAATTTCTGTTAGGTAAATTCAAATTTTCTACTGGCTTCCAATATATTTGTCAATTGTTTCAAGTTCTTCAATAAACAGAAACGTAAATTCCTGGTGAATGCACGCATGCTCAGCTGTGTCCCACTCTTTTCGACTCCATGGACTGTAGCCCGCCAGGCTCCTCTGTCCGTGGGATTTCCCAGACAAGACTACTGAAGTAGGCAGCCATGCCCTCCTCCAGAGGATCTTCCCCACCCAGGGGCCGAACCTTTGTTTCCTACATGACAGACATATTTTTTACCCGCTGAGCAACCCGGGAAACCCTTGAATAAGGTAGCATTATGCTTAGTTTGAAATGTACTGGACATGGTCTTGACTCTCTACCCCGCTGTTCATCGCTGGATTCCCTTGGCTATTCCTAGACCACAGGCAGGCCTCCTGCGCTTCTGGGTACCTTGAATCCAACTTTAAGAGTTAAATAAAATCTGACTAGAGTTAGTATTTCACCCTGTTGGGCTACAATCAGGTTTTTCATGAATCCTAGCTGGTAGATTCTCCAAAGCTGCCACCCTCGGGAGCTCCCGATTGAGCTGTGTCACCATTGGAAAGGTCTCTGAGTACACCTTTAGCTCAAGCCCCTAGCTATTCCTGCTTTCCCTGAGTGAGGAATGCCGTTCTTGGCATCCCCGGGCATGAATGGCAGAGAGAGAAAACAACACTTTAAGAAAACAGATAGGGTCAGAGCTCCAGAAACTCTGGATCGGAGCAGAAATCCATGGAGGATCCTACATCTGGCAATGGTCACCAGCCTGGGAATTTTAACTTGGGCATCTGCAGGACCGTGCAGGTGTGTGAGACATGGCCATTCTTCTAAACACCAAAGGAAGCTGTATCCTGACTTTCACAAAGGTGGTACCGGGTCTAACGGGAGTGGTACCACTCCCATTAGAAGTTTTGATTGGCAGTTGGATAAATCTCTGACATAAGAATGGGGAAACAAGCTGTTTTTAATAATCGGTTTTTTTTTTTTGATAGATGAAATTTTTCCAAATGTAAGATTCGTATGGGGAAATGTGAAGAAGCTCCTCAGTGGGGAGATGGCTGGGGATAATGACCCTGGGGCACCCAAGTCCTCAGATTTCTCCAGGACAGTTCACCCCAAGAAAGGGATTTTAGCTGCTTATAAACCAAAGGAGCAGTTATATAGTGCTTTAACATTTTAATTTTTTTAAATAAAACTTTTAGGGAGCTGCGCTGCGGCTGGTCTATATATATATGACCAGGGACTAGACTTCATGTATTTACTTGTGATTCGAAAGTTCATTTGAGGTAAGTGCATGGAATTCCCAATCCAAGTGAATTTGTAAATGTAGTCTGAATACTTGAAATAGTTTGCTGCACGAAGAGGTTTGCTGAATGTGAAGCTTTCCATGAGATGGCCGAGCAAACAACTGGGGAAGAATTAAGCAGCGTTTTGCAGTAGCTTTCTGAGGAGCTGCTGAGCGAAATATCGAAGCAGTAATGTCGTGACTGTCTTTTTCACACTTGGAAGGGAAAAAAAAAAACAGTCGTAGTACTGGGACAAGATGAAGAGGAAGAAAGATGGACAGAGTGAAAAGTAGCTTTACTTTCAGCTCATCTGTGAAACCACGTAAGCGCAGGGATCAGCAGCCCTGAAGCCCATTTTGTCTCCGAGGCCTACAGCCATTTATCTTGTGTTGGGCTCTAGGAAACTCCAGGACCTACTCCACTTGCGATCAGCTTGATTTAGTAGCTGGAGTTCAAGATATATATTTTTTTATAACGTTAAAGTGTGTACTGAACATCGATTGGCTAAAAAAAAGTCCAATCTTGAGTTAGTTCCCAAAAGGCACAGCTAGAATAAGGTATTAATGGGGATTAATGATGGCATTGTGGTTCGATATTAGCAAAAGTCCAGGGTCAAAAATAAATGTGTACACCTCAAGGGAAGCAGGCAAGTCCAGGCTGGCAACAGTGCAAAGACTGGAATTTAAAAATACCTAGCTAGTATATTGACACTTTTTCTTCTCTCTCCTTCCAGATTTTCCTCTTAATGTCACCTTTTAAATAAAAAATTGCAATTGAATCAAGTAAGTCCCCAGAGGAGAAAGTTTCCCTCTGACTACGTTTTCCTGCAGTGCTTTGAGTGATGGCTATTTGGGTATAATTCCCACCACGAAAAAAGGGTTTCTATGAATAATCATGTGGTTTATCGTTGCTATGGGTCTTGGTTAATCATTCTGCCTTTTCACTCTGTGTCCCAGCACTTGTCAGGATACTGCTTTGTCCTTGGAAAACTGTGAGCAAAGCTTCAGGGGTTTGCTTTCTCCTACAACCCTATGCTTATTTCATCAGAGACTTTGCTATACTCTGTTGGCAAGTTCTGCTTACAAGTCTGTCTTTTCTATTAGACTGTTAGCTCTGTGGAGGCAGAAACTATTTTGTTTACAATTGTAACTAGACTTAAGGTGATGCTAGAGGTAAAGAAGCCGCCTGCTAATGCAGATGACATAAGAGACACTGATTTGATCCTTGGGTTTGGGAAGATCCCCTGGAGGAGGAAATGGCAACTAGATCCAGTATTCTTGCCTGGAAAATCCCATGGACAGAGGCGCCTGGTGGGCTACAGTCCACAGAGCCGCAAAGATTTGGACACGACAAAACAACTTAGCATGCATGGAATCTGAATACATGGAATCTGTATGCAGGTCAAGAAGCAACAGTTAGAACTGGACATGGAACAGACTGGTTCCAAGTCTGGAAAAGAGTATGTCAAGGCTATATATTGTCATGTTGCTTATTTAACTTATATGCAGGGTATATTATGCGAAATGCTGGGCTGGATGAAGCACAAGCAATCAAGATTGCCAGGAGAAATATCATAACCTCAGATATGCAGATGACACCACCCTTATGGCAGACAGCAGAGAAGAAAAGAGCCTCTTGGTGAAAGTCAAAGAAGAAAGTGAAAAAGTTGACTTAAAACTCAACATTCAGAAAACTAAGGTCATGGCATCTGGTCCCATCACTTCATGGCAAATGGATGGGGAAACAATGGAAACAGTGACAGACTTTATTTTGGAGGGCTCCAAAATCACTGCAGATGGCGACTGCAGCCATGAAATTAAAAGACGCTTGCTCGTTGGAAGAAAAGCTATGACCAACCTAGACAGCATATTAAAAACCAGAGACATTACTTTGCCAACAAAGGTTCTTCTAGTCAAGGCTATGTTTTTTCCAGTAGTCATGTATGGATGTGAGAGTTGGACTATAAAGAAAGTTGAACACCGAAGAATTGATGCTTTTGAACTGTGGTGTTGGAGAAGACTCTTGAGAGTCCTTTGGACAACAAGGAGATCCAATCAGTCCATCCTAAAGGAAATCAGTCCTGAGTATTCATTGGAAGGACTGATGCTGAAACTGAAACTCCAATACTTTGGCCACCTGATGCAAAGAACCAACTCATTTGAAAAAACCATGATGCTGAGAAAGATTGAAGAGGGGAGGAGAAGGGAACAACAGAGGATGAGATGGTTGGATGGCATCACTGACTCAATGGACATGAGTTTAAACTCTGGGAGTTGGTAATGGACAGGGAAGCCTGGCGTGCTGCAGTCCATGGGGTTACAAAGAGTTGGACAAGACTGAGTGACTGAACTGAACCAAAATGAACTTAGACTGGAGATTCTCAATAAATATTTGTTGAATGAATGAGTTAATATTGAGTGCTTTCCTACCATCAATGTCTTTACGGCAATTAGTCCTCCCATCACCAAACCGCAGCACCACCATCATCCCTGTTATCAGCATCACCACCATCACGGCATCACAACCACCTGTGCCACCATCAAACCACATTTGGTACCTAGTCTTCTTCGGGGAATCTTTCCCAGGGGCTCAATGCCTCTGGCTATTTGGGAGTCTCTGATTTATGACTATCTTCACTTATCCCCTACTTCAAACTTCACCTGTTCTAGAACCCATTCCCTTGGGCCCTCCTTTTCTAGGAGATAGCTACATAACTTGATGTAGGAATTGTGTTATTGGTGTGAGTGTGTTGGTGCTTGCCCCCTAAGGCCTAATATGACTTGAGAGCAAGGACAATATCTAACGCTGTTTCAGCCACTTACTGGCCATGTGACCTTGAATGACATCATTTCCAAGGGCCTTCACCCCTTTACCTACAAGACCCCCGGAGAGTCTTCCAGATCTTATGTACTGGTTCTGTGTGCATTTTGACACAGATTTCCTATTAATAAGTCTCAACTCAAAGGACCAAACCTGCTAGGACTTCCAAGGGGAATAACTGAGCAGCGTCTGCAGGCGTGGTGGCCACAGCAGGGGCAGTGCCCTCCCTGGAGAACTTCTCTGCCCATAGCTGCTATCAGATCCAGTCACTCATGGGGCAGAAACAGGCAGGCCCCAGGGCCCACCCAGCAGTTAAGGAGCGGGCTATTTTCCTTCCCCCCAGGGCCCTGCAGTTCTTGTCACGAGGTGCAGCATACCTGTTTTGATAATCTGACCCAAGCTCAGATTCCATGTCAGGTCATGCGTGGGTGCTAAGTAGCTTCAGTCATTTCCGACTCTTCGCAAAGTTATGGACTGTAGCCCCCCAGGCTCCTCTGTCCGTGGGATTCTCTAGGCAAGAATACTGGAGTGGGTTGCCATTCCCTTCTCCAGGGTCTTCTTCCTGACTCAGGGATCAAACCCAGGTCTCTTGCATTGCAGGCAGACTCTTTGCCATTTGAGCTGTCTTTAGGTTGGCCATGTCAGGTTACTTCTCAGTAATTCAAGGCCAAGGATGGCATGCTTTATTAGTGGGTGTGAGCAAAATAAGTTTTCGGATGGCACAAAACATTCTTCTAAAATTTTCCTGGCACATTTCCTGGCTATTGTCTTGGTGGGGACGGTCACAACAGATACGAGGTGGAAAGCAAACAGCCGTCAAGCAAGGTAATTTAAAGGAGGAAGTGTAATTTGGGGCAAGTTTCTTCTATTTTTCCCTAATCTCTTAAAAACAATTTCCTATCTTGAATCAATCTGCAGTGTAGCTTTGGTAAAATGCCCCACTCAGTAGTTAGAAAATCCTAAATAAAAGTTCACTTATGTAAGGTTACAGATCCCAGGACCAATCCCCAGACAATGAGATCACAGGAGTTTTAAGCTTTCTTTCTCCTGGGTAAACCCAGTAGCCCAAGGCTGTCCAGACTGTCTTAAACTTTTCCGATTTTCACATCAAAGTGGAGTAATAGCAACTCAAAATAAGAACTAAATAAGATATGGAATACGGAATGTATAAAGGGGAAAAAAAAGAAGAAAAAAGAACACTGTTTTGAAGAAGAAAAGGATGCTCTTGCTGCCACCGGGAATAACAAATGTGATCTGAGGACAGAGACAGAATTCCATTTTAAAGTCGAGGTGAGGCCTGCAGAGGTTGAGGACTGGGCCCCGGCTCACACAGGAAGTGGGAGGAAGGGTCAGAACCGAGAGGCCTGATGTGACCTGGGCCAGGCCCCCCCGGGGATGCTGTCTCCACCTTCTCTTCAGCAGAGAAAGGAAATGCACAGGTTTTGAACAAGGTCAGAAGGTAGATCATCCACGCAGGCCAAAAGAAAGGGCCGGGACCACTGCACAGGCAGGGAGACTGAGCCTCGGAGGGGCTCGGGGCTGTGACTCAGACCTCAGGGGTGTTTGGAAAAATCAAAAAACCTTCTTGGTTGTCACAACTGGTGAGGAAGGTGCTCCTGACATCTCTGGGGCAGAAGCCAGGGATGCTCCTAAACGTCCTGTGGTGTGTAGGACAGCCTCCATGACAAGGAACCACCAAAGGGGATTTCCTTGGTGGTCCAGTGGCTAAGACTCCCAGCTCCCAGTGCAGGAGGCCTGGGTTCGATCCCTGGTCAGGGAACTAGATCCTATATGTCACAGCTAAAAGACCCAAAGCGTCAGGACAAAGGTCCAAGATCCTGCATGCCTCAGCTAAGACTCGGCACAGACCAATAAATATTTCTAAAAAGAACCATCCCAGGCAATAAATACTAGGCAATACAGATTTTTATCTGGGCACTGTAAAGCCGGACTGACACTGTCATTATCGTCATCATCATTAGAAGACTGAAGTTATTTGTTATCTGTGCTTAGATCACACTGAGAACCCATCTTCTTTCCACAGATTCCTGGCTTGTCTTCAGTGCCAGCCTTGGCCGTGACCTCAGGGAGCAAATCTGTCTTTGGAGCCCCGGTCATCTGCTCCTGCCTCTATCTTCCTCAGGGGCCCAGCCAGCACCAGGCCGCTCCTCCACTCCTTCGTGGCAATAGCTGATCCCAGGAAATTTCTGCCTGCCATCCCTTTCATCTTGGCATGAACCGTGGCCAGTGTGTTATCCCTCCCAGAGAGTTTGCATATCATGATACATCTGGTTCCAAAACGTGTTTCCTATAAAAAGAATTTCCTGCCTCTGACCAGGCTGGGGAGAGGGCTGAGAAGTTTGAAAGCGACCGCACACAGCTCCCTCTGTTCTTCCAGTGGACGGGACCAACTCCCTAGAAAACATCTGCTCAGAAACGGGCCCATCTGCTCGGACCCAGGGTTCTGGCTAAACTGAAGCAACTTCACAACACTTTCTTTCTGGGCTCCCTATATACGTCTTCTCATATTTTAAGGCAAATCTTTACTGAGAAATTTGAGGGGGTTTTGTTTTATTTATTTATTTTTCTTTTGGTCTTTGCCTAACTTCCCTCAGCGATTTCATGATAGATTTCCAGGACTTGTGAACAGGAGAGGAGCTCCCAGAGTGACCAGAAAAAAAATTGATTTCTTGGGAAAGTTTCACGTTTTTTGTTGATTTTTAGAGGCTCAGTGCTTTCATTTCTAAAATCACTAAAACTGAATGGATTTTGGAGCTCTTCTAAGGATTAAAGGAGATAGGAGATGTAAAACGGTTTTGAAAACTATCAAACATCCATTTTGTGGATGTAAACAACAGTGGTGGTGAAAAAAAAGATACTGCCTAGAGTGGGGGGGGGGTGTTCTCCCCTAACACCCAAGGCCTCCCCCTCCAGAAAGAAAACCAAACCAAATCCCCAAATAGATCCTGCCCAGTTCTATATCTTGTAAGTGGGTTAAATATCTTCAAAATCAGAACTTCATAGGCCTTTTATGACTAGTAAAATTGCAAGGCAATTTGCATTAGGATAGATGTGCTTCATTCAAGCCTCAGCTTTCACTTGGCCAGGTGGCACCATAGGAAGTATTGGGTTCGTTGCTTCCTGTTCACCTCCCGATTGCTTTGCTTATGATCTCTACACTCGTAAAAATACACATGACATGCGAGTAAGCTCGGGCTGGTGAGCATCGTTTCAGAGCGCTGAAGGAATTCACTTATATCCAACCACTGCCAGTAACTGCTTCCTTTCTCACTGCAAAACTGTCACGTTAACTTCAGAGAAGAAAAAGGGGCTCTTATCTGTGAATCAGGAAAAACAGTGACCGAAGGTCTCGTGTATGTTGTTGATAAATAGTTATTAAAAAGAAATTCCTGGATTCTTTAGAATTCATTGTCTTTTCACTTGCATATTTTATGTCACAGACATAAACTAACAACAACGAAAATAACTGCCTTCAGATGATCGTTTTTACCTTTCCTTCTTCTTTAAATTCCACTTTTAAATTTACACATAGCCTAGTTGTTAATTTAACAATCTTTGTTCTTAAGTGCTAACCAGAAATTGCATTTCCTATTACTTTCAATCTAATATTTTTATGAAATTGATATTTGATTTTATTTCACTCAAATCAGACTCAAAGATAGCAGTCTTTCAGAGAGCGATTTTAAAAAATAAAACTTGAGGAAATTGGGAGACTGCCCTGGTGGTTCAGTGGTTAAGATTTTGCCTTCCAGGGCAGGGGTGTGTGTTTAGTCCTTGGGGAGCTGAGATCTCATGGCCACAAAATGAAAACATAAATCAGAAGCAATATAGTAATAAATTCAGTGAAGACTTTTTAAATGGTCCACATTAAAAAAGGTCTTTAAAGAGGAACTTAAGAAAACTGGTAGCAAAAGGAGTATTTTTTGCTTAGTCTTTGATTGAATGAAGTATCAGTAGCACCTAGCTTAGTGTTTTTTTCAGGAATATTCTGCTTATATTTGGATTTCCCAGGTGGCTCAGTGGGTGCAAGAAACATAGGAGATGCAAGTTTGATCCTGGGTTGGGAAGATCCCTTGGAGGAGGGCATGGCAACCCACTGCAATATTCCTGCCTGGAGGATCCCATGGACAGAGGAGCTACAGTCCGTAGTGTCCCAGAGTCGGAAGGACTGAAGCCACTGAGCCCACGTGTACACACCGCTTGTGTTTGCCAGATGTGACTTGCTTTCACGCAACACGGGCAGCGTCTGTGTGTCCCACACGTCAGTACAGCCCAGGGCTGCCCAGGACCTAGACAACACGTTTAATCCACTGCACTCCCCATCCCCCCGGACTCCCAGCCTCCTCGCCCGTGACAGTAGTGTCTCCTCCCTCAGGAAGCGGTTCCAGGGCAGGGTCTGTGCGTTCTCAAAGACGCCTCAGGATCTCCTGCCGAGACCAGCAGGGAAGGTAGAAAATGCCTAGGTCTGGAGTCAGCCGACCTGGGATCCAGCTGAGGACTGAGGCTTCGTCACTGACAAACTGTCAGCACGCTGCTGACAGTTCTAACTTGCAAAATGGCTTGAGTAATGCCAGCCCTTCCCCGCCTTCTCTCATGTGTTTACTCTGAAGAATCAACACCCATTTCATAAACCGTCAATATACAGTCCTATGGTGAGGTATCGCTGGAACAGAATAGTTAGTCATTTATTTCTTCACTCTTACTGTGGATGTGAATGAGATAAATTATGCTTTACAGTGTGTGGTGTTTTTTTTTTTTTTTTTTTTTGCTGCTCCTTGGTGTTCGATCAATTGATTGATTGATCAATTGATTACAGTTACTGACATTTCGTCATGGTCCCTCTCACTCCCCAGGCAAAGATGCTTAAGAATAAGCAATCTGTACTATCATATCACCTATTAGCATGTGTCTGAAGCCAAAGCCACATACAGTACTGAGACAAGAATTTAGTTTCATGGCACATGACAAGCTCGGGGAATTACAGACTCTTCCAAGGAAAAGTGTATCGCGTGTAAGTCACCATTTCAACGGCTCTTCCTGAACTGACACCCATATGGAGGCAAATGACATATCTAAATGATTCCAGCCACCAGCAGTTGCTCTTACCATGGCAGACCCAACACGGCTGACTTTGATGGGATTGCCTCTGCCGGAAAGGTCCATATTCGCTCTGTCCATCACGTACAGGCAAGTGTCAAGGATGCCCTCCTCAAACTATTTAGGGGAAAAAAATGAGAAACTACTTAATGTCCAATCTGCAAATAAGACCTTCATTCTCTGCCAAAAAAATAAAATGAGACCACAGCCTAATGTTTAGAAATGTGTATTTCCTGTACGGAAATCACTCATGATCTTTAGCGTGAAATATTTAAGGTAGAAGGAAGCAGGCAGCTTCTTTTATCTTTCAGTAAAATGGATAAGAACTTAAAAGCTAGCTAGAAATATAAATGGAACTACTAGCAAGCTGCTGTGCTCAAGGATCATGAACGGGGACTTCCCTGGCAGTCCAGTGGGTAAGACTCCTTGCTTCCAGGGTAAAGGGCGCAAGTTCAACCCCTGTGAGGAACTGAGATCTCACATGCCAGGCCATGGGGCCAAAAAAAAAAGGGAAAAAGAATCAAGAACTGGCTTGATGTTCTTTAGAAAATTGTAGGGTTAATTGTAGGGTTAATTCAGAGGATCTCTCCTGAGTACTGGCTCCTGGGATATCAGGCAGTGGGATAAACCATTTACCAAAATCAGGCCAGAGTCTCAAGACCTCAAAAGTAACATGAGTGCTTGTGTGTCTCAGAAATACACGGCTCTCAGGTCCAGCTCGGGGAGGCACTTCAGGTCTGCAGCGCGTGCACCGGCAAGAGCCGGAGACCTCACACAGCGAGCCTCTACCTACAGTTCACTCTCTCCTGAGACGAGGGGGACTCCAGGGTCAAAGAGAGGTCAGGAAGGTTTAGAGAAAGATTATACGATCAAGTCTGGTAGTCCGTTCAATTTCCCTAGAAAGAACTCCTAACTACACAGAACACCAGAATTTTCCAAAAAAGGAGCAAAGACAAAAATAGTTTTTAAAAATGGTAAAATTGGAGGATGATACCCATACTGCACCTCATTGTACAGGAAAGTTCCCTGAATACAGAAACCTTGTATGTTATCCACCCAAGTGGTCAGGACAGACACCGCTGTCTTGATGGCTGATTACCATGTAATTCTCGATTAAAATCCAATTAGAAGACCAATTCTGGGTGTATCCTAAACTGACGTGATGGCTGCAGGAATGGGTTATCGCACTAGCTCTCCAGGTACGTGAAGAACTCATGACTCTGGTTCCTGTGAGGCAGCATCTTTCAGCTGTGTCTGTGGGGCGTGACAGCGGCCAACAGGAATGGTAAAGACATCGTCAGAGAACTAGTTACCCTGCCTCGTTGCAAACTACTGGCTTTGGGCTGAAATACCCAAATTAATGGACTCTGAATGAGAGCAGAGGAAAGTGGCAAGTGTGCTCCAGGGCATCTATCCGTGCTGGCTAAGGGCCCCCATCATGCTGGGCACCCTTTCCCAGGCCTCCTTGCTACCCACCTGTATCAGTTTTTTTTTTTTTTTCCTTGTTAGCCCTCGCTCTCTGTTGTCACACTGGGGGTGTAAATAGAATCACATCTAAACGTTAGGAATTAGGGACCCAAGGCAAGGACATCAGACAATAAGCGATGGTCACGGGTTGTATGTCACTCAGGAAGCGGAGGGCTTGGAACTGGGGAGACAGGCAAGGATCCCCAAACAGGGGAAGAACATTGATCCTTAGCCCAGTGGGATATCAGAAATGCAGGTGGGCAAAGCTGAACAGTGGGTGTGTGATTCTCAAAGTTAGTTAGAACCAACTAAGATGGAGAGCCTGCTCAGGTGGCACTGGTGGCATAGAACCAGTCTGCCAAAGCAGAAGACATAGGCAACACGGGTTTGATCCCTGAATCGGGAGAATCCCCTGCTGCAGCAAATGGCAGCTCAGTATCCTCGCCTGGAGGAACCTGGTGGGCTACAGTCCACGGGGTCACAGAGAAGGACGTGACTGAGCACAGCACAACGGCGGGAAAGCAGGCTGGATACCAGACTCTGAGCTCCTGGGATTTCACTGTTCTGAAGCGCCACAGCATTTCTCACTGGAATGCCATGCCAACCACACAGGCTCCAATCTCTGTAACACTGTGATAACCAGAAATATGTGATTTCAGCTGATGAATTATGCAGGTGCCCTTCTAAGTCTGCACCCAGGCTGTCTTAGAGCCTCAGATCCTGAAAAGCAGGAAATTGTGCTTGTCCAATATTGACACATACCACCCTGCAGTGATACATGGGACTGAAAATATGAGTAAAGATGTCCTTGACAATGACAAAAGTTAAGTGGCTCACCTGACCATAGCTCCAGCTCCTGCTCTTGATGTCATTGAAGTCTCCATAAAAAATAACCCCGATGTCATTCAGGACGTACTCTTCCCTTTCTTTTTCATTATCCAGGTACACAGCATCCTCTGCATTGGAATTTAAACATAATGACTATTAACCAAGCCAGAAAGTTTTTATACACTTGAAAGTTTATTCTGATCATAAATTGCAATTACTCAACCAAATGGGAAACAGTCTTGTTTCACTAAAAGTAGCTCATTTCACAATATGTAATTTTAACAACGGCGAACGAAAGTGGCCAAGATCAGTCTGGAAACGATGACATTTGTTGTCAAAATGCTGACAAGTTTTGGCTCTCTAAGTTCCAAGTAGCACAATTAAATTGATAAGTCTCATGAAACATTTTAGGATTCTGGTGCATCAGTGGTTTTAGAATCAGAATTCTATAAGGCAGATAAAAACCTGTAACACAGATCAAAAAACTAATTTCCAAAGTATTAACGTTAAAAGAATCAGAGATGATTTTATAACACATCTGGGGCATATTAGCAGGCTGGAGCGTCATGGGTCATGCCTGGTTTGTGGCCCGCCCAGGAGAGATGGGAGGCTGGGTGTTGTCTCCTTTCAAGGAGCAGTCTTGGTGCACGCATTGGTAAGAGTTTGTCCAATTGGCCTCTCTGACCATCTTCCTCCATCGCAAGGACTTTTCTCATCTTTTTTAAAAACAGTTGGTTTGCTGAGTTTTGGCTGTGCGGGGTCTCGGTTGTTGTGAGGGCTTCCTCTAGTTGTAGAGAGCGGGCGCTCCTCTCTAGATGTGATCAGAGGGCTTCTCTTGTCATGCCTCCCGGGCTCGAGGGCACAGGCTCAATAGCTGTGGCTCCTGGCCTTAGTGGATTCCTCCCGGATCAAGGATCGAACCCACGTCTCCTGCGCTGGCAGGTGGGTTCTTTACCACTGAGCAGCCAGGAAGCCCATAAGGACTCTTCT